>NC_139479.1:19294201-19902178 GCF_008360975.1 Lichenostomus cassidix | reverse complement strand
CTGAAAGAGCCCCATGGAGGTGTTAGCATTCCAGCACAGAGCTACCATCCCACCCACCCTCCACACACATCCCACAAGGAAGGGGAGGGCAGTGGGGAGCCTGAAGCCAACATGTCCTGTGGGACTCACAGAACATTGTCACACCATTCAAACCAATAACCCTCAGCAGTGCATTGAGGGATGTGGTGTCAAGAAGCACATGAGGCAACATAAAAGAGACATTTATCATATTTATGGGTTCTCAGTGCTCCTAAGAATGGCAGGTTGAAATTACAGTGGAGAGAGCAGGGCACAGAGAAGAGGGATAGAGGATAGAAAAAACACCCCAACTTTACTTGTGCTGCTCTGTCCTCAGTGTCACAGGCACAGCTCTTCCACTGGAAATCAAAAATAGTTTCTGAGAGCCCCTCTTCTTGCTCCAGCCAGTTTGCTGTTCCACTATTACGCCTCTCAAGTTTTCCAAAGGATAATTATACTTAAATTTAAAAAAATCATATAGTTGAAAGCTTTGAGGTAAAAAACTGTATGCATTTTTGACAACATACTCTAAACCACAGGAGTTTTAAATTATAATTTCAAATTATTTCACTGTTTTCTTAGTTTTTCTTTAGCCTTAATATTGCTTCTACAATCTTCTTATTCATGACACCACTGAGCTAGAACCTTTATTAAAAAAATAGCTTTACCCAGTGGAAATATATTTTCTTAAAGTTACCCTAGAGAAACTTGATACAGTGAAAAACTTCATGACTTCAGAAAAAGACTTCAACAATTTTTAAGCTTTGGTATTTTTAGTAAGAAACAATACCATTTAAAACATTTCCTCTTTCTTTAAAATTCATCAGGAAAAGTTATATTAAGACTAAAAAGTATATTATATACCATGAGGAGACACATCATATGTTTAAATGATTATGTGAAATATTTAATTAATTTCTTTTTTAGATTTCCTGTTAGAAATACATAAAAAGCTGCACAAAACAAAAATCACACACCACACATAATGTCACAGTAAATATTTAAAAGTTATCTCCATTCACCTCACTAGAAGGCATCTCTTATGTAGCAGCCATTCCAGAGCAAGTCTTCTGCAAATGTACAGCAGTGAAAAGGTGTCCTAGGTTACAATATGGATGTATTTAGTATTCTATTACCATCAGCTGTGGGGCATTAGCTGTTATTGCCTGCTGTGAATCACACCTGATACCAGACAATGAGCCATCAAGACCTCACCACATGACTCATGGACTTATCTCATCCTATTGTGAGATGCCCCACCCAGGAGGGAGGAGCCAAGCATTCCCACCTGGATATAACCTGGCTTTGGAACTGTCCAAGGCAGCTCTGTCTACTGGGTTCCCAGAGGACAAGAGCTACTACTGGACCTTCTGGTAGAGACCAGCCCTTCTACAGGATGACTGCTTTGACTGAGCTACTTCACTTGGACTGCTACCACCGTTCTAACAGGGTGTCAGGTTGTATCTGACTGTCAGTTTTTGGTTTTTATTTCTTGTATTATTGCACTTATTTTTAATTTTCCTATTGAAATTTATAATCCTGACTTGTGATCTCCCACTGGTTTGTCTTCAAACTAATACAAAAGCAACTTTTCTCTAGTCCTCCCCTAAGCTCAGTTCCACCTTTCTCATACTCTGTAGCCTGGCTCTTGAAGGTCTACAGCCCAGAAGCCTCCATGGAGTCTCATTGGCACACTCTTAACAAGTCTATTGGTTAGTTAGTTAGAGTTAATTTCTTTCTATCCAATTGTTCAGTCAGAGTTTTCACCCATCAAGAGAATTTTTTTCTGCAATCATGTATTTTTTTAGCTACCTTGAGGTTCATTATAATCACTCTTGAACAAAAACAGCATTTTTCATTAGATAGATAAAGTTTGCAATTCTTGTAGTACTTAACATGATGAAAGTTGAAAAATCTACCAGGGTGGTGAACTGGATATAGGAACAAGTCTGTTTATAAATTGAGTATCCTTTTCTGAGGAGAGCCAAAGAGGATGGACTGGGATGGGTTGCACTGCATAGTCAAGGGCAAGGGAGAAAGCTCCATGCAAGCCCAGTCTCCCAAAGTCTTCCCAGGACAGCAAAAGATTGGAAATACACATTTATCTCAATGGCCAAATAACCCATCTGTTAATACTAAAATAGCTGCTGACTGGTGACTTTCAGGTGACAGTGTCCACTTTTTCCTGTCTGGCATGGAAAAGCTGAAATGCTGACTTGGCAGGTCTGTGGGAGCTTTCACAGCTTCCTAAGAAAATGTGCCCATGGTCACCAGGCATGCTCAGCCACCCAGCAACTGCAGCCAAGTCAAGCAAAAGCTGAAGCCTGGAAAGCCTGGAAATGGTACTGTCCTGAGTGAAACAGAAAAATGGCTTCATAACATTCCTTTATCTTCTTCTCCTCTCTGTTACTACTCTCCCAGCAGGTCTGCTGCAGAGAGACTGGTGGCACTGCAGTATCAAAAACTGCAAAAATTGGTAATAGTGCTGGAATGAACTGCTTGCAAGCATGTGAACCATAAGTGGTAGAAACTGAATCCTGAGAACAGCCCAGATCCTGACACCATCACTGCTTTGATTTGAGCTCTGCACATGCCCTGCAATTTACCAAGTGCACTGACTAAAAACCAAGCACTGACACTGAGGCTGTTCCTGCAGTTTGGAAGTACTGACCAAGTTACCATAGAGTACCACTGTGCTCTACCAGTGTCAGCAGCTTCAGGAGAAAGGGGGCATGTGGTTCTCAGCATTTTATTGAAGAGAACATCTTGTTTTCTGTCTGCTAGCACTCAAAGTTGTGGCAGGAGAAGAAATACAGGGAATACTTCCCTGACCTAGCCATGGGCCACATACAGTCATAAAAAGAATAATCTCCTTCCTATCCTCACTAAGAAGAGATCATTAAGACATTTTTAATTTTCTTGGCAAAGGCAAGAGGTTGAGTCCTCTGACATTATATATCATTGGTACAGACCGATTTACAACACCTTAAGAGAAAGTATTTGGCCAGGTCAATAAACTGTACAGCTGTGAAAGATGTAAATTGGGAATTCATGGAGCCAGCACTGCTGTCAGGGAAGGTAGAGAGCACGGAAAGTACTTGGCTGGCCAGTGTTTGATTTCCACATGCAGTGAGCTCTGCCATCAATGTGCCCTAACAATAAATAATGGTGTTTGTCGATACACATGAGTAGAACCTAAAGCAAGGATGAAGTCTGAAGTCATTAAGTGTTATTGTGTTACAGAGCACAGCAGAGTGCATACCCTTCTGTATTTATATTTATGTCTACAGTCAATAAATCAGAATCTGTCATACCTGCATTATCCAAGCCATCTGCTTTACCACATTAAAAAAAAAAAAAAAAGAGTAGGTGGGGAAAAAACTTATGATAGCTTCTTTTTTTCCCTGCTCCTGTTGCTAGAGAAACCAATTCTTTAAAGTATTTTCTGATGTCTGAAAAGGAAGCTGTCATATTCCCCTTCCCCCGCAAAAAGCCTGAAATGGTCTGTGGTTTATGATATTGCAATAGCTGGTGGAAGAAGGGGAGAAGAAATCAAAAGCACTGATTTTTCCACCTCTTCAACTGACTTGTTGACCAACCTTGGGCAAATTGTTAGGGGCTCCTGCAAGTCTAAACTATATTAGGGAATCATAAAAAGTGAAGAGTATAACATTGGAAGCAATGATGCCCTTCAGAGGTTGGCTGAAACTGTAAAGCAGAGCATGTGTATGTTTTTCAAGTGCCCTTGCTGTCTTCATCTGCAGAGCTGGGTGTTGCTATCTTTAGCAGGGTTGGTTCATCTCCATTAAAATATTTTGGTCCAAACAAAATCAAACTAATGTGTGTTGGACAAAACAAGCAAAAAAAATCCCACCAAAAAAACCCCTAAAAATAAAACCACACTTTCTTTTCTTCCTCCCCAGCCTGTGAAAGTGACAGATAAGATTGTTTATCCCCTTTGTCTGTTTTTACATAGACAAATAGGGCAAATAGGTGTGCTAATTTGCAGTGCTGAGAGAAGAGTTAGTTATTGTTGGCAAGTCCTTGGAGCTCCTTCCATAAATTTGAATAATTGCAAAATAATATAATTGATAGTGTTCTCTTTGGAGTTTTTTGTCTAACTCTTCCATTCATTTGTAATGATATAATGTATAAGACCTATTTCTGTGGAAGCTGAGGATTGACTTCTATTAACCTGAATGGATGCAGGGCCAGTTCGTAGGGTTGTCATACAGCAGAAATTTTTTTCTTTATGTCCCGTAAATGAGTGAAGGTGCGGCAAAAGGGTCAAGGAACCTCTGCCTTTACTTATTTGCAGTAAAATTAAATTAAACATTTAAGCACATTCATAATTCTCTGTGTGTGTTCATACATGCACATGGGTATGTCTAGATGTGTACATACCTGCAGTGTCTAACTGATGCCCAGAGCTGAAGTGAGAGATGGAAATGTTTCTGAAAAGCGTATTGCAGATTTTCTCTTACACATTAAGAATGAACCTACACTAATTATACACCTTCTAATTCATTTCCTATCTGAAAAATACTAGGTTTAAACACATAGATTTTTAAATGCTTCAAATATTTTGTATATACTACCCAACATTTTAAATTTCAGTAACATATCCTAAGAACCAAGGTTGACTTCTATTATAGAAAATATTATTGCTTTGGGAATTAAGGAGAAAAAACATCCTTAGTTCTCCCTGAATGTGCTTTCCACCACAGTTTAAGATCCTAAGGCCGTCTTCTTTCAATTACCCTGACACAACGTTATTGGATTCTATGAATATGAAACAACCTAAAGGGTTGCAGAATTTGCCCCTTAATGTCAACACAAACCTCATTTATTAAGATTCCTCACTTTCACCAAGATTGTCAACGTAGTAAGTGAAGTCTGTTAAACACTGTTGCGTATTCTCATTACATAAAATGAAGCTTTCTCTTGCCATTTTGCCCTATTATATATTGGGGAAACTATGTTCAATATTGCTTGAAATCAGCGTTAATCAGAATGAAATTCAGCCTTTGAGGTGTGGATTTGATCTTGACCAAACCTCCTAATAAGGGCAGCACTATACATATTTCTGCACATGCTTAACCCAGGTAATGCACCCATAAAGCAACATTGTCTGTTCACTTGCAAATCCATTGCTGCTTTCTGAAACACTCTAGTTTCTGACTTCATATATTAAGTTGAAGCTTTTGATTTCCATTACATTTTCTAGAACACCTCACATCTAGAGGTGCTTGAGAGGTGGCTGACAAACTTAAACTTTCTTTCCTGTTGACTAGTCCCCAATACAAGTGAAACTACAAAAATCTGTGTTTTTTCACAACTAATCACTGCCACACGATATCCATTTCAGATGCTACATTATGAATTGCATTGTGTTCATCTGCCTGCATTGCCATTGATTTACTGGTATTAATTACCATTTTTCATTCTATGATTCCCCTGGGATATCTTTCAGTTTTATTCAGTAGTGAGGCACAAACCCTTTTCCTAAAGACAGTGAAAAGAAACAAAAGTGAACCTTTTATTTCCTACTGAGCGGAGAAAATCTTTTCCCCTTTTGCACAGGAACTGCATGCACATGTGGCTACATGCAGGAATGACAAGTTTTAAATCACTCCCTGGTGCTCAGGACGGGCAGGCTTAATTGTTCTGCTCACCACAACCTGCTGTGATCATGGGCAAGACCCTTATCCCGCCATTCCTCCATTTGTCATCTGCTAGACAGGTTTTATGACAACCAAATGTTGTGAAGTCCTCGATAATCTTATAATTGCAGCCCTCTCTGAATTCTTAAAATGGAAGGATAACAAGCCAGTCCCTGTCAGAGAGCTCCAAAGAACATGCCTGAAAGTACAGGAGCAGTTCTGTATGGAAAGACAATGGCTGCTTCTCATTCCATTATCTCTTGAAGGCATGTGAATTCCACTGTGAGGGATGATTTAGGGATACCTATGTGTTCTCCTTTGGCATAAGTGTCAAAAGAAGACAAGCCATATCAGGTGCTATACACAGCAGTGACTCATTAGGATGGATTCCCTGAATGCCCATCATCCAGTAGCCTTCCAACTACAAGGTGGAGACACAGCAAGAGTCTCAAAAAAAAAATTACATGTAAAGGAAAAATGAGCAAGTGAGTCATCTCTTCTGTTTTGACTTATTTGATGAAGTTAAACTAGTCTCTGTGAAGACTTCTTGGAGCTTATCTTAACTGCTTTTTGTTTCAAAATCTTCTGGTAGCTAAAAATATATGAGTGTTTTCCACAAGTGGAAGTGGCTTTGCTTTTTAACGTAGTTTTACAGTTTAAATGTGGATTTATTGTTTCACTCTTGCGAGTTCATCTAGAAAGTTTCTTTTTTACATTAAACAAAAACTGTCATACAACACATACAAAGGGTTTTTTCCTGGATCTGGAAAAAAATACGCATGCCATTTGAATCTCTTTGCAAGATTTACTTTCCATTTTTAAAAATACTGAACTATTTAATTCAGAACCATCTCTACTTTTCATCTTCAGTGAATCCATTTTGAAATGTTAAAGCTACTTAATATATGCTTGCTTGTATTTGCTTCTGCTAAAATGTATAGTCCTGACTGTTGGCTCATGTTTGCTGGATACAATTCACTGTTTTTTTATTAGCCACTGCAATGTCATGAATTTGTCACTTTTTGATTCTGAAATGTAGAGCTAGTTTTATTATTGATACCTAGGGTAGCATTTATTTGGCAAAAAACTAAGTCTGAAACATTGACTGAACTGGTTAACCTAAGCTCTGTCAATAATTAGAGAATAGGATCATTAAGTTTTGAAAAGACCTCCAAGATCATAAAGTCCAACCTCTGACCAAACACCACTTTGTCAGCTAAACCATAGCACTAAGAGTCATGTCCAGATGCTTCTTGAACAATTCCAGGGATGGTGACTCCACCACCGCTCTGAGCAGTTCCAATGATTAGCCACACTTTCAGTGGAGAAATCCCTCCTGATATCCAACCTGATCCTCCTCTGGCACAGCTTTAGGCCTTTCCTCTCATCCTGTCACTGGCTGCCTGGGAGAAGAGGCCAATTCCCACCTGGCCACAACCTCCTTTCAGGTGGTTGTAGAGTGATAAGGTCTCCCCTGAGCCTCCTTTCCTCCAGGCTGAACAACCCCAGCTCCCTCAGCTGCTCCTCACAGCACTTGTGCTCCAGGCCCTCCCTCAGCTCCATTATCCTTCTCTGGACTCATTCCAACACCTCAATGTCTTTCTTGCAGTGAGAGGCCCACAGCTGGACACAGCACTCGAGGTGTGGCCTCACCAGTGCTGAATACATGGGGACAGTCAGTTCCCTTGCTGACACAGGCCAGGCTGCCATTGGCCTCCTTGGTCACCGGCACATGCACTGGTTCATGTTCAGCTGACTGTAGATCTGTACTCACAGGTCCTTTTCCACTGGGCAGCTTTCAACGGATGGAAGCTAAAACTTTGACAGTTCAACTCACCTCATGCTAACAGAGATGCTGAGCCTTAGGAAAGCCTCCTTCTCACGGCTGATTTGAAAAAGACACAAGGCAGACTGACTCAGATGATGACATCTATATTACAGATATTTCATGTCTAGCAGCATCAATCCCATCTCTACTGAACCTCCATATTTCAGAAACCAGTAATTTTGAATAATCACCTCTTCATTTACCTACTAAAATTCATATTCCAAACTAAAAGCATTTTGGTAACCTTGACATAACAATGTTCTCAATCAGTTACATCTACAGTGAAGAAGAAAATAGAAGCCACTGCTCAATGAGCATTTTGATGGTGTAATTAGCTGCCCAGCAAAGACCTTTAGAAACTGAGCTTTGGTCTTGGACTTAAAATCACTACTGATGCACAATGTATTGGTATTGTTGCTCTGCATTCCTCAGACAGACACATTGTGGAAATAACTAATTAAGAATGAGGCTATAAAGACAGATTTTAAAACTTTTCAAGACTTTCTGTAATGCTATATTTCCCTGTTCCTCCCAGTTTTAAAAGGTCTAATGTAAAGGAAGTGGATGGGGGGCAGGATTTCCATGAATAATATGCACCATTCAAATGGTGGAATTTTGGTACAAATTTCCTTAAGTTAAAGGAAGCTAGAAATTTCAGGTATAAAATCAGTCAGCAATTTTCATTTGGTGTACTGTCATCGATTGTGATCCTCTCCTGTGTTTAATGATTTTCCTTTCCTACTTTCAATACAAAGTTCTGATGAATGAGGCAGTTTGTTAAACAGGAAAAACAGCATGAAGAGCATATTTAAGATTTATAAGGGACACTCAAACTGTTTAAGTTTCTCCCTCTCTGCCCTTCCTCTTCATAACTCAGAACTCCCCACAGATAACAGAACTGTCTGAGAAATTTTTAACAAAAACATCTTCTAATGTCATCATTAACTTATTTTTGACACCCAGAAATCCCTCTTCCTGTGTTCCAAGAAAAAAAAAGGTTCATTTATTAAAAAAAGCAAAACTTTCTTTCCCAAATAACTTATTTCCTCCCAGATTCACGGGAATGCCAATTTTAATTATTACACTTTGGCGAGAGAGAATTGACCAGAAAGTAAGGTAAGCTCAACCTTACTTTCATCTTGCATGGTTGTCTCAAGCTTCATTTAAAGTGAGGTTTCCTTTGCTGCTCTGTAAACATGGACTCTTATGTAGTGTTTAGATTTAACCCTGCCTTTCACAGAACCAAGAATGGGCAAGGCTGAAAGGGACCACAGTGGTCATCTGGTCCAACCTCCCTGCTCCAGCAGGGTCATCCCTGAGCACATGGCATTGCATCCTGATGGTTCTTGAATATCTCCAGTGAGTAGACTCCACAACCTTTCACACAGAAGCAGCTCTGTCCCAGCTTCACCAGCCTTGCCCAGCATGTTTTTAGGGCAGGTTAGAGCAGGAAACTTGGGCACTTCAGCACAGTGCAAAAACCAGGAAGCATCCATACATCTCTTATAGTCTCAGTGCTTCCCACAGAATTCTGGCATTGCACTCCAAGGGGTGCTACAAGTCAAATGTCTCAGGAACTTCAGTTTCAGCCACCCAGATCTCTCTCCTTCTGGGGCCTCGATGGAACATGTATCCCAAGCTGTAGTACTTAACACTTCTAACTACTGCCATTTTCTAGCTCCCTAAACACTGATGCCAACGTCTATGTCTGATACAGGGGAGAGAGAAATATCTGCAGCAGGAAGGAGGAAAGGGAGATCAGAATGTCTTCATACATGATCTGTTTCTTGTTCTTTGAATCCACATTACTCTTCCTTCATCAAGAACGGAAGCAGTTTGCAAACATTAAAACTGTTTGAAGCTTGCTGGAAAACAATTAGATGGTAAGCCTTGCTTTAGCAGTTGTTTCTATTAAATTATGCAAAACAAGGATGTCTATTGGAGTAGTGAACAGATTCACAGACACACATAATGTGTCAAACTCTCAGCTGTTTCTATAGGACAAGCCTAAGCACTTCATTTTGCTCTATATGGTGCAAAGCAGCCTTTTGGGTATTGAGTTTTAGTGTGGCAAGTCCAAGCCTCATAGTATTTCATATCTCTTTGAACAGTGAACACACTCAAATAGTTTTTCCAGCAGGAAGAAGCAAAAATTTATTTTTCCAGGAAAGGGTATTTTCCTTCATGTCTCAGTCTGAGTTTTAATAGTATTTTTAATGTTAATAACAAAGAATATATTTTGGCACATGTCAGCTGGAGGGCCTGATTGGCAGTTAATGAAAGATAAGGAGGATTCATTGCATGGAAAAAATTATTATTGAACAACTGAACCAATGCTTGTTACACCTTGGCCTTCCAGTGCTAATGTGAGCCAAATGTGCCATCTCAATCCAAAAAGCATGTTGTATTTTACAGATGTCTAAGGAAATAAATTGTCATGCATATCAATTTTCTTGTGGCATTTGCTCTTAATAGCAATTGATCTGAAACCAAATGAATGTTACAGCAATTAAACTGACAGAAACAATGTAAAAGTCTGGTGCTTTCAGAGATTTCCATTCTTTCAATGTGGGAAAAAAAGTCCCAGAGTATTGCAATAAAGCAAATTCCAGCTTTCCAAATGCTGATTACTGAGCATCTGCAGTTTGCTTGACAGCACTGGAGGCTTAAAGTTTTAACAAGCACATGAAGGAATGCTCCATCTCTGTTTTAATAAATAGCTATCCCAGAACTTAAGGTAAGGACAATCTTGCTAACATAATCATTGTTTGTTAATGTGAATGAACACAGGGAAAGTGAATGCAGTGACACATTGCATCCATTCTGTGATCAGCTGCTTATCAGGTGACTTCTACAGTGGGATTTGCTGGACTTCTGCATTTTTATGCACTTTTTGACTGGCGATGAAAGAGGAAAGGAATGCAAAACAAAAATTTAACCTTCAGTCTTCCTATAAATGTACTAGGCAAATTTGCTTCTGTAGGAAAAATATATATGAATGTATACACAATTTATCTAGGAAAAAGACCTGAACTTAATGAAGTGTCATCACAAGCAATGGGAGTATTTTTCTGTCCATCCATGAACCAGGACCAACACTTCCACCCAACATTCTGTTTGCAGCATGAAAAAGGTGAAGAAAGTCAGGAATAGTCAAAGGGGTATGAAAGGAATACTGTAGTCCACATTTCTGTTTCTGCATTTAAATATTTTGTTTACTATGTTATTGCAATTTTTCCAGCTCAGCTACCTCCAGCTTTTGGCCTCAGGTCTGTAAACACTCCATTCTCATGCTTAAATTTCTACATGTGAGGAACCACTACAGAAGTCACCATAACTATTCAGGTGCATAGTTATACTTGCAGATAAACTAGTGGAGGCTCAAGGTCTTGGAATGAAAGATGCAATGAATGAATGAAATATGAGTTTGTAAGAGAAGCAGTCATGCCTACCATGATTGCAGCTGAGCGACTGCTATTCTGCTCATGTATAATGGATGCTGCACTGTGAAAACACATGGTGCCCTGTCTCCGTCTTGCCATCTCACTCAGCCTCCTTTTTTCCCCTGAGAAATTTAAAGATGACATCAGACAAGAAGAAAATATGTCCAATAGCATGTCATTGTATCAGTTTAGCATGGTTTTAAAGAATATTGTAATAAGCCAGGGACAATTTAGACAACTTAATACACATTTTTTTAAATTTATCCTCCAAGATGCTGCCCAGAGTCACTTTAGCATGTCAAGCTGTACACTCAGAACATCTGCAAACTCCCACATGATGCACTGTCAGAAGTTAATGTATTTGCCCTATGGACATCACACAAAAAACAAAGTCAGAAATTATTTTTAAAAAATGCAAAAAAACCCCAACATTGTCATTTTGAAACTACCATTTTGCAGCAGCTTTAGTGTTTTAATCACCATACTCTCTTGGAGCTCAATTCTGTAATTTCACCTTTAAAGCAGATATCTGTGAGAAGTGTGTATTTTGTGGCATTAGACAGAAGAACTGGACTCAGTGACCTGAAATGCAGCTTGTGAAACATAACAAATTAACATTTGTCAAAGCACCAGGAGATCCTCACTGTATACTCCCATTAGATTTGAAAACATTGATTTTGATTTGATCTTCTATGAGAACTAACTTTGCCATTTATATTAGCTTTTCCATTTATATCACCTAGATATGTCAGTAGGATTTTCTGACATTGGGCTGAAAAAACAGGATTTCACGTTGCATCTCATTTGTGGGGAATATTGCAATGAGAGACACTGCCTTCAGATGGAAAAGGGAAGGTTGTCAGTAAAATATCTGTTTGAATAGTCACATGCAAAGCTTTCTTGTAAGTGCATTTGTAAATTTGTTTCTTATTATAATAAAACCGTTTTAAATGTCAGAAAATGCAAAATGTCATAAAAATGACTAGAATATAGTCAGAATTTTTTCCCTTCCTAGCCAACTGCAAAACAATAAAAATGTTTTCATTGTTCTGAAATGAGATATGTGTTTTTCAAGACTTTCTAATGGTATTCATTTTCTACTGTTGGCTTCTGAAATACTAGGTCAAACCTATTAACTTCTGTGAGGTTGTGTGTAGCTTAGAGAGGGTTTTAGGGAATGCAAAATCAGTAGCTCAGATCGACAGTATTTTTAGAACAGAGCAGATAACTGTACAGTTACATGTAAAGAAGCTGTTCTGAAATAATTTGTCGTGGTAAAAAAACTAAAGCTGGAAAGATTTCATCAAAAAACTAATGCTTCTTAGAGAAGCAAATTATAAGTCAGTCAGTGATGAAAGGAACAAGGAAAATGTCTCTCTAAGGGCTGACACCAGCTTTTTCCAACCTATTTTAAAGAAAAGCTTTCTTCGTTTCTATTGTGTTTGAAACTGGCACAACATCGGCTTTTATTTCAAAAGGACTATTTATCTGCTTTCACAATAAATGATAGTTTTCATTCCTTTATAGATGTTACACATGTAACACATTCATTTTCATAAATTACAATAAAATCCCAAGAGAAAAGCTTTGCTAGGCAAGTGTTATACTGGAAGATTGAGTATGCACACATGCAAGTGTGTGTGCATGCACTTAGGGTTCTTTTGTCACACAAGACATATTATCTAACATTACACCAATTTTTCTATAACTTAAGTAAGACAAAATGATATAGTAGGACTATATGAAAAAATCATGACTCTTTTGAAATTTATTTCCCTTGAGACAAAAAAGATAGAAAATGGTTGCTTAACAGAATTTTTCTATTCCAACCACAGAATCTTGCTTCCATGTTGGATTCCATCAAAAATAATTCATAATGGTACAGGCATAAGGGACCCATAGAAACTCAGATGCAAGATCAATGCTGTAATTCTCTTTTCAGCTCTTTAGGATAACTAAATGATTATCAATTCCACTTGTACTCAAGGTTACTGTACTTTTCCACAAGGAAAAGCATTTATTACACAACAACTGATGGTTTGGTGTTGTTGAGAGGGTTTTTCTTTATTTACCTGCAAGTATTAGCTGTATTAAAACTGGTCACAATCTATTACAAAGGATAAAATACAAGCCAGAACAGAAAGGCCACACACCAGCTGGCATTCTACTCCGTGCTCATGGGGGGCAGACTTGATTCACATTTGATTAGGTCTCTAGAGATTCAATATTCCCCAATTTGTCCTCTATTAAGTGTTCTATTTGTCACCACAGAGAATAAAATCAACCTTTCCTCCCCTGTCCTAACAACTGTTAGATATACTCATTCACAGCATGGTAAGAAGGTAAGCAGAAATGACAGCAGTAGTGGGGAAGGTCAATTTTATTTACCAAGTTTCCTGTATAGGTAATTTTTGTGGGTGTTTTTATTGTCTCAAGTCAGCAGTTCCACCTTTTTCAAGGCTAAGATAGACTTTATTTACAACTTCAGTCATTCAAAAATAGACAGAAGCACAAGCTGTTAAACAAGCCCCTCACAGAAAGATGGGGTTACTTTCAGGAATCCTTCCATTGGTCACCCACCTTTCCATAAATTCACATTGGCATTGCCACTCAAACTCAAAAAAAGCAAAGGAGCTCCTTACCAAAACACTTTCTCCAAAAGGGGTGTGCACTGAGGCCCAGTGGTCAGCACAGTCCATGTTCCCATTTAAATGCTGAGAATTCACTGTTCTTTCAATGGACATGAGCAGAGGTGACTGCAAAAACCCCAACACTGTGCAGTGCAGACATCACTGCCAAACCTGCACACATCTGCTGGCAAGTGCAAAGGGATTCTCACCTCTCCAGAGGCACCCCAAATCCAGGGACACTGGAAAGAGGGGTGTAGGTAAATATGACCCTGTCCTAGGCTACAATATAGATGTATTTAGTATTCTATTACCACCAGCTGTGGGCCATTAGCTGTTATCTCCTGCTGTGACTCACCCCTGATAACAGACAATGAGCCATTAAGGACCCACCACATGACTCATGGACTTATCTCATCCTATTGTGAGATGCTCCACCCAGGAGGGAGGAGCCAAGCATTTCCACCTGGATATAACCTGGCCTTGGAACTGCCCAAGGCAGGCCTGTCTACTGGGTTCCCAGAGTACAAGAGCTACCACTGGACCTTCAGCTGGAGACCAGCCCTTCCACAGGATCACTGCTTCAACCTAACTGCTTCACTTGGGCTGCTACCACCACCCTGACTAACAGGGTGTCAGGTTGTATTGGACTTTGTCAGTGTTTTGTTTTGGTTTTTTTTTCTTGTATTATTGCACTTATTTTTAATTTTCCTATTGAAATTTATCATCCTGACTTGTGATCTCCAATAGATTTGCTTTCAAACTCGCACAGACCCTACTGAGAGACATGGATTATTTTTCAACAAATTGAAACTATTTGATTCATACATCTATTCTAAAAGAGTGACATCATAAACTTATTTTAACAGTCTAAATCTAATGGCTCCTTTAAAGGATAGCTAAGACAAATTCCTTTTGACCTGGATATTTTTAATTTTTTTTTCCTCATATAATAATGGATATGCATTTTGTAATTCAAAGCCTGCTGCAGCTGCTCCTGCTCTTGCAAAGGTGTGAGAAAAGCATGAAAGAAGCCCTCCTTAAAAGCCTCTGCATGTCCCCTAATAATACATCCAACAGGCTGTTGCTTGTCTTCCCAATGCTGGGAAGAAGCAGACTGTGTAACCCACAGTCACGCTGGACCCTAAGGAGTACTGCCAGACTGTGCAGAGGGTTTGCTAGGCCTCTAGCCTGTCTAGAGAGAGCAGCTACTTCACCTTCAACTTTCATTTTCCATCCCTTTACTTAAGGTTAAATTTTAAAAAGTTGAGCTCTCTGTGCATCAAGTAGCTTTGCTCTAATAATACCAACTCTATAGAAGACCAAATACTAAAAGAGCAAACAGTACAATTTGTCAGTATGATATAAGGCTTTTTTTCCTTTTTTTTTTCCAAGACAATTTGTGAAGTATATTTTAGGGAAGGTAATGTGGGGGAAAGGAAATTTTATGTTGCTGTGGCAACTCAAGCAAAAAAAAAGAGATTCGTGCTGCAACACCTATGTTCAGTACAGTTTAGTTTTAAAATACGATTGATTTCCTCAGCGTAGGAAAGCAATCAGCCAATTTTACAGATGACTTCTGCTTTCCATCCCCAGGATGTTAAAAGTTCAAACTAAAACAAAATCTTCTCCAGCACGAGTACTTGAGGTTTTCAAAAGAGAAATCAGTGTGCATCTGGCCTGTGCACACAATCTTGGATATGTTACTTCAAACATTTAGCTCTTGGTCCAACCAGTAGTCCATGAAAAATTGTGGGAAGTCCCACTGCTTTGTTTATATTTGGATGCAGTATGATCCTTTTTAGTCCCTATTGCTGAACTTCAGCCTGCCAAACACCTCCTCCCCTAAGCAAATTACAACCAAATTGGTATTAAACACAGAAATGGAGGAAAAGCCAGTTCTTTCTCTAGAGAATCATGGTGGTAAGGAGACTGCAATACAAACAGTTGTTACTGGAGAAGCATAGAAAGCTCTCGGTTAATTACACAAGGGATTAATTAAAAGAAAGACTTCAAGGGGAAAATATGGTGCCCCACTGATCAATACCAAAAAAATGGGTTTTGATGAGGAAGAAAATCTGAAACTAAACGTGAAAAAGGCAAATGTAAGAAGGAGCAGGGTGCAAGTATGAGGATGAAAATAGGAAGTGAGAAATCGAATTTCCAAGCGAATTAAAAGTGCTGTATGGCCCGTGTTACAGATAGCCTAGACAATGTGCAGACAAGTTTTTAAATTTGATGAAAAAGATTGAAAAACTGCTAAAGGGATTTGGTGAATTGAGAGGTAAAAGGGTTAGGGCAGGAAATAGAGATCCTTGTCAGCAGGTCTTTCATACATTGAAGATAACTGGAAAGCAAACAGGGTGTATGGAAAGGACCACAGTAATTCAAGGAGAGGTAGTGAAGATGGAGACTTGCATGCTTTGATAATTTCTCGTTTATAACACTGGACTCTGCAGGCATGCTTGGTATCTGGCTTGGAGACTCATCCTCCAGGCACTAGGATAACAGCTGCAGAGAGGTATGAGCAGGACCTGCAGCACTCCAACCCCCAAAAGTGGGAGCTCCTCTGGCCAAATAAAGTTTCCTTGGCAAACCCCTGGCCATGTTTTGGTTTTTAAAACATTTAGAAGCATAATTGCATATTTAACAGATTCTGTAAAAGACAGGGACACTCACCTACTGTAAAATACATGCAGTCCTAAAACTGAGAATCACAATAACAAAAATCAGGCATGCACAGTCTGTGGCTTGGAACAAATGTGTCATGGAGTGAAACTCATTGTTTCACTTTCCAAGACTGCCTAGGAGTTCAGGGTTGCTTTTTGCTTTGTTTTTTTCTTTTGAGAAGTGAGAATGTTGTTCAGTGTAAAGAGCAGGCAGCAGGCAGGCCTCGTTCTGCACTGATACTTGAACATGCCATTCCTGAAGCACAAACTGCTTTCCAGAGAGGAAATATTCTTGCAGCTCTCTCACTCGTGGTTTCTCATCTAATGCCACACATTTCATGGTATTTGGCTTTTTCATCGTATTTAGTTTTTTCTCCCCTCTTCTAAAAACTCTCTTGGAATGCTCCATTACACATAGCTTTATTTCTAAATTTCCATTCATTCAGAGTTGCTTACCTGAGGAAAAAGTTGGCATTTATCACAGGATAAACCCTTTTCTCATGGAATTTCCTTTTCCTTCTTGGCCAGAATGGGCACTGGTAAATAATGTGGCCTTTTCTGATGAAGATCAGCTGTTTTTCACTGAACAGTAAGCCACTTCCAGTCAGCATCATTATTGTTTGAATTTCTTCTACTGTTTTGATGATGTTGTTGGTTGCACTTAATTATATCCCTGTGGAAACAAAGAGATAACATTCTCCTTTCTCAATATATCTCTCTCACACACATGCTAGGAAACAACTTCCTAATTACCAAGTAAGGCTACTGGTAATGACAACATAATCAAAATGTAGGAATTCATATTTCAAATGCATGAAAAAAACACCATCTGCATGCATCTTTTAAGTGAGACATTAAAAACCTGACTCCGTCTGTTCTGTGGACATTAAAAATGTGTAAAAATGAGGATTTTCCCTGGTGTCTTTGGCGAACATCTCTCTTTTACTCACAGTTGCTCAGTCTGTTCAGTTCAAATTATTCATAATACTACCTCTAATTTTTCTTTCTTTAATTTCATTTGATTACATCTTCTGACATCCCTTATCAGCACTTAACCCTTTTCAATACAGATTATGAAACTCATTTAATTATGATTGAATTAAGCTTGGTATATTCCATTATCTTTGTTTCAGTTTTTTTCTGTTTTTCTTCTTTGTCTTCCAGTCACAATCCAATAATGTATTTTTGGTAACAAGATGCTCAGAGCTAAATGAAATAGTTTCCATCTTGTCACACAGGGAGAGGGACTCTCACTTCTCCCTCATATCTTGAGATAGCCTAAAGGTAATTCTCATCCCTTTTATTGCCACATCACATAATATATAAATGAGAAGTAAAGTGATGTCTCATTTGCTGTTCAGTGTCACCTCTAGATCTCTCTGTTACCTTCAGTTCTTTCCAAGGCAGCATTTTGGGCTTTCCCTTCATCTGAATTTTACTGCCTGAACTGTCAATGTACTTTTTTTTAAGTTAAATTCTTGATCTATTTTTTTCCTCTCTATATTCTCTCCTGAGGCCTTTATTTTTAGCAGTTTTCTCTGGTTGTAATTTAACTTCTTTCTCTTTCACTAGTATTGCTATTTATCACAAATTGGTATAGTCTGCAAATTACATTTAAAAATTTATGACTTGTCCTAATTGCCTGTGCATCTGTCCTTATTCCCTGCTGATTAGTTGTGCTATTGCCTAATGCTTTAGTAAGCACTCTGTCCATATGAACATATTTCAGTGAAGATGACTTTGGGGTAGATGCTTTTCTGTATATTCGGAATCTGCTTCTATATCCACTGAATTCAGCTGAAATGTTTCAAGTGACACTGACTATGTCCAAGTCAAAAGAAACAACATAACTTCTACATGATCACATTTGGGCTTGTATGCCTTGGTAGTAAAGCTCTGAGCAGAACAACCAACAGGAAGAGGCAGACCATGGAATCACATCATTATGGAACGGCCCAGGTTGGAAGAGACCCTAAAGATCATCTAGTTCCACCCCCCTGCCATGGGCAGGGACACCTTCCACCAGAAGAAAGACTTATAGAGGACTGAAGAAGCATTTGGGCAAGCAGCACCTCTGAGACAAGAGTTCCATGCTACCCTGCAAATGAAAGGAATTCAACGTGCATATATTTTATTGACAGAAATGCCTAAAGGAAAACAGTCCAGCTAGCAAAACTTTGACTGTCCTTTTCGATGTTTCTCTTAGAATGGAGCTACATTTGTCTCTCAGAATTTTTTCCAGCCCTCTAGACTATGAATTGATTTGAAGAATCATCAACAATTTCACACAATACATTCCTAAGAAAATTCTGTACCCAGTGGTGAACATTTCACAATGAAGCAGAAAAACAAATTGAGGTGATTTTTTTTTTTTTGCTCATATACAAAAAGTACACTTTTTCATGCTGTACTGTGCCTTCTCAGCAGCATAATGATGACTTTTGATTTGCTGTGTTGTGATTCCATTACATTTATAAATATGTGGCATCCAAGAAAAGACAGATAGTCTAAAATTAGGTAATTAATATTACACTGTATTCTTATCAATAAATACATTTTTCATAGCAGCAATTAATTATTCTCACAACAACAGGTTTTTTCCCCTCTAAATTAGGACATTTCTTAATTGTTTGGAATTGTCAGTGGGAAATCAGCAGTACTGAGCTGCTATGGCACTTCCTGCAGGCTATAATTCCTGTCACAAAAGAGGAGAGTTGAAAACAGCAAGGAAAAAACAACTACTTCTGTATATGGACTCAGTGAGCCAGAAGGCACAGAACCACTTCCAGAAAAAGACAGAGTTTTCTATACTTTTTGACGCTTCAGCATCAGCAGGAATGCCTCCTACCTCCTTAGGGGAAAAATTACTGATCTCGGTATGTGGAGGTACTTAATGGCAAAAATAATACCTCCCTGAAGTTCAAAGAATCAATTCTGGCAGGAATTAAATGGTAATATTGGTCAATAAGTGCTGCTGTTGGGAGTTTGTAACATTTTTAGATCCACTAACATGGATGCAATTTTGCAGGGCACAATCTATTTGAAAGAAGCAGATAGCTTGTGCTTGTGAAAGGCATTGGTGTCACAACCTGTAAGCCCAGCTCCCCCAGGTGTGCAGCAGCATGTGCTGGCTCATCTGGGATCTGCAACTTCAACTTGTGTCTCAGATTCACACCATGGAGTAAACAGCAGAGACTAACAGATTTGCCAGCACCACCAAAAAACAGATTTGGGATGAACATCCAGCCTAATGGGGTCCATTGCTCTCAGGTGCAGTTCTGGGTGATCTATCTGCATTGAAAGATAAGGGACAGAGAGCAAAAGGGAATTTCATTATGTATGTTTAGTTAAAGGACAGATCCTTTAGATAAACATGTCAAAATGTCACCCAGAAGATTAAAAAAAAAAAGCAGAAGAGGAAGAAAAGTGAAATTGTTCAGATGTAAGACTAACCCTGCATCTAAATATTACTCAAGGCCAATACAGAACTCAGGGTTATTTCAGAAACTTATGTCAAACCAAAATTTGCAATCTGTACAGATTTTCACAGTAAGCTTGGGTAAAAGTTGAGGTAAAATTTATTCCACTCATCAAAAGAAGCCACTTAAGAACTAGAAAAGATGTTGTAATGAGATGCAGTTGTGAGAAACCAATGAGAGCTGCTTTCCCACAGATTTGTGTCAGGTAACTGAGGACAAGCCTCAACTACAGCTTCTTCTCATGCAGTGGCATTCAGAAACCACCCAGCAGAGTCCAGCTTCTCTGGTGCCTTGTAAAAGCTCATGCTGCAGCTTTTCTCTCAAACACAATGAGAGGTGCCCCTTACTCTGTCCAGCTATGTATCTTCCAATAATTTCTAAGGTCTTCAGCCTTACATGTACTGCTGCTAGGTGGGACTCACAGACCCAGTCATATCAACCAGCTATGGACAATTGTTTCCAGGTTACAAGCAGCACTCAACACAGGCATTCCACTGTGATTTTCTTAGATAAGTGACAGGTAGTGTAGTGGGTTGGGGTTTTTGAAAGGACTGAAAGATATTTTCATAACTTCTTTCCTTTTCCCAACCACAGAAGAAATGGTAGATAAAAAGGGGAGGTGAGGGAAGGAAATGGAATCATGCTTGCTTCTGTACTGTAAATCACTTTCTCTCCTGTCCCACCAGCACTGGCACATCTCCAAAGTAATATGTTTCTGTATAACTGTACATTGTGAGTCTGATTTTCTCTAGAGAAGGAATGTAGCTAATTAACAGATTTTAGATTTAGGTTTTTAAATACTAAGGCTTTCACATCAGGCTTCATTTGTTGCTACCCTATGCAGCAAAGATCACTGCATCAGCAATGGCTTCAGTCCCAGCCATGGAGGATTTCCAGGTAAGAGACAATGAAATAGTTATCTTTTTCCTTATCTTCTCAAACAACCTTATGTGAAGTATGTGCCACAATTGAAGGATGCTTTTGGCTCTTTTGTGCTTGAGTAATAGTCTACAAGTCTGGTTTTGTAGTTTAAGTCAATCCACAGTTGACCACCTACCAAAAGAAAATGTTTCTCTTCTCCTAAGTCCAAGCTATATATAGACTTGAGCCACAGGTTTGTGTCAGCACCATCATTCATCCAGCTGCAGCAACTCAGATATAGCTGAGAATCAAGACTTAACCCATTCCCCTACCAAAAACTTCCCAGCCAGATCAGATCTGATCCCTGATCTACATCTTCATGCAATCATGTAATTGCTCTTGTTCAAACAAGGGAGGGCCTGGGAATGTGCAGATGAAAGCAAGGAGTGAGGGGAATTACTCCATTCAGCAAGGCCACTCTAAACTGGCTGAATTCACATTTTAATCACTCCTCACTGGAATGCAATCCTATAAACCAGCAATAAAACTCTTATTTATGTTGGTTTTACTTAAGATGAGAGCTAAGTGACATTCAGAACAATAGATATTATTATGCTGAATTCTAACTTCACACCAATTTTTGCCTTTCTGACTCTAGCATTATCAATCTTCCAGCTCCTGTGATTGAACTTCTGCTGCACACAGAGCACAGTAATCCCAGTAACATATCTGATTCCAAAGGAGTGAGATAAGAAGAGTAGTTAATAGATTTTCTTACTAGCACACTTTTGAAGTGATTAGCAGGAGTTTCCATTTTCCTTTGTCACTTGTCTGTATAAGAAAAAAATATACCAAAAGAAAAAGTATCTGAAGGCTACAATTTTCTAAGCTGGATTTACAGGCTAAAATAAAACTGAAATATCTTGGTGGCATTCAGTGACTTTTAGTTGGTTCAAAAAGAGGCTATCCACTCCACACAAAAAGGTATATTCTCATTTTGTGCTGCATCAACCAATCTGATTAACTCAAGCTAAAGCAGCAAGGTAACTTGGGAGTTAAGCCGGAATAGCAACTGACAGGGAGCCTGAGGGTGAAGCCATGCTGTCCAAATTAAAATCCACATTACAAGAATAGCACTGCTATTCTAATCTGTGCTTAGTACATACCTCTTCTCTTGAATTTTGGAGAAAAATGGAGATACATCTAAGGAAAGTGGAGATATTCCTACTGCAGGCAGCCCTTTTTTACAGACAGAATCATATTAAAGACTTCATAACTTGCTATAGTATAATCTTTGCTTATGATTTTCAATTTGAAAGTGTTTTTTTCCTCCTTAATCCAGTATGTACTACATTGACCTATTGCAATAAAGAGATTGAACTGTAACATGTAACATGTTTCTCTTAACATTTTATTGTTTAAGCAGTTGAAGGAGGAGGCTTGGAGGGCAGGGGGAAAGTGATTCAGACAGTAAGCACATATATGCTTTCTTTTCATACCTATGTCTGGCTGGCTAAGAAGCTGCACTCATTCTGGAATGCCAGGGCAGTACAAGGGAGGTCTCAGGCACCCTCCTGCTTCAGCTGAGTGCCCTGGTGGGCTCTGCATCTCCTAATAGGAAAACCACATTCCCACCTGCTTAAAACAGCCTCCTACAGTCATCAGTAGCTTTTCAGCAGCAGGTGGAGAACTCTGCAACACTGACCAGCACATCAGAATATCCAAACACATTTGTTCTAATATTTCTATTTCAGTATATCAGTAATAGCACATGTGGGACTTCCACTGCCTTTGCAGGAGTACCAAAGCTTTTAGCTACATCCCACTCCTATTGTGTCAGAGAGGGTACCAAACCCAATTATTGAAGAATAATTGCCAGCAAGGAGGCTAAAAGAATACTCTTAAATGCATGGTCATTATGTGCTGTTGATCAGTTTTGCTCACTGCTTTGCCAGGAGCTGGGAGAAACACGCAAGCAAACATTTAATCAGCTTGTGATAATCAGAAGCTAAACAAGAGCTCCCTGAAAGGAGCAGGAAGAAATATGGATCTTTATATGCAAATTTACTGCTTAAAAACTGCAAGAAATGAAGATTAAAAGAAATTTTTGCTAAAATGGTATTAACTTCAAATTTTCCAAGAACTGTTCAGAAAGATCTCACAAAAAAAAAAAGTGTATTTGCATGACTAAATATGGGTGGTTAATGCCTAGGCTAAGAGATGTTGTCAAATAATCAATCTTCATAGATTAGATGCCTTTTATCTCATTCCTGTATCAGGCACCTACATTTGGTCAAATTAATCACTCTGTTGACCATGTTAACCAGATTTCCCCTAACAGAGAGTCAGAGAATTAGCTCAGATGTAGACATCAACATGATTAAAGTTTGCAAGATGGATTTTTTAATTTATATTTATTTATATTTTGAAGCTTGAACTGCCAAAGGATAATTTTTTTTTTTTATATTTTAGGTTTTTTCCTACTGTACCACAGCTCCATCAAAGAGGACTAGCTAACATGCACACTCACTACTGCATTCCTAGTTCAGTTTTATACTCATCTGCCCATTCAAGACAGTGAATGAGAAAGATTACACAGGAGCTCCTAATGTCAGGGTCAAACATCCCTCCAGTCCAAAAGAAACTTCTATTAATGCTTCAGGAAAGACCATAAAGAGAAATGCAAAACATACAGTTCTCCTCTGTTGCAAATTATACCCTTCTTTGGATGTCTTTTGTCCTACAAAACAGACTACTTACAATCCATCTGCAATGCCTATCTTCACTTATTGAAACTAAAATTTACATTCATGCTCAGCAATACAGGCAAGGGGATGTTCCTACAGTCTGACATAAAGTCAATAACAGCAGAAGGAAGAATAGGAAAGAAACTAATTTATGCAAATAAATAGGAATACCATAATGGCAGATAGCTAGAAAAATAAAATTCAGAATTTAGATCAGATGATTTCACTAAATATTTCAAGGGTGGCACAGTTTTTAATTACTTATTATAAAATCTTCATCAGTCTTACAGTGTCACTTTGGAGCAGGGGCCATCATTTACAAACTGTCCATGGAGTATCTAGCACCTGGGAGCAACTAACATGAGGCTTTTAACTTTTGGTCCTACTGCAGTGCAAACATTAAATGATAGCTCAAAACATGAAATTTTGCATGTTGATTCTGACGGAGCTCATGGAGAACTCCGTGATACAGGAATGGCCCAGGCACACAGGTCATCCCTTCTGCTCACCAGCCTGGTTCTTTGGGTGAGTCTGTTAAACAACATGTGATGGAGTTGTCAGTAATTTAACATCTCTGCTCAGCAAGGCTGCTTACAGAGGCTGATGCACTTCATGTATTTTCAAGACAGATTAGGTATTTTCTTTTTATTTTTGTTCAGAGACTTAAGAAAACCACAGGGTTCCCTGTTCATTTATAAATTTTGTTCTTGCTTTAAATGCTCCTCTGCAGTGTTGCCCCAGAGTATTCCAGCCACTCCCATATCCAGAGAGAAGCAATTCTGGCTGATATTTTATTTTCCTGAGTAGTTTTACTAGCTGGATCACTTGTTTCTTTTAATGCATTCATATGCAGTTTGACAGCTGCAAGACCAAGAAATACACGTGATAAATGGAAGTTGCCCCATCAGAAACCAAGCCCTTTAATCCACAAGACAAATGGTTAAATTTAAATCAGAAGTGGGTCTGGGATAATTTCAAATCCACTTGAAAGCTGTTCAGGCTAATTGCAGGCAGAGAGGGTTAGCTGAAAATAAAATTGCTTGGACTGAAATTTAGCTCCCAGGATTTGGCTAAACAAAAAAAAAAAAGGACTTTTTTATTCAGTATACTGTTAGAATGTATTTGACTATTTTTCTTTTTGATTTACACTGTTTGAAACTGAATGGCTGTACATTATAAAAATAATTTCTGGAGCAATAGCTTTATAGCTTTCAAACGTTGCCAGTGTCATAAACAGTGACATTTGTAAGCTGCTGAAGGGAAACCTCAAGAACAGAAAACTCTGAATTTCTCAGACTAATCTTATTCAGACAGATCTGAAGCCAGAGCCAAATTCAGAATTATACCCTCAGTAAATTCAGGCCACTGTTTCTCAATAGCTACTGCCAACTTAATTAGGACTTTCAAATGAGGATGAAGCCAGAAACGAGTCTCCATTAAATGGCTCAGACTAGTAATGTGTTTAAAGTTAAGAATGTGTGGTGTATATCTGCTTTATCCTTATTACCAGTAGCTTGAAAATAAGCCAATTATCATTTTAAATAACTTACAGTCTTATCCACCTCTTGTCAGCTTCTAAGATGCAAAGAGAGAGAGAGAGAAAGGGGGGATTGGGAAGAGAGAGCAATAGAGTGAACTGTTCCCTTTGATTCAGAAAAAATAGCTGTAAGAGGCATCTTTTATCTCAGAGATGAAGCAGGAGGAACTTTCACCTAAGCAGAGCCAAAGGTTTGGGTGAGGGCTTTCCCATCTATTGCTGCCAGCAAAAGCCATAGGAGGAGTAGCTTTTCTCTGAAATTGAAAAAGAAGAGGGAGAGAAAAAATGCCCTATATCTGTCTTCACATATGCACAAAGAGAAAATGCCCTGTATCTGTCTTCACATACGCACAAACTCCCTCCATTTCATGGCTTCTTTCCAGAGCTGTCTTTTGTCATTGCTTTTGAGAAACCATGAACCATAAACCTACATGCATTCTGACCATGTCCACTGAATAGCTAAAAGCTCTTCCACACCATGTTACAGTGAATATTCCTTTAAAAATATGAATCTGATCAATCTTCTTTCCTTGTCAACTTTTCTTTCTCTCACCCTCCCCAGAGGTTCATTTCTGAACACCACATCTTATGCAGCTGATGGTTTGTCTCACTTCTGTAAACACCAAGTCTTCTATCTGGAACACTCTGTTGGGAGTCCTCCTGCT
The DNA here is from genome assembly GCF_008360975.1 of Lichenostomus cassidix. Classification (NCBI taxonomy): domain Eukaryota; kingdom Metazoa; phylum Chordata; class Aves; order Passeriformes; family Meliphagidae; genus Lichenostomus; species Lichenostomus cassidix. Next base: position 19,876,641 of record NC_139479.1, on the reverse strand, counting down.
TCAAAAACACCACCACTATTTACCTGGACATGAGAAAACACAGCACTGATTTATCTACTTCTGTGCATGTCCTTCACCTACCCACAATTTCTAGCTGGTGGGAGGGGGGAGGAAGAGAGGGAAAAAATGCCAAAGTACAGCTTAGGCTACAAAACACGTGGCAGCATGCCTGCCACACACCTGATGTACAGAGAGGAACTGGGCTTGTTTTGGGAAGAAACATTTAGGAAAAACCAAACCACCATACACATACCAACCTATAAATCCAGGAATTTTTCCAGTTCCAGGAGCACATGTAAAAAAATGCAGCTGTACAGAAAAACCATATCCACACCAGGAGTGAAAAGGGTTTGGAAAATCAAAATGTGTAACTCTACAGTATGGTATCTGCTCTCTTCCTAGAATTTGTAACAAGGCAGAAATTTGTTTCTTGTACTCACCAAGGGACTGCAGTAGCTTTGCTTCTGGGAAAAGGAAGGGTGAGAGCTGCTTTCGTTTTACCTATATTCGGATTATTATGTGAGTTTTTATATCGTATTAGTGATGCCTATTTCCCACCTCCCACCTCTGCCCAGATCCTTTCAAGTCCACAGAGCTTGGGAGAGCATTCTAAAATAACTGTCTCAAATGAAACTTTCAGGCCTCTGTGAATGCTCTAAAATTCCATTCTGTAAAACAAGAAAAAAGGAAAAAAAAAAAAAAAGAAAAGAAAAAAAAAAAAGGATAAAAAATACCAAACCCAGAAGTTTCATGTAACACTGTTGCTTTCTATCTTGGAAAAAGATGTGATTCCTTAAGCTCCCTGACTGCACCAAGTGGGCCCACTGCATCTGTTAAACTCATTGACTGTGACTACTGCCTTCATATGAAGCAAAATTTCAGTTTTATGAGCTTTAGCTTGTGTGAAGCCCAGCAATAACGTCATCAGAGCCCTGTGGGTATGGCAGGGAGGACTGAAAACAACATGCTGTAGAGTTTGTGGGATCAGCTCCAACAGGGCTACGCGCTTCATCTGGAACATTGCTGAGCCTCGGCATGATCCAAAATACTTGAGCTGCCAACCACCGGTAAATTTATTGACTGTCAGGCTAAAAAAATACAGAGAAGTCAGCCATTTATTTTATTATACTTTTAGATGTCCATTACGATGGCAAAATATAGTAGTAGAAAAAAAATACCTTCCCTCCTCTCTTGGAATATATTTCCAGATTACTAGAATGGCTTGACTGCTCTTATTTGGATAATTTTCGTAGTGTACATGGAGCCATATAGTATATCATATATGAAAACACAGCATGAATTTATGGATTTTTGCACTGGAGGTCTGCTTCAAAAACTCCCCTTGGCCTTCACACAAAAATACAGAGAAAATAAATAAATTCTGCTGTGATTTTACTGCCCCAAGCAGAAGAGATAACTAGTTAATGCATAATTACAGAACCCTACTAAGAAAAAATATGATCCTCTGAGAGCCTGATTTTAATTATGCTTCAGCCAATGACTGTTTTCAGCCTCGACCTCAAGTGGAGAAGGCACATGACTTGCAGACTGCATTACCCATACAGACTTTGAGACCAAGATGGGACCTGGAATGTAGTTAAAGTTCTATCCTTTATTCTTCCAGTTAATTCACAGTTGTGAACACTAACCTGAGGCAACATCAGATAGGTTCATTCTAAATGGCATTTGGGTTTTTTCACTATTCCCATGAATGAAATTCCAGCAATAAAAGTGATTATCACCTTGAAATTTTTGTGGAGAGAATGCATTGCTTGGCACATCAAATTGTAAAATCTTTAATTATATGTCTCAATAAGGAGCCAAATGCTGCTGTAGCAACACACCATTAAACACAGCTCCTTTTTGAAAGGCACAAATATAAACAACAGACTTTTGCCACATCTGTACACACTGATTTTAAGTAACCGATGCATTGTAGTTTAGTTTTTTTTTTCCTCAAAGTCTGTTCACCCAGAGGGCCCAATTCTCCAATGATTGACATCACAACTTAACTGACTTCAAGTGTTCAGATCTCCCTATTCACAAATGAGAGCACAACTCAAATAAAGGAGGGGATAGGGCTTTCCACACAGAAGAAAATATCTCTCCCTCATCATACAGGGGAAGTTTCAGGAGATCTCCTTCTACCACACTCCAGAAAAGCTTAATCAGCATCTCATGTACTTTTTCAGCTTGGTCAGAAAGCTGTCCAGTCTACCAAGGTCAATGAGGTCAATCAAAGCTTTTGCTGTTTTGTGTGCTTTAAGCAGGAAATCAGAACCCTGAGCTTTAGAAAACATATTCAGGGAAGGATTAACTTCATAGATGAGCAAATTCACACTCCTCCTTTCACTGTTTTTAGATGAGGCAAACCTGAGGCACATTTTAGGCTTACAGAATTATTTCCTAAAATAACTTCAGTTAAAAAATTCCAACGCTCTTACATTCAGGAAGACAGAAGAAAACACCTCCTATCTTGGGACCAGCCAAAAAAAAATTATCTACAAGGCTAATTTCCTTCAGAGTTGAGCTAAATGGAGCTAAATTTTCTGAAGATTTCTCTTTACTTCTTGGCATTGTAAGAGCTGAATTTTCTAAAGAGTTTATCCTTTTTTATTGCTTTATGTATTATCCCTCTTGCTGCTGAACTTTCCAGACATCGCACTGAAAAATACTGTTCAGAATCTCTCCTGTAGCCCTGGACCTTTTATCTGTTTTCTTGCTTTTGCTTTTCCTCTGCTTGTTCAGTGTTCCATGTAGCTTCACATTTGTGACATGTGGGCTTTCCTGGGAAGCCTCATAATCATATCCATATTGTGCAAATAAAGAAGTTACCTGTGAGGAAAACAGGAAGTGCATTGGGTTTGCATGGCCAGCTCTTGGCAGCAGGGTGAATACAGGGGTGGCTTCTGTGAGATGGTGCCAGAAGGTTCTCCCATGCCCAGCAGAGCCAATCCCTGATGGCTCCAAGACCAATGTGTCGCTGGCCAAGGCTGTACCAGTCAGGAATGATGATAACACCTCTGTGGTAACACATGTAAGAAGGAAAGAAAAGTTGTTGTGCAGAGGTAATTGCACTCACAGGAGAGAGGAGTGAGAACATGTGAGAGCAACAGCTCTGCAGACACCAAGGCCAGTGGAGAAGGAGGGGCAGGAGATGCTCCAGGGACTAGAACAGAAATTCCCCTGCAGCCTGTGGTGAAGCCCATGGTGAGGCAGCTGTGCTCCTGCAGCCCATGGACAGCCACGGGGATGTAGAGATTCATCCACAGTCCATGGAAGAGACCCATGAAGGTGCAGGTGGATGCCTGAGAGGAGGTTCATGGGAAGCCTTCGCTGGAGCAGTGTCCTGACAGGACCCACAGACCCATGAAGAGAGGAGATCATGCTGGAGCAGGTTTCCTGGTAGGACTTGTGATTCTGTGGGACACCCACACTGGAGCAGTCTGTTCTTGAAGGACTGCACCCTGTGGAAAAGACCTGTTAGAACAGCTGGTGAAGAACTGCAGCCCATGGTAAGGACTCGCATTGGAGACGTTCAAGGAGAACTGTCTCCTGTGGGATGGACCCCAGCAGAAGAGGAAGGACTTCCCTCCCTGAGCCATGTCAGGAACAACCTTTGATGAACTGACCGCAACCTCCATTCCCCATCTCCCTGCACTGCTAGGGAGAGGAGGTAGAGCTGGAAAAGAGGGAGGGGTGGAGGGAAGGTGTTTTTAAGATTTGGTTTACTTCTCATTATCTTGCTTTGATTTTTTTAGTAATAAATTCAGTTAATATTCCCAAGCTGAGTCTGTTTTGTCTGTAATGGTATTTGGTGAGTGATCTCTCCCTGTCCTTATCTCTACTCATGAGCCTTTAATTATACTTTTTCTCCCCTGCCCAATTGTGGAGGGGAGTGATTGAGAGGCTTCGGTGGGCACCCAGAATCCAGCCAGGGTCAAGCCTCGCAGACAGGAATATCTGTACAAATCCTGCAAGTTATTCAAAGAATCTGGTTGAAAATTTGGCCCCATGACTCTCTTGACTGTGCTCTTAGCTGCAGATTTCTGAAACTGAAAATAAATAGCAAATGGGTGCTGACTGATGATCCTTTTCCTGCAGTATGATCTTGGGTAATACATGGTTCTCAGACCCAAAGAATATTACACATATATCTTATTGATTGATATTTTAAACATCACAGATGCCTACATCCTGACTCTTGAATTTTAAGACATTTAGATATGTTTTTCAAGCTTGTACTTAGAAGGAGTTTTACTCTGTTTTGATGTGGAAAACTAGAACTAAAACAACTGTGAAATCTCTGTAAAATGCACACTTGTGTGCTTTATTTATAACACTTACATTCTGTATTCTAAATTGTAAAATTCAAAGCAAGGAAAATACATTGCTTAAGCAGAAAAATGCATGTATTTTCAGCTTTCAGCCTTCAGACACTGAGTCCTTGACTTGGGCCATACAGACATAAAGTACTAAATGTGTGCCTAGAAATTGTGTATGTCTCTTCCCTTGTTTAAATTAATGTTTTAAGATGTTTTTTCAGGAAACATTCTGCAATTTATATGTGTTATTATGCCACTGGATTTGGTACACTTCATGCAGGATCACTTAAGTTCACTGCAAGTTTTGCCAGTAGTTAAGGTAATGCTGCAGCTGCAGAGCTCATGAAAGATGTAAGTGGTAACAATGGAAAGTGGATTTCTTCACCTAACATAAGAGAAAACAGAAAGAAAAAGCACTGGGGTCTCTGCCCCAGAATATGGTTTGAAATGTTCATCTTTGAAAACCAAACTGTGATTTGGTTTCCATACTCCTCTGTTTTGGGTGATTTAGGGATATCTCCTGAGGTTGTTTCTCAGAAGTCTTTATTGATTTCCAAGAAATTGTAACAGAGAGAATAAATGCTCTGAAGTGTGTTAAGTCAAGACACACAAGTGAGACTGGCTCCAATGCCATTAACTAAAAGATTCAGGACTCTGCAAACTCATTTCTTGTGAAGCAACTTGTTGTCCTACAACATCTATGCATTGATTGAAAAAATGGAATGGAAATTGATGCCTAACAAGGGAAGGCTAAAAACTTCACCAGGACCTGTACAAGGAAGCATGCCACTGCAGAGGAAAAGAATCAGCCATTTCTAAACTTGGCATAACTCAATTCATCAGCCTTGCTTTGGCCTTATACTCTCTCATTCCCACTCACTGTGGCTAACTCGAGCATTTCTCTTGTCAGAAGAAATAATACCACATGCATTTCAAAGCTCTCAGAAGACATACTGGTGTGAAATATCAATTGGAAAGTTTGGAGGAAAAGCTCATCTCTCTTGAGCAAGAAAGGCTCAGTTACCACAAACAGAGGTTGTCAAATGGTCTCTAAGGCCATTTAGATAGCACATTCTCTGCGATTACTATGGTAAAGGATGAAAGTTAAATAATTTAGAATTGAGACGTTCAATATTCCATTATCAAACTCCTTAGAAAGCCAACACCCTGTGACATGGGATTATCCCTGCCTTTGTCTGAAAATACCAAAAAGTAAGGAACACAACAGATTATTTATATTTAAAAGAGCAAAATCAGCTGATAAGTCTCAAATATGACTGGCTCAGTAGCATTGTGTTAAGGACCTGAAAATCTCATTCCCTTTTAAGGGAAACCCCATTTGAATACACATAGCAGTTAAACTGCCTAACAAGATTTATGATCAAAGCAAATGTGAAGTAATTGCTGCTGGTTTGTGCAGCAAAGTGCCTCATACAAATAAAGGCAACAATATCAATAGAAACTAATTTGGTTCAAAGTGTAAGGAAACAGACCTCACGGAGGGGGGGGATTAAAAATGTGTACATTCATGTTATTAGATCACAGTTATTTTTAAACTTCCACCGTGAAGTGACAGCGCCAGCAGAAATGAGCTTTCCTGAACAGTACACTGCTCAAAAATGTAATTTGTATAATCAGGATTTCAGATTCTCTTGGACACTTCCACAGTCCTGCAGATGAATTCTTAGTAGAGAACCTGGGAAGGCGTGAGACTGCGGGCCAGACTTGAATAACCAAAGTTCACCTCTGGAAATTAATATCTAAACCTTGACTTAAGTGGCATCACCATCTCTACAGGTTTCTGCTGTTGTGATGAAAGTGTCTCTGTTCAAGAGGGCATGGCAGGAATTGAATCACCTTATAGTCATGGCCCTTCCATGTTCTAGAATAACAGCTTGAACATGATTGCCATTTTAGTTTTTTTCAATGTTCTAAACAATGCTCTAAATAATTTCACAATAATGTGAACAATATTAGTTTTCAAAAGGTTCATGGTATTTAATAGACCACTGTATTATATCTCAAGAGATTCACAGCACAACATCACCCTTTCTGTATTAAAGAGATATCGATTTAATGGGCAGACTGTTCAATGGATGAGAAATTGGTTGTATGGTTGCACCCAGAAGGGAACAGTCAATTGCAAAATGCCCAGATCAGATCAGATCAGTGACAAGTGATATCCCTCAGGGGTCCATACTGGGACCAGCACTGTTGAATATCTTCATCAATGACATAGCAGGACTGAGAGCACCCTCAGATAGTTTGCAGATGACACCAAGCTGAGTGGTGTCACTGACATGCCTCAGGGATGGGAAGCCATCCAGAGGGACCTGGACTTGTAGGCCCATGAGAACCTCATGAGGTTCAACAAGGCCAAGAGCAAAGTGCTGCACCTGGATATTGGCAAATCCCAGTACAATACAGGCTGGGGGATGAAGAGATTGATAGCAGCCCTGCCAAGGAGGACTTGGGGCTGAAAGACTGGACAAGAGCCAACAATTTGCACTCATATCCCAGAAGGCTAACTGTATCCCAGGCTGCACCAAAAGCAGCGTGGGCAGTGGGTCAAGGAAAGCCCTTCCAAACTGCTCTAGTGAGAGGATTGAGGTGTCCAATGCAAGACAGACGCCATCCTGTTGGAGCAGCTCCAGAGGAGGACCACAAAGATAATCAGAGGTCCAGAGCACCTCTCTTATGAGGAAAGGGTGAGAGAGTTGAGGTTGTTCAGCCTGACAAAGGGAAGGCTCCAGATAGACCTTATAGAAGCCTTCCAGTACCTAAAGGAGGCTTATAAGAAAGATGGGGACAAACTTTAAATAGGGCCTGCTGCAAAAGGACAAGGGTTGATGGTTTTAAACTGAAAGAATGTAGTTTTATAGTAGATATAGGGAAGAAATGCCTTAGGATTAGGATGGTGAAGCAGCAGAACAGGTTGCTCAAAGAAGATGTGGATGGCCCATTCCTGAAACATTCAAGGTCAGGTTGCGCAGGGCTCCGAGCAACCTGATCTAGTCGAAGATGTCCCTGTGCATCGCATGGGGATTTGAGTAGATGACCTTTAAAGGTTCCTTTCAACCCAAACTATTCTATGATTCTAAGATTCTGCATTGCCAATGTCTACTGTGAAACAGCTCAGATGTATCATTTTTGAATATTTCAGTAAATTTATCAGGAAGGTCACAAATGTTTTGTAAGGAAATACAAATAACTCATTGTCTGTAAAACTTTGAAACGTTATCTGCACTACAGGCATCACCTGGATTTAAAGACCAAAGTGTAAAATCCTCATTATCTACATCATAGCATTCACATCTTCCAGACCTCAGACATCAAAAAGGATAAGTTTCTTTCCTTGACCAAAATTCTTGTTCTCCAACAAATTCCATATAAAGAATGGTAACAATGAACATTATCTACAGGATGAGAGTGAAAGAAATTGTGATTCATCATCACTGAACACACACAGCTTGGCTAATAAAAAGATGGTTCCTCATTACTGACTATGTACTTTTTGGTTCTCTGATATTCTGTACAGGAAGAATGATGACCACTGAAATGCTGACAGTACTTGAAACACTCAAAATGGACAAAAATAAGCATAACAGATTTTTAAACCTGTCCTAGGTTACAATATGGATGTGTTTAGTATTCTATTACTAACAGCTGTGGGGCATTAGCTGTTATCTCCTGCTATGACTCACCCCTGATAACAGTCAATGGGCCATCAAGGACCCACCGCATGACTCATGGAATTATCTCATCCTATTGTGAGATGCTCCACCCAGGAGGGAGGAGCCAAGCATTCCCACCTGGATATAACTTGGCTTTGGAAGTGCCCAAGTTGGCCCTGTGTACTGGATTCCCAGAGGACAGGAGCTACTACTGGACCTTTAGGACCAGACCAGACCAGACCTGACCAGACCAGACCTGACCAGACCAGACCTGACCAGACCTGACCTTCACAGGATCACTGCTTCAACTGAGCTACTTCACTTGGACTGCTACCACCACTCTAACAGGGTGTCAGGTTGTATCTGACTGTCAGGTTTTGGGGTTTTTTTCTTGTATTATTGCACTTATTTTTAATTTTCCTATTAAATTTATAATCCTGACTTGTGATCTCCCACAGGTTTGTTTTCAAACTAACACAAAACCCCTGTTTTATACCCAAAGAGAACAGTCATGTTAACTTTGCTGCACTGAAAAGCTCACATTTGCTAGCAACTGATAGCCATTCTATACATATCCACTGCAATTTATGGTATGACTAAATTTCACAGCATTAATTCACCATAAAAAAAGTCTATTTCTAAGACTCAATCTATGCATTTTCTAACCTGTGAAAGACAGCTTGGAATAACTCCAAACTGCATATTTCAATGCCTGAAAAACCACTTCTGGACATCAACTCCCTCCCCTCCAACCTGCCATACCATTCCTGAGTAAGCTTGTAGAGTAACTAAACTAAGGCCAGCTACAACCTCATCTAACTGATGCTCATATTCTAAACTTGGAACAGCCTGAAATGATGCCAGAACACAGAATGTAGCCTTTTTAGCAGCACAGATGATTCCCTATACACAGAGGGAACACAGAAGATGGTTTCTCATCTGGGGCATAACTGCAGCATTTGACTGTGAGTTACATGGACTTATGGAGATTATGAGACATTTGCTAAAAGAGATGACAGGAGCAAAAGGTAATTTACTAAAATGTTTTGAGTCTTTCTTGAACACATCCATCAAAACCTGATGGGAAAACCTCACTTTCATCTGGCATCTATTATTTTGATGTACTATATGATGGGTTTTCTTTACTACCTATTATATGGACTATTTAAATGCTAATAATGTAAATGCCCATAATCTATAATGATGCACAGAGATATCATTCAGGCATACAGTCATGACTTTTTGTATAGGGTTAGGTGAAGTGCTTCAAGGACGAAGCATGTAGCTGAAGATAAGCCTCAGCACAAAAGAAATAGGTAGTGAACAAAAATAGGACATTTTGAAGATTTTTTGGGTCTTCTTAAGCCAGTCAGTGAACAAATATAAGTGGGATTCATCTGCCCTAATGCAGGCACAGGAAAGAATGACAGATGCTTAAGGACGAGAGTGTCACTCTGGAACCCCATTATTTATCAATAGTGAGAGGTTCTCACCACTTGAGAGCAGTTCATTTCACCTACAGGTCACATAAATCACTCTGTGGAATGTGTATCTCTTCATAGATTATATAAAAAGACCTTAACTATTAGCTCTAGCCATGATTTACAACATTTATACATTTATAATTCAGTAATTTGGGATTTCTCACTAATATTGAAGAGTGTGGTGATGCCATGCTCAAACAAGAGTGTTGTATCAAGTCGTCAAGAAAACTCTAGATCTTTCTGGTGGATGAGACAATTGCAGGAACTCAGCAATACATGACATATCCCAGCACAGAACACCAGTGCCTATGGAAATCTATCTAAAACAAAGTGCTGGAACATGTCTTCAACCACTTATGACATCATAAATATTTAAACTTTACTCTTCTGTCTATTTCAGTTACCCAGAATATTTGGAATCACAGCTGTCCTCATGGTTGCTATTGTAAGGATTCTGCAGGTTGCACATAACCAGAAAAAAAAAAAAAACAAACCTAAAGTTGCAGGATAGTTATTTAATATTTACTTCTTTACCATAGAAGAATTATCTGTAGCAGAGGCACAAAACTCCAGATCTGTGCCACTGGTTATGTTTATAGCAGATTTGACAGTTTCATGTTCCTGTGGCAGAAACTGTATTGCTCACCATTTTCCTGGTCACTGGCAAGAACTAATCCCTTGCTTCCAGAGAAAAGTGCTGCCTCTGCAAATGTGGAAGCAATCCTTGAGTTTCTACTCTGTGGCTCTGATGAAAATTACTAAGCAGACCTCTACAAAAACCAGTGAACCTCAGAAAGTAACCAATTATTTGCAAAAATAAATTTTGGAGCTGTGGTCTACAAGGAGGGCAAAGACCATTTCAGGATCTGATCTACAGTTGTGGATTTCTAAGAAATTATCAACATTCACAACCCCCAGTGCCTTGCAAGCAGAAGGAACATTTCTTTGACCTTGCCCTCACTATCAGTAATGCATAACATATGTGTTAAAAAAACACAAGAAATTTTACCACAAAGTGCTTCTCTGCCCCAGATGAGTGTGTGACAGATGTTAGTCTGGTTCTTAAAATGCTACTGGGAAGCACTCACATATTATAGTATTAAGTATGGTAGAAGTCTTACTCAGAATAATAAAGCTACACCAATTTCAATGCATGTTTTCCACAGGAAAAAAAAGCATTCTACTTCTTATTTCTCATGTCTTGATGGGAGAGGAATGGTTAAGAAAGGTTCTCAAAGCTCACTGTGTTTAGGGAACAAGTGCAGCAGAAGGATTAAGGTTCTTAAAGAGAGGCCAAGACCTGCATCTCCCCTTAAGCTTTTCTCTTAAGGTACATAAATCACAAAGGTAAATAAATTATTCCTTGGGTTTCAAGGAGCCACAGATCCACACGTATTTCCCAGATGTCCTTCTCTACCAGAAAAGAACTTTGGGTGCAAATATACAACGAGAAAACTACTAGGTTTTTCATCTCTTCCACTTTTGGACCACAAGAAAGGGTCCAGGTTTAGAGAGCAGAAAAAAAATATATAAGGCTAAGCTGAGGAACAGCTCAAAGAAACTTGGAGAAAGACTATTTGCAAGGGCATGTAGTGACAGAACAAGGGAAATTATTTCAAACTGAAAGAGAGTAGGTATAGATTAGATATAAGGAAGAAATTCTTTACTGTGAGGCACTGGAACAGGTTGCTCAGAGAAGCTGTGGGACCCATCTCTGGGAGGGTTCAAGGTCAGGCTGGATGGAGCTCTGAGTAACCTGGTCTAGTGGAAGATGTCCCTGGCCACAACAGGTGGGGTGGAAATTGGTGATCTTTAAGGTTCCTTCCAGTCAAAACCATTCTGTTGCTCTATGATGAAATTATGCCATTTACAGGCTACAATACTATATATTTGAAATTATGCCATTTACAGGCTACAATACTACATGTTAGGAGGAAAAAGTAACAGAAGTAAAGTTTTAAAGCTTCTAGGAATTAATTTGAGAAAAGTAATACTGAACTTTCCAGTTCTGGAAGGAAAAAGACCATATTAAGAATGCTCTGAAGAGGGAGTGGGACCAAATAATCTCCAAAAATTGCTTCCAACCTGAGTGATTCTACAACTCTACACAACAAACTATAAGACACTCCTAACTACAGTGAAGGTTATGTTCTTGGTGGCAAGTGACCTCTGGAAAACCCCATATAAACCTGTAACTTCATTGTTGTCACGCTTGGTTTTGGTTTTGGGGTTTTTTTTTGGGGGGGGAGGTGTTTGGTTTTTTAGTTTTTTGCTTTTTTTAAACGAGAACTCACATTTCCCCAAATTTGTAACAGCCTGGATATTCATTTGAGTAGTCAGGTAACTGTACACCTCTCTGCAGCATGCACGTGTGGCTCTGTTTTAACATCAAGACACTCCAAGTTGTTTTACCATCCTTGAATTCTGCATTTTTAATTGTCTGGATTTTCACAATGACCTGAAGCAATGTCCCAAAATACAGCATAATATAATGCAATGTAATGTAAGATTTTGTTCTCTTTCCATCGTGCTAAAAGGCCCACACACTACTGCTGAAGAACCCAAACGGAACAAGACAGTCTTTCCAACAAAACCAAAGTAACCTGAAAAGCAGGTTGCCTGTCAGTCAAAAGCTTTATTAAACTGACCTGATGCACTATCATGTGTTATAAATTTTATGGCATTTTTGTGTCATTTTTAGAAGCATCTCCTGATTTCAGGGTTTTGTGCTTTTCTTCTCTACTCAATACCAGTGTAAAAATGTGCTAGCACAGTGTCACTTTTAACATTGCCATAATTGAACTTTTTTTTTTTTTTTTTAAATTTTATCACTAAGCTACTATGTTGAGGAAAGGTGCTAAAGTCTGTGAAAAATGGATGCAATAGCTTAAAAAAAATCTGACATCCAAACTTGAAGTGGCAGCTTCTGGTGAATAGATAAGAGTTCACTTTATCTTTGCCTCAAGGGCTCAGAAATATTTCTCTTTGGACCTGCTAGCTTTAATGCTAAATTTTGGACAAAGCAACTGGAATGACCTATAATTGCTCTTAGATCACTGCATTTTGTCAGCTTTGTGCTCCAAACAGCATTCCATCCTCTCCTTTAAAGGACTTCGGCATAGTTATTTCATATGCACATAAACTTCCCCTGGACCTCTGTAAAAGCATTATCAGTAATAATAGACTCTTCCATATTCAGAGGACTGATTTAAGGTATAGTTAATTTCAGATTTTTGCCTTCTCTTCCTTGCTTGTTTCTAGTAACGAAATTGTTTCCAAACAAAGCAGGTTGCAGTCTCAAAGACATTATTAAAAAAAGTAGCTATCTATGTTTTCTAAGACATAATGTGAGTAAACTTAAATTCCATATTGTGATTATTTTTCATACCCAGAGGTTATTGATCCACAGCAACCCAAGCCTCTGGAACAGTGTGGGCTCATGGCTGCACTGCAGAATGACAAACCAGTCATCCTCAGTTTAGACTTCTATGTCTCAAATCCTAAACAGCACTGAATCTGCATGTTTTTTATGTAACCAGCACTTGCTACAGATTCAAAAATCAGCTGTAAAACAGCACCTCTCCTGTTGTGCAGAATTTTTATGCTGGTGAGTCTCAGCTCACAGACCTGTTAAGAGAATCCAGCAATAAATAAACATGGTAATAAGCCAAGATCTCTGTAAATGTTTCTGAACCAGCACACTGAGAGCTGTCTCTATGAAGTCTGTCATCTTATACACATCATTCCAGACTGATCAAAGAAAAACATTTTGGCCTGTAAATTTTAAAGTACTGCAAAATGTTTAAAACTGAGATAATGTTTAGCACTTTGCAAAGAGTGTTACACAAAATGGTAATGCTTTGAATCCTTTCACATTGCAATGTACTGAACTTTTCAGAAATGTGAATTTGACACCAGCCATAATTTAGGTGTTTCCTTCTATTTCATACAAACAGCAGAGTGGTTATGTATCTGGAAGAGGGTTGGTTTGAAAAGATTCCATTTGTTTGCAAAGATGTTTTTTCATTCACATCCCTTTGACATGAAGCCTTTGGTTATTTGCTCTCTGTGATTTCTGGAAAGTACATTCACTGTTCTGTTTTCCCATTTCTTTGACGTAGTCTTTACATTCACCTGGCTTTTAATTTCTTTTGAAGTAGACTGGTGGGAGGTTTTATTCCCTAATACACAAAGGTGCTTGTGTGTCCCTCAGGTACTTCCAGATTTGCTTTAATCAACTGTGTTACAGAATACATGGCTTTTTATCTGGAAGCAAACACAATTATTTTTTCTGACAGCATTTTATTTCCTTTTTGATCCTAGGAGTAAAAAGGTTTTTTTCTACTGTCTAAGTAGTGGTGTCCATGATTGTGCCAATCTTGAGAATTTCAGAGGACCTAACACAGCACAAGGGGAAGTTCATAAACAGCACTGAGATGCCATGCTGTGAGACACACACACAGCCTCTCTGTTCCCCCACCAACCCAGCACCTGGGCATTTATATATGAGCATTTATCTACATAGGTGCATGCACATGTGTTTATATGTGAATATATGCACATTAGCATGTAGTCTGCTTGCATGTTCTGGGGACAAATTTAGTACAGGCAGATGCAATTGTGAGGCACTAATCTTCCAGCAATTAGCTACACAAGTGCATGTTTTAGCTGAAGATGTGTGGTCATTTGCAGTGAAACTTCTGGCATTTAGCTGTCTCTCTCCCAAGCCACTGACAAATAGAGATGCTGTGACAATTCTTTTTTGATCTGAAGAACAGAGACAGCCTTCATGTCACCCATCACCAGTGACATCTGCTGATCATTCAGAAGCACAATAACAGAAGGGAGACTTGCAACTAAACATTCTGTGCAATTGCCATCCTCATCCACATCATTGCAAGCAAATCTGTGCTTTCCTCTCTATTTAATTTCTCTTTGCTCTCATGTAAATTTATTCCAGAAGCAGCTCCAATGTATTTTCCACCAAATGACACTGTAAGACTGCCAGATTTCTTCCTGCTGTCACAGTACCTAATATAGATCTCTAGCCCTGCCATTAATGTCTAAGAGAGCTCTAGAAAGGGAGGTCAGTATTACAGAGAGCCATTCATTTATGATTACAATTATGGCTTTACTAGGATTTCCTAAAACCTCTGTTTGGGGGGTGGGCAACTCAATAGGAAATCTAAACAAGAACATGAGCTGTTTTTAGATACTTTTGTGAGCTGAAATTGCATGTTTTTTACCAAATATTTCACTACGGTTAAGGAGTATCTGATGTAACTCAGAATATAAACGTGTCAAATTTTCCACAGTTGCATTCTGCATAAATAAATGTTGGACCACATTTCCTTGCACAAACAGCATGGGGGAGGAGCAGTAGGAGGTAATAGGATGTGTAGTGGCTGGCTGCTTTGTGCTGGCCATTTGATGCAGAGTCATTTGCCCTGCAGCACAGGATTGGGCTCTGTTGTTATGAATGGCTTTGAAACGCTCATATGTCCCAGGAGACCAGAATGGAGTGATTCAGCCAATAATGCAGCCTCACCCCTGTGTGCCCCTGGAATCAGCCCCAGTTCAGCAACTGGCTTAGCTGAGCTGAAAGAAGGGCAACACAAGGGGGTTCAGAATACAAATGTATACAAGCAGAGTGGGTGTATTACTTTTTTTTTGTGTAACTGTTGTTCTACATATATCACTTTGCTCTGTACTTTTCACCAAAACTGCAAGGTAGGGCTTTTTCCCTCATCTCTGAAGCCAAGCCTGTACTATATTTTGTATTGCCACTGACTAGGGCTTTTCTGCTGTTACAAGGCATGTTGAATCTTTGCCAGACATTTACTTAATTAGGGGTAACTGTTATAAGAAATAGGGGTTAACTCTGGTAGGAATGGCCACTGGAATTTTTATCAGCATTTGAATATAAACTATTGCCACCACCAGACTGGATCTTTAATTACAATGGTTGGAATGATGGGACTTTTAACTCTAAACCATGTCTTTGCACAGGCCATTTGAAAACAGAGAAAAAGTGTTCGAACTTCTGTTCAAGTAGGTACACAACTCCACTGAAAATTTTAAAAGAGAATTGCTTATTTTGTCTTTATTTGCATTTTCATCCCATCACGTTCACACCATGCAATAAGGCAAGAGCTGTTACTTACACTTTCCCAAAAAGGAATAATTATTTCCCAAAATGTGTTTAATTATTTAAACACACAGTAGTTTCTCTTTCTATTGAATTCATCCACTGCCTCACAGAAATTTAGGAGCACAAATTCGGCAAATTAGTCTCTTTCAATGCCTGTCTCCTTTTTCCCTGCAGACTGTTGATGGATGAACTCCAGTATTGATGACTCAACTCCGCTGCACCAGCACTTCCTGCTGAGGGCATGATGGTATCACAGAGAATGACCTTGACTTTTTTTCTGTCAAGTACATGGTTCACACTGTTACTTTCAATCATATCGGAGCAAGTCAACATGACATCATCTAAGCATTTCCTTATCAGACAGCATGTCAACAGTTTAAAGGAAATTTCTGTCTGCCAATCCACTATCTGAACCAAATTGTGGTAGGCTGGTGGTGGATTATGCATATCTACAGAAACAAGTAATTGAAATGATCCATGGGTCAATACCCAGACATCCGTAATTCAAAATTGCAGTGGCTTGTGCAGCACATGTTTTATAGATCAACCATTTTTTCCACCTTTGCATGATAAGATTATCATCAAGATGCAGCAGCAGTGTTGACATAGTTAAGGATATCCCCAGAGCTTTTTATTTCAGATTGAACATAGCTTTTGAAGTTTATTAATATCTCAAGTGGAAGATAGAAAGACCACATTTTGAAGATAACACAATGTCTGTGCTAATGTTAAGCCCCATTCTTGTCTAGTGCTATACCACTAACTTAGACAGTCTGTGAAAGTCTGTGTGAAGGAGGGTGTTAGGAGAAATGTGAAGAAAACTCTCTCATAAAACCGTAAGTACAGAGTGAACAAAAAATGGAGCTGCAAGTTTAGATAGGAGAATGCAACAGCTGAACTCCAGTCAAGATTACTCTCTCTTCCTAAATACAGAAATTCTTCTGCTTCTGCGGTTGCAAGAAATAACAAAAGAACTCTTTACCTCTATTCATTTTGTTTATAACTCCACTGGGAAGAAAAAGCTCTGTAAATAATATCTGTACATGAAGAGAAGCTTCTGTCTTTTTTTTTTTTCCTTGACTACATTGTCTCATTTAAGAGAAGGAGCCAAGAGGGGATCAGTTGTCTGTGTTACACATATTTCCAAGTATGTACATACATTGTTTTATACCTTCAGAGAATTCCAGAAAATCTTACATTTTGGCCATAAGTCTGCAAGTAAATTCCAGCATTTTCTCTATCCAAACTGCTGTCACTAAAATTCTTGAAGACATGAACCTAATTTTAAATTAAGTTTTTGGGTTTTTTTAGTCAAGACAGAGATGACTTTTTAGTTGCTCAACAATTCGCCCAGTTTCTCAGGTGGATACACAGCCCAAGATATATATATATATCCCACAGAACAGGTCTAATAATATTTGCCCAGCTTACTGGGAAAGGACCACTGGAGAAAGAAATTCATTAGACAAGTATCCCAGGCACTAGGCCATATCTTGGTACTCTGTCTGAGTAAAAATACATAAAGCCAACCAAGAAAAGCCATCTTGTTTGCAATTCACTTACACACACACACACTTCCCCAGGATGCCATTGGGAAATGAGTAACAATCCCTTCTACAGCATTCTATACTTCTTCCTCACTTTCACTCATGATCATCCTCTGTCCCCAAGGAAAAGAATAGCAAAGAAAAAGCTCAATTCACTGTTCTCATGACAACCACTTTGCCTTTCCTTCCCCTTTTCCAGAGACCAGACATGAACCTGGAGGCATTGATTATATGGAGGTGGACATGCTGCTCACAAAGCTGTGCCCACCACTGCAATGAACTACGTGATGTAAAGGCAACAATGTGAAAGTATCCCTGTTTCTTCCAGTCACTAGGGTTAGCAAAGAGTGTCTTGGCATTTGGGGACAGCTAAAAAGAATGGAAATAATCAAAGTGTTTGCATGGAAATGCTGTTTCTATCCATATGGAGCCACAGTCTCTGTAGACCTTTCCTGCTACACCCACACATTTCAATTTCTAAACTTTTCTTCTCCATTTCTAAACCAACTCTGGCTTCTTGCTTGTAGGAGCATAAGAACCTGCATGCCAAGAGCATTTCCCCACAGGACACTCAGAGTCAGGGACAACCCATTTTGTGCCAACAAAACTCTTCTTCTCCAGACTCTCTAAGGTACTCTGAATTTGTTGCAATTTCTTGTGATTTGGCTGTCATACCATCAATTACTCCCCGTTGTGTATCTGTGATTTAATGTCATCCTCCAACATAGAGTTTTTGAGGATTTTACCTAACTCCATTGCAGTGATTTGGGCCATCTCTCCTATTTTCCAGACATGGGTTAAAATCTGATCTTTCTTCTAAATTTATAATTTAATCTAAGAAATTTACACATTTTAGAATTGCTCCATTGTGTGTGTTATTAATGAACTTCTTTTTAAAATAATGTAGTCCAGTGCAAACTCTGGCAAGATCTCATTCTAAGCATTGATTTGTATTTGTGATGGGACTTTGATAACTCTACAGGAAGGCTTTTTCAGCCTACACTGTCTCTTCAAGACCAAATTTCATGAAATCACATACAAAAAATTTCAAGCTGGATAGTATCATTAGTCTTCCTGAAGACATGAAAAAAACAGACACCTAGCACAGAATGAAACCAGACTCAACAGGCAGGTTCAGAATAGTATCCTGAATGTGTTAAAAATCAGGTCTACATGATAACATTCAATTGCCAAGTCAAAACAGTAATCTTTACCTTTCTTTGGTTCCCAGTCTCACTCATACCACATTATCTAATGCTAACAATAAATGGGGCACCGGCCAGAAGTGTTCTTCAGCTGCTTCCCACTCTTGTTCTGATCTCTCTTATCTGTTCTTCTTTCTCTCAATGTTCATGACAGGCTACCTGGCTATCTTTACCTGATTTCATAAGTTCATAAATTCTCTGTAATGGCAACCAAAAGGATAACACCTAAAGGCTTCGTTGTTCTTACAGGGCTGAAGGGAAGCTTTTATTTTTTGCTCTTTTTTTTTTCCAGTTCATTCAGTTTTAGTGTCTGCCTAAGTCTGGATCTTACACTAAATGGATCATTAATCCACCTAATGCTGCATGGGGGATCTGTTGTTTCCCAGCTGTCTTTAGCTATGCCCATTTCTCCACTGCTCTTACAAATAAATTAACCACACTGAGCAAGATGAGAACTGGCACTGCAAGTCCTGTATCAATATACTGAGATAAAAATATGTTCAAAGATGAAACTAAATAAAGTATGGACAAGTACAACATATATTTTTTAATGCTAAATCCAGAACAATGAGAAACTTTGAGCACATTATGGCAGAAAAAGACCTAACCTGGTTTACCACAAGGAAATGTGCAAATTACAGTACTGATTTACATTAACCCCTTACTATAAATTATGTTTGCTTTGTAAGAATGACAAACATAGACCCCCCACGTATAGGCACACAAGTACATACAAAAAAAAGTCTCCTAAAACCATTCTGAAGACTGAAAAAACAACAGTTAAAAAATGAAGATAAATACATAGAGAGAAGTTAGCCCAAATATATACATAATGTATTTGCTATACTCTGAGGGAAAAAACCTTCCCAAATCAGTTGTGAAAGCCAAGTCTAAACAATATGAAAGCCTCCAGCAATGGGGCATTTATCCAAAATCGATCAAATCAAAACACACTCAGTTTAAAAAAGTTAAGAATTTGTCTATCCCAAGATTATCTTATTGTGCGGTTCCTTAAAGAAAATTCATTATTTAATCCATCGAAAGAACACTTAGATTTTTATTGCTTCCCTGTCTCCTCACACATTTCCTTGTTACAAGGTAAATTCCTTCTCAAAACAAAATCTCCACAGTACAAAGCAACCTCACAACTCAATTTCCAGATGAGTCAGTTCAGACAGAAACAGTCTAAGTTAAAAACAAACAATCCAACATAGGAAAAAAAAGGTGTTAGGACTCAAAACTCTCCTGCTGCTGAAAAAAATGGTTTTTTCCAAAGCAATAAACAGTCTCAGCTCAAAGAAACCATTAATTCATACAGCTATTTAATGCTCTCCAGTGTCAGAAGATTAATCAGTCTCTCTGCACACTTATTCCAAAACCAGTTCTCCAAGTCTGAACATCGTCCAAAACAGTTCCTTTCTCAAACTGTACTTGCCATAAACATTTCCCCTTCCCGGGTGCACTTCCAACAGATTACTAGGAAATAATCACTGATGTCATTCCAGCAGCTTTGCCACATTGGAGGCCAAATGGATGTTTTACAAACTCGTCAGTTCACTAGTGTGAAGCCCTAGGTAATTCAGAAGCAACACAATGATCCCTTCATAGCATGTGAGGTAAAATGTTGTAGCTCCAATTGCTGCACAAAGCAGGCATGGACACTCTGCTGCCAGGCCAGCAAAGCCTTTACCTACTTGGCTGGTAAGAGCTGATCAGGGTGGTGTTGGTCATTCAGATTAAAAACAGCTCACGCGTTAGAAAATATGTCATGTCTCCTGAGACTTTTTAACTGTTTCATGATCTTGGAACTACCTCCATGTGTATATAAAAAAGGCAAATATTTTAAGCTATTTTTCTTTTGTTTCCTCTAGAAAGCATTTCTGTGTAGCAGAAGAACTCCACCCCAGCCATGTTCTCAGGCATAAGAGTTTTGCACATCTTGTAAGATTTAAATAAGCTAAAATTGCTGTCTATTACAGTTAATATCAATATACTTTTTCTAATATACATAATAGAGGCATACCAAAAAAAATGAACTTCAACAGTTAAAGTCTAAGCAGCCTAGCTAGCCAGCTGGCAAACTGTTAATGACTTTGCCCATTTGTAAACATCTTCATGCTTTGATAAGGTGATGTGAAATGGTAGCCAGTATGTGCTTGTCAGGAGGAATCATATCAGATTAAATTAATTCATTTCCTTAAGACCAAAAATAGATTTGTGCTCTCTTCCTCTTCTCACAGTAATTCATTCCCACTCACTTAGTAGCATGATGGAAATCAAATGAATACTTAGGTGCATCTGTAGAGGAAATAGAAAGAAATGAGACTACATTCTCCATGAAATCTGTACAGCTGGAGCCAGGTTTCTGGGGGTGGATCTTTGTGAAGGGCTGGAACTGTAAGGAATTTAATGGGTCAGAGTGGACAGACTCCCCTTTGCTAACCCCACAGCACATTGTTATTTGGTTACACACAAAGGCTTTTCCTATGACAGCGTGTGCAGGAACCACAGCTCCGCACAGCTGGGATGATCCCAGGACACTCACTGGCAAGTACCAGCCCTTGTCTTCTGCACTGCACAGAACTATCCAGCTCTGCCACAGCAAAGGACATGCACTGCTTGGCTCAGGAGGAAGTTTTTCCAAACCAGATGATTCTCTGTTCACGTCTAAAAACACCTCCAACAGTCATCAAAACACTTCAAGGAATTCCATCATGATATTTTCATGTAATTTCATTATAATTTCACGTAAACTCCTTTTCTCGAGTCATCCTGAATATTTGTATGCCAAAAGAACATTCAGTGAGCAATACTCCAGTGAGCAAATAATTACAAATCTTGAACTCAAATACTCACAGTTAATGGTTTGCAAAGAAAATAAATGTTATTATCCTTGTTAGGATATAAGTACCCTTCAGGAATGCTTCAATATTGTGAAGTTTTCACTCTCAGGAAAATGAAAATTGATGTATTTTCCTAAACTGTTTCCTTTAAGTGCATCTAGGCTCATCACAGAGTAAACAGTTCTCAGGTCTGGGTTTCAAAGTCCAGGTCCCCATTTCAATTTTAAACTTCTGTTTCCAAAATCTAAATTTTTCGGTGATGTTTAAATAAAAGATAGGGTTCCATTTTTTCTCTAATGACAGAATTGTTCAAACAAGAAAGAATGCTGTATAAAACTGGATTTTTTTGGAGCTATTTTGTAAGTAGCTCTAAACTATCCTGAATGCATTTCTGGCTGATTTGTGTTGGTAAATCTACCTATTTATTGTTACCAATCTCTGATATACTGCCACTACTGCACAAACAGGACTAACCAAGAATAAACATATTGTCAGACAAGGCATGACAACTAAAGATACAAGATGAAAAGGAAATTGAATTTTCATATTATCAAAATGTGAAACCCCCATCAGCACTCAGAGGATGCACCCACCTGACAGGGAAAACTGCTCCCAAGTCAGTACGTAGGAAAGACAATGCAGATGTACCCTTCATCAACCTGCAGCAAAATACAGCAACATAACTGGGAAAAAAACCCTGAAAAACTATAGCCATATAAGAACAGGTTGTGCATTTCATACACCATATTCATATTCAATAAAAATTTTTCAAAGACCTATAACAATTTCTAAGATACCATACTGTAACTAAAATGTATCACCAGAGAAAATTATAATATCCAGATTTCCTTTGAAATTCTAAAGTATTTTTACTTAGCTTGCCTTGAAGACAGTGTTGCTAAGTCTTTCTGAACACCCTTTAATCCCAGTTACACTTTTTTCAGTACCCAGAAAATGTACATTCACATCTTCATGCATATTTGGTCCTTGGCTCAGAAATGAAAGGCAGCACATTATTCACGTTGCAATAAATCTTCCAGCCTGTACAACTGGCAGAGCTGATGTTCACAAAGGCATAGGATTGCCACTTCCTCTAAAACTCTGGGAAAACAGAAGCGGCAGCACAACTAAAGAAAATGAGGCCATGGTTCCATGGAACAAAAAATCCAGTTTAAGGGTTTGCACACATCACATGAAGAGCTCCAACTGTGCAAGACAGAACTGCAGACTCATGCAGGTTGGAAGTCACCTGGTCCAAGCCCCTGCTCCAAGAAGAGCCAGTCACAACAGCTGATCTAGTTCCCGGTCCAACCTTCACTGGACTCACTGCAGTATATCAGTGTCCATTGTACTGGTATGGCCAAACAGGGACATGGCTCTCCAAGGGCGGTTTCCAAAATTTTGAATAATGGAAAACAGCACTTGACCTGCTGGCTAAGCTCCTGCAGCCCATGGTGGGGCTGGTTACCCTCTTTCACAAAGTGAACTTGCCCAGTTCAAATGAACTTGAATCCATCAGGACGATCACATCATTTTTTGCAAAGCTGCTCCCAGCCAAGCAGTCCCCAGTCAGTACTAGCACATGGGATTACTCCATCCCAGACACAGGATTTTCCACTTGACTTTGTGGAACTTTATTCAGTTCCTCTCAGACCAGCCTGACACGATGCCTCTGGATGGCAAAGCTCACTGTCCAGTGTACCAGACACTCTTCCCAGTTTGGAATCATCTGCAAACTGCTTCTCACCATACAGTTCACTAACAGAGACATCAACAATAGAGCCTGTGAGACACAACTAAGAACCAACACTATCCTACCACTTCCTAGCACTATCTCTACCCTTTTGGATTAACATTACTACCAATTTTCCACCCACCTTCTTGTTCACTTAGCCAGTTCTTTCACCAGTTTGCCCAGGAGGATGTTACAGTAAACAGTGTTACAGGCTTCGCTAAAGTCAAAGTTCGTATTTGTTCAGTTTGGTTTGGATGCAGATCTTTTAAGAAATAAATTTGTCCTGTCAGATTAATTATTGTCTTTTGCCTTCCCCTAGTCAAAATAAGGCCTAATGTTCACAGAGCTGTGACCTAAATTAAATGTGCTTAGTCTCCACAGCTCTGCAGGCTCCTAACTCTCCAAGAGGCAAACTCATGTATTATTGTGAATAAAAACATGGAAGGCAACAGTCCAAAGAAAAATGTTTGACAGTGAAAGTGTAAAATTTATTTACCCATCTTTTTTACTTATAATGAAATGGTTTCAATATTTGCCTTAGATAGCAAATAGAATCTGGTCTGAAAATTTGTATAATTAAAAAGTGATAAGTCGATCACTGCAAAAAGGAAAGTTTCATGTAAAACAACAGCGTTAGAAAGTGTTTTCATTCCATCATAAAAAGATAATTTATAATTTTTAGTACAGAATAAAGGCCGAATAATACACCAGAATAATGAAAAGTGAAGAAACATAAGTTTTCATTTAAGTGCTACAGCTAGCAAGCTATCAGCTATTCCAGTTGGCTTTGTTAAGATCAGCTGGCTTGGTTATGATCAGCTATCCATTGTAGAAAAAAAATAAACCAACATTTTCAAAAAGACCAATATATTTCCAGAACACCATGGATTTCTCCTGATTGCATTACTGGAGAAAACAACATTCACAAATGATATTTTATTCTTCAATAATTATTTAAATGTAAAGTCCTGGGAACCACAATATCCTGGAAATATCTCGTCTTCTGCATGCTACAGCCATAGCATTCTGTGGGCCACAGGGTCTCAATCTTTACAGTGACTGAGTTTAACCTGACATATCAAATTAGTCTCTAATGTAACATAGCCTCCTTTAATACAGCCTCTGTTCTGTAAAACTGAAGGGGTCTGAGGTCAGAATTCCTCTGTAAGTCCTCTCATTTGTTTAAAGTATTTTTTTTTCTCCCTAATAAACAGAGGAAGTTTTTGCAGCACAATTTATATGCCATTTTATTAGCAACACAAAAAATCCTTTCTTTTATGCCAACCTCATCCAGAGTTGCTTTCTGTGACATGACTTGACACACTGGCAGATTGTTTGGGATATCATTTTTTCTTCATTTTTTCCTTTACTGTGTCATGTCTAAATCTATTTCAGTAGGTTTTCTCATTTATTGATTTTTTTTCATTTTCAGTAGAGCAAATTACTAATATTTTTCTACTTGCTGTTTTTTCCCCTGGACTCAATGGACAGTATTTTTATTCAGTTTTACAGGTAATTTTATTGTGCGTTTTTGGCTTAAAAATGAAAAGAGAGAGACAGAGACAAAATCCTCTAATCTCTTTTTTAGCTGGCATGCCCAAGAAACTGAAGTCTTCCAGACTGCCAGTAGCACTATCATCATAAAAGTATTTCATGTTTATTAATAATTCATCATATTCTGCCTTAAGAGAGTTCAAAAATTCACCAAGTCACAGTTCAGTAAGCTTGTTCCCAAAGCTTCTGGGAAGATTAAAATGCTTATCATAATTATATGAATATAATGTGTAAAAAGACTGCATGAAGTTGCCCAGAATGTTAAATGTGCTAACATCTTTACACTAAGACATTAATATCTGTATGTTCATACATTGACTTACTGCCTTGGTCAAATGATGCCAAGTTTGTAAAGTCTCAGACTTCAGCCCAGGTTTTGCAGGAGGGTCTTGCGGATCTTCTACAAGCACCACTCTAAAAAATGTCACATTCTAGAATCAGACTGGGTAGCCCAATACAGAGTAAGCACAATGACAGTGTATTTCTATTTGCATTTCATATGCAGTTTCCTAACATACACTTTTTAACAATTTGCTTTGACCTATTTTTCTAACAGAGGAGTATGCTGCTGCTCAAACTCTCTTCAGGCAGGTGAGGGTGTGTTTTGGAATTGCCGGTGCTGAGGAAGGCCACGCTACAAATCCCACAGCTTGCAATTGCAAGAGTTTTATCATAACAAAACCCACCTTCTTTGACCCTCCATGCATGCCTTCCCTTCCTCTTCCAGGCTGTCTGGGGCTTTCTCCAGCAGCAGGCTGCAGACAGAGCTGGCTCTGTGGCAGGGATGACCTCATCCACACACCACACAGCTGCAGAGGCAAGCTGTGTGCCCCATGTTCCAAACAACAGCTTTCTGGGGAATTTAGTTGTTCACACATGAACAGTAAATCAGCGTTCAACATTTCTAAGTTTGCATAGGGGTTTTGCTTTGTGGGAAATGCCTAAGTGTGAGGTTTGTGTTTCACTGTTAGGAATGAGATATAAAATGCATAATCCATCTAACAAAGATATGTCAGAAACAGCTTAGAGAACCCTGGAATATAAACAGCTCTGCCTGCAGAGTCAGATACTCCACACAGCAGATCATGTACTAGACCTACACATTACAGTTAAAGGGCCAAACTTCAGTACACATAAATAAATGATTTTAACTGAAATGACTAAATAAGCCATTATATAGTAAAAGCCTTCTGAAACGTGCTATTTGCTCTGTCTCTCTGCTACCTTGAGCCTATCACTAGATCACCTACAGGATACAACCACATCTGCCCACCTGCCTGTTTTCCATCATGTCCCTGGGTGCACCACCAGACCCCTGGGCTCACCCCACCTTGCCCAGGGTCCAGGACCTCACACCAGCTCCCATGGCCATCAGCCCCTGTCCTGCTGCCCATGGAAGCTGATGGCAGGGCCAGGCAGCCAGGGCCTGTCCCAGCCCAGCCAGGAGCAGGGCAGCTGGGGACACTGTGGCAGCCCCAGCACCAGGCATCTCTCTGTGGACAGGGACAGACCAAGGCCAGGCTGAGATGGGTGGGCTAATATTTTTCCTAGGATTAAAGGAAGGCACATATTCCAGAGGGGCTGTGGGGTCCTCCAGAGCTGATTGTGGGGACAGGGCACATGTAGCATGCCCATAATGGCAGCTCTCCCAGAGCTGGTCCTTTGGTCTGGCATGCCAACTTCAGCATGTCCAGGCAGCACAGGCAGCTTAAAATCACCCTTTTGCTGAAGAAACAGAGCAGGAATGACACAGCCATTTCTTGGTTCTCTGCATAGAAGACATGTCTGAGAGGAAAAAGCTGTTGAAACCTGGCTTTTGTGGATGTAAAAAGACAATTTTCCAATTCAGAGAACAGGCCCATGACACCACACAATTGCAGCACACAAAAGTGAACAAACTACAGTTGTCCCCCACAGCTGGAGCCAGTCCGTCCTCTTGCTGCATGTCAGCCCTTGCACAGTGTTTTATCAACCCCTCTTCTACATTTGTATTGAAATTTGTTCTTGCTGGAGTGTGAAGTCTGGGATCTAGACTGCCACTTCAAGTCTCTGCTAGAGATGAACTCCAGAGGGGTGAAAATAAGCATTTTCCTACAGTCAGTGAACCAACACTGCTTCCCAGTGAGCAGGTCCTGGGCCTTTCACATCATGAAGCTGTAATTAAACACATTTTGAGGAGCTTAATGCGTGTACAAAGAAACCCTTCCCTGCATGTTTTTACCATTGCAAACTGGTTTTGATTGCAAAATGGCCCTGCTGTGTGGCACAGCCATGCAGGGGACCTGCAGCAGAACTGTGCTTGCTCTGATGAACCACTGAGCTGGAATAGTTACACCTGCTGTGAAGAAATGGAGAGTGGGACTACAGTACCTCCAGCCCCTGACATTGCCTCTCATCTCTGTAGCAGCTCTGCACAAGCCCCATGTTGGGGGCTGGAAAGAGAAAGAAAATAGTCCTTGAACTATGAAATAAGTTTCCTGTGTTTCAAACACTGACTGGAAAGAGACCTCTGATATTCTGGAGGCACCATTGTAGCATTGCTGACTTTATGAAATTTGGGGAAATTTGCCAAGAAACAGCAGAGTTCACAACAGGCAGTAGCCTTGAAAGGTCGAGTAAAACCTATATTGATGAAAATGAATTATTCTAACAGAGTTTTCTCCAACTCTGTCACCTAATATAGAGTAAAGATACAGGTACCTCAGTGTGATGGAGGTAAGACAGATGACTGGCAAACATGAAAATTTTGAAAATCAATGTTTGAGAAGCGTGGGATAGCTGTAGAAATGGCACAGTGCAAAGGGAAAGAGCTGTGAAATAGAGTAGTCAGACACAGATCTACAAATATGATGGATATTTTTAGTTGATGGCAAATCCACTGTGGGAGGAGAAGGGAACAAGGACAGAAAAAGCAGTTGTCACTGAACTGAAAATCCTGTCACTGTTGCACACATCATTCCAATTTTGACTGGTTTGTTTTTTTTTTTAGTGAAAGCAGAGTTCTAGGCAAGAAATCCACTTGAAATAAAAAACTAGGAGTTTCATTTTGAAAGTTGAGGCAAAGTATTCAGATTGCTTTAGCATGTGTTGGATTTTCTTCAACATGAAATTCAACAGTCTCGCAAGTCCATAGACTATTTTTATGCCACTGAATCTGCATCTTTCCATGGAAAATGTTTCCGTTTTAAGTATTTATCCAACATCATCAGTAAGAGAGATTTTTGTCATGACAGGAATTACAGCAGAAAATGTTTGGTATTCTTAGCGTCCACCCTTCACAACATATTTTGCATAATACAGATTTTCTTCTGCTATATACCACTACAGTACCATGTGTCTTCACCACAATATAATCAATTTCAAAATAAAGATTACTTGCTGGATCTAACACAGCATTCTATCATTTTTTACCATTTTAGATAAATCAATAGAGAGTACCTAAAATATTGTGTAGAAAGCATTTTAAAATTATAGGTTAGACTCCCTCAGGAGATGCATGAAACTCCAACTGCATCCCAATAGCAACAATGCATTTTTAAACAAAGCCAAATGTTAACTCATTTTATTTGAACCACATACATCCTAATTCTGCATACTTTTGCAGCAATTGCAAAATACACTGCATACCTGACGATATATAAAGCAGCTACCTGAATACAGATAAATTTCACTGAAATTATAATGTATTTTTACAGCTTCACCTGCTCCAAATAAAGACATTCCTAGAGGACAGTAGAAAAACCAGGCTGCAATGCAGCCAGAGCAGCCCTGTGAGAGGCCTTTGATCTTGTTCTTTGCAAGGACTGTGGGCAAGAAAAAACTGTCACACTCAGCTATCAAAAAATAACATCCCAACGTGCCCTGGGATTGCCTAGATGCCTAGGAAGGTGTTGACATGAAAGAATCATGGCCTGACCTCTGACATGCTGAAACAGGGTCCTGTAACTGGAAGCACAGCTCACGGGCTGCCTCAGACCTACAGCAGCACCCTGTCACAGACGAGTGACAGCAAAAGGGGCCTGTCTAGCACAGCCTTACACAAACACCCAACAGAATTCCCAGTGCATTGCTACTGATAGGAGTGTATCCTACACAGCAGCCAGCTGCACCTTACTATACATGTATAGGTGCTCCAGCCCTTGCTGCAAATCCAGGTAAAAGCAGACAGAACAGAGGGAAACCTGCCCCGATGAGAAATCTCGTACAGCACTGGTGGTGCACATGCATGCAAGCACAGGCACATTCTTGTTTCCTCCTGCCTTGAGCCTTCCCTAAAAGAAACTTCCAAAAGTCAACCTCATAGGCCTGCTCAGGCCTGACTCTCCTAATTTCAATAAAGTCCAAAGCAGGTTGAGGAAGGGTCTTTCCAAAAGACTTCCTAATGAATTTAATAAACAATTATCTCAGTCTCCACAAATTCCCATTCTAAACGGAAGGAAGCAAGAATCTGCCTGGCAGGTGGATAAACCTCTGTACACAAAGGTACCAACATAAGTACACATACAAATATTCATAAGGGGATTTTTGGAAGTCTTTCCAAGGAGGCTTTTCCTCCAGCAAAAATGGAGCAAAAATGAATACTGATAGGGAGTTTTAACTCTTATCCTCAATCATCTTTTTTCTTTGAACTTGCATTTAATATGCAGGCTGCAAAGGTTGATCCACTGACATTAAACAGTGCCTATGCCTATACTTGTTCATAGAAGTTGTAAAAGCCAAAAAGCCTTTATAAACCTAGATCAGCTACCCCACCGCCACCAGTGACAATGCAACATCAATACTGGCAAAACCAGGAAGCTTCTTCAAAAGACAAACAAAACTAAACAAACCAACAAAAACCCCATGCAGACATCATCCTTATCTTCATCACCTCTTATTAATGATTGTAATATGCTGCTATATGGATGGTCATGGCCCAGGACTGAGCTCTCTTTCCTGTGACCAGTGATTCAGACAATGTTGCAAAATTCATTGACCATGATTCATTGCACCACTGCATTTTCTGCCAATTGCAAGCTGCCACCCAACTAGCAGGACAAAGTGCAAACAGGAACCAACCCCGGGAGGACTGCTGGAGGACTTCTGTTGTCCCACAGCACCTCTAAGACCTGAGGGGAAGCTGATGTGCACTCAATGTGAAAGAATTCCACTGCCACTGACCCTCCACCATTTGGATCAACCTCCAAACCTGTGGGCACGACGATCAAGAGGCAGAAATGGGTTAGTGAGGGCTGACCTGCTCCTGACAGTACAAGAGCAGCAAAATGTGTTGCCCTGCTTCTACCTCTGCTCACTTATATCTCCCATTTATGGACTTATCCTAAGATCTCAGTGGAACCACGTTTAACCAATCTTCTGCCTCAGCTGTGGACTCTACACAGAAAACAAGGCAACTTGTTTTCCCTCAAAAGCAGCCTTTGCAGCATGCTGAGTGCTGGATGACTACAGGAAAAAATTCCCCCTTCTGTCAACTTCATCTCATGAGCACTAAGCATAAAGAAGAAAAAACACAGTGTCATTCAAATGCTGCCTCTTTACAAGCATAACAAATCCTCTGTGGAGAAAAATTACCAAATTGGTTGATTTGTTCATAGGGCCATTATGCATACAGAAATGTAAAAAATGTGTGTGCACGCTATTTTCTGCATTCTTTTCTCAAAGCTGCTGATTGTTCGTGTGTGTGTGTAAATAAAGTTTTCATATTCATAATCAACTGCGTCCTTTCCCTCCCCTCCCCTCCTGCCTTATTCTTTTCACATTGCTTCAATCATTTGTTAGTAGCAGTAATCACACAATGAGATTTGCCTGAGAAATTTCAGAAGAATCAAAATGAAAAAAAAATATTTTCTTAACATTTTCATGAAAGTATAACATTTCAGGCTCATTTTCCCCTAAGACTGAACACACATTCACTCTTCTGAAAAATATACCTTTAAAATTTTTGGGTAAAGGAAATTGGAATGTTTTCCCTAACTATATGAAAATTATAGTAGTATTGCAAAGAACAGACTGTAAAAACCTCCAAAAGAGACAGCATAGCGACAAAACACTTCCTTTGGATCTCTAAAAGATCTGGGTAATGAACAATTGGAATACAGAAAATAGTCAAAGTCAGTAATTTTAAAACATGCATAGCTATTAAAATATTACATGCTTTTTTCTTTTATTTTTCCCTCAGGAAAAGTGATTTAAGAATGGAAAGAGTCCCCAGCTCACTCAGTTCTCAGCTGGAGGAGTGCACAAATGGCTTGACTTTGCTCCTTCCCCTCTCATCTGTTCACCCTCTATCTATATTGTATCCACTAATATTACAGAAACCAACTCAGACAATCTTTTACTGCTCTTGATTTAGGTCAGGGAGAAAGAAGGATATACTCCTTTTTACACAAAAAGCATCTTTTTCACTTTTGATGAAGAAAAACAGAAACAGGAAATGGGAAAGGAAAATGGGAAGGGGAAAAGGAAGAAGAAATGGAAGGAAGAGACAGAAAATGCAGAGTTCCTTTTGGTTTTTTTTGATTCAGTGATACTTCAGATTGGCTTTAAGAGTGACAGAAGACAGGTTTTGTAAAATATAAGTATTTCCATTATGTTTTATCAATGTCTTTCAAACTCTAAATCATACTACACCCCTCATAACTCATAGTACCTTACATTCATAAGGTCATAAGGCATTTTTCAGAATATGTGACTTTAACCTGGCTTGATACTGACAGACTGCAAGTACATAATTGTTCTTTAGTTATGCACTAAAGTTGATATAGAATCAACGATTTTTATATGCTAAATTGATCTATTCTCAAAAGTTATCTAAACTGTGGCATGCAATACATTAAGCATCTCTAGTCCTAGAAAACTGTCTATGACAAACCTTTTAAATATAGTCAGTGCACTGGTTAGAAGTAATTCAGCTTTATTTTCACTAAAGACTAAAACCACTAATAAGACTGCATTATTAAGCAAAAGAAAAGAAATGGCATATTTTCTCCCCAGTCATGCAAAGCTATTTAGATCCATCAATCCCAAATTCATGAGGAATTCTAGAAACTGTGGTTTGGACAAAAACAATGTGAAGTTTTCTGAACTATGATTGGATTACATACCATTTATAACACAAAAGAATCCAGATGTCACTGACCTGGCCAACTCATTACTAACACTGCACACAACTGAAGTACATTTGTGATGCCTTCCTGGTAGAACAGTGTGCTTGTGTTTATAACTAGAACAGCTTGTCATCATTATCTGTCACACATTTTTATCCATGCACTTTCTAAACAATTTTATAGCATAAAAAATCAAAACTAAAGCTTTCCCTTGTAATGGTTTCATAACTACTGCAAAATTTATACATTACCTTAACTTAAAGTGCAACAGATGGATTGCTAGCAGAAAACCATGAAATTGTCAGGAAGACAGTAAGAAAAGGAAAAAAGGAAAAGATTTCAAGAGCTCTATATATAGCCTTTGAACTATCACACCACTCATCTGTCATCCTTGTGAATGCCTATTCTCCTGGAAAAGCATATTATCCTATCAGAAAAGTGTAAGGGCCACAGGGCTTCCTTCCCAAACTATGAATAATGGACCTGCAGCGATGCATTGACTGTGATGTGTCCTAATTTTAATTATAGTGCATTAACATTAACTGAGGCACATCATTATGAGTGTAAAGACAAGCAAGGTAATATTTATGTAATAATTGTTTCCTATTTTTTAATCTTTAGATATGCAGGAAAATGTCTGCATTGTGCCATGACATAAGTATTTAGCACATTTCCCACAGTATATCCAAGGATTTCTGACCAGTTTCCAAGACCCAGACTTACTCTTTTTATACAATTTAGCTAAATCATTCCATTGACAGTACTTAATCTGTGGAAATGAAACATACTGGCTAATTTTTTTTAAACCCTTCCTGTCTATACTGCTACAAAATTGTAAAAAGTTATTACTCTCACCAAGCATCAACACAGAGTATAGAGAATACCATTCATTGTGAAAAAAGTCCAGACATATAGGGAGGCCATGTAAGGGAACAATGAGTAACTGAAAGATGAATCATTAAAAAAAAAATGAGAGAGCTAACATGCAGAATTTACAGAAAAAATAGGCTACTTTTTAGAAACATATTCACAGGTGGAGAGAGAGAAATTATTTGTAATTGCTAGACATGTAAGGGAATTTTTTTTTAAGAGAATGAATGGTTTGAATGTTTTATACTGATGGCAAAATATTTTAATGCATAGTAAAAAACTTCTAGCCATTCTGGAGGCCTGGTGTCCCCATCAGCAACACTAGAGGCTTCTACATAAGGGTATAAACAGCTTCTTCTCTCCTGGCATTAAGCATTTGGATGCTTTGCAGGTATAAAAACATATGGCACCTGTGACAGCAGTTCCCACAATTGGGCAGTTAGGGCAAAATCTCCTCCAGGGCTCCTCACCCTCCCTGATGACACTCAGGAAAGAAGCTGAGGAGCAGAAACCAGGAGACAGAGGGAGGAAAGGTCGGAGGCCCACAGACATCATGACTATGTAGAGCGAGAGCAGAACAAGGTGCAGAAAGTCAAGGATGATGAGCACTGGCAGAGCCTCCTGACTGCAACAGGAGCCACGGGAGAAAGCCGCAAGCAGGCACGGTGCTTTTGGAAACACGCAAATGACAAAAGCTCTGCTCCAAAAAGAGCTCAATCTCCTCATTCCTTCCAAACCAGCCAACCCCCAGCTCCTGGAGCAAGATCAGCCAC
The DNA here is from genome assembly GCF_008360975.1 of Lichenostomus cassidix. Lineage (NCBI taxonomy): Eukaryota > Metazoa > Chordata > Aves > Passeriformes > Meliphagidae > Lichenostomus > Lichenostomus cassidix. The sequence continues at coordinate 19,843,374 of NC_139479.1, read as the reverse complement.
CACGCCACATCTCACTGCACCACCTCGGTGTGCTGTTTTCCAAGAGGTAATCTATTTGCCAACTTCTATTTTTGTCAGACCAACCTGTTCCCTGAAGCATAATGAAAACTCCTTGCCAGATCAATTTGTTTCTGAAGTTTCCTGGTTGCCAGCTCCACTCTGAGCTATTTCATTTTGTCTGCATGTCAGAACCATTAGTCTGGCGACTGCTTAAATCTTTCCTTATTGTCACAGAGTGGGGGGGAGGTGCTGGATACTCACAAAGCAAAGCAAAATGTCTGCCCTGTGGAGACAGCGCTCCAAGTGATGTGGCAGCATAAAAAAGTACCAGCAGTGGGTGCTGCCACCAGCCAGCGGAAGAGGTGACAGGGTTTGGGGCATTTATCTTCAGCTGTGCAGGTGGCACAATGCCGAAGGAAGGTGGAAGGAGCTTTCAGCAGGAGCTGGAGCAAAGCAGCTCTCGTGGAGGGCCCTGGGAGACACGGCCAGGAGGTACCAGCTCCTGGTATGGCTGAAACCTGCCGCAGTGTTGGCGTTGCAATTAGCTGAGTAATCCTACACCATTCATGGCCTTGAGTGGATTTTTTTTTTTTTGACCCAGAGTGATACTTTGTTCTGTCAGGAAGTGAGTGGCAAAGGCCAGTGTCCAAGAAGAGATGAGTCAGGTCATGTGGACAGACAAAGGCCTCAGATTTGCAGCCCTGCAAGAGGAGTGAGGCTGTCAGCGTGCTGGAGAGGCACAGGGGTTTTATGAAAGGCGTTGCTGAGTCATGAATGACAGCGAGGAGACAAAGGGAGATTGGAGGTGAAACCGAGTATACACGGAGAGGATTACCAGGAAAAAGCCTGCATTTCGTATTATCCTTTCCATTCTTTAGGGTTTCACAGGAAATTATGTGCCTTGGGTTTTGAAAATAGCTTGTTGCAGAAGCTGTGTGTGCTCTGCTCTTAGTTCATTCTGCAGGCTTTGCTGTGAACTAGGGCAGTGCTGATTAGATAGACAGCTTATAACCCTATTCAAGATTTTTCCCCTTAGGAAGGAAAAAAAAAAATAGCTGATGTAATTCCCCAGGGCTCCTTCTTTGGCTTTGCAATTGCATAGCTACACAGTCTCCCAGAGTAATTGTCTTGAACAACATCCCAGCCCCCCTCTACACTGAGGGACCTTCTGGCTGCTTTTCCTTGCCTGTGTTTTCTGCTTTATGTAAGGAATTAAACAGGGAGAATGAAATCAGAAGAATGAAAAAGGTGATGAAATTTTCAGTTCAGACACAGAAGGTACATTCAGTACTGGATGTCAGAGGGAAATCTGAGAAAGAGGCTTCTGCGTTCCAGACTGACTTCTCTACGGATGGGGTGACACTGAAGTGGGAGGCAGCGAACACAGACAGGCTGCTGATCCTCTGCAGCAGAGACCCTTTCCAAATGGTACCAGCCATGCCGACTCCGCTCAGATCTCTGCCTCCCTTTCCAGCACACCACAGCATCGGTTAATTGATTCTGAAAACCTGCTCCTCAATCACACCCACAGGTCTCATAAATGTGCTACGGTTAAAATCATCTTGGCCTGAAGGCTGAAGGATCACATATATATCCAAGCCCTTGTCTGAACCCCCCAAAATATGAGTCCAGAGAAACAACAAAAAATCGGCTTTCAAACAAGCAGGAAAAAAACAGGCACACTGAAGGTCTGTTTTAAAGAAGCAAAAATGCTGCATTCCCCTAAATCTGTGACCACGCATTTTAAAAATCAACATCTGAGGAATCAAAGGAGATTCTCAGATTTGGAAGGCCAGTCACATTTGAATGTAAGTAAGTGTTTATGTACTTGTGGAGGGAAATGACTTTACACTATACTGCAAACCAGCTTGCTGCCTCTGTGTCTCTTTTTCCCACCTGAAAAGTAGGTCAACAGTCCTTATGGTTTTGAAAAGCAGAAATGAGGAATGCTTGTTGAAAATAAGCAAGGTTTATAATTTGAGTCATAAACAGAAAAAAATACTAGTTTTACCTTTTGTATGTGAGACTTCAGGATATAGTTAGAAGTCAGGCACCACTGCATGTTATCTGGGGTTCATACCAAGAGCCCCCTGCACCCCAACTTTTCCATACTCTGCTTCATTATCTGCACAAGTGGATAACTTGCAATATACTGCCTGCAGCAACATAAAATCAACACCTCTCTCCTGAGGAACAAGGGAAAAAAAGGAGAGACAGGCTAGGACAGCTTTAAAAACAGGGACCTATTTGGGTAAAGGAAGATGGCAAGGTGGCCAAAGGATCAGATGATTCAGCATATCCTGCCATAACTACCAAGAACATTACAGAATAAATGGGATATTAAACTATTTATGGATGTTCACATCATCACATCAAAACCCAAAGGAAAAATAGTAATTACATTTCTTGCTTTCTCTTGGAATAAACATCCACCAAGGGCACTATGGATTTTATGGCCCAAAACCCAGCAAATATAAGAGAACTTGTAATTCCCCTGTGACAAAAACATTTCTCATTTAAAAGGATTAGAAATCAACATATTTTTAAAAGTGACTAGGAAGACTTCTGTTTTCTGCTGTCAGGGAACTTCCAGCACCCAATGTGGAGCACTTGCCTGTTATGGTGTAGCAGGAAAGTTGTCTACAGAACTGAACATGCTGACACTTAAGCCAGTACATGCTCACATAGACATGCATACAAACACAGTTTCATCTGTAACCATGACTGGCACAGTTGCATATTTTTCTTTTTAGTTTTTCTGACAGCCTACTGAGAGCACTTTATTTTACTTAAACAGGAAGAGAACGCCTGGGACCATGTGGTTCTGGCTGCCCCACTTCATTCCATTACACAGTAACCGCTCAGAAAAAAATCCTGAGCAAAAGCTGAAGCTTATTGATATTCTAGCTTAGATAAACATGACTACATATGCATTAGTGAAGCAAACCGAATATTAAAATCACAAACAACACAGGATGGAATGATTGCATTTTGTTTAGCTATACAATGAATTTTCAATAGCCCTTTAAAAAAATTTATGACTTTGGTTGAAATGGGCGAGCATTTGTGGTGTTTGTAATGTGTCCAGTAATTTTGGTGGATCCTTGTCAAATTGCAGCAGGCTTTCCATTTGGATTCTCTCCATCATTAGGTCTTATTTTCCTGTCAGTTTGCCCATTTTGTCATGAGTTTCTTTCAGACAACAGACTGGGCAACATACCTTCAGCAGCAAAAGAAATCAAACAATCTATAAAAATAAAAATATGTTTTAATATTTATTTACAAAAAGATTATTTATCCGAATGTATAATATGAATGCTAGATTCGTGGTAGATATTTCCATTTTCTCAAGCACACAAAAAAGCTTTGCTTTTCCTTATTTTCTTCTAAATCATAGTGGATACACTTGGCTTCTATTTAGGACTCTTGAAACATGTTAAAATAGCCCCAAAAATGCTAACTGGTCAAACTCAGCTCTGAAGAGAGCTGGGGTTTAAGCTGTATGGCCAGTAAGAAAAGGCGTAGATGTTAACATTTTTCCACTGGTGCTGGTCTAACCCTCAAATCTGATTCCAAAAGCTTTAAAATCACACTGGGAAATTCTCATGGGCAGAACTGATCCTGTATTTATTATGGACACTATTGTGGATTTATATAAACATTAATTTACACCAAGCCTGAACTCTACTATCCCCTCTACTTGCTTCTGCTGAAATCCTGGCTCTTATTCCAGGATCCGAGTCACTTCTTGTATTAATCAGTGCAATTTTCTGAGATTACTGGAATGGCATTAGATTAAGTCAGCAGAGAAACTGGCTCTCTGCATGTATCCTAATTTTACATCCCCATGAGATACCACATCACTCACATCAGTCTGGCTTTCACACTTGGAATGAGTTTCACAGCGCTCTCTCACAGCGCAGCCTCATGCCATCACTGACTTGGCTGTTTAATCTGTCCCACGATCCCCAGAGAGACCTCCTGGAGCCTGTTCACTCTAGGCAGCACTTGACAGACTGCGGCTTTTTCTTCTTATTTTTCTTCTTTTTATTTTTAGTTTAGTGGACATTCGCAAACAACTTCAGGAACGACAAGAGGTGATGCAGTGGTATCAAAAAGAAATGAAATGCCTATTTTTGTTGTTTTGACCAAGGTTGCAGAGGAGGCTGCAGCTGCATCATTCCCAGGAGGTTCTGTGATGATGGGCAGCTCAGTATGCTGCTTCTTCTGCCAGCTCCTTCTGGGCTGACATGGAAGATCATGGCACGGGAAAGCTGGAGAGAGGTTCACAGGTTTTGGTACCACAGAGGGCAACTGGCACAGGGAGGGTGAGTGTTGATTTGCTGTTCCACAGTTCTACATCAGGAGTCACCCCGGAGGCCAATGAGCTATAGTTCTTGCCATGACCTAGTGAGGGAAGGATGGAAACTCAACTTGTCCGAATGCTTTTACACTCACACTGCCTAAAATCCCCAAAATGATCCAGGCAAAGCTGTCCTGTGAGGGATCTTCCCTGGTATCAGCACAAAACTGCAGTCCTTACACACTATTGCCATTCAGGCTGGAGCGGCATTTGTGGGTTTAGACTTTCCACACCTTAAACCAAGACTTCTAGGTCACCTCCCCCTTCCCTCATCCCCTTAATTCTGCTTGAAAATGTAGAAGGAAATACTCTACACAAGCAGCTTTTCACGAAGGTAATGTGACTCATTGAATGCATGGCTTGCTTTGCTCCAGTACGCAACATGGATGATTAGTTTTTGGAGAGCAGAAAGGGCTGCAAGATACAGAAACATCCAATTCTTCGGTTTGTGTTTGAACCAAAGTAGATTTCCAACAGGACAAGAGGACAGAGTCTTAAGCTTTACGAGGGGAGGTTTAAGTTGGACACTAAGAATTTCTCTTCAGGAAGGGTGACTGGGCATTGGAATGGGCTGTCCAGGGAGGTGGTGGAGTCACCATCCCTGGGGGTGTTTAAGGCTTATGTGAAGTGGTTGCAGCACTGGGTGTGGTGCTCAGTGCCATGGTGTGGTTGACATGGCAGTGTACAACCTTCTTCTGCCTGGAGAAGCACTTGAGCTGTGAGGGAGTCCCTGGGCCAAACAGCCCCTTTGGTCCGAGAGAGGACCAAAGCCCACAGAGGGCCCGTGGTCTCCTCTACCGCTGCAAAACCAGCCCGGCCGCCTACCAGCCCCGCGGCGCAGCGTTCGCCGGGGCACGGGGTTTGGCCAGCAGCTCCTGGGGTGCTGGAGCTGAGGTGCCCGGCCCGGGAAGGAGGCTGCGGCGGATCACCCACCAGCTCAGCCAGCCCCGCGGCCTCGCCGGGGCCATGGCGGCGGCCGCTCCTCCCCGCCCCCTGCCCCGGTCACGTGGCCCGGCCGGGGAACCCGCGCTTTGTGGCGAGGTCAGCGCCCCGCGCGCCGCTACCGCCCAGCCTGGAAGAGAGGAGCACTGCCCGCCGCGCTGTGAGGGCCGCCGCGCCCGGCGCTGCTCACCTCCTGCGGGGTGCGGGAGAGCCCCCAGGGCGGGCTCAGGGGCTCAGGGCACAGGGGCTCAGGGCACAGGGGCTCAGGGCACAGCGGCTCGGCCTCAGCCCTGCCGGGGCCTGCGGCGAGGGGTGTCACGGCTGCTCAGAAAAACGCTTTGGGGCGGGCAGGGACAGCTGCCCCTCGCCCCTGCGGGCATTGCCCCCTTCGCCTTCCTTCTCCTCCTCTGCAGCCCCTCGAGAGCTGAAATTGAGGGGAATTCAGAGTGTAAGCAGAGCGCAGGATCATTTTGTGGTTTCTGTAGGGGAATGCAGATATGACGAATTCCCCTCGCAGAGGTTTCTCCCTCCCCATCTTCCCGGAGAGCTGCACCAGTCAGATGGGATCTTTGGAGGCATTGCTAAGGCTCGACCCACTGGAACCAGCGGAGAAAAAGCACTGTTTCATCCATACACAGAGTGCCCTAATCCCCACTGCTTTCTTTGCCCACAGGAAAACTTCGATTTTTCTCGCCTTTCCAGGCTGAATGATGAATTAAACAAATCCCAGGTTCAAGTCAGCTTTCCTGCAGCTCCTCTCCCCGCCCGCCCCCAGCCTCGCGTTGCCGACATCTGTTTTTGGCTGCCTGACTAAACCCTTCCCTTGGAGCCTCGGTGAGCTCAGGGCTGGGCAGGGACAGGGGGCTGGGGGGAGCCGGGGGCTTGTCCTTTGACCTCTGTTGGGATAAGAAAAGCAGGTTAAAAGGTCAAGGAAAACAATTGCAAGGCTCCTATTGCTTGAATAGCATGCCAAATAAACTTATCCTGGGGATTTGGAATGATCCTTTTATGGGAATGTCTACCTCCCTCGGGATTGTGCGGGCTGACTTTATGGGGCATGCTCAATTATTTTGGGGGAGGGGGTGGCAATGCTGGAGCTCTTCTCAGCATCCTTGTTTAAGGGCACAGAACTACAAGGGAGGAGGAGGAGGAGGAGGAGGAGGAGGAGGGCACTGCAGCCTGGTTTAACTCTTGTGAGCTTCCCTGAAATTTGTCAGCCGATACACTGACTTCTTCCTTTCTGAATTATTTCTAATCTATAACGTCAGCATATAAAATCAAGGAGAAAATACAGGCCTGCTGTGCTTTTTACACAAAGTACACTACTGAGACTCCATTTACTAATGAAGTTTTCTGTATATGCAAGCAGAGCTTTCCCTAAGTCTGAATAAAAGAATACTTTGTTATCAATAGATGCCTGGTAGCTATGGGGCTAGAACCTTGTTTGAATGGCTTCTCTATAGGTACATTTGTTTGGTTCTATACTGTTCAAATTTTAGCTGAGTAAACTGGCACGCGAGCAACTTCCTTGAGAAATGAGTCATTTTTAGAATTTTGTAACAAAGGACATTTTTCTAAAAACTACAGTTTCTGAAAGCAGAAAGTCATCGGTTTTTTTTCCAATCACTTTTTCGGGTTTTCATCTAAATCTTTATTCTTTTTTCCTTGTTGGTAAGAAATTCTGGACAAACTCTCAAAACCCTAAGGAAACCAGTGGTCTTTGTGAGGCTCTTCCAAGGGACACCAACAGCCTTTAATGTCCAACAACAGGGGGAGTGCTGGTGAAAGGGAAACCCCAAAGCACTGACTCCTTACTGTGCCATCCCCTTTGCACTGAGGTCAGGGCCCGATCTACCAGTTGTACCGGTTAGTGGTGGAAAAAGCCCAGCCCATGTGGGCAAGACTTTGTGTAGGCACAGTTATAGCCCGAAGTCAAAATAGGCAAGTATACACCAGTCTGGGACATGGAATGTGCTGCACACATCCCAGCTCCAAGGATTTCCTGCATTTGCATGTGTAAGGAGTCATCCTGGGGTTTTGGGCACAGTTCTGAAGTGTTGGTAACCCCAACAAAGAAAGTCCTTTTGATGTAGGGAATTGGTTGGAAGTCTTAGATGAGAAAAGAACTGCAGAAATGGATATATTAAGAAGAAACCGTGCTTAGTTAATAAAGAAGTTTATTAAATCAATGATCTTTTTGGATAACAAAGAGATTGAAGCAGAAAATATTTCATTGTGTTAGAATGCTGAAGACACCTCTATAGGTGCAGCATAGATGCAGAGCATAGAGGTTATGTAAATTGTAATAGGTGCATTGGTATTTCTTTGATAAATTTTCCTCTTAAAAAGATATTAGTTTGCTTCCAAGTACTGGGAGATGCTGAAATATGAATGGGCAGTATTCTGAAACCTTTTCTTGAAGTATGGATCCACAAATTGCTGGTTCTTTCATTTTTGTTCTTAACATGTCTGTATTATAAAGTGTTGCTGCACTTGTAAGTAAGCCTCTTGTAAGTAAAACTTTCATGATAGCCAGAGAAGTGTGCTAACCTCAGGGCTGTGCTGATGACTTTTGAAGGTCTGTGATTAGCCATCACATTCCTGAAGGCAAGGAGGAAAGATTGGGTGGGCCAGGAAGGTCTAAGTGGTCATTTCACTTTGCCTCTAGCCTGGCCCATGATCTCTGTCTCTGTATAAAAGCCCACTCACTGCAAGTCCCCATGAAGTCACACACTGCTGACCACAGCAGCAACAAGGGGCTGTGGGATATCCCTACATCCCTTCAGAGACACAAAACTCTCTGGGAATATTCCAGTGGCTGGGAGTAAAACGGGCTCGTGGGCAGGTGGAAGCCCACCTGGTTAGGCACGGGTTTGAGGGAGTTTCCATGAGGAGGTGGTCATCAAGCCTCATTGCTGGCCCTATTTGCAATCCAGGATGTACATGCACACAGGCTGTTGTTTCATCATGAGGTTAAAAAGAGGCTCTTTGTCCTCCTAAGAGGGAAAATAATGTAATAATTTTCACAGAAAAGTCAGTCATCTCTTCTGGGGGGCAATAAAAATATTGCTCTTCTGTCTGAAGTTGCAAAACACAGTAGGTTTGCTTAGCGCAGGAAGGGCCCAGCTACCACGATTGTGTATCACTGCTGTTCACCCAGGGCTGGGAGAAGAATAGTCCCATCTCCTTGCTGTTGCTATGGGAACTTTTTCAGAGTTCTCACAACTCTTCTTTCAAGGCTGTTGGAACAATGAAGAATATTGAGCAAGGAATATCAACCATCATCCAAAGCACTTTAACAAATACCCAGTTTTATTTAAAACTGCACCACCATCAGCTCTTGCCAGCTCTTGTCTAATTACTGTTTCAGCAAATACAGTGGCTTTCCAAGAACTCTGCTGCAGCTCCCCACAGCTCTGTTGCTCATCCATTTGGGTCACCTACCAAGTCACACTTCGCCAAGCAAGTTCTGTGTGCATTTCCTCATGATGGTGCAATTAATTTATTTACCCAAGCAGTTTTCTGAGACATTAGCATAGAAAGGCATATGGTGTGGCCTACTTGCACAAGTCAGAGTCAATTTGTTATTTTCAGCACTGGTTACTTACTATGTTTGATACTTCTCAGTTGATTCACTTTTGTGCCCAACTCTGATCTTTAATGCATTAACCTTAAGAAGCCTGGATTTTAAGCATGTGCATATATTCTGTAACAGCACAATTTATTTCTTGATGCAGTTATTCCTTCACCTAAATTCTTTATACTGTGTGGGGCACATTTTCAATAGCCTACATCCAGGCGCCTATTGCAGTACAAGAGTCATGAGATCACTGTGGACAAAAGTTCTTAAGTTCCAAATATTATTCAGTCACATGTTTAAGTCAGGGCATTTCTTGGTTTTCACTCAAGGGGAAATTGAAAAATTTTTATTTTTCCAGGGTCTACCCTTATGATAAATCTGTGACAGATTTGTGACTGTATCTTCTTAAGGTTAGAATTAGTAATTATCTCTAATTTTATGCAATATCATGAACATGCCAAATGACATCAGCACAGCAGTGACCTATTGCACTTAAACAGAATAAGTTCTCTCTATTGGGATTTTTGGGAATAGGAAAAAGGAAGTTTTTTTTTTAAATTTGAATTTTAACCGCTCCTTAAGGATGCTTTCTTTTCTTAGAAAATGGTGGGAAAATAACTAATTCATTATACAGATGGTAAAAGGAAACCGTAAGAGAGAAATATTGCATGTAAAATCACACTGCTGCTAACCGCAGTTTCAGGCATGCAGGTGAGAAAATGTTATCAGAATCAAAAATGCGACTGATTCTTCTAGAAAAAAAAATAGTAAAAATGGAAATCTCTGTATTAGAACCATTTCTGTGAGTTTGAGCTTAAATGTAAAATGTGTGGCCTTATGTCAGTGAGTACCTGAGAAAACTGGCAACCCAGCTGCTGGGCTGTACTCTCTAGGCTCTTTTGAAGGGCTGCTGTGAAGATTAGAAAATGACATCCCTCAGCTGCAGTGTGCATAGGTGCACACACCATGCTCTATTCCTTGGCTTTCTGGCATTCTTAGATCCAGGCAGGGAGGGAAAAACATGGGACTCTTCCCTCCCATTGTTTCGGAGGAAAAGAGCCCTTAACCCTCACCACATCTGTTCTGCTCTGGAGCTGGGAGCTGAATGCCTGCTTGCATCATGGTGTCATAATCCTGCTTGGAGGGAAATTAGAGTTGAAGTTCATGAGGAGATCTTCTAGAGCTGAATGGACCAAGGGCTGTTGTAGTGTGGAGAGTAAGGCCAGATGGTGTTCGGCTTCAGAGAGCTCCCACAATGTGGGAAAGAGTATGTGTATGGCCACAGCTATTCAAGGTGTTCAGGTTACTCCCCTGCCACCCCATGCAGCTGCTGCACATTTCAATCAAACCTTTCTACAGTGTACAGTGACACAATCAAGGATTTCACTCAGTGCTTCTCCTTCTCATGAATCGTCATCTCTGTCACCTCCAGATCTTCTCCCACACTGAGGGCTGTGCTGGGTAACAACTACACACATATGTAATTACACTTGGGGATGGAGTGAAGCAAACAGTCTGGTTGCTTTTGGTTTGGGACGGGAAGGCTTGGTGGGAAGGTCAAAATCCTAATAGTGCCCATTCCCGCCAAAACAAAAAAAAAGTAATATGGTTCTAACCATGGCCACAGCTCTACTAGCATTGCTCCCTCAACAGCCCACCTCTCCTCCCCTCTGCTGGGACACCACATGTCTCGAGTAACTGGGCAGCAGCTGGCTTTGCCAAAGGAACCACCACGGCTGAGGAGAGGAGCAAGCAGGGACTGCCTGGCACCCTGCAGGAATAGGGTCAGGTCAGAACTCACTTAGGGGTGCTGAGCAAAGAGAAAATGAAACTTGATTCACAGTTTCAGCTCAGCTGCATGCATTTTGTGCTGTCAAAGGTGAAAACAACTCTGTTTGGTCCGCAGTCTGTCTGATGGGCTTTGCTCCCAGGATTTAACTGAAACAAAGTTAACTGCATCTGCTGAAGGGCAGAGAGGGAATGACCTGCGAGGCTGAGTCCTAAAATAAACTCCACTCTTGTATCAGTGCAGTTGTTTCTGCAAGGTCACAGAGCAGAGGAACATTTTCCATCTTGAAGTTTTTATTGTAAGGATGATGTGGATATTTTCCAAGATCAAGGAGCAGGAGAGGTAAGGGTGATTTTAGGGCACTGTTTTCAGAAGAATGGCTTCAGCTAACCTCACCAGCCAAAGTCCCATCCACTTCAGCAGAAAGTAAATTAAACCAGTTCCAAGTGCCTTTGTAAATCCCACTTAAGATGGCATTTAATTTCTATCATTGTTGATAGCAGCTGCCTGCATATTGATTTTTTATTGCAAAATTGTCCTTTGGTCTCTGCATATTGCTTTTTTTACCAGCAGTCAGTGCTCCCCACCTCATCTAATCCTGTTCCTTACCCTTTCTAATTTTCATAGCAATGGATTGTACTTATACAAGCTTGATGTATTTTTCAGAGTTCATATATATTTATTGTTAGTAGATTTCTTCATCTCTGTTTAAAAAAAGTTTTGAAATATATTCAAAATTCAGTTGGAAAACATCTTGGGAAGTGTAGACACACTCTCAGAATGGCATTTAAAAATGCAGTAACTTACAAAAATATTCCTGTAAATTCCATGAAAATGAAAAAATACAGATTTTCCCATTAATTTTTCACTAACCACATTGTGATATTCAATTGTTGAACACATTACATCCCTGCAGGGCATTATTTTTATAATGTAACTCTGTTTCCAGTAGTAGTGGACAACAATTTCAAAGTTCTCATTTTTTCCAAGCTGATTTTTTTTTTCTTTGAGGCTCTGGAGCTCCAGAATAGCTCAAATTACTTGTATTTCTTTTTCCACTCACTGTTAGTACTTGAGTCAGCAAAACGGGAAATGTCAAGGGATTGTTGAGGTGTGCTCCAGGTATAATAAATGGATAGGAACATATTGTCATCTGTTCTGTGTACTAGGAAATCTCTGCTGGAGTCAGGATAGTGCTAAAACTGAAGGACATTTCAGGTGTTCTCCAGATAAAAGAGAGGTTATGGTTCAGAGAGAAGACTAACTCAAGGGCAGACAGATGTGTTCTAAAAGTAAAATACACAGAGGAATATCTTCCCTCGACTACCACACTATGCATTAGCTGGACTTGGGCTTGCAGAGAGCACTTTTTTTGTGATGATCTAAATGCACAAGAGATCACCAGGCAAGCAGCTTTTCCAGATGAAGCTGTGCTTTGGAGTTGTGGGATATTGTAGATCTCAGAAAAAAGTTTTATTTCTAGTTTTGGCTCAGATTCCCTCATACAGTTATCTTAAAATTAACATGAAGTCTGTCTACCAGAGGCAGATAAAGCAGACTTACACTGGACTGAGATCATAATTTGGCTTGTGGTCTCCTGTTTAGACTAGTCTGAGGTTTGCTTTAAGTAAGAAGAACTGAGGAATTATTAAAGAGAACAAAAACCTGGAGTTTAATTAATGAAGTTATGTATCTGCATGTAAATAAGATTCTACAAAAAAAAATAGTATCCATTCTGTACTATCAGTCATCTGGGCTATAGATCAGCCATCCATTGTCTATTCCCGATACTATTTCTTAAACAGCTTTGTATTTGAGAGAAAAGCCATATCTCAGCTAGGCAGGTCTCTAAAGATTTGAAATGTTAGTGGTTATTAAAAATTCATAAAAACGAAAGTTAGATTTCTTTTGCTCATTTACAAGGAAATGTTTACGTAAAATTTGCTGGTTGCTTCGATTGCAGATGAACATCCAGTTTTGTTAAAATCCTTCCATTTTTGTTACATTAATTTGGTGGGATAATGGCTTTTTTTCTGGTCAGCAAACATTGCAAGAAATTTCCTCTCTTTTTCAGATTTTCTCTTGGAGCCATAATATTGAATATTGACAGTTCTGAAGTTGCTACAGGAAAATTATTCTACTGCTTTTTTTCCCCCTTTTCTGTTTAGGAGCCTCCAGAAACAGATGGCAACACATGGTAGCCAGTCCTGCACTACAGAATAGCAGTTCTCTATTCCTGTGGCCATCCAACTGGGTCATCATCCTCAGTGAGTGGACGTGAAGTGTCTACAGGTTAGTTAAGATGCTTCCCTGCATTCACAGAAGACAGATTCAGGAACTTGCTCTGCCACTCATTGCCTGTGAGACCTGTAAAGGATTTAACCTCAGCTTCTAGACCTCATTAGGCATCTACATGCCATTTCTTTCAGGGCATGTGTTAAAAAAGAAGTACAGAATAGAAATTTCTTTCCAAAGGGACATTTAGACACCAAAGCACAGGCTGTGAGTGCTAATGCTACCCTGGCACCTGATTCAGGCCTATACAGAGAAGCTTAAATTCAGGGAAAGGCAGGATTTCAGTATGTCCTACTGGACACCTACCTTGTTGTCTGAGTGACCCTTACTCCCAAGCCCACAGCCATTCATAAGGACTGGGAAATTCGTGCTCTTGATTTACATTCTGAGTCCCTTGAGACTTGTCATGACTAAGTCCTTTGGAGAACTGAGTTGAAGCATCTCTGAGTTTCATCTAAACTCTAGAGCAGATTCATGCCATATGATACGACTCAAAGTTATCCCCTGCAAAGCTTCCAGACTCATGGATTTGTTGGAGTACTCCGTGATTATCTCCCCAGCTAAACACTCAGGGTTCTTTCCAGTAGGTTATCTGGTTGAGGGAAGGGAGGATAATGTGCATTCAGGTCTCACAGCAATGTGTTTTGGGAAGCACCTGAAACTGAGAAAGTTTCAGGTGAAACTGAGAAGCTATTCTAGGTTCTTAGTTATACATCCTATCTCTATCTTCTATTGCTGAAGTGAAGAAATAGCAACTTTCAGTGTATTCAAAAGAAATTTATCTTATTTCATTCATGAGCATAATTCCAATGAATACTGCAAAGAAGTCACATGTTATGAAGTTGGCATCTGTGACTTGAGTACCTTAAGTGCCATATCAAACTTTCACAGTTTAAATGTGAAGCATAAGGCCTCTTGTCCTGCTTTTCTTCCACCTGCCTGATCTAAGCTAAAGCTATCACAGGACCCCAGAGAGAACCACCTGCAACGGCAAAGGAAATACCTATAAATCCAGTTCTTTCTTTCATGCCTTATATCTCATTTTTTGAGAATTACTTTAGCTAATGAGTTAAATTTGTTTATACTTTCCAAGTGTAACATTCAGCACAGGAGTAAGATAGACACCCTCTCACTGGTGGGATTATGTCTTTGTTCAAAATCATATATTTTGATTCAGACTTACTGTCAAGATATTGTCAGCTCAGGTGTCTGCATCCCACTTTAGGCCCATGGGATCCCAAGAACCAAGTCAGTCTGCAAAGATGCACCTAAATTGAACCACAGGTACTTTGTATTGTGTACCTGCAGACCCATATCATGCCATCTGGAACAGCTGTTGGAGCATGCGTAGAAGGAGAGAACAAGGGTGCAGAATGGGGTGGGGAGCATGCTGGTCCCTTCCAGCAGGCACATGGGATGCAGCTGGAGGATGCTCACGCACCTGAGCAGTTGGGATGGTTTTATGAGTTCTGTAGTTCAGCTGTAGCCTAAGTGTCTCAGCACAGGAGGGTTTCTTGCTGAGGTCTTCAGTCTGATATTCTCAGTCCTTCTCCTGCACGTGAATGTATCCTATTAAAGGCCAGGAAAACCTGAGAAGAGACATATATGAGGGAAATAAGAACCGCACATCACTAGAAGTGCTCATTAACTTACCTTACCTTTGGTGGCCCTCTTGTCTTCTGTTTCCATTCTTATAGGAGGGAGTTGCTCTCTGCCATTGTCACTGTCCTATTGTGTGAGCATCTAGCACAAGTGTGTCTACCCCTGCATGACAATACTGTTCTGAATCTCCCTGGAGATCTCCAGCCCAAGTGTGGGATTAAGATTTCCTAGCTCATGCAATAGAGAAATGCAACAGAGAAATACAAATGAAGTGATGAAATTCACTCACCTACAGCAATTTAGCTCAAAATGAAAATTTCAAACATGGTTATAGAAAAGACTGTCATGTGAAGATCTAGTAAGTTAAAAGCTCACTTGCTTTTTCAAAAACATCTCTATTTGCAGCAGTGTTTTTCAAACAGCTCAGATCAGTCAGATTTTCTTTATTCCATCTCAGCAAAATGCCACAGGTCGATTACAATATTTCATTGGGAAAGGAAGGGCAGTTGTTCCACAGAATATCTACCTTAATTACATGGTTTCTGAGCTGCAACACTGTGGCTTTTAGTTCAATGGTTGCATAAACTCCCCAGTGGGAAATCTGAACAATATTTAATTAGCCGGGTCCTGCTGTGTGATGCTCCAAACACCCTGTTTACCCAATTAAGACAAAGGTTGTGTGATCTTACAGTTAGTAAGAGTCTCTATATAATTGCAGCTGGAAACTGGAAATGTAGAACAGCTCTCTGTAACTTTTAATTGTGCCATGTCTAAATAGCACAAAAAAGATAGAGAATAAGAGAGTAAGGAATCCTTTCCAAAACACCTGGTTTAAACATCTGCATGATGCAAAGAAGGCTCTACTAGCAATAGGATTCTGGTTCACAGCATGTTCTGTTGTAATAAAATAAGACAGAGGACATTTGAGACGACAGTTTAGATCTCTAAGAATATGTCCAAGAAAGGGATCTTCAAAATCTATACACTTTGTACCAAAATGCACATGAGACTACTGTACATTAAATATACTGAAAAGCACATGGTGCTAGGTGATGGAAAGGAAGGAACATACTTAGTGTTCATGTGACTTTTCTCAGCTTGTTCCAAGGAAAGGTTTTTGTCCAGAATTGAACAAGAACATAGAGAACATTCAAATAACAAGATGCAGCTTTTGCAAAAAGTTTCATTTTATTAATGGTGAAATAATTGCCTCATCCACTTGATAGTCTTGAAAATGTCTCTCACCCTGGGGACCTTTCCATCCAGAAGGGAGCCTGCAGAATATTGCATTTCCTCGAGGAGCACTGCAAACTGCAGACCTGCTCTTCTGGCTCTGGTAGACTCTACTGCAGTCCAGTTCCCTTTTGCCAAGAGAGGGTTTTGGCTTCAGCCTCCATCTTGATATTATTATTCCAACTGTGGGCTCCTGTACCCTCACAAAAATCTAACCGTAATCTTCTCTAATGGTTGTTTCAAAGTATGATATCTTCAAGGCCTATTTCTGTATTTTACTATATAATAACATACAATCTTTTTTTCTTACATTTCTGTGAAAATTATCTGAAAGTGGAAAATCTGGGTCCATTTTATTTTCCAATGAAAAATCAAATTCAAAAAATCATCGAAGTGTAAAATTCCACATTCCATCAAAAACCTGTTTCAAATCAACTCTGGTTCTAACGCACATACTAGAAATCAAAAGTGCGAGCTTTTCTTCAGTTCACGCTGAATCATGCTGCACCAACATTTACATGGAATAAAATCATGAAGGAAAATCCTGGTCCTTTCAGTAAAATCCAGGAGATTTTATCTCTTCAAATTTAATAGAGAAGTGGGTAGAAAGTTTTCAAAATAATATTAGAAGTAAAGAATATTTCCTAAACTTATTCATGCCAGAAGATATCTGTGATATTAGTCTTTACTTGCCAAGAGTTTTCTTAATGTAGATATCTATTATTAGTTGTGTTTCATCCCAGAAGCCACCCATTTCCAGTGATGGGGAACAGATAGCATCGTGTGTGCATGAGCATGTGTACGTGGGTGGGAATCATAGTCATCGTTGTCTGGTCACACTAGTTGAAGTCATTTGTAGGAGGTGGCAAGACAGCTAAAACTTAGGTGTTGCCATGGCCATGAGCAATACACATGTATTGCTCCAGTCCTTCCTGTGTTGTAATTTTCTTTGATCGTACCGATATTAGTCTCTAGAATTACGTTTACATGAAGCCAGAAGCATTCTGGAAGCATTGAAGAGGTTGGGAGTAACAGCTGAGGCGAGGAGGGGGCTCATTGTCACCAGCATTTGTAGTCTGCAAAAATTGTTTGGCTGGTATTTACAATTTTATAGAAGAAACTTAAAACTCTCCCTACGAGGTGGGTGTAACACTAGTGATGTGTATAAGGATTGATGACTAAACTAGGAGGATGCAGTAATCCCTAATTTTCATCAAGTAGCCTGAAGTGAAGAAAAGCTAACCGGATTGTAAAATCTTGATCCTTTTAAGAATCAAAATGTAAGCACTTTTTAAATATTCCATTATTCTTTGCATTCCATAATTGCATATCTAGCACTTACCTGTATAATAGATAAGGAAAACTATGTATTTAAAAGATGATTGAAAATTAGTCATTAATCTGCTAGAGGTGAAATGATCAGCAAATCTCAAATAGTAGGAGGCAAACCAAAATCACACTGGCAATAACTTTTACGACCTCATGCAAAATCTATCCAAAGAACTTGCAGGAAATCTATTACTCAGCCTTTTGGAGTTAATTCAAGAGGTACTGTTAAGCAACTGGTTTCCCTTTAAGACATCTAAAGCTGATATTTAGGCAAAGCCAGCAGTGGCAAACTCCAGGCTCAGCTGCTGCCTAAAGCACTATGACACATATGGCCACATCCATACTAATAACATTAACTGTGCTAGGGAAAGGTTCCAGCCCCTGGAACTCAAATCTTTTATTCTTTTACATCATCAGCAGTCTTTGACTTCTTCCGGGTTTGGATCCTCCATCATCATCCTGAACATTTCCCTAGCTTAGTTCAGGACTTTGCACAAACCAGAGACTGTCTCCACATGACAGTGTTGATGTGGATGCCCTACTTGGAGGCTCTAATGGCATAGATTTGGGTATGGCTGCAGTGTCAAAGGAGGGTTCAGGGAACATTTAACTTCCTTTTGAGGACATGTCCCAGGTATAGAGGAGGGAAATTGAGATGGAAGTATCCCATCAGTTTCTGCTTTGAGGCATGCAAAAATTTGCACCCAGATCCTGGCCATGTGCAGAAACTGATGAATTGATCTGGTGAAGAAGAGCATCTCCCAGCCTTAGATCAAATATTTGTCTAGGAAGGGAAGAGATTTGAGTCTTTTTGCCCTGTAATGCATATAGCATGTTCCGAAGCCTCTGCCCATCTCAAAGAACTGACTGCTAGTTGAAGGGATATCGGGCCTGAGACTAGCTGGCTTGTTAGCACAGCATGAAGGCTGGAAGTGAAAAGTAAGACCTGAATATGTTTTCAATTAAATTTCACTTTGCAAACTCAAAATTTATATTAATTGATACTTGAAAATTATTTTTGCTCTGTTAATATCTTGGTGTGTATAGTCAAGGCAAAGGAAAGATATCTCACAGAGAGCTCAGAGCATACAGAGCATTTATATTATTTTTTAAAAGTGGTCTTTCGTCTGGATTTTGGCTTCTGAGGCCACATTTAGTTACAAAAATAAATTGTCTTCCTTTCAAAAATGTTGAGGGCTCTTGAATCCTACACAGTCATGTTCCCACATATTAAAAATGTTAGGCTGGAAGAATTTCTAAGCACTGTTTAGTAGACAAAAGCCTAAAGGTTTTGTTTACAGACTCTTTCACAAAAGAATAATCAAACTCTGTAGAGAGCTGCTACTCCACTTACTTGCTAGCCTTATTTTGACAGCCTTTGCTCATCTGCACTACTTTGTAAAGGGTGGGTTCATGTGGAAGTGAATGAAGTGAAATCATATTTACTGTCAGAAAAATACGTGTGTTTTAATCTTTCATCTGCCACTAGCAAGCAATCAAAGATGGCAGTGGTAGCAGCCCTTGTAGTTAACCCAGTGCATGTTCATTAAACGGCAGGGGGTACCCAGAGTGTTTATTTCAGTAAAAACAATTAAGCATATATATATTTATTTTTCAGTGTTAATGATTCCCTGTTGACAGAGCTGAAAAGCGAGTGCTTCTTGAGTCTCCAAGAGTGATTATTAAAGAGAAATGACTGTCAGTCTCCTAATTTGGGTGAATGCCAAGTAGACCAAAGGTGACAAAATAGGGGGGAAAAGAAAAGAAAGAATATTCAAGGCTCATTATCAACATGCTCTGTCTTTTTTATTTTTTTACATTGTCACAAATGCGTTTCACAGCTTTCCCTTCATTATCAAACTACCTGCCATAATACAGTCACATTTTCAATTGCATCATGATGTGGTTCTATATATGCCTGAGATGATTTCTGCTTCTTAATTTCTTTCTTGGAATCATTCCTCATTGTCTTTCTAAAATATTACCTCTCCTATTGCTTTTTGTCAAACTTGTCCCCCATCTGTGGAGGATTGTGCTTGCACTTGAGCGAGCTGTTTCAGAGGGAAAAAAAAAGGGAATTTTCAGGCTCTCCAAAGCTGTAGAGGAAAAAAAAACAAACCCTGTAATGGTGCCAGCACAACATATTCTCTGGAAACCATGGTTGTTAGGTCCCAGGCTAGGAATTGGGTGCACAAAAGCCAAGAAGAAAGACTTTGTGCTCTTAGCATTGTTTTATAAAGCAAAAATATGGAATGAATAAATTCATGGCCCTACAAAGGTGTGGTGTTCTTAGCAGGTTGGCTCATCCTGTTATTGAGAGTTAGCAAATGTTCATACTCTGTGTCTTTCATATTGCTGCAGACTAAGTTCTGCTGGCTCATCGCGATTGTTATCTCTACTGGAAAGCAAGCAAACCTCTCATCTGTGTGAGATCTGATGTGACATTCTGCGTTTTAGCCAATTCCAGCTGGCTGCTCCAAAAAGGCAGGCAATGTTTCATAGGTACCACAGCTATTTCTTTCTTCAATCCCCTGAAGCAGTAGCTGTGGGGCTGTACTTTAAGCTGTGAGGTAAGGAACTGTAAATTCATATTCTATTATATATAGATTTTTTTATCACCTCTTTCACCATCTTTGTAGTAATCCAGCTGCATTAGATGATGTGACTAAATGACTCCTTCTTTTATCTGTTTTGACAGTCTCCCATCTTTGATATATCTCTGACTGCATTGTATGTATATCTCTGGACTTCATAATCTGTTTTAGAGCCTAAATTACACACTCTAGCCATACAAACACCATCCCCCTCTGTCTTATTAATTTCTAACTTAAAGTTAATAAAAGTTTTCATGTGATCATTTTAGGCAGAAATGGGAAGGCAATGCAGAGCTAAAATCCTCTGCTAGCATAAACTCCAGCTGCAATCTGTTTATTTCAATAGAATTATGGCTGAGGATCACCTTCCTGGTAGATCATGTTCATTTAGTCTTTCAAGCAGATATGTAAGACATATATCTTCCATGATCACTGTATCATGGAGTGACTATAATATAACCTTTATCAGAAGCCAAAATAGACTCAGAAATATACCCTCCATTGACTCGTGTCCAAACGGAAAGGTTATGTAAATTTGAAGGCAAATGGACATCAGCAGCTATCCTGAGAGGGAACAAATCAGAACAAATAGTTTATTTAGTTTGGTTACATGCAGTCATCAGGTAAAAACTAAAAGATTTAGGGTTAAAATTAGTTGCTAAGCTCTTTAATGGTGGATGAAAACTTTGGAGTGGCGTGTAAAATGAATTGTCTGTAAATTAAAAATGGTTTATTTAACTTGTACAGTATAAAGTATATTTTATGATGTAAAATTTTATAACTTCTGCATTAAATTTCTTCTGTGGTTCATAGAAATTATCCCAGTGGCCATTGCCACACATTTGCTCTGTTGGTGGTAGTGCTGGCAAATTAGCTAAAGGGATGTGTTTTGGTCATAGCAGTAAATGTGAGATCCCATGGAAACAGGGACTGCCCTGTCCTTCATAACACATGGTTTCATAAAATAGTTCTAGTGGGGCATTTGTCTGTTGTCTGGGTCACCAAGAGCTCAAAAGGTTCAGTTTGACATTTTTTGAACCAAGACTGACACACTGAGCTGTTACACAGCCATTCTTCTCCAAGGATCATCAGAGCAATAAATAATTCTGCCTCTGTGTCCTCCTGAAGAGCAAGGAGGCCCCTGCAAGGTTGCTGCAGCAATCTGTTGGAGCAGGGCAAACAGGTAAGCCAGGTGTCTGGGGATGTTTCTTCATCACCATTTCCTGGCATTCCCTTCCTTACCTGGCATGCCTCCTCCTAAGCAAAAGCTGCGTTGCCATATGGTTTTGTTTTGCTGAAAGGAAATCCGTCAAACCTACCCACCTTATGATAACAATTTCCTCACTGCCAGTCGTCACCTCGAGGTTGGCACAAGGGAGATGTGGAAAGCCATCTCCCTGTTGGTGAAAACAGCCTCATTGTGTGCAAATCCCCAGCGGAGTTGCAATTGAGCCATAAAAAAGGTGAAGGTTGTTCTGTGACTTGGCTGAGAAAAGAACCTGCTACTGCCTGGAACATGTTAATAAGGGGTTTACTGTCCTAATATGGTTATAATTCTTTCCAGTCTTTTCACTCTGGAAACTGGAATCTGAGTTTTTGCAATGTATCAATTCTTTGAATGCTTGCATTCTAGAAAAGAGCTCCACACACCTACACATTGGGCCAAATCCCAATGCCAAAATGACATTATTTCACAGTAAATCTATTTATGTCAGCAGTGATTTCTGAGTTTATCAGTTTTGTAAAAGCTCTGAATTTTGTAATTTTTTTTTTTTAATAAAAAAAAAATTCTGATATTTTTCCATGGGCAGATGATGATAAGACAAGGGGAAATGGTTTTAAACTGAAAGGGGAGAGATTTAGATTAGATATCAGGAAGGGATTCTTTCCTCAGAGGGTGGTGAGGCACTGGAATTGTTTGCCAGTGGATGCCCCATCCAATGGAAGTGTTCAAGGCTGGGCTGGATGGGACATTGAGAAACGTGGTGTAGTGCAAGATGTCCTTGCCCATGTCAGGGGGGCTGGAAGTTGATCTGAAAGGTCTCTTCCAAACCAAACCATTCTATGGTTCTATGACAAGGTCAGAAATGTATTGTTACAGTAAAAATAGCAGATAACTGATCTAAATAAAATGTAAAACCTATTTTATTAAACTTTGAAATATTCTTGCTACAATAGAAACAACGATACTTCAATTTAAAAAGCAAAACCAAACAGAACTGACCCTCTCTTTTCCTTTTAATTTTTGGTTTAACATTCTACATGCATTGAAAAACCCCAGTAGTACTTACTTCAAAGGGTTACCTTGAAAAGCAGTAGTTACAGATTAACAGATTCCATCTCTTTGTACTTTATCTACTGTGCTGCCTTCTTACTATAGTTTACAAGTGCTTGTACTAAATTTAGGGAGTAATGCACTAGTAAAAAAAAAAATTATTAACAAAAAATGGCCTTTAGCTGAAGCTGGAATTCTTTCTACTGGTGAAGCAAGAGATGTTAAGTGCTGTAGATGAGGTAGCCTTACTTTTTATTATTATATTTCCTTTGGGCTTGGAATAAAATTTAATATACTCCGAAGACAATGGGAACTTTCCTCTTCTCTTTGATAATGCTACTATTGGATGTTTGATTTCCAGTTTAGTATATGACAGGTTACTCATGCATCATTATTCAGCTTGTTGCTTAATGAATAAAATTTTGTCTCCTGTATTTTACATTTTCCTGAGCTGCCTTACTCTGCTATCCAGAGCAGGTTCAGATGCCACAGCTTTAGGCCAGTCTGCACTATGGCTAAATAGTACTGTATTTTGGCCATTCATACATTCTTCCCTAGGCACCTGCTGGAGGCTGCTGTCACTGGACACAGTGAAGTTTGTGTCTGATCTTGTCTGCCTGTTCCTATCTTCTCTTGAATCCTTTGTTTTTAAGAAAGAGAGACTTGGCAATTTCCCTATGAGCGAGCATTGCAATGCCTCTGCAGGGGGATAGTGCCCTTCTGGGATCCTCATTCCTCGTGCTCACGAGGGGTAGATTGCTTTTGTAGGGAAGCACTCTTTAGTTTGATTGAGTTTGCCTTAGAATCTGTTCACAAGTTGTCAGAACTACATGCAGCTCAAAATGTTTATAAAGGGAGTCTCTGTTACCAAAAATTGAAGATTTTGAATTTTTGCAGTTTTTCACAGCCTCCTCAGAGAGTCACAATTGAGAGAGAGGCATTTGCAGTGATAAATCTACATAATTAAACTTTCAGAACAGTAGTTTACACTGAGTGTGCAATTTTCTCTTCTAGCTTCATTCTTTATCTTTTATGGAAAGTAATGTTTTCTCACATTGCACAGACCCTGCAACTAGGATTGTTTTTAGTCATAGAATCATAGAATGGATTGGGTTGGAAGGGACTTAAAGATCCTCTAGTTCCAATGCCCCTGCCATGGGCAGAGACACCTTCTACGAGACCAGGTTGCTCAAAGCCCCATCCAACTTGGCCTTCAGATCATTAATGAGATCATTTCTTAGCTCCCAGCTGAGCCACGACATTTGGTTATTAGAGCTATCTCCATACTGCTTTTCTTGTCTAAGACAAAATTTTGCCCCAGTCCTTAAAGCACCTTGGTTGCTCTACTTCTTAGACAGTTTGATTTACTAAATCTCACACTTTCCTAGGGTTTTTTTTCCTTGTTTTGTTTGAGCCTTTATTCTTTTATATTGTGTCAGTGGAAAGCACAGAGCCAAAATCTGACCTGAAGATTAAACAGAGAAACTTCAAAACATGTTGGGTCTGACTGTGGAACATCTCCTATGCAGGGCTATACTGCAGCAAGGAAATTCTTCAAAGCATGTTCTGTTTTCACTCTCCTCTAGTGCTGAGTGTTAAACATTTCTTTTTTCTCTTTTATTTTTTTTCCTTTCACTGTGCTGTGTCATTAGTGCCAGTTCTGTTTGATCCATGAGGAGAGCAAATTTCCTTCTTCTGCCTACAATGTACTTGAGAACCTCTTCACTAGGGCCAATAAGAATGCTCTTGCACTGAGGAGGAAAAAGAAAAGCCAGAGTAAGAATGCACAGCACTTTCATATATAAAATGCAGCAAGCCAAAGCTGTACGCATACCAAAAGGTGTCACAGCAAATTTCTCTCACTGTGTTTCCCCAGAGGTCACAGCTTGGAGTTGAGAGCTGTGCAGAACCAAATGCTAAAATTCTTCTGCTGTGTGTGATCTGGTCTTGCAAGCTGGTCTCTCTGAAGCTGGTCCATCTGTGATGGCGATGTAAGGAATGGTTTGTATTTTCTCTCTGTCAAGACCTGTTGATGATTTCCTGCAAAAAAGAGGGGACGCTGGCATTGCAGATGTTCTCTGATTTCAGGATGTAAGTCTTCATTCTTCAGCATTTTGGGGGCTCCTATGAAGTTTTGATATTTGATATTTGATATTTTGATATTTTGATATTGCCATGATATTTGAACACTCAAAGATTGCAGCTGACTTCTATTGTGTGGTGTTCCTTCAGCACAGTTTCATGATTCCTGTGTGTTTGCAGAGAGTGTAAGTCACCTTCTAATTTGAACCACTATATTGTGGATGGAAGGTGTAGGTCTACCTCTTTTCACTTTAGGTGTCTACACCTGAGCTAGTCACCATGACCCTTCTTTAAAGTCAATTAAAAAATAGAGGCAGGTCTAGACTGATGTTGATATCTACAGTAGGATGGGATGAGTCACACTGTAGAAATGATAATATTTCTCACTAACCATAAAGGAAATCCATACCGCAGCTCAGTCATAAATACGTGCCCTTGGTCACATAAGCCTCACCTGCAGTGTCCTGCTTCTACACTGTACAATGTTCACACAGAAATAATTTATAGTTGAGCAAAAGCTTTTTGGTTTTGAGGACTCATGACATCAGGAAGCAAGGAGTGTAAGCGCAGGCAGTTCTGCTTCTGCCCTCAAAACCTTGTCTGAGCTGTCTCAATTTACCTCTATAATGCTAGTGTCCCTTCTATTGCCAGACATGCACAGAAGTAATGCACCATTTCATGTGTTAAATTCTTTTTCATTTGTTAATATTTTTGCACAAACAGTAGTTGGGCTTTATTTCAGCTGAATTTTCTTGGAAAGTTTCACCTTATACAGCTTCTCTTTTGCCAAGGATGAAATATGAAGCAGTCTCTTTATTTTTTGATATTAAATACATTTTGATCTCTGTGTCATTGAAAACTGTTGTGCTTCTATGCTGTGAAGTGGCTTTAAAATGCTTCATGGACACAGATGCCTGTGACATCTCTGATTGTTCCAATAAAAGTGCTGATCTCTCTTGGCTCCATGAAAACTCCCAAACCTTCACTGTAGAATATGTGTGTTACAGAGGAGTGTAGCATAAGTACCTTTCCAGAAACAAATTTTTTTTAGCTGTCAACAGCTACTACCACTACTGTGATGCTTAAAGTTGAAACTAAGAGTAAGAGTTGTCTGTTATGCTTATCAGACCTCTCTGCTTCCGGCAAGTGACTCAGTGGAGGAAGGTGGTGAGGTGATTAAATGCAGAGGGTGAGAAACACAGAGAGTTAAGAACAAAGAAAAAGATGATGTGGGGAAATAAGAAAAAAACTCTGAAGTGGCATCAGGAACAGAAATAGGCAGATAACGAGAGGAGAGTTAATAGAGGGGTAGGTTGTTGGATGCACAAAAAGTGAAAAATGAAGGGCAGGTCTATGTAGTAGGCTAAGGCAGGAGGCAGACAAGAAAGCAGGAGTGGCAGGTCCTAGGGAGAAGAGAGGAAAACATTTCTAGAGCCACAGAACCTCGGCATGTCTCTGGCCATCAAGCATTTAGGCACAAACCTAACATTTTTCTAAAGAATGATTCAGGTTATAAATAAGATCTCATCAATTAATACCATTCATTTCAACTTGGTTGTCTTAGGCTAACATTGCAATCTCAGGTTATTTGTGACTAAGGAGTTCACATATAAATCACTCAGATTTCATTTTCCTGGTGTGTTATTTGATGCAGGAGAATGCAGTCGCTAAAATCCTCATCAGCACACAGAAGAACAAACAGGTTTTGTGTGCATGTAAGAGCATAGAAGTGAGACAAATTCACATATATTAGATGAAAAAGAGGTATAGAAACCTGTGAATGGAAACTGAGATTACACTGAAAGTGTGACTCTATAGATTATTTTATATATTAAGAAGAAATGGAGGAGCTACGAAATTTTTATCTTTCATTCTCTTTGTAAAATTCCAGTGCTGCCCTTCACAAGTCTCACTTGAATATTTCATTCAAGTGAAAGTAAATCCAACTTTACTTCACCCGACTATGATGTCTTTGAAAGCTGTCTCAATCTTTCCATACAAGGAGTACACCAACAACAGAGCCAAACTCTTGAGAATATATTGTGTGACTCCAGACAAAGCATCTATCTTTGATTCAAAAAAAAAAAAAAATGTATAATGGCACTAGCTGAGCTCTACTCAAAAATAGAAAATAGCATTTTCTTCTTGTGCAGTTTCATGTTATCCTGAGTGTTTTCTTGTTCCAATACAGCTTCTTTCTTCTGTTTACTGGAATAAAATATGAAAAAGAAAATAGCAACCTGCCCTTTTACCATTCTCCAGCATTTAAACAAAAAACACTACAATGCTCTCCTCTCACCCAGATGAAAGATTAGCCACCTACTTTAGCACTTTTAGCATATTTCCATTTCCTTCTCCCACCATAAAAGACACCCCTCTTGCCTTTTACCTTTGCACACCCTGCAGCAGAGCTGTCAATGAGCTCCAGATGCATGAGTTCAGTAACCTGTTTTTCCTAACCTAAAGGCTTGCTGGGAAAGCTGGATTATGTTTCCTAACTGAGTATCACCATAGATACTGGAGAGTTCCCTATCCCTAGAAGAACTGCTACAGAACTGCTCTGATTTTACAGAAATCTGCTTGTAGGAAAGCAGTGTATCCATGGCTTTCACACCATGGTCATGAGTGCAGCCTGCAGACTCTCCTAAGGGGCTTGAACTGTGCAGGGTGTATTTTGCAGAAGGGCACAATACATGACATATCTGGAATTTTGACAAGGTCTAAACAAACTGTTTAGGCTCTGGATACAGATTGGTCTTTCCTAATTTAAGAGCAATCACATGATTGCATGCCCTAGTTAGTAGGGTTGATGCTGAGCAGTCCACCGTAGTATCTCAATAGTGTTTTGAATTGTGTTGCTAGAGAGATGCCAGGAGTACAATTTAGTAGGCCATTTTTCCACTTAAGTTATTATCCATCTTCAGTTCAGTTCTTGTGTGGGTTGACTTGCAGGGATTGTTAAGTGTGTCCAAATTTTTGTGTTAAGGATATCAGGCCTTTAAATTAATGCCTTTCCTCTTGGAAGTGCCCGGTGTGGAAATGACCCCAGCAACACATAAGCTCATGGCAGAGCTATAGATCAGGCTGGGGTGGGACATGGTGCATATCTTCTCAGTGCCCCAGGGAGGGCTGGGATGCTCAGTGGAGCTGAGACATGACCTCTTGAAGTGAAGCTGGCGCTGGGGATGCTCAGTGGAGCTGAGACATGACTTCTTGAAGTGAAGCTGGCGCTGGGGGGTGTCACCTCTTGACCTGCTAAGGTCACCAGCTGACATGTCTGTGATGGCAGGGGGGTGTCCAGGCTGCCTGGAAGTCCCCAGGGCTGAAGTGTTGGCCCATGGAAGGTGCCCAGGAAGTCGAACCCAGGAAGAACTTTACACCCTGGCATCTGCAAGGGAAACATCCATTAAGAGGGGGTTGAGAAGGAGGGTTGGAGAGGGGGGAAAAGATCTTTATTTCAAAAATGTTTAGTATTGGGTTTTCTTTGTACACTGTTTCTCCTCAACTCTTTGAGCTCTCTGCTTTTTAAGGAGAATTTATTGCACAGATGTGTGTTTTAATCATGATCCTTCTCAGGCTGCCAAGGTGGAGGAGATAAACATCACAGGTTTTCCATGCTATTCATGGGATAACTCTTAACTTAAATTTGACTTCTATCTCAGGGATTTGTAAGTGGGATCAATGCATGTTCAGTAGGAAAAACGAAAGCATGCCCACTTTGGTCTGAGTGAGCCCACCTTCAGGAGTAAAACACTCGTCAGGTAAAGGAGTAATACACAAATCAAGTGAACTTTTAAACTGAGTTTAAAGGGGCTGAGGAGGTTGATGTAGGAAGCCTCTGTCCATTAGCAGGACTTAGAGGCAACCTTTCAGCAGATGAGCTGAGGAAAAGCAATGTATAATCAGGTAGACTATATATTCATACTTCAAACTCTTAAAGCTTACAGCTTCTCCTGCTTTCCTTGCAAGTTTTCCCTGTTTCTGAATAATCACAGAGGTGACAAAAGCTCTGCTTATCTTTGACTGATATATATTAAGGCAAATGTATTCAGTCCTGGATCACCTCTGGTCTATTGCATGTCTGTTTATTACTGTGCTATTTCCAAGCTAATAAGTCTTATAAACGGAATTTGATTTTTTTTAAAATAACCTATGAATCTTAAGATTCAATCGGAAGATTTTGAAACTTTACAGCTTATAACTGGAGCTGATTTCTTATTCTTTATTCTTCAACCTGCAGGTCATGCAATTATTACTTTCTGTCTCCTACCCTAATTTTGTGCTAGTCTATTTTAGCTTGCCAACTGTCATGTTGGTGAATTGAGCTTTTCAATAGTTCTACATAGTACATTTCTAGCTCAAAGAGTAAAGCATTTTTAAATTAAATTGCAAGATTTTCTAAGAAAACTGGTAATAGAAATATCCGTATTTTCCAACTAAATTTAATAAAGTAGTCCTGTCTGATGATGGTTCCTACCAGTCCAGCTAGACCTAAAATTAAAAACAATTTTCTTTTGGCTTTAAATAAAAGATCCAGAAATTAAATCTATTTTCTCTATAAACAGCTTCTAAAGCTTTTTTCGAGACCGGAATAAATAATTATCTTTCCGTGATTAAATTTTGTGATGGCTGTAAATGTGGTCACTTGCATGAAGATGTGTGATTTGATATGTTTGGCAGTCAAAGAAATAGGTTTCTGTGCTGAAGATGCGTGGACTTTTAGTAGGGGAAGGAGTGGATTAACAGGCATAAATTATGTTTATTGTTTCATAATCTGCTTTAGTTGTCTGTTTTTTTGGACAACGTCTGGGTAAGAAAGTGGTGAGAAGTAACTGGTGAAGGTTGTCCCACCTGCTCTTTTTGTGTTATGGCTCCCACCTTTTACCCAGCAGGTGCTTTGTTGTGCTGGGTGGATGCTGTGGACTGAAACAGAAGAGATGGCTGTGTCTCTGAGTCAAGTGCCTGACAGGCACCAACATTTCTGTGTTGCACCTTCCATCCTTCTTTTGTGTGTGTGTGTGTGTGTGTGTGTGTGTGTGGGCACACACATCTGCCCTCACCTACATATGCATATTATGTATATAGAACATGCTTATGTGCAACTGAATGTGTGTAGGGCTTGGAAAGCAACATTTCGAGTTGCAAGAACAGAACACAGATATTTTGTGACCAGTATTAGTTAGAAAAGTAATCTCACAGAATGAGATTCTCTGCTGTGCAAAGTAGAGAGGAAAGGTTAACAAAAATTAATGGACTACTGGTGACCAAAAAAAAAAAAAAAGAAGATGATATAATCATTAGGTGGGAATAGAAGGCAACATGGCATTACTTTTCATCTTGCTCTCATTTATACTGATCTGTAAATTACACAGTGCCTGAAGCTATACCACAACTCTGTAAACACTTTCTGTAAAGAGTATACAAAACATGTAGATATTCCATAACCAATAGGGTTTGCACTGAAGGGGTGGTGAAGTAAAAATAATAACAGCAAGCCTCAAGCATGGCTCAAGATTTTTGCTTGAAGCAAAAACTCTTCAGGATAGTGCGTGAAACAAGACATTGAAGAGACAAATGCCTGTAAAAGAGGAAGCAGGGTAGGAGTAAGGGATGAACACAAGTATCCACAGCATAAAAATGGAGATAATGAGTAGACAGATGACTGGAATTCCATGAAAATGCATTCAACAAATTGTGGTGAAATTCAAACTGACAAAGAGAAAAGTTTGTAATGAACCTAGGGGCAAAGAAAGAATGGTGCTGGTATGGACCATGGGGCAGAGGACCTTTTTCACATTGGGGCTCTTTTGTTTCCCACATGAGTTACTACACTGAATTAAAGGACTCCCTGGCTTTAGCTAGAGAGGTTGACTAAGCCAATTCATGAAACTTCACTTATTTTTGAGGTAAAGGAGAACATGGTGACTGTGGAGTACAAGGCATGTCATAGAGAACTAGACAAAAGGCAGGAATGAAATTGCTAAAATTAGGAGATAAGTGAGAAATAATTTTAAGTGGTGAAATAGGCAGTGTATGTTCCAAATGGAAGTGTAGGGGAGAAGGTTTTAAAAAAAGTAATGAGTTCACTAGCAAGGTTTTTATATGTACTATAATGCATGCAGTGGGACAAAGACAACAGGAGAAATAAAAATACATGAATCCAGAAAGAATCTGAACATCACATCACAACTGGTCAGATTTGACCAAACCAAGACATGGAACTTAGCTGCTAAAATGTAAAGGCTGACACTTTCAAACACACATAAGTTGATGGAAAGGGGGAGGGAGAAATGAACTTGCCTTGTAAAGGGAATTCTGTAAATCTCCATAGTACAAGCTGTATGTTGCTCAGACTGTTTTAAAATATATTAGCCAGATGCATATGGAATTTCACACTCTTTACATCATCCCTGCTAAATAAAAGGATAAGAAGGCAGACAGATCTCCCTAATGAAAGATTTCCCATCCTAATGAGGCCACTGTATTTGCTCAAAGCTAGTTATTCCATAACCAGTAGCCTGTTGGACACAAAGATGCTCATTAATAGGTACAGCCAAAGCACATGGTACTTGATCTACTCCCAGCCACCTGATTATTCCCCATGGATGATTTCAGCCCAGGTACAAATTGGAGCTTCCACGAAACAGGAGAGTCCCAGAAGAGCAGATGGACTTTCTGTGTCTAGAAGGGCAAAAAAAGCTGTTAAAATAACACATCTGTGTTTCTTTCAATTAGAAGACAATGAGGAAAGTCTTCATCTGTCTTTCAGAATCAATCAGAATCAAGCCTTTTTAAAATATCTAAGCAACTCCAGATATTCACGTGCAGAAAGTAAAGAGAAAGATGATATTTATCTGATATTTATCAGAAAGATGATAATTTGGAGGAAATTAGGCTCAAGATACTGATGAGATGTTTTTAGTTTTAGGCAAAAATTACTTCGACTTGTATTACCAGGAAGGTTTTATTGCCTGAAAGGGGATTTAGAATATTAAAAACCAACAGTTATATCACGAAGACATAAAAGTCAGAAGCACAACTTTTCAAACATAACATGAAATTTTAATCCTGGGAATACAAGAGAAGTTTCTCTGACTTTGGTTTCAGATAGCTGTTGGAGAACCAATTCTAAAATTGCATTTATCCAAATACTTTCTTTTCTAATATTTCTGTAATTATCAGTCTGCTCAGAACTGAAAGCCTTGCCAGAGCTTCCAGGACTGCTCTTAGATCTTTGCATCTGTCAGATCTCAACTGTGCTTTCTAAAACCACATAGCAAGTTTTTCTGGCCTTTTTTTGGCATGCAATCTCTTTTCAGTACCAGTTCAACAGAAACATGAGCTAGATGTTATTTCCAATATTGTAGTGCAAAACCATCATCTCAAGTAGGTGCAAGTATCCTGTAAGAGAAGATAAAACCTGAATAAATTTAAAGCACATTTGAAAATATCGCAGCCTTGGATTTTGCCATTGCACCCTCCTTGGGCTAAGCAAGGACAATCAGTCTTTACTTACTTATTTTACCAAATATTCTCTGAGTACTGTCTAACTGATAGCTACATGTTATTATAAAGTCCTTGAAAATAGATGAATGTTAAGTATTGTTAGAGGAAACAAGTAGCTGTTGTATTTAGTTTTGGCAGAAACACAAATGCATTTTTAATATCTTTTTGTTTCATCTAAACCCATTTAGAGAGCTTTTCCTTTTCTGCCTACATAAAGCGCAGTCTGCATTTCACATCATGATAACACAAATGCTACAGAAACCTTACAATTAGTGTACTTTAGCAATGCTGCAAAATCCTACAGGAGCTGCTGATTCTTTTGCCTTATGGTGATAGGTGGCTATGCAACTCAAAAAAGAATGCCTCTTAAATTAAAAACTGAAACCTTCAATCAACATAAAACAGAGTTAGGGCCTTAAGAAAAAATGTAACCAAACCTTTAACATTATCCCAATTTTTTCATGGTTTTGTGAGCAAAGGGCTCTGGCAGAAGCAGGCTACAGAAGTTACCATTCTCACTTCACATTCCAGGTGCACAGACTGCAGAAAGCTCCCTTTGTTCCTTCCTCAAATGTGAATAAACAGTGGCAGCTTTTATAGCCCTGACATAGTGTGAGCCATAACAAGAGAAAACATGAAATGCCAGTGTACTCTGAGGCAAAATGATGCCTTGCAAGGAGATATACATTTTAAATATATATGTAATTTTAAAACTAAGCTCAGGGTTTTAAATAAAAAAAATCAAAGTGCCTGTAAAGCTCAGATTCGCTAGATAAAGAGGAAAAAGTTTACAGATTGGTAAAGTAGTTTACAGAGTAGGAAAGAAGACAAGACAGGATTAAAAAGTAAAACAAACCTGTCTTTAAAAAAAAAAGTTACAAATACACTGCCTGCACTCCCTCATCCTTCAGGATGTTTAGCTTCTCAAATCAGACAGTCACCATCTCCTACCTCATAGTCTAAACCAATTATCCTCATAAAAAATGCAAGGCCAAATCCCTTGCTCCGTGTGTTGGCACTGCTGTCCTGGCTCTGGTGGCAGCAGGCCAGTGACACCCTGTGAAGATCAGCCGAGAGGCAGAGTCCAAGTGCATCAGCTCGAGCTTGGCACTGCACTCACACAGACACATGGCTTCTCTTCCTCGCAGAGCCAGTGCTGAGGAACAGCACTTTGTTCTGTGAAGAAGGGTGTAAATCAGAGATGAGGAAGCAGTAGCCTCAGATTTCTTGTACTCCTTGTCCATCACCACAAGTTTTTGGGTGTGTACTGTTGTGAACTCTGGATAATGCTGAGTATGTGTGGCGTGCCGAGGTCTAGTCACCTCTTACCAAATAATTTCCCCACACTTGCCAACCTGTTCTAAAGGAGAGACCACATTATATGATGCCTTTTGTCTGCTTTCCCCAACCACTACTAAGTTTTAATAAGTTGTATTATGTTGAATACTGTAAAAAGGCAGATATAAAAAAGAAAGCATCACATGCTAAAGATTTCGCAGCTGAGTCTTCCTTTCAGACAGTGCTGCAGGTGCACATCGTAAGGTGCTTCACTGAGTAAGGCAATAGAACTTCTGATGCAAAGCAGAATGAGAGTGTCACAGGCCTCTTTAAAAAGAACTGAGATCAGTAGGAATGTCAGATAGACCAAAGGTATCCATGTGGCTGACAGAGCTAAGAACCAGCCAGGACTGTTGGTTCTCCTCCCTCAGCAGAAGCAGACTACAACCACTGCAGGTTTTGCAGTCACAGTCAGAGCTCAGGAGTCTCAAGAGTTCCAGAACAGCTTCATCACACACTTCATAATGAACTCATCCAAAACTGGAAGCTAGTAACATCATCCACAACCCTGGTGTGTTTTTTTAGTATGGTTCTAATGATCAGGTGTTTTAGAACCAAGTGGCACCTTCACAGTCCTTCCTAAGGAGTTGAGAGTCATGTACAGGAGTGGCACATCTCTGCTGGCTTTCCCTAGTGAACCTCTATGTGAGTCTAACATAGCAGTAGTCATGTACTTGCCCAGAGACTAAGGCAACCATACAAAGAATTCTCTTTTTTTTATAAATTTCAGCTTTTTGAAATGGCACAGGTGTGTTTCTGATTTCTCTTGCTGAGCCTCAAAGCTTTTTGCATTCTTCCCTTCCCTTCCCTTCCCATTCCATATACTGCCCTGAATATAACTGTGCAGCCACAGAATCAACTAGAGCTGATTATATTTCATTATTGAGATTTTTAAAGAAACACTTACTGCCTTTTCATTTTTGGATTTTGCTTTTCATTTGAAGTATAAGTGCTAGTGGATTTCTTCAATCTTGTTTTTAGCAGAAGCCAAAAAAACAAGGGGCAATGTAGAACTCCTACACTGAGAGAAGGGAGAGTAAGTGAGAGGGGGAAATGCTGAAGAAAAGAAAACTAGGAAAAGAGTAAATTTACTCTCCAGAGCTTGAAGCCGAAAAATAGTTCATTGCAATTTTAATTTCAGCCCAATCTGATTCAAATTATATGCTTTTTCATTACGTGACTGCTTTGCAATCAAGTGTTTGTCTCTGTACCCCAATGTTTTGTATACATGCTGAAGATGAAGCTTTATTCCAATCTTAGCCATCATTGGATTAAAAGGCGGAGGAAGGAAGGGTGAAGATGCTTACATTCAGTGTGTTTTGATGACTCATTTTACACTGAAAAACTGCCAGATACGCATCATTTCCACTCTCTGAGAAATGCTGTTTCAGTCAACCGAAATAGTTTTGATCTAGGGTGGGGGTCTTCAACCTATGAGCAAATGGAGACCACATGGTAATTACCCTCATGTTGATGCCAAAGCCAAAAATGCTGCTGTTTTTAAAAAGCAGCACGAAAAGAAGAGATCTTCTGCAGTTAGAATTAATTTACATGTGGAGTATAATGAAAGAGATGGCAAAGATCACGAAGTAGATGGGATGAAACAAGAAAAATTGACATGAATCTTCTTTAAGTGATAAAAACCAAAATCAAATGTGCTGAAGCATCAGAATATCAATACTGTCTGAAGTACAGTAATACTAAATAAAGCTTTGCAAAGGTAACTTGGGTAGCTGGAAAACTGCAGAGCTTTCTGTTTTGGAAGGAATACATGGGTTTTACATAACCTCTGTTCTTCCCCCTATATTAGAGGGGAAGATTAGATAGTTGTCAGAGATCTGATTACAAAGAATTTCTGAGGTATTTTTATCGCACTACTATTTAAAGAGGTAGAATTGCTAGTGGTTTAATAATGGAAACCTTTGCTATTTACAGGATTTAATTCAATTGCTTAATTGCTGCTTCAGAATGCAAAGGACTGGAACTTGAGCCAAGAGTCATTTTTCCCAAAGAAAATATTTATTAAAAATAAAAGCAAACTTCAGCCATGTCATGCAAGCTGTAAATTGAAGCAGAGGTGGTAGAAAAAAATCTCAACCATTTTCCACCTCTTCAGGAATGTCCATTAATACAGACTTTAAGTTCCTTAGGAAAAATGTACTTTCTCTTCATGATTAAGAACAGGTCAGGGAAAAGACTTACAGTGTTGCCTAAGGTACATACATGCTTAGTGAAATTCAGAAAGAAATCTAAATGGCTGCTGTGCCTAACTTCTTTTGGCATGGTGCCTTGCCTATAGAAAACGCATACCCAAATACACAGGTAATTTCAGCATGTGATTGCAGTAATATTCTGATGGTCACCAGCTAACAAAAACCCTCTTATAAATCAGGTTCTCAGTGCCAGATAATAATTTCTAAGGCACGGATATCATTGTCTAAAAAAAGTGTCTTCTGTTCAGATTCCTGGCTTGACAGCTTACATTTGCCTCTACATATTAGAGATAACAGGAGGAAAAAATAGATGTATGGAAATCAGACACGTTGTTAAAGTTATCATATTTCACAGGGCTACCTCACTAGATGATCCTTTCTTGGCTCACATCTTGTGTGACACATATCCAGCCATTAAGGACTTGATTTTGAATTCCTGGCATCCTCAGCTGGCATTGAACTGAAGAATACAGGTGATTCCAAATAGGTCATTCATTGCTTCTCTTCTTTGGAGAGCTTGATTTTCAAAGACTTATGGAAGGTTTATCCTCAAGCACAGGGAGCAGAGGCAGTGTGTTCACTTAATATTACAGAAGTGTTAAACACACCAATACAAAGTGTTCTGATAATATAGTAAGGACTACCCTGGATATCTTTGTTATACTAGATTCTAGGAAAGAACACATTGTCATTTGAAGAGCCTAGCAGGTCATCTAACCCTTCCCTGGAATATGCAGAATTAATAACTATGAGCCCTTGGATATGATCCTGAAAATAAGCTCAGGAACAATAAATATAGTCCATTTGTAGTTGCAAGTCTTTCATTCTCACAGACACATTTGGAACTGGAGAAGAATTTAACAGTGGAAGAACAATAAGAACGGTGGCAAAAAGCTCCTCCTTAGTGTTATCTTTAGACACAACTGTCTGAGCCTAGCTCTGTATAACTCAGCCAATTCTCTCTCTTGCACATTCAGGCATGAAGTTTAAATTCTCAAAAGACCATTATAAGCTCTCATTCATGGTGGTGTAAATCCAGACTAGCTTCTATGATGTCAGTGAATAAAGTTACTCTGAATTTACTGCTGTCTAACTGGGAGTGGATACTGATCTCATCCACTTTATTTTTTCTGTAAATCACTATGCCAGATCCTGATGGCCTCACATAGGCAAGAACTCTTCTTTGTCATCAGCGAAAATTCTGACGGAGCAAACAGTCCTAAATTACCCTTTAATTTCTTATTTTCATATCTTAGCCATGCACTCCTAACAACTTGCTGTATTGGCTGATCACTCCTTTTGGAGACTGTGGCAATAATGACTGAGGATATAGACACTGCAGAAAATTATGAAAGTAATTTTTTATCTATGTTTCCACCAAAACAGCAGGGGTGATTGATAGGTCAGTGTCTACTATGTCACTGTTCCACACCTCCCATAAAGAGCTGCAAAATTTTCTGTTTGATATCAGATCTGTGCCCTCCTCAAGAGAAAAATCACCCTTCATTGGAAACCTAAAATACAGTTTTTCCAACAGAGCTTATCTGTAGCAAGCTGAAAACTCCTGAGCTCCAGTGAGCAACCTGACCCCTGGCATCAGTAAAATGTCCCCTAGCTGCACCCCTCCAAAGCCTTTTTCTCTGGGAAGCAAGCTCCAAATTGCAGTACATCTGAAATGAAATAATAGACTCTTTGAGCTTATACTCCAAAGTTCTATTACAAGTGTAGGTACTACAAAATACATATTTGATATATTAAAATGATTCTTTTCATGCCAGTTTATGTTGATTTCTTCAACTTCATTGCTATATACAGAAGGATCTTTTTTCATTAGTTTTATAACAATAGCTTTATTACTCCATGTTTTTATTAGATGTAAAATTGGTATAAAATGAAAGATGTTTACAGTTCCAACATACAGAAAAGGGAAAGAAAATCTTGACATTATTGAAGTAATTTTCATTACATTATTAAAGTAAGAGTATTAAGGTAACATAATGAAATGCTATGAAATCTATCGAGTTACTGTCTGTAAAACATGTAGGTTTACAACAAGAAAGCAGAGCAGGAAAACAGTGAATCATAAAGGCAAAGCATAGCTAGATATAATGCATGCAGCATTATAATTATCTGAAAAGCAGTCTAACCAAGGACACTAACAATTTGTGACAATAATTTGTCTTTTAGAAGCACTGAAGCCACAATTTAGCTTAAAGAAAGAAAAAAACCTGTCTTCCTACAAATGGGCCTGCAACTCTGGTCAGATTCT
This sequence comes from Lichenostomus cassidix, assembly GCF_008360975.1. Taxonomy (NCBI): domain Eukaryota; kingdom Metazoa; phylum Chordata; class Aves; order Passeriformes; family Meliphagidae; genus Lichenostomus; species Lichenostomus cassidix. The sequence goes on along the minus strand of NC_139479.1, from coordinate 19,805,964 downwards.
CACAGCATGCTTAAATTAATCAACTGGCCATAACCCAAACCACTGTGACTGGATGTTTACGGAAACACAGCGTAGTTGCTCTTTTTCCTTGCCTAAATTGTGATAATTTGGTGTTGAAAAAATGCCTCTCACTGTGTCTTGAAGTCCATTGCTGTAATGATTGATGATTGCAAAATTGCTGATTGCAACATCTTGAATGTTTTATGTTTAGTTTTAAATGTCTCTGAACTAAAGGGCAAAAGAAAGTTTTCTGTGATCTCATGCACTCATGCCTTAGATCTGTGGCAAGATGGTCCCAGACTCTTACACAAAGGAGCTTGCACAATGCTGGAGACAGGACAGACTGGAGAGGCAATCCCACATGTCAGAGTGCATCCAGGCTATCGGAAGCACGAGGCCTTTGTCAATGGGACTGTCACGAGAACATTTGGGGCGATGCCATTTCCATACAAACACCTGTGATTGTATTAGGCTCAAGTGGTGCTCACAGTGTTGCACACAGGGGTTGATTACAGCATGGCTGGGGCCACCCCTGTGCTTTTCCAGCTGCATCTGGGGGTGTAGATCCCAATGCAGCCTGAATGCTGAGCGAGAAAAGTGGCCACAGTCAGAACTGCCTGCAAAGACCCCAAAGCATCATGGTTTTTGAAAAGGACAAATGCACCCTCTGGAATCCCTCTAATGCTATTTAAGCATTGCTTAATCAAAAAGAACTCTTCCTAAGTTTAAAGAAACTTTTGTCATTTTTTCTTTGCTCTTGAAGCTTCAGATGCAGATAATTGTGTTCAATTATCTTCATCAATTATGCAGTGAGACAGAGGGAAAATAAGTCTAAAAGGGACTTGCTGAATTATTTCTTTGTTTTCTTACTGAGGAAAACCCTTTCCCATGCAGTACATAGAGGATTGCTCCTCTAGTTTAGATTGTTTTGCAATGTCAGGCCTAAGCTGGTATCAACAGCAGATGACAACAGGCATCTCAAAAACCCCTTGAGTTTCCTTTACAAACTCCTCACTTCTGGAAGAAGATTTAAGATTTGCAATTCAACTAGAAGTTACTTAACCTATCTAAGTGACTGATGTGAAGTCAGAGGTGCTGCATTTACAATTGCAGCTTCAAAACAATTGAGGTTTTCAAAGCAGAGATAGGCAAGCTGATGCTTGTCTGAAAGTTTTGAATATTTTTTTATTCCTTTACTTATGAATCTAATAATTTTTTATAAACTCTGGATGACAGAAAAGACTTAGATGGGTTTTTAATACCAACACTGAAAGAATACACAGAAGGATTATGATCTAATTTTATTTCTTGACATCCATTTTATTTAGGGAATTATATATATCTAGCCCACTCAGCACCTGCTGTCTTCAGACACACCAGCCATTTATGTCAATTATTTAGGGCTCCCCCTTAAGCTCTGGAGAGCAGTTCTTCCACTTCAGAATCCTCTTCTGCTATCATTCAGTTTTTATCCAACTCCCACCTCAAACTCCTACCACGGCTAGTTGTGCTGGAGAGGTCAAGAAATAAGGAATAGACTGCTTTCTGTGCTGGTGAGATATCCCAGGGAGCTCTAATTCTGGAATTCAGGCTCTGGAAATGCATAATTCCTTTCATTTCATCACATTGTTTTTTATTTGATGAAGTGTTCAAAATTCAGTGGCACCAGCACACCAACTGGATTTACTATATTATAATCTTTGTGAAGGTCTTCACGAACTTGCACACAAAGCCTTTGGAAGCCAAGTTCAAAACAAAACAAGGACCATATCCTTTTTCTTTATGGAATTTTAGGGGAAAAGTCTTCCAATTTTAAACTGAAAAGTACTTTACACAAAACGTTTCCATTAACAAAGCAGTAGCCAGTCCTGGCAACTACAACAATTTATTAAGAACAGCTTTTGCAAAGGACTTGGGTGACATTGGTTGATTCATCAAGAGCCACAGGAACTGAGAATGTTTTCTGCTCCTCTGCTGTGACCCTTCCTGCTCCCAGCCCCCAACTCTACAAACTATCTACAGCCACAGCTATGGGTTTGGGTCACGTACTCTTGCTGTGGGCTTGTGCTTCACACCTGCAGCTTAGGGCATGAGTGTGCCTGGTGGCCTCAGTCCGTGGTTCTGCTTCAGAGGGGTGTTAGTAAGTGATACATGCCTGTGGTCAGGAGCCAACAGCAGCACACACACACTTCAGGGCACAGATTACTACCCTGAAATGTGGTAACAACACAAAGCTTTGCTGTTGTGACTACAGGTAACTTCAGAACATCATTTCGGGATTTTCACAAAGCTGCAAGTACTGGTAATTCCTGTCAAAATGATTCCTTAAGGAGATATTTCTCTGAAAATGGTTTCTTTATCACTATTACTCTACTTGTAGAATAAAAAAGGCTGTGATATACATCAGAGACATGCTAAGGGCAGATCTGCATCAACTGCCTGTGACTGTTGTGCTGAGCAGGCATGTACAGCTGCTGGTCCTCAACCAGCTCTGGATTCTAACATATTTTTAGATGAGCAGGATGCATAACTTTAAAAAGAAAACATTTGCCAGACCACACATAATTTCATCTTTGCAGCCCTTATTTTTAATAAACTATTACTTCTTCCACAACACTGTAATATTTTCCACAACACCACTTTTCCAAAGTATTGTCCAAGCCTCCTCTGGGCTCTGCAACAGCCAGTACTGAAATCCTCACATGATTTATTTTCCCAGGCACCTTTAGTTCTCTTGTGGATATTAAAAGAATAAGAGTTTTAAATATACCCATATATAAAAGAAAGTATTTTTGACAATTACAGGAAAGTCCTACTGTTTGTATTTCTTACATATGATTCATCATCTTTATTTTAGTATGAAGATAAAGTAATATATTCAGCGTTTCCTCACAAAAGAATATGTCTGCTTTGTCTTTGATTTCCTACTGAATCCATTCCACAGTGGGGTTTCAAACAATGATGATAAAAAAATCTGAATTTTATTTGGTTTCTGGGAAGATCTGTCCATCAAAGAATGACCACATCGTGTTGCTCTTTTTCTTCTACTCTGTGAGTAGAAAGATAGACAAAGCAAAAATGGAAATACAGACTCTGAAAGTACTATGCTGGGTCAGCTATTTGAACTGTAAACTTGAATTTTATATATTTTTGTATCTGTATTTATAGACACAAAAACTTAGCTCTTTTTTCAACAAAGCATTAAAAATAACTTTAATATTAAAAACTTTTAAAAAGTGTTAAGTAGGACACTTCAAAATAATTTTCTTTATTATTTTAATGTCCAGAATTAGATTTTTAATTACTATTTTTTTCTTTAAATCTTCATTTCCAGCATTTATTAAAACCTGTACCCACCATTCATTCAAGATATGTCTGAAATTTTCAAACACTGCATAAGGAAGATCCACATAAGTTTGGAGGAAACTGCCAACCTTTTTTCACAAAAGTCTAAATTATCTTACTCAGGAATGTCATGTAAAGACCTAATTATGTAAGACTAACTTCTACTCGTGGAGTTTTATGAGTAATAAAAAAGCACTTCAGTGGCTGTATTCAGATTTGGTGACTGAAGATGTATATATTTTAAGTAATACTCACAGATGCATAAAAAATTTGGTCACAAGGAGCCTGTGGAGGTTGAGTCCTGCCTCCCACTCAGAGCCAGCAAGTTGCTTCTTTACCCATGGCTGTGGTTGATGAAGATAATACAGCACTTCCTCTTACAAAAGGCATGAACATCTGAAGTTTTGGCTGAGGTGGTTCTGCATGGCATGGGCTGAGGCCAGCTTCTCTGTGTGATCTCAACAAGGCATCACAAACCAGGAGGTGAGATGATTCCACCAGGCTGGGCTGGGGAAATAGACTGACTGCAGTGCTCAAACACTGCTCACAGTCTGTGCATTTGTCAGTGTTATTTCAAAGAAATATTTGTACATTTTTAAGGCCAAGAGATCATCCCATAGAAAGGTCTGACTCTTGGCATAGATTCTTGCTGTAAGCTCGTAGTCTGGGGCAAGATAGATATTTTAGAGGACACCCCAAGTTCTGAAGACTCAACTGCACTTTATTAAGTAGTTTCAGTGGTTAATTAACCTCATTACACAAACTATGTCTCTAATTTTTATTTTAAATTCTTCTGGCTCTAACTCTCAAACGCTGCATTTTTGCTAAAAATGTATTTGCTGGAGCAATTCACCATAAGAATTTCATGTTTATGCCCTGATAGTACCAGATAGCAAGATAGCATTTAATGTGCCTTGTCTTAGGGTCACAGTCCTATTTAAAGTAGAGATTTGTCTGATTAAGGTTTGTTAGATAAATATCCCTCTGTCAGAAATGTTATCACATAGATCCCCTGCAATCACATGAGCACACACATGTGCACGTGCAAACAGTCACAAGCACAGAAGTATTTGGTTTCTTGGAATGATTTATGACTTTCAAGGACAGATTTTTATCATTTTGCAATGTCAAACTTCATATTTTATCATTCACAAAAATACAGACAATCAAACCACAACAATGAAACAGCCAGCATTTTGCCTTTTCTGGCCCCATGCACAATTATAGAACAGTTTTCATGGTGTTGACTCAAGTAATTTTCATCTTTGAAGTCAGGTTAATACCCAAATAATTTAAATTAGTATTTTGCTGAAGGAAGAATCAACCAATTTGTCCAGCTCTCACTGAAGGTGAGAGGTGCTAATTTCAAAACCAGGAATTTTAAGTCTATGAGTATCTTGTATGTCCCATCTGGAGCAAATAAAATATGGACACAGGGGAGCTGGGTGACAAATGGGAATGTAACTCACAGGCTGCATCACCAGCAAAGCCTGTTTTCTATGTCATTACTGCTAAATCTTCCTTCAATAGTTTCTTGCTTATGTAAAAAAATTGTGTGGCCAGCAGGACCAAGGCAGTGATTGTCCTTCTGTAGTCAGCACTGGTGAGGCCACACCTCAAGTGTTGTGTCCAGTTCTGGACCTCTCACTGCAAGAAAGACATTGAGGTGCTGGAGAGAGTCCAGAGAAGGACAACAGAGCTGGTGAAGGTCTGGAGCCACAGTCTGATGAGGAGCAGCTGAGGGAGCTGGGGTGGTTTAGCCTGGAGAAAAGGAGGGTCAGGGGAGACCTTATCAATCTCTGCAACCACCTGAAAGGAGATTGTAGCCAGGTGGGAACTGGCCTCTTCTCCCAGGCAGCCAGTGAGAGGATGAGAGGAAATGGCCACAAACTGCTCCAGGGGAGATTCAGGCTGGACATCAGGAGGAATTTCTTCCCTGAAAGGGTGGCTAAACATTGGAATAGACTGCCCAGGGGGGTGGTGGAGTCACCACTTCTGGAAGTGTTTATGAAATGAGTGGATGTGGTACTGAGTGCCATGGCCTGATTAACATGGCGATGATTGGTCAAAGGTTGAATTCCATGACCTTGGAGATCTTTTCCAACCTTAACAATTCTATGACTTTGTGATTCTATTCAATTATGTATCCCAGACATGAATGAAATATCACATTGGCTTCATACTTTTTATTTAGATGCATACAGATGCTAAGGAATAAGTTGGATCCCGTGACGTACATCTTAACAACATAATAACAGGTTGAACCCTTATTGGCTCCACCTTTTTGTAATTATTGCTCTGCTAAAAGGGAAGGTGGCCTTCTTGCTGGGTCATACTTAGTAAAAAAATTCCCATACATTTCTACAAAAGTCATATCACAAAGGTTAATCCAGCCTTAATATATTTCTAAGGAAGGTTTTTTAAGGAATTTTAACCTAAATGAAAAGTCTAACCCCAAGATTTATTTTAACAGGAGGAAACAAAGACTCCTAATAATGTGGGAAATTTCATCCTCAGCAGTGAATATGGTGTTTATGAAACTCTCTGTATTCCTTTAAATTGTAAAAGACAAACAGATCTTATAGGGTGGTAAAAAACTGATGGACATAATAAGCCTGGTGTTCTGAAGAAAATAGTTGATAGATTGAGTTGAGGTGTGAAATATGCTCTAAGACAAAGCCAAAATATATCCAAGCAGTTCTTGTGGTTAGATATTCTTGTAAATGAGTGTTTTAGTTTGGATGAGTAATGGATTTGTAATAAGATGTTATTGTAGGCTTCATTTATGTTTACTTTTAGGCTTTTTTTATGGCTTAAAAAGTAATGCTTTGATTGCAAGGTTGTGTGATCCTTTGCATTAGCTGGTTGGCATGATCATTAGCATAAAATCAACAAGTGGATAAGGAACAAGGCAGTTTAAATAATGCAGAGGTAGTCCTTGGCTAGTCTTGTTTGCTTCTTTGTCGTTTTTTTAATCAGCCCATGCAGATTTTCTTCCATAAATTAAAATCAAATCTGAAATTGTGGCTGGACATAAATTTCTTATAATTTCTTGAGATGCAAAACCATGACAGCAGAATGAAGTGTCCAGTAGAACGATGATACCAGGAGTTAATCATCTTAATTACATTTTATTCTGATGCTCCATTTCTCAAACTCCACTTCCTGGTGATTAACTTTTATTATGCCTTTATAGAAAGGTCAAAAAGCTCACAGCCCCAGACAGCTGTTCAGTGTTTAAATCTCTATCCATAGTAATCTTCTCTTCTAAACTTTTAAGTTTAATTCCTTGCGTATAATGGGACTTGTAGCTTTTACTCCATTTTATTGTATTTTTATCTTTTTCTCAAAATTCCAATTTCCTTCTGAAATGTAACTTTTTCACTTGGAAATGGTGTTTTACACTCAGTGTTACACATACAGGTGCAGCCACTTCTCTGCCATGTTTCTTATCTCCAAGACATTTGCAAATGCCTGTGGGAGATTTGCTTTCTTGTTTTTGGAGTTCCTCTGAGCATTCACCTCAAGGCATTTACCACAGATTACTAAATATGCCTCTGTGTGACTGCTTGCCAAGACCATCTCCCATCCTCAAATGAGAACTTGAGATTTTGTTCCATGTGTATTATTTTCTATTTAGTTTTATTAAAATGCACTGTGCTCCTCATGACAGCCTAATTAAGCCGTTCAGCTTGCACAGCACCAGCAACATTTTTACCTTTTTCATTACCCTGGCCAATTTCTCTGTCACCTGCACACATGCTTAGCACAGATGCAATGTCAGTGTCTAGAATGATCATTTATCAGATGGAACCACTCTGTAGTGAGCAGACTAAAATAAGCCAGCCTTTTTTCACATGTTCCTAAAATAACAGCATTTTGTATCTATGAGTGACCCAGGCTTCAATCCTTTCCATATTAATTCCCTGTAGTACAAGCTTTTAAAATAAATCATGATGTGTTTCTAAGTTACTATTGCAATTGCAGATAAAGCCCAGCATTCTGGGAAATAAACTTTCCTGTAAGTGTTGTATAGGTGGGAACAAATGGGGATTGATATTGCTGTGTTCAGCTTCCTCCTTCACTTCCACTAGGAAGGTCCAAGAGGACTGTCCTGGCTCAACAGTGGGTCAAGTGTTTGTCATATTCATTTCTTCATGTGCAGAATGTGCCCTGTCTGTAGTGACCAACCTCAGAATTACGGAGTTCAGAGGGCTGTATGTACCACTTTCCTCAACTGTTCCGTTCTAGCAGTGTTCAAAAACACATTTACTTCCAGTCATTTACTAGAATTTAGTTTTGCATCCTAATTAGATATTGCTTAAAATGTGGCATGAGCTGTCAGATATGCAAGTGTTGTATTATATTATTTGACCAATGAAAGCTGATAGATAAATGCTGCAGCTGCAGAGCCAGGCCTGAGCATGCTAGGTGTTAAATAAATGGAAATAGAAGTAGTAGTGTTTGTCCAAAGGGGTTTATACAGCCCCAAAACATAGGTATCTGTCCTTTTGTTCCACTTATGCTTTCCAGTACTCTCAGCTCTTCATAATATTTCTCATTAGTAATCTCGCACTTTAATGCATCAGAGTCATTACATGTGAAACTATTCAACAAACTGCAAGACATCAACTTCACTGAAGATGAACAGAAAGGATCTGATCTTCTGTAGTGCAAAACATGCTCTGGCCAATTCTGAAAGCCTCTGAGGTGCATTGTTTCCAGTGTCAACTCAGGACTTCCAGCATCTCTGAAGTAGTCCTTAAACCCTGCCAGGTGGGGTTCAATAAATAGCTAGCAGTATATTAATGAAGTCACCCAGAGAGTGTGAAAATATTGGCACAACATGAACAAAAAAAGAGCCAAGTACTCACCTAAGATAAATGGCTATGTTGCCATCAAATACAGTTATGGCAATTTATACCATTTCAAGATTTATCTATAAATGTTCCTACATCTGTACAGATGCAGAGTGGTACCCACCCTGGGCAGTTTAGAGTCAGACACAGACATCAAGGCAGTTTGACTGCAGCAGTAGCAGCAGAGAGCATTTCCCCTGCAGCTCCCAGCTCTGTGAGTGAACCTGAGGGACACCCCACTGTGGCAGCCAGGCACACACCTTTCCAAATTTCAGGTACATCACTGTGATTTCCAAGAGTTTTCAGGCAGACTTGGGAAACAGAGAAACAGAGTTTGAATGGCCATTTGTAATATTTTTTTCTACATTGTGTTAAGTGAGCAGAGTTATGCTGGCATTAAGATAGTCAGCAGGTCTGCCAACCTTACGAGAAACATCCAGCTGGAGTAACTGAGTGCTGCCTTCTTTTTGACCCAGTACAGCTATAAATACTTCATATTAATGTTGTGAGAAAGATCTTCATGAAACTATTTTGAACTATATTGAAGTCTTGAAATTCAGTAGTTTCACCTGAGGTCCTTACTTCTTTAAATGCAGTTAAACCTCATAGATTAATTGGGAATAAATGTAGTGGAGCAGGTAGGGTTATCTTAAAGCAACTTCAGAGATTTATGCTAGCTGTTACCTTCGACTTGGAGAACAAATTAGGTGACCTAAGCTGCTAGAACATTTTTCAAAGGTAACTGTCAAGTGATCTTTTAAACTACACACCTGTCCTGTTAAATGCAGAAATCTTTCATGTTGTGGCTAATATGGCTCAGAAATGTAGCTAACAAAGAGACACTGACACATTTAAAATTGTGCTGCTCTCTGGCTCTTTTAATGTATTTTTACACTGACTGCTCTGGCAGTCGAGGCAGGGTGGGTATGTACCTCAACATCAGCAGAGTCTGCTCCAAGGGCTAATGAGGCTGGTGGAGAATCCAGGCAGTCGAGGCAGATGTTTCAGAAATAAATGTAGCACAATGGCACATATAATGTAATGTAAGGGCTTTGGTGGGTAGGGGAAATGTGATCCATGATTAGTCTGCCCTTCCTTTACCTTGTTGAATCAAGGCTTCTCCTTCAGTGTGAGCTAAAACCAGCCCTGCTGCCTGTGGCTCCTTGCTAACCCCACGCTGTTTGTGTTTAGTCAGCTGTGAAAAGGGACTGAGAGAATAGTTTCCTCAGTGCAGTGCAAGGTGTTAACGTCAGTCTCCCACACACATACACTTTGAGACAGAAACAAATTTCCTTTTAAAGGCTCTTCAACTTAAAGGTGAATGATCTGAATCACTGTTTCACCCAGAATAGGTGTAATTTCTTTTCACTTGACTTACATGACAGCAACCAAACTCAGGTATCACTAATATCTTCTTACTCTTCTTTCTATTCAAGTTTGAAAGTTTTATGAAGGCTTTGCTATAAGTTTGAATTAAGAAGCTGATATATGAAAGCATTTTTTTAGTTTCCCTTCAACTGCTAAGGGAACAAAACCTGAGTATAGATGGAGTTGCTCAAGAAAAACAGGAGTCTTTCATAAGCATATTTTGGTTTGGGGAGATGGCTTAAATCTACTGGAAAGAAACCTTGCTGTGGTACAAGAAAAAGCCTCCAGCAGCAAGGTTTGTGATTTTATTTTCAGAGGCATGTCCCTTCAGGTACAGACTAAGTTGTACTAGCCATTAAGGTTTAATGATAAAATTAATACATCCTAAAAGTTTAATACATCCTATATATGAATATATCAGTATTCAAGGTTTATTAGAGGCTGTCAGTGTAAGCAGTAATTTTTAAAAATTGTTTAATGTTGAAAAATTAAAGTTATTATGTTTCAATAGACAGTTAAAAAGGGAAAAGCACTCATATAGACAGACAAAGGTAAGAGTTTAAAAGGTCAAGGTTTCAGCTACTATAAGTACCATTTCTCCATTCCCTCTACTACAGGGGAGTGATAGCAACATACAAAATCTGGCCTTATTTTAAAATTACAGAATCCATTCAATGGGTATATCATTAGGTTGGACATCGGGAAGAATTTCTTTACAGAAAGGGTTGTTAAGCATTTAAACAGACTGCCCAGAGAGGTAGCAGATTCACCATCCCTGGAAGTGTTCCAGAAACAACTGGATGTGGCACTTAGTGCTGTGCTTTAGTTGACAAGGTAGAGATCAGTCAAAGGTTGGACTCGATGATCCTGGAGGTCCTTTCCAGCCTAAGTGGTTCTGTGATTCTGTGATCATGAGACTCAAGAGGCAGTGGTGTGCAGGATGAGGCAACTGACAGATTTTTTTCCTCCCTCCATTTCCAATCTATGTTAGATCTCACTACTCGCCAAAAGAATTATTTTGTTTTTCTTATAATGAAAGGGGTTTTTTTTTTCTTCCCTTCCCCCTGCCCTGGTAAAACCCTCAAGTAAACAAATCTTTCTTGATTTTATTCTAAAATGCTTGGATGAAGTCACCTCTTGCTGTAAAGTAGAGTGCTGGCCTCGCTGAGGTACAGGGTAATAAAAATTCTATTTGACACTACAGGGATTTTAGAGCAGGACAATAATGCATCCTGGTTCCCCTGCTTTAAAACAGACATCTTTTTGGTAGTAGACATATACCACAGTCTATGTCCCAGCTGAAAGGAAATCCCACAGAAAATGGACCATTTGTTATGGCTTGTAGGAATTTATAGTAGTTCCTAATTCAGGGAAGAAAGTAATGAAAGATGGATGAATGCTCATCCAATTCTCTGTTCAAAAAATCTAGATAAGAATGTTTTAAAAGATAAAGTCTTAATTGGCATGTTTCTCAATAATTTAAGAAGAAGGTTAAATGCATGATAAAATGTACAAGAGGATGGGATGTTCTTCTGGTGTTTTTTGGGGGGTTTTTTTTGCCTTTCAGCTACCAGGAAACCTAATTTTCTTATAACTTTGCTCGAGGATCCATGGGAGACCTCACATGTTCACTTTGAACCTTTTCTGCCCTGAAGAAAGACAGAGATAAATTTTCTCCTGAGTATTTTTCAGTAATTGAGCTAAAAGTCAAAATCAAACAGTGCAAAACTTACCTTCCCTCTCATTACTTAGGATTTATTTGCATAGATTTTTCAGCTGTCATAATTTCCACCTCTCCTTTATCCAGAAGTCAGGAGACTCTGAGGAGTCACCTAGAAAAAGGTGGTAAGAGATGAATCATCACTATGACATGAATGTATAGATCCAGAGATAAATATGTTATCCAATTTCACACTTAAAGAGAAGGAAAAAGAACATAAACCAGACCTTCACTTCTCCTTTCTTAATGCATTATTAGTAGCAATACCTTTTTTCTGCAGGGTTGTCACATGTGCCCTTCATTATTCTGTGAGAATAGCACAAGATTAGCTTGATTTACCATTGACATTGTTCCCTGACCTTAAAAAAATGTTGTCATTTAATCTACCCCACTGGAAAAAAAATGCTGAATGAATTTCTAAAAGGTGGGTGAAATAGTTGCCATAGCCTCAAGGCAGCAACAATGTAAATGCTAACAAGTTATTCTGGTTTTACATGTCTGTTCACCTTTATATAGGTTCTACCACCTCTAACATACTGCATGTGTTAATGCTTGGGAGGTTCTTTTGGGCCCTATAAACAATCCCATAATACTCATGAATGTAAACTGAAATAGTTTCCTCTAATTCTCTGTTGCCTATTTAATAAACATATTCCCGCTCTGCACATTTATGTAGTGCCCAGTTTTGCCACCCATATGCAGTCTCCCATTTTATAACCTTTTTTCCCCTTAATTCAGCACAATAGCTTGGATTGTGACAATTGCTTACTCAGTTTCAGGGAAAGTAAAAACACAATATCCTTCTGTAAGACCAGCCCACATCTTGAATCCATATGTTTGAGTGTGTAAGAAAATTGGATCTGATGCCCCCACCATGAACAAATTAAGGCAAGAAAGGGTGACAGTGGTGACAGGAAGAGCAAGGAGCAATCCAGGGTATAACTGTATCCTTAAGAGTGGCTGAATCAATGCAAAATTCAGAGAAAAGATACTATGTTTCATTATGACCTGATGTACAGTAAATTTCTCTCTTGTCCAGTTCAAGTCAGAATATTCTTACCTAGGGCTGGCAAATAAATTTACAATCCAGGTCGTTTAGTTCACAACCTGTTGGAGTAAGAAACCTCCCACTAGTAAGAAAAGCTTTCTGTGAGCTGAAGTGCATTTTCACCAAAGCCTCTGGATCCAGACTGGTTCTTACTGAAGTAAAAGCCACAACATCTGCTGCTGTCAGCACCCAAAGGTTTTGCCCAGAAGTGAGAAGCCCAGCACCAGCTGCTTGCCACAGCCAAAACCCTTCATGCCCAACACTACAGCACCCTGAGGGCTTCCCCTGGAGCCACCCAGCTCCAGGCAGGCTCCTGCTGTCCAGAGCATCTATGGCAGTGCTACCAAAATATTTTCCATTTTTTTCAGCAGCTAATTAAGTAATAAGCAGACTACAAATTCTTCTGGTGTGAAGGGTTGCATAGAACAGCAACATCAGGGCCTTTCTGCCTGCAAGCTTGCACAGAGGTGAGGACAGGCTGGAAAAGGGACACTTAAAAGTTTAATCAAATGACATATTCATCCAGGCAGCTGAAGCCATGCTAGACCCAAATATCTCCACAGGAACCACTTGTTAATGATCTCACACTAGATTTTAGCATGGGAAGAGACAGATTGCAATTAGAAACATTGAACTTGAACTCTCTGCTGCAAAGCAGGTGAGCAATTCTAGGGCTGCAGTGGCTGGAGAGGGAGGAGCTGGCACTGGGAGAGAGGTGCCTGGTCCCAGCCAAGTTTTCACAGGCTTAGGAATGAAAAATAACAAGGGAAAGAACAGGTTTCATGTTAACAGAGCAGCTGGAATTTGAGCCTGAAAAATTTCAGGGGTTATTTTTCTTTCTATTTATACAAAATTTATAATGCAAATACAACTGTATTTTTGTATGCCGTGCCTTTCAGCTCTATTTATAATTTGACCATCATTTTCAATCCTGGCTGATTAATATTAGGCCATTAAAATCATGCTCAGATTTCTAAAGAAACATTCTTCTTTTTTATTGTTGTTGGAAGTGCTGAACTCTTGCCTTCCCCTATGGCATGTTTAGGATGGTTTTGCCTTTCAGCAGACTCTTAAGGCAAAGTAAAACATTTTCCCATCTCATAAGAGTCTCAGAAATTAGGCTCTTGAGGATATCCTGTTGGAATAGAGATGCTGCTCTTGCCGTGTTTCAGAGCTCCAGCAGAGACAGCCTGTGAACTTGGAATCATGGACTGCCACCAGCTTGGAGGGAAAGGGGATCATCTGTCCCAGCCCTTGCCCAGAGCGGGGCCAAGTGCAAAGCTGGGACAGTGCTTTCTCCCTCCTCTCCCACCAGGTATTTGCAGGGAGTCCCAGGGTCTCTCCTTCTCCAGGCTGCACCAACGCTGTGCCCCCGTCCTCTCCTCGAACAGGGTGGGCTCCAGCCCCTGGGATGCACCTGTTCCCATCCCATCCACTCTCCTGTCCATCTGGCTCCTGCTGCAGGGCCTTCCTCCAGCCCTGGGACAGCAGCTGCCTGCTGGCACATTGACCATCACTCCATTCCTACCCACTTCATCCCACAGCAGCTCAATTTCCTTGCCTGTTCCCCATGCAGGGAGATAGGAAGTGCCACTAAAATCCAAATAATCTTTGCTGAGGATGAAAAGATCCCATCCACATGAGTGAGGTGAGTTTATGCATCTATAACTTGCTCCCAAATGTTTGCTCACGCCATCTGCTTCCACACTGACTGCCTACAGACTCACACTGCACATACCCTGCTTTCATCTGAGTGACTCACCACCAAAATGTCCTGACCAAGACCACATTCTAACAATGGTCACAAAAACATTGTTTTATGCATTTGTCACTTTCTCTGTAAGATAATACCTTCACCTTAGTTCAGCTGCATCAGGAGGATGAATGAATTATTTATCTGGGAAGCATTCAGATCTGGGGGGAGGGGAGAAGCACCAGCATTTATAAATTATCTTATGAATACAATATAAATTATTCAGCAGCTATACATCCTTCTCACAAAGGAAATCAAATATTTTGGCTCTAGTAGGCTTGCAGATTCCTAAACAAAGAGGGAAAGAAAAATAAATCCTAAAACATAAATGCAAACAAAAAATGTAAGTAATGGTGATTTTGAAGACCTCATGGGCAAAGTTTGCCCATGTCACATTTTGCTTTAACTGTGACTTTGTCCACCATTTTAGGGGGAAAATAGTGCTCCTTTTCTTAAGATATATACTTGTGCAGCTCTAGTTTTACATGAGTAAGTTAATTTCATTTTATTTGTTTATTGCCTTTTGTGTGTGTGTGTGTAATGAAATCTCATACATTCTGTAACATGCCAACTTCCATTAATTAGAACAAAACCTTTAAGATTAAAATTGTTTTACTGCCTGTGGTTGAATAAAGCCAAAACTCAATCCTAAAATTTCAGAAACTGGGAGAATGCCTAAACACAGAATTTTGAACCCACTGGACTTACTGTTTTCATTTTCGAGCTCACACTCTTTCAGAGCTGTGAAGGCTTGTGGTTTAAAACGGAAAGGCAGCTTGTGTGAGTAAGGTGAGGTCTTTCTGACCAAATAGAAGATTTTTTTTTTCCTTTATAAACCTTAGGGGAAAGAAAAAATCCCCAAACATTTCTTTCTACTTTACTTTGTTAGCTGCAGTCTCTCCCACTCATTGGTGTATTTCTGCAAGGAAATTGTTCTGCCAAATGCAAGTAAAGTATACTGAAAGAAGTTAACTGATCTGTTGATAGATGATATAAATACTCTCTTTAAAGGGGTACTAATTGTAGAGATAATAATAAGCATTTTAAGTGACTCCTTTTTTATTGATGGCATCACTCAATATTAGCAACCCATTTTATGAGCAATACAATCATGCCAATGAAATGCTTACATTCACTGCAAAAAAAAAAAAAGTGCAAAATTCAGTTTAGAGTGTGAAAAAGCAAATTAGATATCACCTACAAGATGCTCTTTTCTCTCTCGGTCATTCTTACATATTCTGAGATCATCTCCAGGCAGAACATCAAGCCTGAAACCTGTCCACAGCTTCATAATAAAGATATGAAATTTGCTTTGCATATTCTTCTGCAGAAAGAAAACAGGGACAAGCCCCTTGGCTGCTATAAATGGAAATAGCTGCATTGGCTGTAGCAGTGCTCTGCTGCACAGCACTTCTTCTGGACATGCTTCCTACAATTTGAAGCATTTCTGATGCAGAGGAAAAGGGAGGGGAGAGCCTGGGACACCATTTGAGTACCTTTCCTCATTGATATGTCTCAGAAGTCTCTTCAGATCAATCCACCTTATGAAAAACACATTCCTTTAATTACATTCAGTAGGAATGTAATGTTTTAACCTATTTTATATCATCAAAAATTCTCACACCTTACCCAAACTCAGTTTATTTTATCCTTTGTTTAAGGGAAGGCATACTGCTGCAACTACCTCTACACCATTAAAGTTTCATTTAAAATAATACTTAATAAGAAAACAAAACTTTTAACCATTCTGGGTCACAGTTCTAGTTAGTTCTAGTCAAGCTCCTTGTTCACCTTTGCTTAGGCACACCTTTTAGGGTTGAGTAGGACAGCACTTTATCAGAGAGGGCTGTTGTGCTGTTGCATGAGCTCAGGCCCTCGATGGCTGGTCACAAACACCCCCATGGGTGACCTCATGCTGACCTGCAGAGCAGGGCAGGGGTGTGGCCTGGGCACACAGATTCCAGGACAGCAACCTGGCTTACTACAGCACACCTACCCAGCTGGAGGATCTGTTCTACTGCCTGATCTTCCACAACAGGATCTCTCAGTCCATGTGTCTGCACACATGTGCACACCTGGTCTTCTCCAGAAACAAAATGGTGAAGCCAGCAATGCTAAAGTACAGATTGACTGTGTAGCAACATTTCAAGTTTTTTTGGGTTTGGTTGAGTTTTTGGTGTTTTGTTTTAATAATGTAATCTGATGACAGTGTGAAGGTTTTTATTTTTAGAATCATAAAACCATTAGAATCAAAAGGTGGGAAATTACCTTCAAGGTCATTGAGTCCAGCCTTTGACTGATCACTACCTTGTGAGGCAGACCATGGCACTGAGTGCTACATCCAGTCATTTCTTGAACATCTCCATGGATGGTGACTCCACCGCTTCCCTGGGCAGTACATTCCAAAGATTAACAACCCTTTCTCTGAATAAATTCTTCCTGAAAATCCCCTGGCACTGCTTAAGGCCATTTTCCCCTTTTCCTGTTGCTAGCTGCCTTTATTTTAGAAATAAGAAGGGAAAATTGCTTCTCTACAATTCTGTCACTACAATACCTTCCAAGAAAAAACAGAAACCTTGAAATAAAACTCATTTGCTACTCTCAAAAATAAGGGAAATCATAAAGAGATCATTGTTGCTCTGTTCCTAGGTTTGGGTAGATCAGGGACTGAACACAGATTAATCCAAAGCTTCCAGTTTTGATTATCACTGAGAAGTAAAGAGTACATGGCCACAATTGGATGTGTGTTAATAAGGATACTAGTATAGCATGAAACAAAGACATCTTGCAATGCATCTGGAACAACAAAGATGTTCTCTTCGAATCAACAGGATGTAGTAAAGGACTGTTGGCACCCTGGTCCTGATGAATTCAGTGGGATCTTTGTGGGGTAAAGGCTAATGTGTGAGGTTCAAGGCATGTGGCTTAAAATGAAGCATGTTTTTATATTGTGTCTGTGTGTTTCTTGGCTTGTGCAAATACATACACATATTAATATACTTATGGTTGTGAGCCTTCAGATAATACTGAAAAATAAGTGATTTCATAGGTTTGTGTTGGTTGATAAATCTGATGATTGCTTTGTTGGTTTACAACAATTTGTAGGCCTAGTAAGAGAAGATAATACCAAAGTTAACAATCACCCCACCAGAAAGATTCAGGCCATTGGTGCCTCTGCAAGCCATTGGGAAGCTTCCACAGAAGCTCATCCGTATAGAACACGAGCTGGCCATCATCTCCTGGCACTGGGCAAAGGAGAGATAAAAAGTAATTATATTCTTTTCAATGACCACACTGGTTGCAAATGCCTACATGGCTCTGGCTACAGATAAATCTTTCTAGCTGGACTACTCATTACTCTTACAAAAGTAAATATAAACACTGATGATTTCAAACATAGACTCTTATGAAATTCTGTGATATCTGAAAATCTTGCAGCTGCTCTTACTCCCTGTTATGTTCATCTGGAGGGACTAGAATTTGTAGAACTGAGAGTCCAAAAGACTTTTAAAAACTCCCAAGCCAGTGTTTTCTCTATCTGAAAAGTTACAGAGCAATCAGCTTGAAAAATTGCAGGGTCTCTCACCCAATCTTGAAGCTGATTCTGTGAACACCAAGTGCTGAAATTAGATGTCATTTTAGGTAGTATCTTGTTAACCCGATGGGATTCCCGTGTTGCAAAAATCCTTTGCATATTGGTTTAAGTCTTTTTGCCTCAGGGTAATTTCAGTATCTTGCCCCTTTGTGTTCTAATAGCAAAGCAAGTGAACAAATGTACAAATATACCATGGTAGGTATGTAAAGACACTGCTTCTACTCTTACCACAGAGGGATTGATTTAAATTTGTTAACATACAGACATGGAAAACATTGTAATCAGCATTACACTAGAAAACATATAAAAAGGTTGTGTTTCCTCTTAACCTTTCTTTCGAAAGCATTATATTTTTATAATGTGTATATATTTATTTTAAATTCAAAGTTTCTCTTAAAAAACAAGAAGAAACATATTAAGTTTAATAACTGTAAATGCAAGCGTACTTTCAGTTCCACTTTTTTTTTATATTTATGAAAATTCTGGCCTTACCTTGTATTTCTCAGTTATGGTTTCTCCAGTCTTGCATGGTTGACAGTTAGAGATTTATTTTAGATAAGTTAGTTAACATTAAATGGTTAGCAGCCTTAAAAACATTTTAAAAGCCACCCCAAAACAAATAAAAGCTTAGGGCTGACATGCTAATTCTATTCTAAGAGTAAGTAAAGAAATATTTTAAAAGAGGAATTTTATGTAAATGATTCAAAATATTTCAAGATGACTCTCAGTTTTGCATCCGTCATTATAAAATTTTAATTTAATTAAAATGAAATATTTAGAGTCTTGAAAATTGAAGGACAAAAGGTCCTAGTAGAGTAAATACAAAACAATGTAATCAGTTAAGTTCTTTTAATCTTTCCCCTCTTAATCAAGAAAAAAGAAAGAAAAAAACCCAGCAGCCTACACAGAGCCAATTACACAGAAAAATCATAAGCAACTGCAGCCTGTGAAATATTGCCAGTCACAAATTTACCATGACACAATGCAGAGGAAGCTATAGTTTGAAGCCCAAACTGTCAAATATGATTTTGGAAGTCTCAAAATGCATAGCTAAATATAGTGACATTAGAAAGATATTCAAGGGAGATGGCCAAAAGGCACATGGGAACTTTCTCATCCCTGTGATCTCCCCTAACTTGTGTTTCTAATACAAACAGGAAATGCTGAAAGGAAATGCTGAAATCAGTGAGGAAAAGAAGGAAGGAATGAAGGAATGAAGGAATGAAGGAAGGAAGGAAGGAAGGAAGGAAGGAAGGAAGGAAGGAAGGAAGGTTCTCACTTAGCAGCACTGACAGATGAAACCAGAATAGTTGATTTGAGAGTAAGGACAGTTGTCCTAGTAAAGAATGAAAGAATAGCTTTGGTTGTGATAAAGGTTTGTACTGATTTATTGGCCCTGTTTTCTCCCTCGCTACTTAGTCTTTCAAATCGCTTTCTGTGTTACTGCAACACAGGAACTGCAACAGAAAAAAAAAATCTTACTCATTAGGGGTGCATTCATCCCTACTGCATACAGTGTTTTCCCAGTAGTTATAATGTATTGAAAATTAAGGCTCTTATTATATTCCCAAGGAAGTAGTGGCAACATTGCAGAGCAACCACTTTTGGTTTCAAGGGGAACAAGACAGAGACTAAAAACTGATTTTGTACCTGAATGTCTTAGTTTAAATACCCAGTTTTTAAATACAGCTGGCCAAACATGGAATTAAGAAGTACATTTTAAGTCTTTAAGTATTAATTTTTATTTCATGTTGAATACAATAATACTGTTTTTTAAACATTTACTCGTACTATATTTTTTATTTAATCATCAAAAATGGACTGAGTTTCTTCTCCCTCTAGTGTATTTTTATTCCTGTCCATGTCCATGTAGAGCACTGGACCCTATCAAGAGAGGCTCTAAACTGTACCAGGTCAGCTACAGCCACATGGAAATTAACACTGAAAAGCAGGCCTGATTCATTACCTGTGCAATAGTTTGGTTTACTGCTAGAACAAAGGGTTTGGAGACTATCCTTGGTTTCCTCTCTGTCTTGAATAAGGCCCTAGGGAAAACTTCTGGAATATGAAAGAAAACCGTAATCCTAAAACTTCAGGGAAAATGTTTGTTTTATACAAAGCTATTCCTGTTAAAAATAGAAACACAGTCCACTTCACACCTGCAGAAATAACACAGGTGCAAATTGGGAAGGCAAAATAAAACTTCTTTGTTGTCAGGGTATTTGCAACATGTTTCATGAAAATTTGTATTAAATATCCAGTATGTAAATATTTAGCCAACCACACTAGCTTCTCAGAGGTCTGCTCTTGAAAGTTTGCTAGAAAGCACCATTGCAATAGTTTGCTCTAAGCATATCATGGCATAACATGGGCCATCGGACTTCTTGCTGCCTTTTGAAGCTCAGTAGTCATGCTTGGTTTAAGATTTCAGTCAAAGGACATCCCCACCATCTGCTTCCCTGGTTAATTTCCATAAAAACCTGCTACTTGCCTGTAACTTTGAGCTGCAGCTCTCCCTGTGTTTGTGTGATAGATTGAGGAGTCCTCTGATAGCTCTTTTCCCTCATGTTCATTCTTCCAGAGAGTTGAGTTACTTCATTGATAAGTTAAATGGATCACTGTCTTTAAATATAAGCCTTTTCCCAATCCTTTTGTCATTATCAGTACTCTTCTCTGTAGTTCCTCCATCATCCTTGTTGAAGTGCAGATAATTGAATGGGACTGCTTTAGCAGCCATCACAGCAGCAGTGCCAAGCAGAGATCGTTCAGCCTCTGTTCTCCTTCCTGACACATCCATTTCTGTGTACCCAGAATTACAGCAGCTCTTCTGACAATGGCACCACAAGAGGTTAATTTTCTTCCAGCATTAGGATCACATATGAGTTTCTTCAGAATCCTTCTCCCCTCAATTCTTTGTTCCCCGAAAATGGCAACTTGCATCTAGAAATTATACAGCATACCTTGTGTGCTTCAGTAGCCATAGAGATTGTGTAAAGAAAACCTATTTTAGAATTCTTGAACCAAAAATTTTGCATTTGGCAAGGGAAGCTATCCATATGCCTTACATTTTACAACAGTGAATCATGCTTTAAATCCTGAGTAATCCCACTGAATTAAGTGGAACCTTTTAAAGTGTAAAATATTATACAACGCAATGTCAATATAAACAGGGAACTGTTGCAGACTGCATCTACACCACTCTCAGTCTAAATCAGGAGTGCATTTCTGAAACTAATCTCCTGACTCTCTCCCCATGCTGAGCTTTGGGATGCAGATCAGAGTGGTTTCTGGGCATGAAAACTGCTTTCCTTTTGGGTGAAACTAACCCAACCATGAGAGCATGTCCCAGGTGCTGCTGTCAGGCAGCCTGCAGGAGCAGCCTAGGGCTAGACACCTGAGCCTCAGGAGGCACCTGGATGCTGATGTTGGTGCAATTCAGGCTCTTGTCTGTCCATCCCTGTTTCATCCTGCCCAGCTGCCCACAGACATGTCTGTGTCTTGTTTGTTTGCTCCTCTGCATACACACTCCTCAGGAAAGGGACTGGGCTCTACCTGGGGCTTGTCCTGACAAAGTCCTCACTGGGGACCAAAGCCCAGTATTAACGAGAATTCTCCAGGAACATTGGGCCCTCCCAGAATGGACTCCTGGTTCACAGCTCACTGTAGCCACTTTGAGAAGTGTGCAAGCAGGGCTGCTCCTGCTGCTGGCCTCAGAGGATAAGAATCCTCACAGGACCAAGGGAGACATCTGACAGCACTGTCACAATGCTCAGGATTCACAGAGCTCCAGAAAATCTGAGCAACCTGGGGTGAGGATGCATAGTTAACATCTCTCACATCCACAGCACAGCCTCCTGCTAAGTCTGGCTTCTCTGCAGGGAGAACTGATCCTGTTCACTCTCTAGGTGTTTCACTCTCTGCAGCCAGCTCCTAGGTAGAGCTACTTTCTCTTCTAAAATCTTTCATGGGAGGAAAAAAGGTTTGAAATGATAAACTGTCCCAGACATTAATTCAGCACAGCTGGAGCCATGCAACACTGCATGGATGAGGAAAGACAAGAAAAGAGATGATCACCCCTCTCTTCTTTCTATTCCAGACTGGCAGGAGGCCAAACTGTCTCTAAGAGTAAATTAGAGCAACATAAAAACTCCCTGTTCCATCTGAGAATCCTAAGGGACCCATACTGCTAGCTCAGCCCTTCGTGTCAGCCCACTAAATAGATCAGAGGAGTGTAGATTACATACATCAAAGTTTCTGATTTATTTTACCTTAAGTAATAACAATTACGTGTTCCACATACTAAAGAATATCTTCCATGTAGTAGATAGGAATGTTGCCCTAACTTATGTAGGTTTTTGGAAGAATCACCAAATCTGTTCTTATGATTTTATACAAAGAAGCAAAAACACATTCGGTGTGATGCCTACCTAACGCTCAGTGTCCCTGAGCAGCAGATGTGCATTGATTGTATAATGGCGTAGGGAAGGAACTGTGAATAGTGCATACCTCTTTGCAACCCCTGCAACAACCAGAAATTATTATATTAAATTGAATTCCTGTTAAAGACTGAGGAATCTAGCTCTTCACATCTCAAAATTATCACTGGAAAGTGCAGATATTACAGGCCACATGCATCAAACCATAGAAAGAAATAGGATAGAAAAAGGTATCAGATCATGCTTACTTTGAAAAATAAAAATTTTGACAGGTTTGGTTTCCAGAAACATTGAAACAAGGTCTTCCACTTTACTTTTTTATTTCTCATAGTATCGTTTTACTCAGGTCTACTTGCACAAGTGGTCATGAACTAAGCAAAAGCTTTCAGTCTAGTCCAAAGATATCCATAAAGTAATATGAGAAGAAAAAAAAAAAACAGTGATCGTCTCAATTCCTGAAAATACCTTAGTCAATCAGAGTTTCCTTCTAAAATTGAAACTCTTGGTATTAACCAGTAGCTAAATGAGAAATTGTTTTTTGATGCTGTGAAGCAATTGATCACATGAGTGACTCCATCAGAACATTTATCTGAAGAATATCAAATATTGTAAAGATGTTCACAAGATCAAAGTGTAGCCTGCTGGTACAGAAGTGCTAAATAATAATAATAACAGTAATAGTAATAATAAAAATAATGTGTTAGATGTCTTTACTTTCCCACAATGAATAATCTGGCAGGACACCTCATAACAGGAAAGCTCAGAATTTAATATATTTGTAAGTGTGACAGAGCAAGGGCCTACCATGTCACATTTCCATATATAGAATATCTACATACTGCAACATGAGAATGGCAGAGAGCCTCTCTGTCCCAGTAGAGTGGGGATATTTATTCAAGTTAAAACGCCAGCTCACTTTTCACTATTGTATTAAAATTTTGCATATGAATTTGTCTATAAAACTTAATTAGCAGGTACTCTTTTTTACAGTCTGTAATAGGAGTAAATAATTAATCTGTATTTCAGGCTTTTTTTTCTTTTTTTGGTGGGAAGAGGTAATTATCTAAAGTAACCTAAAAGTAGAAGCAATTCTTTATTTTTTAATTATTTACATTTCCAAGAAAACATACTTTTATTTAGAGAATGGCAAACATGGGGTGGGGGGAAAACTTAGAAACAGTTACCAACACAATACAGGATGATGAAGCACTGGAAAAATAACAATGGCTTTCATCTTGTAGAATACAAAATATTTTGTCTCATGATCCCATTATCTCCCCAGCAGGCCAATCGTGCTGGCCCTTGACTTTGATTATTTCAGGTTAGGGTTTCCATTTTAATGAGGGTAAGAAACCTCAGCTCTGGCTCCCTTCGTTTGGAGCTGCAGGGCTGTGGCACTGCTGCTGATCACCATCACAGCATCACGAATTATGAATCTGAAAAACAAGGCTATTTTAAAAACTGTAATTTTTTAAATACATGGTCACTTTGGGGTTTTCTGTTTCACAAAGGCAAAAATTATTGCAATGGCCAGAGCAGTGATTCACTCTTCTATCTTTTACTCTACCGTCACTTTATAGTTGGGGAACTTATTTTCGTTTCAGTTGGAAAAAACCCAAGTCTTTATCATGGGTCTGTGTAGCTCCTCTTAGTCAAGCATAGCTTGAAAAAAGTGCCTTCCTTGACAGACTTCACTTGAAGTTCTCAGCAAGCATTACATCAATATTGAACCCCATCTCCCCAGGCTGGCCGCAGCCTGCTTGGTTTCCTGTGACCGAGCTGGCTCCAGACACAGCTGAACTCAAACAGGGGAGTTGGGCTGGCCACAGCAGCCAGTTCAGAAAGTGAGAGGCTGCTGGTGGATGCAGCCCTTCAGACTTGCCTTCTGCTTGTTCTCCTCCCAGCAGGACTGACTTAAACTCTACCAGGAATTAGCAGTGGTTGCTGTGCCCAGTTAGAAAAGAGGAAAAGTCACTTCCTTGTATCCGTATGAGGTTGCAATTTAATTTCCTTGCCATCACAATGCCTTCAGCTCCCCTCAAAGCCTTCCTTGCCTCCCTGTGTTTCCCTGCCCACTCAGCAGAGCATGTGGCCAGGCCTGGCCAGCCTGGGCCATCTGTCCGTGTGCCTGGCTGGGACACGGTGGCTTTCTCAGCTGGAGGTTGGAACACTGCGGTAGCTCCATGGCCAGGCAGTGTGGGATGAGCCTGTGCTGCTCCTCAGCAGTGAAAACCCCAACACAGGTTGGGGCAAGCTGCCAGGACAGAGCTGCAGTGCTACCGCTCACCAGAGCTCAGGGCATCCCGGTGGTGCCTCGTCGCCACGCAGCCCTCCTGGCTGCTGCCACAGCGCTGAGCCACCTCCTCAGGCCGGGGGACAAGGACAGCGCTGACACAGAGGTGAGAGCTCAATCCCTCTCCCCAGAGTGCACAAGGAGTGGGAAGGATCTCGGCGTCCTTGCTGGATGACCGTGCCTTGGGAGCTCTGCAAGTCTTGACTTAGGACCATTTTCTGATGAGTTTACCTCATTTCCAAGCCTGCAGCACTTTACAAGAAAGCAAACAAACAAAAAAGCACAAGAACTAAAATTTCTGGGCCATCTCACTATGAATCTGGAGGGTGTTTGTTGTTTGTTTACATTGTCGAGTAATAAAAACGTAATGTAGGTTTTTCATTTGGAGAAAAATAAGGGAAATGGGAGCTTGCTTAGAAGGGGAGACACGTGTCTGCCTGTCTGTCTGAGTGCTGATGGCCTTGCTCTGCAGTCTCGAGGCTCTGAAAATGAATCACATCAGCCCACAACATTTCCCAGTGTTTCGAGAGTTCTGCTTTCAACACATATATGAATGTATGTAGCAATGATCTTTGTTGTCCTGACTTGGGTGATGTCATATTTTTCCATAAGAACACTGGGTGACAGCACATTTGTAGGCTTTGGGCTACACGTATAACGAGCATGAAATTCCCTTTAACGTCAAAATAAGACCAAAAGACAAAAAAAGAGTGGAAAGGTCATATGGGAAAAAAACTCCCATAATAAATATGACTTTGGGGGCCGCGCGGGTCTGGCTGTCACCGGGATGAGCCCACCGAGGCAGGCACCCCGGCAACATCCCGATAATCTTATTATTTGCATGACATTAGCCATGAGGCTGGGGGTGGGGAGGGGTGGGGGAGGGGAAGGGGAAGGGAAGAGGGCCGCCAAAAGCATGTGGGCTGCCCCGGGCTCCCGGTCGGGCCCTGCCGGCCGTGCCGGGGTGCGGGGCAGGCGAGCGGGCAGCGGCCGCGCCGGCAGGGGCTGGGCAGGGGCTGGGCAGGGGGCTGGGCGCGGCGCGGATCAGCGTGCGCAGCTACTCGCGGCGGTGCGGTAGCGCGCGGGGCCCTGCGGAGCGCGGTAATGATGTCAACTTGTTATTTACTTTCCAGCGCCGGGTGACGGCGCAGCGCGAAAGGAGAATCAATCAGCCGCCGGGTGACCCGCCAGGCGCAAAAAACGGAGCCGGGCGGGGGAGGGGAAGCACATGGAGCCGCGTTGCATCATCCGCCCGGGGGTGGGGGGGACACGGACGGGACACGGGGACACGCGTGGGACGGGCGCGCCGGAGGCTGGAGAGCCGCAGCGCTGCTGCCCGTGGGTGCCGCGCCCCAGCGAGAAGCAATAAAGCCCGTTTGTGCTGATTCACAGCCCGGCCCCGCGCACCGGGGCGCTGACTGGGCACCGCCGCCCGGCCCGGAGCGGGGCAGCGGTGGCGGCGCGGGGAGCGCTCCCGCAGCGCCGCGCGGGCTGTCCCGGGCACCGCGCCTGGCCCGCGCTGCTGCGCGGGACGAGCGGCCGCGTCCCGGGCGCCGGAGCGCGCCCCGCGGTGCCCTGCGCGGGCAGCGCCGGCCGCAACCGCCCCAACAGCCGAGCGGGGCCGACCGTGCGGCGACACAGGGCGGCCGCGGGCACCGCGTGTGGCCCCGCGCCGGGCCGGCAGCGGGGAACGCGGCGCTGCCCGGCGGGCGGGGGAGGGGAGCGCAGGGCTGCCCTCCGAGAGTGTGCCCGCGTGTGCCCGGTTTGTCACCGGGTTTCAGTTGCGGGGGGTGTCAAAGCACAACATAACCGCAGGCGGGGCGAGGGCCGGCGGCACCCCGGGGCACCGCCGGGGGCGTTGGCGGCGGCGCCTCCTCGAGTCGCGCGTCCCGGCGTGCGGGACCGACCCAGGTGGGGGAGGGCGCGGCCGGTTCGCCCCCCACCCGCCCCGGCCCTCCCGGTGCGCCCCCTCCCCCGCCGTCCCCTCCCTCGCTCCCGCCCGGTGGCGGCGGCGGCGGCCCCGGGCGCGGCTGTGGCTCCCCCTCGGCGCTGCTCCCGCCGCCGCCGCGCGCCCGCACCGGCCCCGCCAGCCCCCCCTCACCGCCATTCCGCCCCAAAACTTTCCGTTTCCCCCTTCCCACTCTCCGGGACTTCCTTGTGCCGCCCGTGCGCGCGGAGGGGGGGAGGAGGCGTGTGCGGCGGCGGCGGCGAGGGGGGATTCGCAGCCTCCTGGCAGGCTGGCCGGGACCCCGGGGGAAGAGGAGTTGCACCATGCGCGGCAAGTGAGGGAAAGTCTCCGCCAGCAGCAGCGCCGCCGCCCCCCGCAGAAGTTGGGGCTCTCCCCGCCCGCGGGAGCGGGAGCTGTGCCTTTAACGCCCGCTGCGCCGCGAGGTGAGTTCCCGAGGCGGATTATTCATCCCGGGGACCCTGTTGTGGTTTCTTTTGCCCCCGTCTTTTTTTTTTATTATTTTTAATTTCCCCTTCTCTTGTGCTCGTCCTTCCTGCGCAGCCCCCAGCCCAGCCCGGCCCGGCCCGCTGCCCCCCGGGTCCCTCTGCAGCCTGACCCGGCCGGGGGGGGAGGGGGTCGCTCAGCCGCCGCTTGTTATGACCAAGTTTTTTGAAGGCGGACGTTTTGGGGTCCGTGTGGGGGTTTTGGGGGTGATGTGTGTGGGGCTGCCGTGCCCGTGGCGGGTGTTTTGCAGCTCCCCCCGGGCAGAGCGACCCCGGGGCGTGGGGGAGGGGAGGGGGGCAGCTTCGCCCTACTTCTGAGACAGTATTTTAACGTATGGGGGGTTTATTAAAAGAAACATAAATGCTCGGGGAGGGGGGGGAGAGAAATGCGAGGTATTCACGCTCCAGTGTGGAGTTTGCAGAGCCCGGGTGGGGGAGGGGATCCCATTCATCGCCAGGGCTTGAATCAGCGGCGGGCGGAGGGGCCGGTCGCTCCCCTACATCGAAGTTTACTTCCAAGTAGGTAAACAAGTTCGCCCCTCGGCCCCAGCCCGTGCCCATCCCCCGGGGCTATCTGCCCTGCCCGCTGCCAGCGCCGGGCTGCCGGGGTGCGGGGAGCCCCTCGGGCCGGAGCTGCGGGCCGCCGACCTGTTGCACGTCCCGGGCCGGCGTGCCCAGCCCCGGAGCGGCGGTGCGGCCGGCCCTGCCCCGCGGCTGTCACCGCGCCGGGCACCGTCCCATTTCGTGCCGCGGGGTCCGTGCCGGCGGCGGGGCCGATGGATGCGTTCGGTGCGCGGCTGAATGTCGGTGCGGTGTGATGTGGAGCGAGTGACCCTTGACCTATTTAATGATATGTTGTTGGGCTCTCGGGCAGGCATCCTGCGCGCCGCAACAAGGGGCAAAAACACCAAGCCACACCCTAAAAGTTCGGCTCGCATGTTAATTTCTCAAAGTCGGCGTTTAGACGGAATAAAGGCTTCCCTTTATGCGTTGCCTTAACATGCCTCTTTGCTGTTCTCCACGAGGATTCGTACGGCGTTTTCCCTTCCT
This sequence comes from Lichenostomus cassidix, assembly GCF_008360975.1. NCBI lineage: Eukaryota > Metazoa > Chordata > Aves > Passeriformes > Meliphagidae > Lichenostomus > Lichenostomus cassidix. The sequence goes on along the minus strand of NC_139479.1, from coordinate 19,778,046 downwards.
GACGCACGAGCCTTGCAGTGTGGATGGGGATGTGCGGTGGGGGAGGGGAGGCTCGCCCACCGCCTCCTCCCAAAAAATGAAAATATTGCAGCATAATGGTGCAGAAACCTAAAACAGTCCTTCGGAAAGAGTGATGATGTGAAATAAAATGGAATGTAAAATTAAAATTTCAAGAGTAGTGTTTTAGGCTGATAGTGTGGAAAATAAATATATTGTGCCAGAGGGAGATGTGATCGTAGGTAATAAATACAAGGTCTTTATTCATGACTTGTATAATGTCATATCTTTCTTCCTTGCCCCATTTATTAGTGATCTTTTCACCAATACCGCTCGTGTGCCATGTATAAGGTTTAGCATCATATACCTTGTGTGTATGTGACTGCACATGCTGGGTTTAGGCCTCTCCCTGTCCTGCAGTCAGTGTTCTGTCATGTACAGAACTGGGCAGGTTTTGAACTAAATATATTCATTTTGTGATAGCAAATGTTGTTGGCAAAGAGAGCAGGGTTTGTCCTGGTGTGTGTTTTGGCGTTTTTGTTTTTTTTTTTTTTTGTTGTTTGTTTTTTAAACAATTACAGATAATAATTGCAACATCTCAACAACAGCAATAGTAAAACAGGGAAGCTTTCCCACAGAAGATTTGTAGAGGGGGTGGGAGGAGAAAGAAAAGCAAGAGGGGGAGGATGGTATCACATTAAAAATGCGTTAAACCTCTCTTGTGCTACATGTAATAATGGTAAAAACAGTGGAGATTTGAGCAGAGCTGCTGTAGTTGTCTCAGTGTTTAGCACCTTCAATGAGCTACACAATAAGCAGGGGCAGCGCAACCCTGGATGTACAGACTGGGGAATGAGAGGCTGGAGAGCAGTGCCAGGGAAAGGGTCCTGTGGATCCTGGTCGATGGCAAACTGAACATGAGTCAGCAGTGCCCTGGCAGCCAGGAGGGACAACCCTGTCCTGGGGGCATCAGGCACAGCATGGCCAGCTGGGCAAGGGAGGGAATTGTCCTGCTCTGCTCTGACCTGGGGCAGCTTCACCTTGAATATTGTGTGCAGTTTTGACTGCCACAATATACAAAAGACATTCAGCTATTAGAGAGCGTCCAAAGGAGGACAATGAAGGTGTGAGGGACCTTGAGAGGAAGCTGTATTAGGAGTCGCTGAGGTCATTTGGCTTGTTCAGATTAGAGACCGAGGGAGACCTCATTGCAGTCTACAGCTTCCTCACGAGGGGAAGCAGAGGGGCAGACACTGATCTTTTCTCTGTGGTGACCAGTGACAGGACCTGAGGGAATGGCCTGAAGCTGTGTCTGGGCAAGTTTAGGTTGGATGTTAGGAAAAGGCTCTACACTCAGAGGGTGGTTGGGCACTGGAACAGGCTCCTCAAGGAAGTGGTCACAGCACCAAGCCTGACAGAGTTTGAGAAGTGTTTTGACATTGCTCTCAGGCACATGGTGTGACTGTTAGGGATGTCCTGTGCAGGGCCAGGGGTTGGAGTTGATGATCCTTGTGGGCCTCTTCCAACTCGGTATATTCTATGATTTTAAGGTTGTGCTTTTTCTCACCCTAAGATGAAAGAGTGTGTCTCAGAAGCAAAGAGGATTAAAAATTAGACATACGTGTGTACACAGGCAACTACACAACTGTCCAGGTCTCTTAGGACATAAAAAGCCCTCTGCAGATAAGTTGTCATCTGAATACATCCTCTGCCCTTCCCCCACCCAACTGAGTAAGATGACTCCAGTGCTCTCTGCTGTGAGTTATACTGCTTCTTTTTTATTAAATGGTTGCAAACATTCTCCACAGTAAGTATCTAAAAAGCAAAATAAATTTAATCATTGCTAGGGAAGGGACACCTGGAACTGTCAGATTTCTGCTCCACCAGTTTGCCCAGTTTTCACCGAATCATGTTGTATGCTGAGTTGGAGGGACCCACCAGGATTGTTGAGTCCAGCTCCTGGCCCTGTGCAGGACAGCCCCAAGAATCCCACCGTGTCTTGAGCTAAGACAGGCTTGGTGCTGTGACCTCTTAGCTGGGGAGCCTATTCCAGTGCCCAGCCATCCTCTGGGTGAAAAACCTTTGCCTGGTATCTAAACTAAACCTCCCTTGACTCAGGTTCATGCTGTTTTGGTCACATCATTGATTTTTGGATGGGCTTTTCCCATTTTTGTGATGATAGGGGCCAGAAATAGACCTGCTGCCCACTTGATGTGTCTCCTGTGCCATGGATCCTGGAAGAGCTTCCTGAATGGAGAGTCCTCCTCTGGCAGCAAACAGTTGTTAGAGGCCTGTCATCCCTTTGCTTGGAAGGAGTAGAGAGTGGAATGTCTCTCAGCGTGGCTGGGATCTTATTTCTCAGTAGCTAAGTCAGCAGTGTGATACGCTTAGGATTTAGCTGTGTGCTGAATTTGGTTCGTGGCAGAGACGAGGCTGGAAAAGCCATCCCAGGTTTTAGGTTTAGGTTGACAGGAGATTGCTGCAGGTAGCAGGGTTAGTGGGTGCTTCAGTTAGCTCTTGCTGTTTGCTGCTGCTAAGAGTCCACAGTTAGAATTCATGCTGTATTCAACTGATGTTGTTTGAATTTTAGTAGTGCCAAGGGGCCCCCATTCAAATCAGGGCCATTTGGGGAATTATGTAGACAGCGGTTCTCACCCTGAACAGGTTGTAATGTGAGTAAGTGAGGGAGACAAAGCCAGGAGGGTAAATGCTAGAAAAAACTGACTCCGGGGAACAGCAGCTGATTGTGGTGCCTTATCTGCACGACCACGGTGTGATCTCAGCTGGTAGGAGAGAGGAGAGTTGTTAACACCTGGCAGCACTGCTGCTGGTAAATGTGTCTGCTCTGCCCGAAGAGAGGTGGGCGTCATAATGTGATCCGTATCCTGGATTCTCTTTACTGTGCTCTTTTCATTCCTAGTACTTTAGATTATGAACATCAGCCTGCCTATAAAACGATCCAGGTTTTGTAGCTCTTGGGACAGCTTCTTTTTTTCATAATCTTCATTATGAGGCAAGATGGAAGTAATTTTGCAGACTCCTTTTTCTGCTGCTAAATTAAAACTCCACTCCCTCTTCCCCTCCCTCATTTTGCCTATTTTTAGTTAGGAGGAAATAGCTGACCTCTTTACAGCAAGAACCCAGACCCCCTGGGTGCCATTTATAGGTTTCTACCAAATGGCCTACTTGGACAAGTTGGTTGAAATTAAACAAAAACATTGGGGCTGCGGCTGTACATAGGAATAGCAGCCTTCCTGTCAGTACAAAATCTGTTATTTTAATGATACTGAAACAAGCATACAAAGGTGAAAAACAAGGTTTAGGTTATTTTTCTTTACTTCAGTAGACAAGAGGATATTTTAAAGGCTTTTTTTGTTGTTGCTTTCTGGTCATTAATATAATGGAATTTCATTTAAAGATGACTGATAGTATTTTGTTTTACAATCACAGGAAGTTCCCTGAAGTTAGGGCTGTGTAAAAGCTAGAAGCAGTCAAGGAAGGGTGTTCATTAAGAAAACATCATAGTTTCTTACTAGTTTTCTTCTTGTGTGGAGATTTTCTCCTAGACAGAGATTTTATCCTAGATAGAGATTTATGAATTATAGTTGCTAATGTTTAATAATTCCAAAGAAATGTAAAATTGCTTCTGCTAGTTTAACTGAAAGCAAGTTTAACTCCAGAATGGGTTTGTGGCAGTTTTTGAATGTAAAGGTGCACAGGCCTTTCACACTGCTTTTCTTGAACTGCTTTTCCTGTGCATATTTGTATTTAGTTTAAACAATGCTGGAAATAGTGGGCTATAGCAACAGTTACTGCATTTCTTCATTTGTTGTTTGAGAAGAGAAGAATACATTGCCTCTGTTTTCTTCTGTTCAGGTCCCAGCCACCAGTCCCTTTCCATACTTTGGCTTATGAGTGTGACTGCAGCTTGGGGTTGGGTGCATCTGATGAAGCAGCTTTCGTCTTTTTAATCCTGTCAACTTTACACAATGAAAGGGGCATCACGTTGTGTAACCCTGTTTCTGGACTGCCTTTATTGGTAGTATGGACAATTAATATGTGTCTGCTTGTCCTGTTTAAACTGGAGTGCATGTAAAGAGTCGTAATTTTATGTGACGTTACAATGGAAATTTGTGCCAAGAACCCTGTGGTGTTCATGCAGTACAAAATCATGATGATAGTACTGTAGTATGAAGAAACAATTATTTTAATATTTTAGCTAAGTGCATTGCATAACTACGTTTTGGCTTGGGTGTTGAATCTCACTCATTTGCTAGGCAGAGTTACACAGCACACTGAATATGTGGACGAGCAGTGCCTTGATGCTTAGATGGCACAACTTGTGGCCTGTTTCTGGACAGATGAGTAGTACTAATAATGTCTAATAATTATACATATATATGCTTATCAAAATATTCTTACCTAATTAAATAGTGAGTTTTATTGACCCTTTGCTATTGGAAGGTGAAACAAGGCAATTTTAAAGACCACTGTTCTTCATTAGTATGTAACAGTTGCTCTGTACATCACTCCACTACCATTCGAAATGTGATTGCATTTAGTGGCCTAAATTTCATTTAAGCAACTAATTCTTAGTTACAGTTTAACCTCTTACCACTGTGTCTCTACACAGTTAGAATGCATTAGAATGCATTATGTTATATAAAATCATAATTTTATTAAATTAAAAAATGTAGTATCATCTATTATGATTTTGTGGTTTTTTTCCTATTGAAACACAACTTTCCCATACCTCAAATAAACTACTGATAGAGCAAAAAAGGAATATTTTTCCCTTGGGCATTAAAATTACTTGGAAAATATCCTTCGGCATTATCTTCAAGAAAACAAAGAGGATTTTACTTTGGTGGATAGATTCCCTTTGTCATTCTGCAGCATAATGCATTTGTTGTACTCCTTTTTGAAAGCAGCAAACTGCACTGGATGTACCACTTTGGCTTCTGCTATATTTTGCTATGTAGCACCATCAGCCCTCCATTAATCCTCTGCCATTGAATGGAGACTGCAGAATATTCTCTAGTTCAAGAGTGAAGCCAGCTATTTATGATTTATATTTTAGAATCAAATAGTCATGTTACAGAGGCCCCGCTGAAAGGGAGCGGTTGCATTATTGTGATTAACACGAATACAGCTGTTGTTGTGTTTCATGCTTAGAAGTGTCCACTGCTGAGTTTGTGTTAATTTGAGCACAACCCCGTAGCCTACAGCAAAATAACTGGAAAGATGTTCTTCCAAAAGAATTGACCTTCACAGTGTGCAGTTAATAAATACATGAGATTTTTATAAAGTGAAGTAAATATATGATACAGATTTTTTTTTTTTGTAAACTCGGGTGTGATGGTAACAGAATGAGGAATTGTTACAACACGATGGTTTCAGTGTCAGTTAGCAGCTACAAGTTGCTTATTCACTGTACCAGTGGGTTTAGTCTGGTTGCTACTGGCAGAGGATATGTGCATGTCCAGAGACCCATTAGCATTAAGCCTTGTGTTAGCACATGGTCTCAGCTGGGATTGTGGAGCAGGAATCAGTTTTGCAAATATTAATTGTTTAAAATGAGCTACACTAATTGCCGTGTGTGAGTGCATGCATGTGCATGTGTGTGCATGTACATGGATAGCCTTAAGGTAGTCCAAAAGTAGTTTTGGAGAAGAAAAGGTGTCACCCTGAGGTTGGAGAGCAGTGCTGGGGTGCAGTGGCTTGAGTGTCACACCTGAGCTAGGATGTGCTCAGGTCAGCAGCACCTGAGGTGGTGCAGAGCCAGCAGAATGACTGTAGGACTGAGCCAGTCTGGATGTCAGGTTTCGGGAGAAGACAGAGGTGCAGCACCCCTTAATTACGTGCTTGTTGAGATGTGGCAAGGTCAGGAGTGCATCCTGTTCTTGTACCTCTGACTGAGCCTGGTGAGACCAGGAGGTGACAGCTGGGGCTGAGACATGCATTCAGATATTACAATTATGTTATCTTCATTTTTCCCTCCTTTGTTTTTTTTTAATTCTGTTTAGTTTTTAGTTGCTCTTAGAAGTAGATTTTAAACCCTGATCCTGACAGAGAGATTGAGGCAGAATTGCCCTTCTCCATAGCGTTCTCCACAGATAGGGTCGAGCTTTGCTGACGAGTTAGGACAGGGAATCCAAGCACACACAGTGCCAGTTCATATTGTGGGGATTAGTTTCCAAGGATATTTATCTGTTGCTTTTTACAGTCACAAAACAAACTTAACCCTTTTCATGCCTATTTTGCATGCACACATGAGTTAGACTTCTAGGAATTTGGATACAGAATTGATTGAAACACATGAGAGTTTTTCTAAATATTTCAGGACTCAAATCTCTCTCCTTGTAGCTTAACTTTTCCCTTTTTTTTTTCTTGTTTTTGACTTGGCCTTGGTTTTGTCCTTTTTTAATGTAAGAGCTTCTGCAGTTTGTATAGTTTCCTTTTTTCAATTGTTGACTTTAAACTAAAATACTGTAATCTGGGAGGCAAAGATAAAAGGCACACCTGGGGATTATTCTAATGAGGAAAGCATCTTCTTTCCTGTACCAGTTCTCAAAAAATGAAAGTAAGGAGCAGAAGCAAGTGCGCTTTTAGTGACATTACATGGTGTTCACAAGACTGATTTTATGTCATTCTGTGAAAACTATTCAAGGTTTCTTTATTTTCATTTTGACGACTACTACTGGGTTTGTTTGGGTTGCTGATGTTGTAACTCAAAACAATGCTAATTTGTATTTGGAAGAATCCGGTTTTGTACTAAAAATCCCAAATACACTCAGCTCTGATACTTCTGCTAGTATCAATAAGTGTCTTACATAATCAGTTAATTTAAATGAGCAAATTAGTTTAAAATTAGTGCATGACAGTGTATCATAAAAATTCATCCAGCTTCATTCTCACAGGATTTTATGTTCTTGGAAAAAAATAAATCCTGAAGCTGAAAGGGTGGCCTTAAATGCAATATTAGAGTGGAAGGAAAGAACCTATTTATTACATACAGCTCAAATTTACTAAAGCATTAACATAATGGTTTCCCTCACTGCTGATGAATGAAAATTACTTTTCTGGGAGACCACCATCCTGTCTTTACTGCCTAGTCTGGTAGTGCTGAGTAGAGGTTAGGTAAAAAGCAGAATGTAGCCTAAGCCCTGATGGGCAGTTTTCAAGGAGGAGGAAGAAAAGTGGGAACAGGCTACCTCAAAAGCTAGATTTCTCCGGTTTTGACCTGCTGACCATCAAGTGGCCAAAGAAATTTTTTAGGAATTTTCTGAACTGTTTTTTCCTTCTTTTCTTGGCTAAGATGACATGTCTTCAAAACACTTATTCCTGTGCATTTCTCCAGTGTTATCATGGTAGTATGTGTGATATGTGGATACTTTACAATACATTATTTTGTGGTTACAGCAATGGCTTATTGTGTGTGCCTGGTTTTTTTATTGTTTTACATGTTTTTATGCATGTGTGCCTCACTATGGATTAAGTATTTTATTTTAAATTTTGCTTAGGCTAAGCAGTTAATTCTTCATGGTATCTACTACGTTACCAATAGCATATATTTTCAGTTTAAAAACCACTTCAAACATGGAAGGGTTCTGTGTTCTCTAATGACAGCATGTTAAATACAATTATACATTGTCAGTTTGATCATGTGCACTGAATGGTGGCTTTGTAGATAAGATTTGTTGTGCACAGCAGATGTTTATGTACATGCAGTCCAGTGTGAAAGAAATTTAATTTCCTCTTACTAAAAATAATATCATTACCTGTATCTTCTACCTATTTAAAAAGTGCTCAGATAATTGCAGTGAATGATTTTGTAGTTGTTTGCTCCTGTATTCATTTTGCCATGAGCTTTTGAAGTACAGTGTTTTTCCTTTTTTTTTTAAGTAAATTTGAATATATATCTATGAGAAGAAAAAAAAAATCTGTTCCTTTAACAATCTCACAAGACAATTGATACAGCACACCTTCCCACATCTGGGTAAATCATTTACATTCAACTTACAGTGGAATATTATCAGCCTACCATCCTACAGAACTACTGTGAAGGCTTTATTAATGACTGCTTTTGAAGAATTTTAAAGAGCAAAACACATTGACAATTTACTTTGTTGCTAGTTTGTTAAAACGTGAGTGTAAAGCTCTACTTACTAAAGTATAATCCCATTTTTCCGTGAGTTTATCAAGTCAGATAGCTAAGTATCAAAAGAAAATGATGAAAAAAAGAAGTTTTAGCTCCCTTTCAGTGTTCAGTCTAGAGTTAGAAGTAAGGATTGCTTTAATTTGTTAATCTTCTGTTAATCTGTAAGTTAGTTTCCTGGCTAACAGAGTTGGGCTTAGGGTATTAGTTTGCTTCAGAACAAGCCTTTGTTTTTTTTTCTTCGCACTTTTTGTAATTGCTTTTAAACTTTTGATTACCTCCCCCCACAGCAAAAAAACACTTGGGGTTTCTAGTGGAAATTAAGAGGATTCATTTTAATGGGTATTTTCTGTTCTCCGTGGGTTTTTTTTTCAGACAGCTCCACAATACCCAGATAACTCCAGCAGGGACAGAGTTGGTGATACGTTTGTGTTCTGAACATTCAACAAATCCTGTTATAGCTATGGCCTGATGTTGCAAAAATGCATTTGGCTTGTGCAGGAGACTTCTAGGATCAGGCCTTATATGATGGCAGCACAGATTCTTGACTGATTAAGTGAACATTTTGGAGCCTTTCTTAAAGCTACAGATGATATGCGTGATTTTAGCTTTAGTCCCAGCAGGCAGTGTTCCTGTGATGAAGTGGGGATTGAGGTGTCCCTCTCCTTTCCCCTAGCCCACATAAGTAGGTTTTTTTTGTTTGGCATAACTTTCACAATCTATTTTGAATGCTATTCTTATCTGAATCTTCTCAATGTTGTTAGAAGTTTTTGTAGATGACAAGTGTGAAGCTGAGATTTAGAGCCTGGTTTCTTCAAAATGTGCAGGAGCTGTGTTGGCTATGGTGAAATTTACTGGGCTTAATATTTTGCAGTATAAAGTATAAGACTTGGTTGCAAACACACACATTGAAAAGCGACCAGCACAGGTGGATGGTTGGAATCTATGACCTTTTCCAGTCAAGTACCCTTAGTTTTTCAGGTGAGGCCACATCAAGAGGTTTAACAAACTCTAGCAGCGATTGGCAAGCAGTGGCAGGATGGTCTCATTGCCTTTCTAGATCATGGGTAGTCTCAAATTTGTTCTCCCAAATGTGACCCACCTCGTACAAAGCCCAACACCTCGAGACTGGTACTGGATGCTTGTCTTGTGTGAGGGCTGCAAGCACCATAGCCTCTGTGGAGAGGCTATATCAACTCTTTATTTTAATTTACTGGTTTTCTCTGGAGTGGTTGTTCTGTGTTTGACTGCAGTAGATAAGGAAAATTACACAGAAGGATCATTACATTTCTTTTTCTAATCTTTAAGTTAAATTTTCTATCTTTTTCATTTGATGACTCAAACATCCTACAAATAGTTGTCTTAAATAAATATGTGGCTATTTATGCTATTAGCATTGTCTTAATTGTTCTTTTTGTCTTTGGAAGTATGTATGGTACTCAAGTGTGTCTCAAGGTGTCTCAAGTGGAGCCAATGTCTTGCCAGCCCATTTAACATAATAACATATGTGAGAAGGTGAGCCCTGTGGCCTGAAACATCGTTTATGTATTTGCCAGTTGCCTCAGTTTTTTAATTTCTCTTTGTATGTGTTGCATTTGGTTAGGTTGAATTTATTATTGATTTCAACTGTTTGCAAATAGTCTACTGACAGAGCGTTTGCTTGTGTCTCCTTTGAGCCAGCATTTTACCCTCATTAGTCTATGGATGTGTTCTTTTGAGTGTTTGCCAAATGCATTCATAAAACTGGTAAAATTAATAGAAGGAAAAGTGGGAGAGCTGTGTGACCTGTTATTTGTAAACAACATTATGAAAGTGCCTTTCAGTGTTTGACTAGACTATACTACATTTACTTTTTCCCCCCAAATTTTCCCTTTTTATTCGTTTGGGTTTTATGAGCTTCCCATCATGCAAAGCCTTTTGCTCAGCAGTTTTAATTGTCTTTTTGTTCTTGGTATATTTTGGTTTGATTTGTTTTTTGAAGATTGGAGCTACTAGGTAAATAACAAGAGTAATATTTATCAGTTCTTTAATTCTGTAGTTTCAAATCGTGGCTTGCAAGCTACTAGGGTACACAGGACCGTTTATATAGAGAGCTGTGGGGTTAAAAAAAAAAGAAGGAAGTCTGTTGTCACTGCTCAGTTTTAAAGGGCAAAGTATCTTTATTGGTCTACAAATTTAAAGAGTTTTAAAAAATGGTCTAATTATATTGTAAACTTCTTTAGGATGTGGTGATATCTATTTTTGTGACTTACTGCTTTGTGGGTGTATATATCATTATGTAAGTAATAATCTTTGTTTTCACAGAAGGTAATTTATACCAACATTAAATTTTGGCATCAGTTTGGTTACATTGTGTAGATATTTATGAAAATATCCTTTCTGTTGTGTAGGACTGTGAACTCTATTTTCTCTGATAGAATACAGATCTGGCAGATCCTTAATTGCAAAAAGCATAATCTGCAAAGGAAGCATTTGAATTCCCTTGGTTTGTGTTTATCAGGTCTGTCATATAGGAAGCCTGCAGCCTGCTCTCTTTGCTTTTTTTTTTTTTTTTGGGTCTTATGCAGTACTGGTTTTGTTTTTAGACTACAGCTATTTATATGGCAACATCTCATTTCAGTAAAACCAAATTTCTGCATCCTAAAATGTCAAGAATTTTATCGCTTGATGTTACTACATTTGTGTTCTCTCCTTTGCTTGAGAGCAGCACTCCTTGCTAATGTTAGGAGGGGTGAGGTAGAGGAGGTGTGTATGGTGAGAGTGGGGGTGGGAAGTGAAACAGGCTCTGGCTGTTTACACATTCCAAGCAACCATAGATCTGCTCTCTTTGAGGCCTGAAATATTTTCCTTTTCACTATCAGTCTTGCAGATCTGGGGTATTTGGGCACACTGCCAATAAAAGTAAATAGCAAAGTGTTAATCTCTTAGATTGAAACGTAATAAACTGTATTTTACCTTTTTGTGTGTGTGCATAAGAAGAAAATATTAACTGCGCTTTATAATTAGAATATGACATTTCTAGAAATATTGAAAGCTAGGACTATTGCTATAATTTCTTCAAGAATTGCCTATAAAAGGACAAAGTAAATTTGACTCCTTCCTTCTTGCTAGTTTATTCCAAAGGGAAAGTTACATAATCAAAGTACTTTTGCTAGCTAGATTTTCAGCATGATAGCCATTGGCTCAAGGAGCTGAGGATGAGTCCCTCTTTCTCATTTCCATGTAATGCATGTATACACATGCATTTTTTTCATTTATTTTGTGGTAGGCTTAATCTGTTTTGTAGTCTTTCATTGATCATTGTGTTTTCCAGCACTTACATTTCAGAGTTCTGATGAAATCAGATACAGAAGGCCATCCACCTGCACGTCTTATGTTTTTTTTTCCTTCCAGTATTGGAAATTATTTCCTGCAGCCTGCACTAAAATAGACTGAGCAGGCAAAGAGATGAATAATGATTTCTTCCAGGTTCTGCATAATGTAATGAACAGACCTTCTGTTTATTATTATTTATTATCAATATTTGTATACATGCCATTTCCTTCCCTCAAGCTTGCTTTCTTGGGGTTTTTAAAGCTGTATGCTATGTGTGAAATTATCGGTTTATTCCAAGTGGTGCAGTAATGCCACTTTGTCACTCCAGCAACTTGCTTTGTCACTAGGACTTGACATGGTTCCACTTCTCGTTGTAAATGCTTTCTGAACAAAATGTGTTGCCCTCCAGAAATATTACCATATAATTATGACACACACACAAAAGACAGTCCCACTGAGATAACAGCTGTTACCTTCAGTCTTAAGACCATTCTAGCACATACAGTGCAAAAGGTAATTCAGACCATACAGTTGGGTTTTTTTCAAAGGCAGCCAATTGCTTAAGCTCTCTTGCATAGCTGTGACTGCCATCTAATCTGCATTTAGAGGCATTAAACTGCTTTTGGAAAAGCTATGGCGCTTCTTCAGCCAGACCACCAGCAAGCTGGATAAACTGGTAATGTCTCTCTTGACTACGTTTTTAGGAAAAAAGTGCTGCTCTCATCCCGTAGTGACCTGGATCTAAAGGCAGAGGTTTTTTGGGGTTGCTGTCAGGCGAGATCAGACTGTTGAGTTTAATCTAAATGGAAGTAAACATGAACATTACCTGCACCTCATTATTTCTGTGCTTTTATGACAGACACTCGAGACTGTTTGTATTGTGGCTATGGCTCATGCTGATTATGTTGTTAATAATTTGTGTCTGTAGTGTGTGTACTAGCTGGGTGCTTTAGAGGCCAACATTTTTGAATATAGATAGCTAAATAAGTGGCTTGTTTATCAGAAGCCTTGGGGTAGGTACAGCTCCAGTTGAAGTCAGAGGAATTGGTGGCTGCTTAGTGCCTGGATAAGTAATTTATCTTAGTACAGTGGTGCATCATAGCATTCTGACAACAAATGATCACCTCCATTTTTTTACCCTAAGTTAAATAAAGTGTTATGTTAAAAATATTTTAAAAAAGAAGATGCTACCAGGTGCCTACTACTAGTCCATGTGTAGTGGATTTTTTCCCATCTCTACATGTTTTTTGAAAGGGAAAAAATTGATGTTGGTTCTCAGCAGCAGCTTCTCACATTTAATATATGGGTGACTGTGCAGGTGGTGTATGGTTTGTATAGAGGTTAGAGGGTCTCTGTTGTAAATTGGTAACAAGTTTGTTTACCATATGTGCTTAGTTTTATTTAATGTAACATTTGATGTAGTGAGATGTACTATTACTGTAGTAGTGATTCTGTTTATTATTTGTTACAAATATTTTTGAACTGAAAAAACGTGCGAACTTGTTTTGTGTTTGAAATAGTAGGAACTGGGAATCTTGTTCTTCTTTAAATAAACAGAAACACTAAAGAAACAATGACGTATAGTGACCTAATGCAAAAAAAAAAAAGGAAAAAAGACCCAAATGCTTCTTTATATTAGACAGATTTACTTATTAATTGTGTATAAATATCTAGAAATTAGCAGTGTCAAATGATGAACTGTACTAAGAAGAATTTCATGCAAATTGCACTGGCTTGGAGGCTTCTTCTTTTTTCTGTGTAGCTTAGAAGTGTAATCAAGCTGTTTGAGAACTTACTGGAAGGCACTTATTGGAAGAAATTTGATGTTAAGAACAAAATGTGATGTACTGTTCCTGTCCACAGAGGAGTTTAGGACCTATAAGATAATAGCTTAAACTTCTCATTTTTTTCTCCTTTTGTTTAGGTTTGAGAATCTTGGCTTGTATGAAGCATGCTGTAGGCTGTTTAGGTATTAACCATTCATTTCAAGCCACAGAAGCTATGAAATGAAAATTTAAACATACATTTAAAGTTTTGATTATCATCTTTTTTTTGCTAGTAACAAGTCTGTGACAGCCAAAATCGTTAAAACAAGTTTACATTGTTGACCTAGCAAAACAATTGGGTTAGTTGTTCAGCATGACAGATACAACCTAATAGTTTTCTCTAGAATGATTATTTAGTACTTTTTTTTTTTTTTTTTTTTGATTCACAGATTTTCTTAGAAATGTGAGTTATGAGTCTGGCTGATGGAATAAAACCCCTAGTCACAGGGGCATGCAGCTTGTAATTGAAAGACGCTTGTTATAGTACTTAATTTGCTTCTTCAACCCTAGCAATTGGAAACATAAGAACACTTCTAGTGCATCAGCAAGCTACTGTTTCAAGAGACCTTTCATAGGGAAATGATAAGAAGTAAATTATTATAACTTAGAGAAAAGAAGCACAACCTGGGCCTTGCAGGAGGAACCCTGACCTTTCTGGCAGATTTTTGTTGGTCTAATGCAGTTGTTGTTTCCAAAAGGTTTCTCTCACCACTGGTTTTGCAGCTTTTGAACCTGATAGTTTCAAAGCCTATTCTCAGCTAGCCTGCTTCCTGTGAGAAGTGGTGTTTGGTGAGGTGTTCATGTGTGCCACGTCACACTGCTGAGAAATAAATTGGTTTGATCCTGCAGCTCCTGCTTCACTTACTACATTTAATGTTCCTTTTGAGAGAGAGAGAGAGAGAGAAAGATTGGAGCAGACAACAGTGCTGATATGGTGTGGTTTTATTGGAGAGAGAGGCACACATGCCAGCTTTCCCCCAGATTTTATCTTCTCCCTGATTCTTATCCATGGTAGGTCTGGTTGAAGCTGGTAGCAAAACAGTAGCTTAAAGAGACTGATCCCTTGAAGGTAAGAATTTACACAGCACCAGTCTCAGCCTTTAATTGAGAATTAGCCTTTCTGAAAGAGAAAATTGGTTCTGGAAGCATTAATACATTGCTACAAATTGTTCTGTTGATGAATCTTTAAAATAAAAACCCATGAAATTAAATCAGAAAAAAAAAATTAAAAAAAAACCCAAACCCAAAACCCAACCAACCAATGAAAAAAACAAAACAAAACAACCCAAAATACTCCAAACAAACAAAAAACCCCACCCCCAACATCCCTCACCAAAACAAAATTAAGCAGATGACAGAGTTGTTAACTGAGCACTGATGGGTTGCCTTAGGACATAGGTGCTTACATTTTGAATTGATTCTCAGTTGTCAGCTTGATGTGTGTAAGAGGTAAAGTGAACTTTTCATGAAAAAACTTCTCATAAGAACAGTTGCTGTTCGTATTTTTTTCTGGTACAGTTAGGTGTGTGTTTGGGGAGAAGGGAAATTACATTAGTATTTTCACATCTTCTAAACCAAAGAGTTGCCTTACTTATCTTAAGCAATGCAGTCTTTAGATAATATCCAGTTGTTTGGCTTCTGGACAGATACACTTAATTTTCCAGTAAAAAGAAGTTTTCTTATTTTAAAAAACTGTAATTTTGTCATTATAATTGCAAGTACATTAATTAAAATGCTGATGATAAAAAGAGTATTTATATAAAGGAGCTGATTATGGTTGATAGTACAAGATCAGAATTAGGCTAAATTTTGGCGTTGTCCATCATACTTTCTCATGTAGACATGTATGCCTTTATTCTAGTTGTTTCTGCAATAGTTTGCAGGCTATTTTGGCTGTTTTATGATTGCTAGTACTGTGCAGGTTGACACTGATCTAAAAAGGAGCTGTGTTTATAGCTGAGAACTGATCTTTTTGCCAGTTACAAGTATGTCTTTTTCCTCCTTAAGCTTACTTCAGTGTAGGAGTTAACTTAATAAAGCCATTTCCCCCTTAATATCTAGACTTTCACTTCTTAAACATTAAAACCAAAGTGCTGTTAGCTGTATTTTGATGAATAGAAGTGTTCAAGGCCAGGCTGAATGGGGCTCTGAGCAACCTGGTCTAGTGGGAGGTGTGGTGTGTCCCTGCCCATGGCTTGGGGGTTGGAATGAGATGATCTTTAAGGTGCCTTCCAACCCAAACCATTCTATGATTCTGTGAATATGTTGAAGTTGAATTTTACATAGTTTGACTAAAAAAATACCCAGAAAGGGAGGCCTCTTACAAATGTATTTATGTACTTAATATTTATGTGAATTATTTGTCTTTATTGTCGGCTAGACATTTCCTTCATATAGGATGTAGCTGTAGGTGTTCAATATTTATGTCTGTGCTTAACTGCATACACAATAGTTTCACAGGAATAAACAGCAGCACTTGTGTGCAGAAAGCTTTGTGTGTGTGTGTATGTTTAGGACTTGACCTTAATTGTTAGTTTATAATTCCTCAGAATTTCCTGTCTGGAGCTGAAATGTTTTAAAATCCATCTTACTTCTACTTTGTAGATTTTAGAAACAGCACCTGGTAACTAAGAGCTTTCACTGGGCAATGTACACCTACTTGTTGGGCCTTCTGGTTTGTCTTTGTTGGGCCTTCTGGTTTGTCTTTGTGGTATCCCCAGCCCCCTCTCACGGAAGGCTGGGCAGAGGAATGTGTGATTTCTGCCCACAATGCTCTGTGAGAACAAGTCTGTGAGGCTTCTATGTAAATAACACAGCATTTAGTAAAGAGAAAGTTAGCAACTCTCTTAATTGCCCAGGAGACATTCCTGTGCTTTGAAATTTTCTTTCAAGTTATCTCTCTATCTCCAGTCTGAATTTTATATCCACCAGCAATGCAGACACATTCTGCAACTAAAAGCAAAAAGTGTACATTTCAAACATTGTCTAGTCATGGTTAGTTCCTCCTGTTACAATCCTTAGAGAAGTTAGTGCTCCCTTCAGAGATGAAGGAGGTCTGTCACCAAAGGAATTGAATAAATTATAGTGGCATTCAAAGGGCAGAATGAAAAGACAGGTGTGGGGATTGCAGATGAAGCTTTAGTCAGATGAATGAAACAGTTGTAAATATGCAGTCTGGTTCATAATATAGGAAAAAGGGAACTCATGGAGTTCCCAGACAGAGTATATGCAGAGTTTGAGTAGTTTATAAATGTTTGAGGTGCTTTTTTCCTGTTGCATGATACAGGATTTTTCAAAGGCTTTCTAAGGCAGGCACTAGGCTTCGTTTACCCAGCCATTTTGAGAAACAATGTGGATGTCTTTTGTATAGTTAAAGGACATGGTTTGCCATATTTTCCAGAACTGCTGTGTGGTGGGGCTGTGCCTACCATGTGTTCCCAGTGCTGGGGACCAGCATCCTGCCCTGGCAGGGTCTGTGCTCAGGCTATGGGCATCACAGGCACTGCTTGGTGCCCTGCCTGGCTCCTCAGGCGTGTTGCTGCTCCAATTCCCCCCTGACCCAGGTAAAGCATCTTCTGGGACAGTGTAACACATTTGGTGGAGCCACTCTGCCTCTCCCCAGAGAACATGAGAAAGAAACTTTGCCATGGGTGTTGATTGTGGCTAAAAGCGTCAGTCAGAGACATTCTGGGAAGCCAGTGAGGAGGTTAGCAGCAGCAGTATGAGGCAGCAAGGCCAAATTTGCCTGGCCCAGCCATATGGCTGTTGAAATATGATTGTCAAATTGCTTCTTGTTGGTGGGCAAGAAGGCTGGAGTTGGAGGAGACATGAGCTGGGGATGGATGAGAGCCATTCCTGGGTGCTAGGGGCTGCAGGATGTACTCTCCTCCTCTCCTGCCCACTGGCAAGGGCTGTCCATCATCTGCAGCTATCGTTTGATGCAATTAGTTTTTATTGACCAAGACAGCCTTAATAGGTTTCATTTATGTACCTTGGTTTTATTGCAGTTTAGCCCTCTAAATACCCATGAGGCTCCTAAAATAACAAAGATACTATTAATTATAACCTAAGGATCATAAGCTTTTAAACAATACGTACTGGCCTCATTTTTAAATACCTGTATGTATTTAAAAATACTTTCACTAGGTGTTTTGATAAGTGATAGCTGAGTACTCATAAGTGATAAGTAATAGCGATAAAAAAGAAACCTATGTAATTTCCTGGTTTTTTTCCTTCCCTTTTTGTCTCTTGCACATTTGAGACACTGTTGTCACATTTAATGTCATTGTAGTCCTCCAAGGTCACTGTTTTTCCCATCTAGTCTGTTGGACGTTTTACCCCATAGTGAGGGTATTTTTTAAACAGTAAGAATAATATGAAATCATTTTCAAATCCGTAACACCAGACATAAGAATTACAACTGATTTAACCTGTGAAACTATTCTACCCCACTTATTTGAGACTGACCAGATTTCACACTGATGGTATCTCTTAAAATGGAGGAAAAGGGAGAAAGAAGATATAGCAATAGCTAAATGAAAGTCCTTAGAGCTAAAAGCCTGATGTGTAATGGAGTATTTTTCTGCTATTTGTGCATTCAGCAACAAAATAAAGCAAGTACATGGGACTAGAAGCTGAAGTCTTCTACTGTGAAATGGAAATTTATCTGGTATATTGTACTTTAAAAAATATATTGCTTGTTTTTCTGCTAATGAGTGCATGCCAGATTATTGTTTACCAGTTACCATTCTAGTCCAAATCAGAACTGAAGTTGGCAGAACATAAAGGAAATTTCGAGACAGCTAAATATCATCTTCTGGAGCTTCATTTACTGTATATTTTTGTAGCTTCAAAAGTATGATAGATCGAAGAACAGGCATATTAGTCACCAGCACAATTCCGTTCAAATAACTCTTTATGAATTCGGCCTATTCAGGAATTGATTAAAATCTCAGTATTGCTGCCTTTAAAATTAAAAAGCCAATTGTCTATTAAGAATAGAGCTGCTTAGGCTGGAATGGCAGTACTTGTCTGTAACTAGGAAGTGCATATGAAGCACCATGCTTTTCCCTTGGGAATTGGCTTGCCTGGTGCTGTGCAGTGTTATGTTACTTAGGTGTTTTGCTCTGCTGACAAGTACAGCCATTTCACTGCATCTTAACTTGCACTGCCCGAGTGTGAGAGTATGGAAAGTTTGAGAGGAAATAGAAACTGAAATAATCAGTTTGTGTACCGTGGTCACATTAACAGCTACAGCTAGAGTGACTTCTACCTGATTTCAGAACTTGCCAGCAGAAGCCAGAGTTTGTTTGGTAAAAACTAGAAGGTGGGTCAGCCCACAGACTTTTTTTGGGTAGCATGAGCTACATGGGAGCTCAGGGATCTTGAGTATATTTCACCTGTCTAAGCATTACTGAGGTTTTCCTAAGAAACAAAATGCTTAGTTTGCATTCATAAAATCACAGAATATCTCAAGGGTGAAGGGACCCAGAAGGGTCATCAAGTCTAACTCCCTGCTCCTCACAGGACTGCCTAAAACTGAGCCATAGGATTAAGAGCAGCCATCCAAGATGCCTCTTCTAGCAGGCTTGGTGCTGTGACCAATTCCCTGGGGAGCCTGTTCCAGTGCCCAGCTACCCTCCAGGTGAAGAACCTTTTCCTAATGTGCAATTTGGCATTGTCTGTCCCTCCATTGCTCCCAGAATAGAACACTTGGTTCTGTTAAACATCAGCCACATTCCACAGTGTTAATGTGCTCCAAGATAAGGAATTCCTACAGGTGTTGTAAGGATTAGCGGCTGAGGGGGTAAAGCAGACCAAAGTCATGGCACTCCCTCACAAAATGGGAAAAGCCCTTGGGTAGTTTGGGGTTCATTCCATGGGGCAGCACTGGCTGGCCAGGCAGCACTTGACTTAATTGTCTGGGTAACAGCAGGAGTTTGTGGGGCTCTTCAGCAGACCTGGTGTATAAAGTGTCAAAACCCAGATTCCTTTAGTTCTGCTGCTTATAGAACAACATATTTATTTGCTATGTGAGCTGCAGTCTGGTATGAACTTAATTCAGAGCCTGTTGCAAATGCCTATTTGTGGAAGGCACATGAACTTTCTCTTTTTAAAATATGTTTTTGAGTGTAATTGTGAAATGCAGATAAAGTTATAAATCCATCAGCAAACTATTTTAAGGCCATCCAGTTATATTTCCAGAGATTAGATTTTTACAAATGTGATATTTTTAGATGGATGAAAATGAGCATATATATATACCACATGCCAGAGGTATGAAGCAGCTTTGTAAGCTGTAAGTTTAAAACCTTCTGTTTGCAATATGATGTTTTTAAATCTAATGGTGTACAGTATTTGTCAAATGGTGTATCACTATAGTGTAGGACAATTCTAAATGCAGAATCATCATATAAATTTATTGTTTATCCAGCAGCTAGAGAATTTATGCTGATAATTAAGACTTCTTACATAGTTAATTTCTGTAACACTTGCACAAGGACTTTCTGTTGCTATGTAATATAGAAAAGCATGTATAAATTTCTTTTGAGATATTGGGGTGTGATGTGCAATACATAAAGGCTGCTTTATTTTTAGATCACATTTTCACCCTAACCTACAATAGGAATGTGGATTTTCTTTATATTTTAATATTGGTTATTTTTGATTATGGCCCAGCTGGCATTTCAAAGTATAGCTTCTATATAAAAATTGCCTACCTCTGCCAGTATGTACATTTCTTGAAATTAGTTGTGGTGTGGTTCTCATCCAGGCTGGTCCTGGGAGGGCAAGCTGAGTCTAGGAGTGCATCAAACAGCATCATCAGCCACTCAGAAGGGGCAATTTGCCTGGTGTATTGTGTTGGTTCAGCCTTACCTTGAGCACTCTGTGCCATTCTGGGCTCAAAATTTAACAAAGATGTGAAAGTCCTTGAATGTGTCCATAGGAAGGCAACAAATGTGGTGAAAAGGGCTGGAAGGCTTGTCCTGAGAGGAGCAGCTGAGGACTTTGGGCTCCTCTCTCTGGAGAGGAGACTGGGAAGCAACCTCATTGCTCTCTTCAGCTTTCCAAGCAGGGAAGGTGGAGAGGGAGGTGCTGATCTGTTCTGCCTGGAATCCAGTGACAGCGTGAGTGGGAATGTCTGGGAGCTGCACCAGGCTAAGTTTAGACTGGACATTAGGAAGCATTACTTTACCAGGAGGGATATCAAATGCTGCAATAGGCTTCCTGGAGTGGCAGTCAATGCCCCAAGGCTGACAGTCCTTAAGGGGCATTTGGACAGTGCCCTTAAACAGGCTTTAACTCTTGGTCAGCCCTCAGCTGGGGCTGGTCCATTAGTTGGACTGGTGAGAGTTGTAGGTCCCTTCCTACTGAAATCTGTTCTGTTCTGTTCTATTCTATTCTATTGTGTCCTTTAGCTGTGAAGCTCCTGTTATTTTTGTTACTAGGCCTGTGGAGCTTAATATCTCACAAATCAAGCTGAACATACATCCTGTAAGTGTACAAAACAGAAGGAGAAAAGTACCCAGGCATTCCTTTACACGTGGACTTGATAGAAAGTCTGCTCTGAGTGGGTTCAGGCATTTTGGAATGTCCAGTCTGGAGAGTTAAGTCAGAGTTTGTTACAGTAATCATCTCATTGTAAAAACCACTGCCTCAGCCCAGTACCACCTGTCTAGGTAGAGCTATTCTGCTAAAAGTGCTGCCATGTTTTTTTTTTTTTTCTTTTTTTTAATAATTCTGTTGTAACCTGTCTAAACCTTGGGCCATTTATCTATCCCCCTGCTGTAAGCCAGAAAGTATTAAGTGGTTTGACCCACATTACAATAGATGATAAAACCCTTTTGTAATAATGAGGTGCTTATTCTTAGCAGTGGTTACAGAAAATGTAATAGATATAAATATGACTTTATGGAAAACACGGAGAAAGGACTTATGAAATGGCAGTAGAGTGGACGACAGAGCAGCTATGTATGTTCCATTTTGGGTATAATAAGCAGAGCTTTCTGAAAGCATGCTGATTTTCTATCAGAAGATTTGCCAATTTTTTTATTCTGGAGGAAAGAGATTATATTGGTAACTGGAAGACAGAGAAAAATTGTTTGTTCAGGGTTAAGCTGACCATGTCTGATGATGATTTTTCTGGGCCTGGCACATCCAGGGTGTGATCAGTGCTTGCTTTTGTTTTCTCATTATGCTCAGATTTAATTATCTGTATTTAGAATGAAATCCCATGAAACTGGTAAGTATTTACATTACTTTGCACCATTTTTAAATGCTACGCCCACAATAAGTAATTTCCCTCTTGCTAGTTATAGCTGTAAAGTAGTGGTGCTGTAAGGGAGGGACCTCACTATATGGTTGGATTGGATGAGGTTCATGGACAGAATGGTTAAAACTTGAAAGCCTCCCTTCACCTGCTTTTGCTCTATCCACTCTACTGAGAAATTATTAACAGGTGCTGAAGGCATGAGTGCTGGCTGGCCCTGAACTCTCAATGCACAAAGAAAAGATCAAACATACTTCTTTCTTTTTTTTTTTTCTTTTTTTTCTTTTTTTTTAAGTAAAAGCAAGCCAGTGGAATTGGATATTTTTGTGAGTGAGGACTAATCTGATAATACTTACTGAATTTTCAGTGACGGTGAAATATAACTGTTAATAACCACATCAAGTTATTTTTCAATCTGTTTTTCATGTCCTACTGCGGGGAGGACACTACCAGAATGAGGAGAGATCAGGAAACTATTTTAATAAAGTGTTAAAACACTGTTGAGAGAGGTATGGCTGGGGGTGCTACCTTCAGAAAGAGATACGGTCTTCTAAAATGAGTAAGATTATTTTCCCCTCCTTTTTTTGCTTTGTATCACTGCTCATCCCATCCTCCACATCATGTTTGTTAGCCTGTAGATTTTGAAAAGATAACATTTGCTTTCTCTCCATATCAAGATCTCAATCCCATTTGCGTTGACATTTTAGCTTTATGAGGGAGAATGCATTATGTAAAGTTTCCATTAGCCTGCAAAATATTAAATTAAGTGCTGAAAACATGAGTTGTTTGTAGTGAGTGAAGCAGAGCAAGCCATGGAGATGACTTGTACTGTCAAAATTAGATAAAGTTGTTGGCTTGGTTTGGTTTCTTTTAGGTTAGACAGAGAATGTAGCCTACCACTCACTTTCCTTCCCGTCTTTTTACCTTTGTGTAGAAAATTAAATACACAGAACAAAGGCCAAGTTCTTCATAACACAAGTGAAAGCATAACTATAATTTGTAGTTGGAAGTACTGTGAGTAGCATATGTGGCCATACATTCCTTTGGCAAGATGTTACTCCCATTCTCCTTGAACATATAATTATGTATCATTGCTTAATAAGGAGAGAATTTCTTTGTCAAACATTTCTCTGTACTGTTAAGCTTTCAAACTGCATGTTGTAATAGAATGTTGTGGAAGGTATCAGAAGATTCAACTGCTGCATTTTTTTTTTCTGGAGGGAGATAACACTGCTACAGAATTAACTGTAGTCTAAAAGGGGTAAAAGTGTAACGTGCAGTGGTGTATTTGTGCATAAGTAGTACAGGAATATAAATGAAATCTGTCTCGACATGTACTCATGATAACATTCTTCCAGTTTGTTTACAAAATGAAAGAATATCTGTCTCTGGTAGAAAATTCTATGTTTAAAGCAGTGTCTCACTATCCTTTGAAGTGTTAAATCCTCCTGGGTTTCATTTTTTTTGGCACAAGAGTAGTGGGTGTTTAAGAAGCCAACAACATTAGCTTGCACAGGAGCATTCCTGTCTTATTTTTGTTTCTAGGTCTGTTTCCTGTGTTGGGGGATGGGAATGAGAGCACAGCTGCTCTCAAAGTTCAAGATGAAGCCGCTTCTCTAGTGTGTTTTTAAGCCTTGGTCACAGTTTCTTACTGGAAGTCTTTAAATGAGCTTTAGTCTGATCTTCAATTGCGCTTTTATAGGCATGAAATCTCCCTCCTTCCCCCTTCTCTTCCCTGACCCTTCATCCCAGTCCCCAGCAACAAAACCCACTCACAAATAAAACTCCTGGTTATCTGCAACATAAATACCAAAGAGGACCCTCAAAAGCAGAGCATTTCAATGTTTCAGCTTCACAGAGCAATTGATCAATATTTGTTCTGAGAATTTTTTTTCCTTCATTTTTAAAATGTTGATGAAAGGCAGCACAAAAGATTGGCTACTTTGGATACCAAAGCTGCTCCATTTGAACCTTTATTTCTCAGATAAGATGAAACATCAGAGAGAATAGGAGATGAATTTTCTACCTGTTTTTTTTCTGGTACCTCCAGTAATTCACATGGAAAAGTAACAGCCTATTCTTCTCTTACGCTTCCTTATAAATATTTTAAAAAATGTCTTCTATCTGAATCTTGACATGTATTCCTTGAGCAGAAACATTTCTAGCTTTTCATAGTTCTACAAACAAATTACGGCATCTCTTTCTTCCATTTGTCCAGTTAACATTTTTGTTGTCCTGTGTTGCAATCATATCTGTATAAAGGAATAAACCAAGCCTGCAGTGGGAAGAATGACATGTTGCAGTTATTCTCTTTCATGCAGTGGGAAGGCTTTCTTTTGAAGTACCTTTGCTTATATAGACTGCTTAGGTGAGAAGGAAAATCACATACTGTTGATTGTATTTGAGCCTCCTGCTTGAGAGCAGATTGATGGTTGGATAGGAAGGGTGTTTTGTTTAAAATGCAGAATAATGTGAAAAAAACAATTTGTTGCCTTCCAGAGGTTTATAGTCTGGGACAACAGGTACTTAGATGGAAGTCCAGTTTTCAGTGTGGCTCTTTCAAAGTCTGAAGATAGTTTAATCCAAACAGAGCTGACAAAGACATTGATGTTGGACTCTCTCTGTTGATTTACAAAAACTTTGGCATCCCAGGAGGATAGGAGAAACTTGGCTGAGCACCAGCATAGGAGACTAGATAACTGAGGTGGTTCTAAACCCAGATTATGATCCAGATAAAATTATGGAGTAACTGATGTAGGGCTTGGTAAATAAAGGACAGAGGAAAATCACAGCATATTGCTAATGCTTGTCTGCATGAGTTTGTTAAAAATAGGCACTGTAGCACTACTACTCTTACCATATTTTTGAGCTGCTTATATACATTGGGCTCTTGACAAGGAAGTAGTGTGAAAACACACATTTAGACTTCTGTAAGTTTACTCCCTTGGTGCTCTTTGGCATTTTTGTGAGGAGTCAAGAACTGTGCATTCACAGTGAGAAGGACATACAGTAGGTGAATTAGACCTAAAGGAAGATTCTGGTGGTCCTTGAGTATCTGTGTGTACCAGTGGGCTGCCAGTGCTCCACACTGGAACATTTTCTTTTTTATCTGCCCATGTAAAAGTAATCACTTAAGTTTATAGAATGTTCAAAGGTCAAGAAAATAATAATGAGTACAGCAAATTGATGAGTGACTGTGCTTGTCAAACTGGGCAAGACAAGATCATTGCTTTATCACAGCAAACATACATGAAGGAACAAAGACATGGAGCTTCTTTTTGAGCAATAGACTCCATCCTGTGTAGAACTAGAAGGGCTGAATGAGCTCTGGGTATGTAAGCTGCAAAGTGGGAATGGGAAGGGGCATGGTGCTCTGGCTCTGGGATGTCTAAGGCTGCATTGTTTTCTCTGGTTCTAGTGACTACAAGTAAGGGAGAAAATAGATGAAGGTTCAAAGAAGAGTTGCAAGATTAAAGGGTGGAAAGAAGCCTTAAGTAAAAAGGTTTTTTGAGTTCAAGGTATTGAGCTTAACAAAAAGCTAAAATTTATTCTCTTTGAGCCTTCTTAATGTATAGATCTCTGAACTTCTGTGTTTATTTCTAACTGGGACAATAATGGAACCCCTCTATTCTGATTCCAGTTCTGTCATGTCTTGACAGTTCTAAAAGCTTCACAAATTTTATATATAATAAGGGTTTAAGATTATTCAGTGAAGTAGTTAAATATAATTACTTGATTTTGTAGATGGCAATACTGGAATAAACTCACATGCTTTAGTTCTGCCTCTGGATTTTTTGTGAAGTACATTTACAGAATTCTCAAGGTAGGGCTATTTTGTAATTGTGTTGTCCATTGTAATGGTTCTATGAGCTTTCCAAATTCAGGATAATGAAATTTTTTTAAAGACAATTTACATTTGTTATATGAACTCTGATCTTGAGGAATTGTGTTAGTACCTGCAATCCTAAAACAGAAATTCAGTGGCAACTAAGATGGAATGTTAGGGGGTTTGGTAATTATCTTACAACTGCAAAAAGTAAACAGTAGCATAATGAAAAATCTATTAAATACTTTATTTAATTATCTGGTGATACACATGCATATTGGTTTATGGGCTACACAGGAAAATCAAACAGGTGAGAGTGGTATGAACTGTAGCACATTATAGAGAAAGACTGAAGTCAAGAAATGTGTGATAGAGTGAAACATATTGGACATAGACTCAAGGAAGAACAAGTAGTCTTGCTCTGAACTTTTAAAAATGCAGCAGTTTATTTATCATGGAATCTGTATGTCACCCTATGGATATCTGTGTATATATATATAAATACATATGTATATATATATGTTATTTCTGTTGAAATTAAAATGTTTTTTCTGTATTAAGAAGTGCCATATGCTGATGCTGGAGAAAAGTTTTAGTGCCATTTTTTACCATTAAAATATATATTAAAAAAGAAGTACTACAGCCCCAAATTTTTATTGTATATTTTGCATAAATGTTCATTATGCACTGTCTTTTCCTATATTACTAGCAGGAGTCAAATAGTGAACTCAGTAATGAATACAGTACACAATATAGTATTTTCAAGCAAAGTGCTTATAGTTACACAAAGCAGGAAAAACATAAAAGCAATATAAAAATGTGGAGAAGATAAAAAAAGACTGAAACCAAAGGAACAAGGCATGGAAATAGGATATGATAGTTCATATGAAAGCAGTTTTCATATTAATATATAAGTAAATACACATATTTATCTAAACAGAGTTTGACTAATCCTTCTCAATTTGAATTTTCTCAAGGATAGCTGCGTACTTTCTATCCTATGTCAAATGAATTATTTTTCAGGTATAAACTTGTCAGCAGATGTTCCAAGGTTCTAGTCTGCTTCCACCCTCATGATATGATGGGGTGTGGTGCTTCAAAACTTGGCTACTCTATAGCTGGGAAGAGTGATTCAACTTTAATTAGGTCAGCCTTTTAATGTCAAAGCCCTCAAGCCTTCCAGTATCCCAACAGATGCATGACAAAAAATTAAACCACAAATCTCAACGCTGTGTGTGTATACACGAGCTCTTGGAATTTCAGTGTTGTGAGAGCTGAAAAACCAGAGTTGTTTATGCTACCAACAAACAAATAACACCAGGTCCTGCTTTCAGCCAGTTCTGAGCTCTTAACAACCAAGGAAAAATGTTCCAAGTGGATTACAAATGGTGGTAATCTCGCAAATTATAAGAATATTGAGACTGTGTGTTTATAGAAAGCGTTGGGCAGATGTTCCGAGTCAGTGTGGAAGGGCTCAGCCCTGCAGCCTGACACAGAATTTGTGGCTGATTAAACCTGAGCTAACTCAGCTATGTCAGAACTGTGTCATTGCTCAGAGCCTTGTTAACTCGTCCCAGGTGGAACAAGGCTCCTTTTTTCTTCTCTAGCTGTTGTTGCTTTAGAGAACAAACCCAAAATGTGAACTGTACATTAATGTTGCTGTCTGGTGTGATGAAGAGGGAAGATTTTCCTCACTCGAGTACTGATGTATATAGATGGTGGGTGATCGTGTCTGTGTTTTTAGGACTTGGCTGAATTTTTTCTCAGAATGTTGTGTATATTGTGTACTTCTCACAACAGTCAGTGTTCATTAGTGTTACAGATAATAGAGGTGGAACATGTAAATACATTTGTAGCCATGGTTGCACAAGTCTGTTCTAAAATGACATATTCAGTTGTGTAATACTTCTGAATTAATATGACTCCTTTTTTTCCACTCAGGAGCTTTTTTTTTTACACCTGAACACTATAAGAAAAAACGCACAGATTTTTAAACTGAATGTTACCAGAGACGTTCCTTAGAGTTTGTATTTTTTTTAATGTTCTCAGACCAGAGTTTTTTGTGTGAGTAATTAATTTGGTGTTGTATGTAACAAAACTTCTCACATGCAGGTATATTTTAATGTTGGCAGCTGTGTTTCTCTCCCACCTCTGTTCAGCACTAACCTGTCTCTTTCAGTCTGCATCCTTCTGGGAGATGTGTGCCTGGGTGAAGGGAGAATGTCACTGCATTCTCAACTCTCCTGTGATTTATAGCAGTATGTGAAGAAAATTGCAAGACCCAATGATACTGCATCATATGTAATTATTGTTGTCCTTCCTCTTGGCATACTTTCTCTTCCAGTTTTCCTCCTGGTGTTTTCTGGGTCAGGTGTTAGTCTAATTCTGCCTTTGTCATCTGGCTATCCTCACAGATTAAATAAAGCACAGAGAGCTAACGTAACAGAACTTGCTAAAAAATAACATAGTGTGGCAATGGTAAAGCATTTTAAGCTTCCAATTGCTAATTTTGTGTTACCAAAGTCCAAAATAAAGTCTTTCCCTTACTCCACAATACATTAGTGCTTTACAACTGAATATGAAGTCATATCCTGTAATGTACTGGCTGATTCCTCAAAAAGTCGTTTGACTTAAAATCATAAAGGTCTGTATAATCATACATGATCATGCCAACGTATAAAAATTTCATAGATGTGACATGCAAAGCTCATTTTTGAATTTGGAGGTATTATTAAGTGTTGCATAACACAGGCCATCAGAGCCTGGCTATTACAGAAACCTAAATCTTCCTGTACTCAAGATCCATTCATCACAAAATGGGGAATAACATGCCTTACATTCATCCTTGCATAGCAGTAAGAGTAAGGGCTGAACTGAAGTGCTTTCAGCTCTGCAGCATCCTCTGAGCACTGAAGAAAACTCTCTCTGGCAGAACAGGTTTAAGTGCTCGTGAAGAACTTGATCTTTTCAGTCTTCGTATTTACCTGTAAAAAGGCTTCTGTATGTGGTTGTCTGCAGATAGCTGGGAGATCCTTTTGGTGTTTTTTTGCAATCCTTTTACAAATGGATTTTTCAGGGAAGTTGTACTACCACACTAAAAAAGAAATATGCTTATATCAAGTTGTTTTCCGTCTGTGGATACAGAAATGAGTTGAGTAGAATGATAAACTCACTAAAACATGTATGAACATTAGTATAACCCTCTTGGTGAACTAGAACATGGTGCTTCTTCACAGAAGCTGGCAGTATTGCCATAATTCAAGATTCTCCAGGCTTCCTGTGATTTTTTGCCATTCCTAGAGATGGAGCAAGAACAGTAAAAGTGCCTCTCTGATTTAGCTATTATGTCACATTGTTCACTGACTTAAAGAAGAACAGCTGATCTAAGCTACTTCAGAAAATGGTGTTCTTAGTCTTTCTGTCATAGGAAAAATAGGTATCTTCGTTTTTGCTCCATTCTCCTCTCCCCATCCAATCCTTGCTTCCTCAGGCCCAACTGCAGGTGTAGGAGGGTAGATAAGCCTTGGACCTCTGTTATGCCTCACTTCCATCTTTCACATCTAGAAAGGAGAAGCTGACCTCACTTCATCTGTCCTTGACTGGAAAAAAGGGGTCTTGGGTAGACTTTGCCATAGCAGGAGAAACAGAAATGGTCTGAGGGGCAGGAGGTGCATGTGTGTGCAGTTAGCACCCAATCTGAGCTACAAGCAGCTGTAAGGCTGGCAAAACAGTGAGAAATTTGGGGAGTAACAGGGAGCTCTGCTGCTCTTGTGGGCAGCCAGAGTACAGCTGCAGCAGGAAGCAAGGTTACTGCACTGTGAAATGGCAGCCCTGCAGCTGCTCTGTGTGTTACACGTGCGTAGGAAGAGCTCACAAGTCAAAGAGGGTTAGGAGAAAACTGAGTGCATTCCTACAAAAAGAGGCTAATTTTAAAGTCAGTTATTTCTGGTCTTTGAATAGAGTTAGTGCTACCAGGGAAAGATCTGTGAACATGCTTATTGGTAAACAAATGGTTCGGTGTTTTCACAAACATGGTATTTTTACATACAGTTGGTTTGCTCACTGCTGATGAGAATTGTGTTTGCCCTTGGTTAATGTAGGAAAGGTACT
The DNA here is from genome assembly GCF_008360975.1 of Lichenostomus cassidix. NCBI lineage: Eukaryota > Metazoa > Chordata > Aves > Passeriformes > Meliphagidae > Lichenostomus > Lichenostomus cassidix. Next base: position 19,748,545 of record NC_139479.1, on the reverse strand, counting down.
TGATTTGCTTAGGTAACATTATGCTGTTTTGATCTGCCCTTTCTACCTTTGGCATGATCATTCTGTTATATTTTTGATTAAGATAGGAGCACATCACAGCTATGGTGGAGTCTTCAGTTCTGAGCAAATCAAGATAAAAGCATGTGATGACTTCAGAAAACCTGGGAAAAAAACCAGCTAATAATATTTGTGTCTTGGTCTTTGAAAGTCTTTGAAAGTTTTTTGTTTGGTTGTTTTTCTTTGAAAGAAAACCCTTTCAGCAGCAGGATACTCAGAACATTTATTGGAAATTTTTACACATTTTCCAAAATAAAGACTCTATAGCAATGCTATCTGAATTTTTCTAGGCATTTCCATTAGTCTTGACTATTTTGGCCAAATACATTTAAATTCACATAAGACAATGAAATTTATAAAATTTGTCAGTATGATAGAAATCCCTCATTGACCAAAATTTAGATCATTTGATAAAAAAATCTCGTCTGTAGTTCAACCTGATCTTGCAGAATTTTGAGGGCCCCTGCAGTTTCTCCCAGTTAATTTTTCGTTGCAAAAGATACAGTTTTATGAGAGACCAGGTATGCAAAAGTCAGTGGAAAAAGGAAATATTTAGGGCCTAAATGATAACAGTGAAAATCTGTATAGTGAGGGAAAGGATTTTTGCAGCAGTAACAATGCAGCAGCAGTAATATCCTAATACATGGATGGTGTTCACAAACCACTTGAAAATATTTGTATGAGCATATGTTTTCCAACGGCCACTGCTATTCTGTAATCTTAACAGTTATGCAAATACTAGTGTGAAAAATAAAACGAAAAATTACCACAGAGATTTCTGGCCGTGCAGAACAAGCAGGACTCGTGTGCTCAGTGGCCCAAGCCCCCTGGAAGTGCCCTGGTGCTGCTGGAGGTGGCAGGGTGTGGAGACACATGTGGCCAGGCTCTTAGAGCACCTGCCCTGGCTCTCACACAGGGTGTGTGGTTTGGCTGTTGGGAAGCTCACGTGCCTGGCTCTGGAACGGCAGGAACCGTGTCGGTGACCTTGGCAGGTTCAGGCTTCATTAGAATATTCTGTGGCGTGGTTTGGAAACCCTGTTTCTGCAGCAGTGAGTCTGCAAAGTTGTGTGGTACAGTATTACCACAACTAAATGAGAAATAACTATTTAAAAAAAAGCCCCAAACCTAACACCACAACTTATAACTATCTCTGCTGAGTGTGGAGATGCGTTTTGCTAGGGAGTCAATATTGAGCTTCCCAGTTCCAGTAAAATCAGAGGCAAAAAACCTCGTATCTCTAAAAAAGATACAAATCACATTTTAATAAAGAAATAGCATGATGATTAACAGAAACTATTTTCCTACGTCTTTTGGAGGCTAAGATGATGCTAAGCTTTAGCTATATGCCAGTTATATGAGTTGTTTAACTCAATTTTTCCTGGTTTTTGGTGGATAATTTAGCAACAGGATGTGAAAATAGGACCAGAAAATCTAATTGAAAATAGCAATGAAGACATTTCACAATTATTACAATGATCTTGATTATGCTAAGACCACAAAGAATTTGGTTTTTTAAACACTCTCCTTCAACAGGAAGGACTCTATGAGGTCAGGCAGTTTTGGTAATGCAGTTGGTTTCAGAGCTCTACTCATTCTGTAATGCTTCTCTCATGCTGCCAATAGAGCAGGTTTGCAGGGGTGGAGGAATATATGGACAGTATAATTTTATTCCCTTTCTACTCTAAAACATAATGCCTCTCACTTCCATAGTTGGAAACTTTTTCTCCAGAAAAAATTGTTGCATCAGCTTCCCAGAAGATAAAACAGAAATAGGCCCAGATGCAATTCTCTGCTTTGAAGTGAATCCAGGAATGTTTCTTGTACAAGTCACAAGTAATAGACATCTTAGAAGAATTTAGGAATAATACTTTTTGTTGACCAGTTTAGGTTTGGGCTGCTAGCTGGAAAAGCTCCAGTATATTTCCTCACATTTTGACTTGGGTAAGTCATTTTAGGTTGGAACGTTTTCCTCTTCTGCTTCTCAGCTTTCTTCTCCATACTACACTGTGGACTTGCCCTGGGAAGTGTACAGTGCTGCTGTAGGTGTCTGCCCACAGCTCTGTGGGTGACCTCAACAGCAGCTCCTTGAGTCCCTTGGTAGATCCTTTTCCTCTGCAAAAAGCCACGAGAGGAAATCATGGAAAGGGCCAGACAGCCTTCCTTCAAAATCCCAAGGCAAAAGGCTGGGCTGTGTGTCTATTACCTCTCACTAATAATGCTTCAGATCTATTATTTATTTTTCTAGAATCTTTTAAGTAAAGTCTAATGTGAATATTTGCTGTACTGTGTTAGACTGAATTTTGTTGAATATGGAAGTTCTGTATTTTTGCTGAATGTGCTGTGAATACTTAAACTTTGTTTTTCCCTTCTGCCTTTTCAGTGTGTTAGGGATAGTGGAAAGACACAAGTTCATCCTTTTCTGAAACATTTTTGAGTCTCCATTTCATGTTCTTTGAAGTATGTATTGGAGAGAATGGGAGACACTTTATTTTTGCTGCAAGCTGTTTTCAGTGATTAGTCAGTGGTGTTTTCTGTACACACACAAACACACGTGTACATGTGTACATGCAGACACATGTACGTGCATGCACACACACACACACAAACATACAAAAGTGCCCTAGACCAAACTGTTCAAGAAACTGTTTTTCTAATGTTTAATCTTCCTGCTTCGCTTTCTAAAATGTGGTAGCTTCAAAGATTTTAACTGGTTTTCTGCATTCTCATCAAATACAGTATTTGGCTAAGTGTTAAGGTGTCAGCCTGCCCTATTTCCTCTTCACAGAAGCATTCTTCACACCTGCAGCTTTCTTCTGTTTCTCATACCAGAAATATTTGCATCAATCTTAAACCTTTGCCAAGTCACTGCTGACACGTCTTTCTGTAGCTCTTTATTTACAGTGTGGTTCTCTTTGGTGATATGAAATGTCAGCATCTGTACTGGACAGGTTAATTTATTTGGAGAAGGTCATGACATCACTTAAAGAAATGCTAGGCTATCAGCTGAGAATATGGTTTAACATAACCCTTACCTGTTATGATTATGCTGGAAGTAAGCTTGTTGTAATGGAAACAGTATGTCAAACTGAATTAAAGATTATCTCTGGTATAGGGAGGAAACACACCACATTAAAAATTTGGCACATGATGTTTTTCTCTCTTCTGAGACAGAAATAAATACTGCAGTAATCAGAAGACTGTTGCTTCAAATAATAAATTGAGGTAGTTGAGTAGGAGTGCATTAACTCTTTATGTGACACATTTATGTTTCAGTAGATCTGCTAATGCTATTGTAGTTTTTGGCCTTTCAAATATATGATAAATAATACTTATATTTAGTGCTACTTTACATCACCTTATCATACTGAAATGATGATTTTTTGCACAAAATTATCTTTGTGCAAAGAAACTCATAAATGGGTCCTCCACTTGAAGAATAGTTGAAGAAACTGTCCAATACAGAGGTGCTTGTTTTGGTCCATGGCAAAGCTCATGGACTACATAGTGCTGTCCTGATTAGTCCCTCTGGTGTGCTGCAGTGCTGAGCTTTTAATACCTCATTGCTTGTGACAAAACCCTCATTGCTTGTGGTGTTTAGGAGGAGGTAAAAAATGCTGAACGTATAATCTTCATTTGTAATTACACCAGGCATATCAACATAAACATTCAGGTTTTCACTCTTTTTTGCTTGCCTTGATGGTATTCCTGTTTTGTCAAATAGTTGTTAATGAGCCTTTCTTAAGTTCCCTTCATCTCCCTTGATGATCAGGCTGTATGGATAGAAACTGGTTTAGATGTTTAATCTCTTAGGCATTATAGGGTGATAAAATGAGGTAGTAAATATGGTAGCCACTGCATTCTGTTCCTTGTGATGGTTAAACATATTACAAGAAAAACCTCCTTGAATTTCTGTAATTTGTTGATAGCTTCCTTGGTTTTTCAGTTTTTGCACTCTTGCTCTCTGGGTCATGGAAAAATAGTTATTTACACTTCATTTGTGAGAGGCAGTGAGGACTGGCTGAGGTGAGCTGCTGCCTGGGCAGCTGAGTGGGAAAAGGAGTGCCTGGAGGATGTTCATTGCCCTGGTCTTCAGACAATGCAAAAACACCTTTTTGGCATCCCCTAGCAGCAGTAGCTCTGCAAGATTCTCTGACCTTGTTGCTGTCCCAAAAAGGAAAAAAAAAAAGTGCAACAGGCTTACAAATACTTTGATTAACAATTAATTTCTGTATTACTTCTGATTTACATAGTACTTCTGACACATAAAATACTGCCTTTATTTGATGAGACAGGGCTAGGTTATCTTGAGGTGCAGGGAAACTGTATCATCATCCCTTGCCAGAAATGAAGTTTGTGTTCACAGCAGGTTAAGCATTTGCTTATTGAATGTTATGTAAGGTCTCCTTTGAACTTGCTATGTGTGATATTTCACGGGAGCACTGCAACAGTGTTATTTTTCAGAATGCACCATCAGACAATGCAAGTACTGTCAGTTCTCAAGATCCCAGTTTAGAGGAACTTTAAATTTTCTGAAATATGTTGTAAAAATTAGGATGGAGTGATGACAAAAATCAGTAAAGGGGATTTTTAAAGCAGAGACAAGTCTGAAACATCTCTGCTTCATTCTTCCTGTTGTGCATCGGTACTAGCTTCTGCTCAAACCTTAGATTTAGTGTCAGTTCTAATTCTTCTGAATTTATCTGATAGATTTATCTCTGTCAACCACAGGATTTGTATGCCATCTTGCACTGTAGTTTCTGATGCCTGTACTTAACTGATTTGTTTCCTATCTGCCTCGTCCATCTTTTCATTTTTGGCAGTCTGGATTTATCTTGTTTTTATGATTAAATGGAAGGAGTTGCTAAGGAATGAGATCTGGATCCTTTATTACATTTTAGCATTGTTCCTTGGAAACCTGATTATATCTTGCAAATTAGAGTAACATTTCAAAGGTAATAAATCCTGCATAGCTTGTTAAATATCTCATTTTTTACTTATAGATTCTTGCTGAAGCAGAATAATATTATTTCAAACTTTGCCAAGTGTGAAGTGTTCTGCTGTTGCTCTGTATGTTCGCTGGTAACTAAGCATTTGCCATACTAGAACAGAATTATTTTGTCTCAAAGACTTTACATTCAGAGTATGATTTCATAACTGTCAGTTAAATAATGGCTTTTTGCTAATGATATTTAAATATTTATCGCTTCTCAAACAGTTGTGATAAAGCAAGGGAAGTACTTTTCTAGACAAATTCAAATCTATGTGTGTTAAGCTTCTGTTTATCTTCCATTTTGAACTACATGGCTGATACCTGGCTTTTGTTATTTGATGGGCTATAAAATTTGGCTTTGTGTCTGACGCATTGAAAATGTGCAGCATATACAGATATTTTGTTACTGCTGCTAATTGGATTAGAGTTTTGCCAGTCATGTTTGCTTTTAAGAGTTTATGGTATAGATCCATTTGCACTTATGAAATAATTCTAATTGGTATTTCTAACTTGGAAGTGTTCACAGTAAGCGTGTGTGTTTTCTCCTCCTGTCCTGGCATCTGAATACTTTACAACTTTTCTCACGTGAACAGCTTTCATTCATAAAGAATTCTTTGAGAGTCTCTACTCTGAGATGTTTCTTAACATTTCTCAATATTTTTCTCTTATGAAAGTCTTGTTGCTGCTGACAGTGAGACACTGATATGGAGACAGTGCAGAGAGTTAATTGACCTAATATCAGATGTCCTTGGGCACAATGCATTTTCAGTCATCTTCAGATGAAAACCTTAAAAACAAGTGTGTTGAGCTTTTTCTTTTAAAAAATTCCTCCTTCTCCCACCCCATGGCAGATTTTGGCTTATCATTGGTAATGATGCAACTGATCACTTTAGGAAGGTAAATATATTATATGATTGCTTCTGACAGGACTTTCTGTGACTGAAAAGGACCATTTCTTCAACAAATCAAATGTCCTTCAGGGATGCTTCCTTGAAATTTTTGCTTTTGGTGGAAGCTAAAAACAGTGAGCAGGAATAATCATGTCTGTAGGCAAGGAATAGCAAACCAAGGTGATAGACTAAAAAGTGTGATTAAGAAGCTAGACCAAAAAAAAAGCGAGAAAACAGGAGTGAAACTATGAGTAAAGTGAGTACTTAAGCGTTTCCTCTAAAGGAAATTCCTGCAATGATGCAGTGGACCCAGGAGTTCTTCCAAACCATGAGGCAGTAGCTGGATTCATATACCTCCTGACCTGTATTAGATGAGAACTACACAGGCATCAGGTCTTTCACCTTAATTTCCACAGCAGGGTCACCCTGAAAGTGCTGGAGCTTTTGTGAGTGCAGTTGGCCCCCAGAATTCTGACATGAGCAATCACATTCTGCTGCTTGCTCACAGAAATACGGGAATACTTAATGTAACCTCTCCCTCTGGAGCTGTAGGGAGATTGTGGTTTCTGGCACTCCTGAGCACAGCAGTTGCTGCTGAGCTGCTGCAGTTCTTCCTCTGGGTTGTTGGCCCACAGGGGAGCTACTTGTGATGTAGGAACAGTGCTGTCACCCCAGAATAAAACATCCCCATGCTGGGCCAGCACTGCCCAATGGAAAATTGGAGAAGTACAAAGAAGGAAGTAAATGAAGAATTATTTTTGATCCGCTGAGGGATCTGAGATAGGTTATTCTCTGTACACAAAGAAGCTTCCATCAGTTATCAAGCTCAGATTTGACAGCAGCATTTTTACAACTAAATCAGAACTTCCCAGTGTCATGTAGTGAAACTGAAAATTAAAATTGGGAGTCATGCTATTTCTTCACTTGTTGGCTTTCTAAAAAGAAATGTGGTTTTATTACCTTTTTTAATGTAAACTTCACTCGTTTGAATACAGATTTTTCAAACTAGTATTAGTTCATAATAAGCCTCATTCTTTCAAGTATTTTCAAATGAGTGTGATTGATGTAAGGCATTGTCCTGCTGCTGAGGCATACCTAGCAGGAGCAGCAGATGTACCATGTGGATATCCAGGACTCCAGGCAGCAAACTCCTCTTGTGCAGTGTCTGTAGTAATTGTAATTCATGGTGGCCTAAGGTTTACTCTAATTTTCAGACATAGGATATCTTTCTTAGTGCTGTATAGTGAAAGATTGGTACCACGGGGGCTCTCTGCTTTGGCTTCCACATACTTCCATCCCCACTCCTGGAGAATGGTGGGGGTGGGAGAAGGCTGCCTTGTCAGTTCATTAAAGGTGAGTGTTCCTCGGCTTTAGCAGGGTCATCTTGCAGCTAGAATAGTTTCCAGCTGCCTGCTCACTTTAAAAATCTGTCCATTAGATGTTATTTGAACTCAGGATGAGGTTATGTTTTAGTTTCAGCCCTGGAGGGCTGGCCATTTCAACCTCCCTCCTTCCTTCAGGGGATCATGTGTATATTCTGTAGGCCCTCACTGTTCTCAAACTGTGTGCTGTTGGTCCATTAATAGTTGCTCATTAGAGAAGATAGGTGGAAAAACATCATGTGTGTGTTTCAGTCTCCAAAATTCCCTGAACCCTTGGCATATAGTTCATTACCAAAACAATCGAGAGCCTGAACTCAGAGTGATGAGATAGTATTATACTGGCTTTGTCACAGCTTGTGCTAGGAAAAGAAAGAAAAAGGATTAAATTACTAAAAGAGGAAAACTCATTTCCTCCCCTTTTCTACTATGGCTTCTTTTAGTTTATGCTAAAGTCAAGAAAATTACTCTTACAGACAATATCTAGCTGCTGCTTTTAATCTGTGCTGCATGAGATGGCTAAATACAGGAATGCACATGCAATATTTATGTTGCTGTGAGACAAAGATATTCTCTTAACTTGGCCTGATCTGAAAATAAAAGCTTTCTTGGTCAGAATCACGACTGCTTTTATGAAGTCTATAATCATTGTACTGCAGTCTGTAGTGTTAATGATGTTTAAAAGTACTTCATGTCTCCCTTTCCAGTTGGGATTAAACTGGTTCCATATAAATACATACCATGTCTTGATAAACAATGTCACTGAAGTATGTAAAGCCATGCTCATTTAATGTATAATGTTAAAAATATGACTTCTTTCTCTGTGAAGTTGCCTTTCTCGGTAACTTTTTGATTCTTAATTCACGACCGTTGTGACTGAACCTGTATTTTCTCTCCAGGTACTTTCCTGGGCTGTACTTCTGTTGTTCTGAAGAGCTGCTAGGTAGTGAATGGCAATTCATTTGTTGTTTTGCAGGGCTCAAGTGCCTGCTGTCAGGGTAGGTCAGTGGATAAACTGTGGTTCCCTGCAAGAGAGTTCACCTTGACTGGTGGCCATGGTAGGAAAAGGTGAGACCTTCAAACTGCACAGGGTCAACATGACTGTTAGATTGCAAAGATTTTGATAAGGGCTATTTTGACAACGTGCAAAAATACTTGCTGCAAAGAATAAAATAGCTGAAGATAGAAAAAAATATTTAATTTCCTTCAACTTAACAGGATATACTACTTAGACCCTTGATTTAATTTTCTGTCTTACCCTTTTTCTAAACATTTTTCTTACTTCCTTTGTCTTTGAAAGGAGGAAACTTAAAAGATGAGAATCTAAAGCTGGAAAAAATGTATTAAAAATAGTGCTCTAAAATATTTAAAAGTTTCGAAAGAAGTAATTTAAATGGAAAAATCGTCATATCATTGGTGATTGCTTTTACTTCAATAAGTTTCCCTTGAAAAATTCCAGTGTTCTGGGTATGTTGAAATGAGTGGGTGTCCTGCTGTAATTCAGAGTGGAGTCTTCTCTCTCATGTTTGCCTTTCCCAATCTCAACAGCATGTACCCGAAAACAATACATTGACTCATTTTCATACTATCTTCTGCTGCTACAATGCACTAACCTTGACTTAGTATTGGACTGGCTGGAATTGACTCAGAACAGTGTCTGGCTGCTAGTCAGTGGTACAGGTGATGTTGCAGGGAAATTGGAAAGCTCTCCTTTTTAACACTACCTGTGGGTAAGTATCTTGAGTTGTTTACCAACATTTTCTGTGAACTTAATACCTGTAAGAAATGTTTTACTGTTAATTGTGTGGAGTCATAGCTCTTTCAGATAGCATGTGTTGTTTTATTGTTATATTGATATTTAGGATAATTGGGATGTAAATTTTCATTAGCATGCTTGGTCATCAGGAAGGCATAGAGGTCCTTAAGTAAATAATAGTATCTTGCATCCTTTTTCTTTTGCTCTAAGTAGATAACACAACCTTTTCTGGCCATTTTTTTTTTATTTTTTTTTTATTTTTTTTATTTTTTTTTATTTTTAAATAGATATTTGACTAGTAAGTCAGGTAGCTGCAATCCAAAAACCTAATCCTGAAAACACCAAAGCATGCATGAAATTTTGTCAGATAAGGATTTTTACTGACATGGAGATTGCTGAGGTGAATAGTGGTTCAATTGCATGTAGTAAGAAACCCTTGAGTGGAATCATTGGCTCTTAGAAGTGTGAAGGTGTCTGACAGTTAGCTTTAAAATATTTTTTATCTTTATATAAAGAATTACTTCAGTGAAAGCACTCCCATATGCCTTACCAGAAAAAAATAAGAATTCTCCAAAGTGTTTCTTTTACAAGCCTTTCTCAGAAGTCTTACTATGCAGAATATGCCTCTTCTTGTGTCTAGACTAATTTTCTGAGGCCTTGGCAAGGCAGTTTAGTCTGATATGTGCTATAGGAGTCTATTAAATAATGTATACACAGATTAAAATTCCTATGATATTACCTTTTAAAAAAATTATTTTTTCATCAGTAGATCCTCCAGGAATAATATAAAATTGTATTGCAAAAATGTTTTTTCTTCCACACTGATACTTTTTGCTTTTCATGACTTTAGCCTAGTTTAATACTGGCACTATTTGGCTCAGTAACTGTATCAGGTATTTAGGTTCAACCCATTCACTTTGGGAGTTACTCAGTTTCGAAGTAATGCAAATATTTCCACAGATCTTTCAACAAAGCTGTAACTTTGAATCTCGACAACCAACTTTGTGTGCTGAATATGGAGCACTCTGTTCTGTGGAGAACTCCCTGTCCTTTCAGTGTGTTTCCTTATACTCAGCTGTAATATGTTCCTGAGACGGAGTCTGCTTGGGGTGAAGGTTCAGCATGGTTTGGTTTCAAACTCTATGTGAGCAACCTTGCCAAGTGTCATCGGTGATAACCTGGAGCCAGTGGTGCCTCCCTGTAATTGGCATTGTCCCACAGGGTTCAGTGCTGTTTACCTTGTTCATCAGTGGCTTGGATGAAGGGCAGATGCCTCCTCAGCAAGGTCACTGAGGACACAGAGCTGTGAGGAGTGGCCAGTACCCCAGAGGGCTGTGCAGCCCTTCAGGAGGGCCTTGACAGGATGGAAAGGTGGGCAGAGAAGAGCAGTCTGAGGTTCAGAAAAGGGAAATGCAGAGTTCTGCAGAGGGGAGGAACAGCCTCCTGCACCAGCACAGGCTGGGGCTGACCTGTTGGGAAGCAGCTCTGTGGAGAAGGACCTGGGGGTCCTGGTGGACAACAAGCTGTCCATGGGCCAGCAGGGTGTCCTTGTGGCCAAAGCCAATGGAATCCTGGGGGGCATTAGGAAGAGCATTGCCAGCAGGTCAGAGAGGTGATTCTGTCCCTCTGCTCAGCCCTGGTGAGGCACATCTGGAGTGCTGTGTCCAGTTCTGGGCTCCTCAGGACAGGAGAGACATGGAGCCTCTGGAGTGGGTCCAGAGGAGGGCAACAAAGATGATTAAGGGACTGGAGCATCCCTTTTATGAGGAAAGGCTGAGAGAGTTGGACTTGTTCAGCCTGAAGGAGAGGCAACTGAGAAGGAACCCAAACAAAGTCTATCAGTACCTGTAGGGAAGGTGGCAAGAGGATGGAGCCAGGCTCTTCTCAGTGATGCTAATGTGCTCTGACAGGGAAGAAACTGATGCAGAGGAAGTTCCACCTGAATATTAGGAAGAACTTCTTTACTGTGCAGTGACCACGCACTGGAACAGGTTGCCCAGAGAGCTTGTGGAATCTCCCTCACTGGAGATATTCCAGAACCATCTGGACACAATCCTGTTGGACCAGATGTCCCTACCAGTGGTCCCTTCCAACCTTACCCATTCTGTGATTCATTTACTTGATAACACTGAATAATTTCACTAGGATGTCTTGAATGTCCTAAAAATGACAGGAGACCTAGTTTATAGTCCACTACTCAGTGTCTGAGTGGTAAGCTAGTTACTGTGTGTGGAGAACTTCAGTGGGTCTTTGTGGAATGAGTAATATTTGGAAATCTTAATTGCTGTGCTGCTGCTTTGATGCAAAATACAAGAGAATAAACTGAAGGAAGTAATTTTGGTCTTGTGTGTTTTGCTTTTGATCTTCCAAATAAATTTAAGTTTACTGTAAATTTATCAAAGTTAGGAAACTCAAGGCAAAAGCATTACTGGAGTCATGCCCTTAGCAAACCTGGGAAAATACCACTCATAAAATGTTTGAATGCTCCTCCTGTAGTTTCTTTCTTCCTTTTTATGGCCGTTAGCTACACTGTATTGTTTCTGATTTGCAGGTTATTATCCCGCCTGACATCTGCATATGCTGAGACCATATCCTGTGTCATATCTATACTTTCACATCATACATCTATATGCACACTGCATTCACAAAATACTTCAATTGCAAGATACTCTTCAGTGTTAGAAAGGAGTGTGCTGTAGATAAAGATACATTTGGGAGCTTTAGATTCCCTGGATTTGAAGGACATTAGGCTTGATAATGTAGGCATGTGTTCTGTGTTGGGCTTATGTTTTTTTTCCTTGCTCTGATAGTTTAGATAAAAAGATTAAAAATGAAAGTTGCAAGGTTAGTCAGAAGGAATGAGTGGGACTCAGTGACTAGGAATGGAAGTATTGATGAAAATTCGTCCAAGTGTGTTGTGGTTTGAAAAACCTCTTTCTTTCATGCTAACATGAAAAATAATGCTCAGATACAGATAATTCAGTGTTCTTGAGACATTAATTGAAAGATCAAGCACCATAAGGCAGCAATGCAAACTTCCTTAATTTGGTCTCATAGCTGTGTATCACCCCTGGCCAGTAAGAGTAATTTACTGTAAATCACTGTGATTCTTGTCCTTCCTGATAACACCATATCACATTGTCAGTTTGAAACACTGCCTGCTCATTTTTGCTTGTAAACTGTGATGCTTCTTTTTCATATGTATACGTACAAAGATTTCAGTATCTGTTTGTATGCATGCAAACTATGTGCCTTATTTGCAAATGTATCTTGACAAATGTATTTCCAGCTAGGAATGTGAGTAGATTTTACTGGTGGGACTTTATAAGAGGTACATACATTTGTATTCAAATAGAAGTAAATTTTGAATTCTTCTGGATATACTGCTAGTTTTCTGCATGGAAATTCCATATTAGAAGTAAAAAGTACACTTCTGTTGTATGGACACTGAAATTTTGATATATAAATATAATGTACATAGATCCCAACTGCAAACACCAGGAAATAGTTGTCCTGGTTTTCAGATTACTTACTTTTCATCCGTGTAAGTCAAGCATGCACTCAGTCAAAAGTATGTGTATTTTATATTCCATGTGCCATAGACCAGGAACCTAACCAGAATTGTGCCTGGTATTTATCTGTAATTTCAGATAAGCTTAACCTTTTCCATTATCCAAGACCAAAGGGCCAAACTGATACATTCACATCCTGCTAATGAGCACAGAGGACAGAAAACCATCTTTGCAAGCTGGGACAAATTACACTACTGTAGTTTCATAAAATGCTGAGTGATGGATGAGATGGTTCATCATCAGCCTTGGGAAAATTGGCTGTAGGATGGCTTTTTTATCCCTTCATTTGTACAGTAAAAGTCATGCACTTAAGACAGCATGGACAGGTTTCTCTCCCCACTGCTGGACAGTGAGATATCTACCTCTTCCTGTAGCTGACTCAGCTCAGCTGGCCAGCAGTAATATGCTGGCTCATGTCAGTTCAGTTGTTTCTGGTCCATACCTTCCTTTTAATAATTATAATAGCTGCAGTATTTAATTTTATTAACATCGAGTTCTACACCATGGACTATTTGCAGAAGTTATCCTGTGTGCCTTAGCTATTTGTGAGCTTTTTCCAGTAGTGGGCTAATCTGTGAAGTTGGATGTAAGCAGGAAAAGGTTAAGGTATAAATTTGATAATGAGTGAAAGAGAGAAGCCAAGTTCAAGTGTAGCTAGGATATTTATTTTCTGAGAAGCTAGTGTTCTGTTTGGATAGAATGCTTGCTTTATTTATAGAAAAAGACTCCCATGTCCTTAGCTCAGAGGACAGTTCTGGCTCTGCTAGTTGCTTGGAAGAAAAAGTATTTTTTGGAATGCAACTGCAAAACATTCATGGCATTTCTTGGCAATTAAGAGATCCTCAGCATTAAGGGAAAGTAGTTCTTGTTTTGTCTAGTTCTAGTAATGTTCATGTTTTGGGCAAACCTTCCACGAAGATAGGTGTTTGTCAGGAGTATTTGATTGGAATAGTGAAACTAACCCTATGATGTGAGTAGCTACAACATACTGACTTGTGTCAGAACCACCAAGCTGTTTGGTACCAGTCAACCCCTTTGTTCATCACGATTCTTTGAATTTGTGCTGCTGTGTTTTTAGATTTTTTGTGCCTTTTTCTTGTGAAACAAGGAGACTGTCTCTTCCAGTGTGATCTAAATTTTCAAACAAAAAGAACTTTCAAATTATAAACTCAGAATCCTGGAAATATTCTCCAGGAGAACGTACCACTGTCAATGTGAGCTTCTGTAGAGGTGGTTATCACTGAACAGCTTTTGCTCTGGCAGTTAAGAGTGAGGATGTGTGAGAGGAGGTGGCCTAACACCTAGCAACTTGTCTGGATGCAATTGCCACAAAAAGGCATTTTTTGAGTTTGCTGAGGACAAGGAGGCAAAATGGGTGGAGGTTTGGCCTTTCTGGATAACTTCTGTGTGGCTCCTCAGCAGGCTGATGTAATTGCATGGTAGACAAGTGGCCATCTAGAGCCATCCATTTAGAAATTACTTTTGAGTGCAGGCACAGGCATTTGGTGTGGAGTATCAGGAGTACTTGTTACTGTGTGCTGTGTAGTTCATCTGCTTGCTGCTGGAGTTCAGAGGTGTGTGTTTAGGATTAAGAATCTGAAAGTCTCAGTTGCTAATTCAGCTCTGCAAGCCCCCAGTGCCTCACCTCAAACAGGTCACATTAATCTTTATCTCAATATGCAAATATTTAAAATGAGAAGAACATCTGTTAACATCGTAGGATGTTGTGTAGATGATTTAGTGGCTGGAGCAGTCTGAATTAGGTAAAGTGCTGTGATAATGCCACTAAGATGGCTCTAAGCCACCAGTATGATGCTGCTGTGAAAGAGTCTAATGTGTTTCTGTGATGCAGCAGACATGATATTTTTGTAGAGAGAGGGAGAAATGCTAATAGCATTTCATAAAGCCTTCCTGAGACCTCATTTGGAATATTATGTCCAATGATCTTCCCTTGCAATGAACAGAAAGATGGACTTAAATTGGACCAGGTGCAAAGACAGACTACTAGGCTGGCTGATCAGAGTTAGGGAGTATTTATCTTTCAGAGAGCAAATTAGAAAGCTTTTGTCCTTTAGCTTAGTCAGATGAAGATTTAGAATGAATAAAGCTATTCTTTGAAAATAAATTTATGGGTAAACATCAACAGTGAAGACCTGTTTCAGCTGAAGTATAATCATTTTTTAAATTGATATTATCCATTGGTCCTGAACAAATTCAGACAAAACATTACTAGAACTTTCCCCACCATTTCTTTTGAACAGGACAGTGGGACAAAGAACCTGAACAGCCCAAGTTTAATAAGCTGCACAGGAGATCAATTCTGGAATGACAGTAGAAAGTTAAGTTATGAGATGAGTCTTTGGATTTGAAGTATTGATGTCTCCAAGGGGTCTGAAGGGAGACTGAAACTGCTTGTTTTGATTATATTTATTTGGCACTAACAATATGCCTCAGTATTTCTAGTGGTTGCTTGTGGATAAGAGAAGCATGTTTAGCATGTTTTTTCTGCTCTTCTCCCAAACCCTTTAATAACAACTTATTTTATTTGTCCCCTGTTCTAGCCCCCACCTTCTAATATTCATCAAGGAACAAATTACTAGATCTAGGGTCAGGAATTAATGGGTCCCCTCAGGAAAGAGAACATATAATAGACTTTTTCCCCCCTTTTTTGTTGTGTGAAATATGGTCCATTTACTGTGATCATTTAGCAGAAGTTGTTACTTAGCAATTATTAAAAACATGCAACTGTTGCAAAGACATAGAATTTAGCCAGTAGTAAAGCTGTAGTATGCTATAGTTGTAGCCTTTCCTATAATTGTTTTGCCTTTTATAGATTATTGAGAAGCATTTTGTGGTGTTTGGGACACATGGAGCAGATTCACAATGGAAACTGCAGAACGGAACATTCATCGTGTGGTTCCTGCAGTTGCACACTCATCCCGAAAGGATCATCCCCTGTCTCTGAGCTTTGCTGAGGCACAGTGAAATGCTGGCTTGGTAATCCAGAGGAGGTATAGCAGCCTTTCTGCTACTCAGACTTTACTGTTGGGTGCAGAGAAGTTTCTCAGTAATTTTTCACCTCCTGTAGCCCAGAAGAATTATTCTCAGTAAGGGATGTCTTGCACTTTGGTTATCACTCTGCATTTGCATTTGTGGTGTTTCTGTGAGAAAGTAGACTTGCAGGGAAATCAACATATCATCAATGACCTCAGACTCAGGGGGGGAACTACACAAGTAAAATGAGATGTGAAATTCGTTCAAAAGCTCTCACCTCGGTATTGAATTAAGTAACCAGAATGTGGGCAGGAAGCAGAGGATGATAAAAAGAAGTGCTTCCATTAGGTTGTCTTGTTTTTTTCAGAAAGCTGTGCCGCCTGAGAGGGGCATAGTGTTTGTAACACATTCATGGCATAGCTGCTTCCTGGTAAGTGTGCAACAGGAGGAAGTGTTGATCTAAATTAGTAAGTGAAAAAGCAGCTGATAAAGGATGGGCTACAGCTTTCTAGATTTTATTCTGGACAGGATTTAAAGAGAAAGTTTCTTTTCAGTGTTTAATTGGAGGGCCAGATTAAAAAGTAAGATGTATCTTCCTGGTGTTGATAGGCTCAGGCCATATTTTACCACCAAACATTCAGCTGGCTGTGAAGAAGGCTCTATGCTTTAGGTGACTATTGTCATTGAAAAAAAAAAATCTTACAGGGAATGGCTATAATGTAAACCTGGAAATTTGTAAAATACCTTGTAAGACACTCTCAAGAAAATTAATGAGTTAAGTAGGATATTGTTCCTGCTTCTACCAGTAACTTGCCATATGGTTTTAAACATATTTCAAAAGAAGACAAGTAACTTTGCATAGATCATTAATGTTATAATTGGGGCCAGTTGGATTTCACTTTTATTTTATACCATAAAATGGCAGTAGCTCCCATTCAGGATGAATTCTGTTTCAAAAATGAATTCAATTCAGAAGACTATACTTTTACTTGGCTGACTAAATGTAATAGCAAACCTTTTAAAAATTCTGGCCATAATATTTTTATTAAACTGTTAAAATAGGTCTGATTTATAATTTACTTTGAGATCAAATACAAAAAAATGTGCTAGGGATTATGTTTTAATGGAAGGTATATATACTATATAAATACTGTGGTAAATTTCTTTCCTGTTCAACACCTTACAGAACATCAATCTGGGTGGAAAAATGCACTGAAACCTTTCATGGACAATTGGGTGACAGCAACTGCACTGTTTATATGTAAACATCTCTATTACTTTCTAGCAATGCCCTTCACGATGAATTCCTGTAATTAGTGGTTCCTGAAAGTGTCAGCACCTCCTCTCTCCCTCAGCTCTCTGAAGTGTGAAACTCAAGGATCAAAGGAATGTTAACTATATTGGCTTTAGGCTGTATAAAGTATAATCCCAGATCACTTGTTTGCTGGAATGTTCTAGGACTTACCTTTGTGACCAAGTTAACTAGCATCAGCCAGACTACTGCAGCTATACTGATGATGCTAAAATCCTCTTGCTTTAGTAAGAGATGTTTTGAGGTGAGCTGGGATTCTTCTGAATGAAGGTTGTTAAGCAAAAAACCTTTTTATTGCCAAACCCTCCCGACCAGACCTTTACATGGAAGATTTAAACTAGTTTATTGTGTGATTCTGTCACCATTACACTGGTAAATTTTCAATGCCAGGAAACCATTAGATGGTAAGAATCATTATTTTCCTTCCACTATGCAGACTTTGGGGAGGCACAGACACTTTTTATTGTGACTAGGTGGGGAAAGGAGTGATTCTTTTCTTCATACTTGTGATTTTGGGGGGAAAGTGATGGATCTTCATTTGTAAATTATTCTCTTGACCTGTCTGGCAAGGACATATCTGTGGGTGAATGAAGTGTCTTGTGCATGCTGCTGGTGATGGAAACTAGAATATAAACATCGTGGTATAAGGGATGCCAGGAACTTGTGAGGAAGGGGAGAAAAACAGAGCAGAAAGATTTCCTAAAATAAAAGGAGGCAAATACTTAGTCTTTTATGGCTTTTTGATCAGTTTGCCAGTGGGTTGTTTGTATTTTGGGGGGTTTCATGTGTGTATGTGTTGGGTTTTTTGTTTTTTATTTAATTCAGAATCAATCTACTACTAAAAGCTATGTTATTAATTTCCTGTTATCCTAGCTAGCAAACCCATGTGAATATACTGATTAATAGGAGATTCAGAGTGCCAGCTTTTGAGAAATGCCTCAGATCACAAGTGATAATTGGCTTCTGTGTGAGTTGTAGTCATTGCATTAGTTAGGTTTTGAAGCCTAGTTCCCAGAGCATGATTCATATTGACTGTCCTCCTTTCTCCATGGGAAGTGCCAGTGGTGAATTTCCTGGGTCAGGCAATACTAGGGATGAGAGTCAGGATAACTAAATCTCTTTCTGCTTTTAACACCAGCAGGAAATACATGAAATGGAAGAACAAACAGTTGTATGAATTAAATTTATTCATGTGACTGTTTGAGACTTCTTCAGAAGAAATAAGCATAAATACCATCTTACATTATCCTAACATATACCTTTAAATGTTGAGTGCTTATCAGCAAGATCCAAGTAATTTGAACATTTTTGTTTCCTTGGTGCATTTGGGATCAAATAAAGATAATTAGATACCACTTGCAGCATTAAAGTGTACTTAACTCACTGTGGCTCAACAGAGGAATGAGTGATTTATTTGTAAATACTGTGTTCATTAATGATATTGCATTTATACCTAATTTTTATATGTTGGACACAGGAAGAGGTTGCTGAAAGGTTGTGTTGTTGTAGTGTACCTAAATACTTTCAATAATTGGTTATTTAAATATAAAAAGTAACTATTCTATTGGATTTGTTTAGCCTTGGGAAAAGAAGGCTTAGGGGAAGCCTTCTCATCATGTTCCAGTCTTTAAAGGGTGGCTGCAAAGATGGTAGAGACTTCCATTTTACAAGGACTTCCATGGAGAAGATGAGGGGTAGTGGGGAGAAGTTACTCCTGGTGAGATTCCAGTTGAACACAACAGGAAAATTCTTCCCAATTGGAACAATCAGCCATTGGAATTACATCTCCAGAGAAGCTGTGGATTCCTCAGCTTTGGACACTTTTAGGATTTGGCTGGACAGGATGCTGGGCCATCTAACCTTGGCCGGGCTTTTGGCAGGGAAGGTTGGACTAGATGATTCATGAGGTCACTTCCAACCTGGTATTCTGTGATTCTATAAAATCACCTCAAATTCAGCCTTAGCGCTCAACCCACACAAACACCAAAGGCAAGGAAGTTTGAGACAGGATAGGAAGATGTCTTTGGTTAGCTTCTACTTTCTGACAAAAATAGATGAAGGTATGATACAATCTACTTTCTTCTGTAGAATAAAGATAACATTTATCCGTGATAAACAGTGCCAAGAAAACCCTGTTTTTAATTTAAAATCCTTTCTCCCTCCCCCACAGTACTTAATATATTTGACTGAATAAAGGTCTGTTTTGTCTTCAGAAAAAATGGTTTAAAAAAGTATTATTAGCTTGCAGTTAACTGAGATGTAGATTGAGTTTAGGTTGAGATTTAGACTCTAAGTAACTTTATTTTGGTTCATTGTAGAGTGTTTATTTTTTTTTTATTTAAAAAACTGGCTCGTGTTAATCTAACATCAAGACAGAAGTTGCTACAGTCCACAAAGCCTTCATACAGCTGCCCTGACATCTAAATATATAGGTGTCTGTAGTGAGGTATTTAAATACCTAAAATTCTACTTCTGCACTGCTGGTTTGGCTTTTCTTCTGCCCCAGTTCTTCTGGGATCCTGAAATTAAGTGTTCCTGCTCGTTAGCCCTTGTACAGATCTCTTTAACACCCATCATTAGAAGTGAGTTCAGCACAAAGCGTCACAGCCATGGCTGTGGCATGCTGATCACAAAGACTGTGTAGGAACCAGGAAAAAACATGGACTTATTTGTTGAGAAGAAATTTGGAAATTGCCAGGGCAAGAGGCAAGCACAGGAAGTGAGCGGGGGAGTAAAGAAGTGGGAAAAACATTGGAAGGTGAAAAGTGATACAGAAAAACTAACAGATCTGTGAAGGGTGCAGAAAGCTGAGAGATTTAAATGAATGCTAGTATAGAAGAGCTGGAAGCTAATGGGACTCTGGTGGGGGGGTGGGAGCAATATATCATATAATGAAGTGGTCCCTGAAAAGAGGCAGAGAGGCAGGACTGGGGTCACAAATAGGAGACTGAGCCTGAAGACAGGAGTGGATGGGGGCAGTGGCATGTGTCCCACAGGATTGGCAATACTAGAGCTTGGGTGAGAAGTGGCCAAGTTTTGAGGGAAACTGAGTGTGTGTTGAGCAAGATGGAGCTTCTCCTTTTCAAGGGCTACTGTCTTATAAGAGCTAGAAATTAAACCAAGCTCAGAAAGCTGCCTTGAGTAGAGTTAGAAAGAGCAAGTGCTGCAAAGCTGGGAAGGTGAAGAATTGAGGTTGTCTAAAATACGTTAACTGAGCTCCCCTGGACATTTGCATGATGGTAGTTTTAAATTCTATGATCTCAGAATGGTATGGTCTTTCCAAGTGCAACAGATGTGTATGAAGATTGCAGCACTGTAGGACAGGTCTCTGAAAATGTGCTTTTATTTTATTTTTATTTTATCTTCTTTGAAAAATGGTACCTTGCTTAATTTTCCAATTATGTATTTACTTGCATGATGGAGAAGATGAAAAATTATTTTCTTTTGATCTGATGTAATTGGAGCTGTATTTTAGGGGAACTAATTCAATCTTATCTGATTATATCCTGAGCACGGTCAAAAGTAAGGCTGCAATTGCTATTTAAGGAGACTAGTTACAGAGGTTGTGTCATATCAAATACATTGCTTTTCTACTCTGTTACTGTGAGATGGGCTGCTCTAAATTAGATGGTCTAATTCTGGAAAATTTGAATACGTGCAGGTGGACTTTTGTGTCAGCAAAGCCACACTTATTTAATTTGAGCTCCATATGTCTGCAAAAATTGATTCCATATGGTTGAATAGCACATTTTGAAAATGTTTCTTTAATTCATACTAGTGCCAGGAGAAAGAATAACTCTATTTTTTGAGCTCCTTAACTAAGTGACAGTGCACCTGTACATGAACCTTCTTTCAATTTTTAAAGCTGTAATTGAATATGTAGAATTTGCTTGTCACGTGCTAACAGCTTTAAGGTAGCTTAAATATGTGGCTAACAAAGGCTTAACTGTGTGCTTTCTGTTTGTACTCCTAAAAACAAGTGATGAAATATACCTAAATCATGCAATCCCACCTTCTACTAGGTTGAATTTACATGAGTTTTCTTACAGAAAACTCTTTCATTTAGGGTCATGGTAAATCTTTAAAAAAAATAATATATATATATATATATATCTATATAAAACTGGTCAAATAAAACCCAGTGTTTTCACATGGGGAAAACAGCTTTGGGTTTGCTTCTGGTTAACCATATTGATGGGAAATAATCCTGTTAGAGAAGCTGGAGATCTGAATTTTTAAATTGGGACCATAGAAGTTGGTATAATCAAGAGATGAACTTATGAGGAGTAATGTAAATTAATTTTTTTTTGTTTTTTTATTGTACACAGGTACCTAAGGATAAAACTGGCCTGAAGGAAAAATCTGGGGGAAGCTGGGGACGTTGACTGTTCTTGCACCTGAGTAAGTGAATGCTTATTGGTAATCAGCTTTACAAAATGTTAAAACTGTTAAATATTTTTCAGCATCTTCATGCCTTATTGCAATTGTAACTAGAGAAAATACTTTGACTTTGGAATTGATAAAGACTAGAAGTACTAGGGCTACCTGCAGGGAGGGAATGGGATGTAGAGCCTTCAGTGTTTTCCAGTAGGTTTTCTTTTTATTGCTACCCTTGAAATCTCTGTAAAATGAAACATAGATTATAAGCAGGATTTCTGGGTATTTTGATGTTTTGCCTTTTCAGTTATTTATCTTCAGATTAATTTCTGAGTTTCTTAAAGCTTAACTTGATCTTGCTGCTCTGTAATCGTGGTAAGGCACAGAGACTCAGCAGAACTGCAGGTTAAGAACAGGCCAGGTTGAATATGAGGTCATCAGAGGGTGAAGGCTGAGGAGATGACCTTGTGGAAGGCTGTCTTGGAAAGGATGAATGTTCATTTCATGAGGGATTTTTTTGAGACAAAAACTATTGTCTCATTGGGTTTGCTTCCGTTAAAACAAGACAGGGACAGCTTTTCTTCATCAGCTTGGATGGGGCAAGTGGTAGACTTTCCGTAGCATGTGGAGGCCCCCAGTCCCAAACCTAGCCTACACAGTTTTCTGAAAAGGCAGGAAGAAAATTTTCCATTTATCCACATAGCTTTCTTTCCTGGCAATCCAAGCATTATTCTGGTTACAAAAAAATATTTTACGTGTCAAAAAGGTATGTTGTGTTACTGACTATTTAATGCATATATTTAGTCATACATATTCATGTATGAAATGCCTATAATATTAATGAGCAGATAAATTTTTTACAGCATGAAACTTCTTTCTACTGTAACGTATTTTTAAAAATGGGCAAGTTAATTGAGTTTTCTGAAACAATTGCTAGAGCTGGAGCCTTTCTTCCTGCTTGCATTTCTCATCCTAAAAGAATTATCTTTGGTTTTAGAAAGCTTTATTAAGTTGAATATCCTTACCAGTATTTACATTAAATTTTGCAAACAGTACTTACCAACTGAGAGTCTCAATCTAATCCAGTCTAAACTTGTTACCACTGCTGTTTGTTCCAAATCTGGGTCGTGGTTTATTCATATTGTTGTGTATAATGTATGAACTTATAAATTGATTTCCATCATATCACTGCATAAAAAAGTGTATTTCATTTTGCTACAGTATTTACTGTGTTTATCTCTGCAATAGAGTAATAGACAAAACCATTTCTCATTGCTTTCAATATTAAAGAGAATTAAATGTGTAACTTAAAAATATTCCAGGCTTTGTGAGCTATAAACATATAAGACTTTTAATTCATTCAAAAATTCATCATGGCAGCATTTAGCGTTATTATTCTTTGATTTGTGTGTTAGATACTGAATTAGAAATAATGCCCGAGACTCTATTATAAATAATTGGTTGTTTTCCTGTGCATTAGTAGTTCTCATGGAGGTTCTGGTTCCTTGTCTTGCACTCGCTGTGTATGGTTTTAGTTAGGTTTCTGAACTAGCGAACAGGTGTAAGGTTTATTAAAGAAAAGTTCAGTGCTCTTAAATGATAGTGGCATGTTTTGAAATCACAGTTGGCTCAACAGCTCTGTTTTAAATCCAGCAGGGACCTTTGAGAGAGGTTTTTTCCTTGTTTCTTTTAACTTCTATACTAACATGAAGCAAATGTTTTCATTTATTTCCTGTGTTATCAGTCCTACTCTGCATATTTTAGTCTATTGCTTTTGACAGTGATGAAAGGCAGCTATTTCCCGACCTTTTGTATTTTGGGTGCTACATAAGCTCAGCTGTTCATTTTGGGAATATTTTCTTCTCCTAATTTGTTTCTCTTTCCTCATTTGAAAGGCAGCACTAGAAATCCCAGGTACTATTGCAGTCTTCTTGGAATTATAATTTAGATTTTGTGCTTGTGTACATGAGAAGGAGCTTGTCCATAGAAAGGAAAGGCAGTCATGCTGCTAGACTGGAGGACCTGTAGGTATAGTGACAAAGATACCGTGCCTTGACAGAGATACCATGTCAGTGTTTCGTTACTTTGTACTTGAAAATTGTCCTTAATTGTTCTCTAATAAGGTAGAAGTCAAGACCTAGTGAACTAAGAAATGGGGATAATCCAATTGAATTGTGTAGTCTGTTCCTTCATGAATATAGGATTGATCTCTAGGTGTTTTACCCAGTTTATTATTTGCCAGTTACTGTAGTTACCGTGTCACCTACAGATTTTCTCATTCAGACTTGAAATTGAGTGCCCTGGGGTGAGATTTTCTCTGTTAAGCATGAAAATGAACTGGCCTTGGTTTTGAGAGCATCCTGCGTGTAGCAGTTCTTGCGCCTGCTGTTCTGGAAAGATCAACGGGTTTTGTGCAAATCTACATCTGGGCGTGAAGCAAGATAAATACATCCTTGATGTAACCCTCCTTCTGCTGTATTTTGTTCTTCTCCAGGGATTTGTAGGTATTAGTCCTGACTGTATTTAGGGGCTGAAGTGAAGCCAACTGGTGCTGCTGCTGTAGCCTGTTGATGCTGTAGGATGAAGCTCTTCAACTTCCTTTAGCAGTTAATTTCACAGAGATTGTTATTATTTTTGTAAATCACAGTGTATGGTTTCTGACAGCTTTTAAAGATGTCATATGCTCTGCTGTTTATAGTGTAGAAATCTCTGGGGATTTAAAACTCTTTCTCTACAGTATCTCTCTCACAGAGATCAATTTGGTTTCTAATTAAAGTTTTATCAACTTAGCATCCATTGAAATTCTAAAAAAGTTGATGTTTGAGACAAATATAAGAGGTTTTTTAATCTCATGAGACATTTTTTGTTGAGGATTGTTGGGGTTTTTTTCTATTTTTGAGTTTCTTTGTTGTTCGCAAAGTGGTGTTTGAATAATGGAAAGCTTTAGTAGGTGAAATTTTTAATGAAAAGGAGCCAAACACATTTATTTAAACAATTTTATTTATTAAAATAGCTTGTTCTCAGACAGCTAACAAAACTGTAGTTGTACTTCTTCCCCATTCTTTCTTTGAAAGACTACTTATTTTGATCAGACCTGAAATGTTGATGAAATTATATCTCTTTGTTTTACCTGAAGCCTTTCATTGGTGTTTGGAAAGTTGTATATCACTACATTTGAAAGGTACCAGAGTCCTGTGGTTGGCCTCAGCATTAAAATATATAGACACTTCTGCTTTATGAGGCTGTAAACCAGATAATTCATCACTACTGACGATCTGGAAGTAGATGTGGGCTTTTAAAGAACAATATGTTATATTACAAATTCCTTGGGAGGGGGAGTGCTTGTTTTTAGGGATTCCTGGAGAGTGGAAGCCTATTATGGTGGTATTGTACATGTAATAAATCATGTACTTGGCCTAGGTTTGGGTTTTTTCCCTTTTTTTTTTTTAAGGTCTAAGACCATTTAAACATTGTGTCATAATCGTAATAATAAGTGGTATCCTCTCTGCAAACACAGAAGAGAGAACATTTTTTTTTGTTTTTGCAGTGTACTATTCTCACTATCTATATAAATAAATTATAGTGTGTGGCAAGATTCACATGAACAGCAATGCAGCTGTGTTGCTGCTGCCTGCCCAAGTAAGAAGAAATGAGAGGGAAAGAGGGGGTGACAGGGGGGATATGGATCGGAGAGGGGCATGGCACTATGAATAAATTGACACTGTGGTTTTACTGGGGGAGGACACTCATTACAGGAGGCTTCATCTGCTTGCTGCTCTCCCATATTTAGAAAGCATCTTTAGTGATCCTTTTTGCAAACAGCTCATGCAATAACTGGCAAAACAGAAGCAATTAGCGGTGTAATCTCAAAGGGAATCTCAAGCTTCACTTCAAGTGCAATGATTAAATCCACTAAAATGATAACCATTGCTGCCAAGAACTCCTGTAATTGGTCACTAATGTATTTTGTTGTAGCAGTCGATAACTACTGCATTTCATGCACATAATTAGTAATGCATACACGTTTGGTCAGTAAAATTGAAAATCCTGATAACCGAGGGTAGAGGGGGTGGAAGGAGCACAGAGCTGGAGAACTGAAATACTGCTCTGTTGATAGTACCTAACTAGAGCTGTGTGCTTCAACAAAACAAGTGTCCTACTGTGCTGGAATACAAATGGGCTGTCTGTGGCAGGATATAGCAAAGACATTTGGCAGAGAGGGATTTGAAAGCTTCTGGCATAATGTAATTGAATTGGCCATTTCTTTAAAGATACAGCAAATTGTTTGCTGCGGCATTCATCATCATAAGGAAGGTCAGACAGCTTGCCAAACATATGATATTCATAATAAAAAGTAAAACGGTGACGCTTACATTTAAACACAAATCATGTTATCGTGTTTGTAAAAGCTGGAGAAATGAATGGGAATGTTTTTGGTGGTGCTGAGCATTAGTAATCTAAGTAAGACTGTAATTCAAGAGGGGGAAAGCATAGAGGCAGAGAAAAGACCCACAGGGAAATTCAGCTACTGAGCAACATATGATCCCCCTGATTTGAGAGGGTAGTAGGTGTTTTGGCAGGATTATTGCTGACTCTCTATTCTGATCACTTAAGGGAAGATAAGCTTGTATGATCCTATTTTTTGCCTTTTAAGAAAACAAAGGGAAAAAATAACAAAGACGAAGGGCTCAAGTCTTTAAAAAGAGACAAAATTTGAACGAAGCGTTGTTGGGGGGTTTTTTGTTAGTCAGTTATGCTGTGACAAAATAAGATGATGCAACAACCTGTAGCATTTCTGAAACGTTATATGAAATGCTCTGTATTGGTACGCTGGGAAACCCCTTTCGAGTCACATCCAGAACGCTGAATGTAAATTGCCTGGTGACAGGGGCTGTGGGCCATGCAGTGATGCCTCTGCAAATGAGTAGCTGTTAGCTTTTAGGTTCTAACACATTCAGGAGACTGGCATTTTGATTTCTTGCACCACTGCACCGCTGATAGGGTTGGAAATGGGAATCAAAATAATTAGATTGGATATATAGATCCCAGCAAACCAGCCAAGAAAGCGGCTGGGCTGAGGAGGGCCGCTCTGAATTCTAAAATGTGCCAGTGCTGTTTTTATGAGAGCGTGAGGATGGAAGGAGTAAACCAGAGTGCAGATGCTCACCATTTATATTCAAAGCATGTAATAAAATAATCGAATGTATGCTTCCTCCTATTAAAGCCTGTTAAAATCAGTAATAAAGTACATTACTGTTGTATTAAAAAGGGAGCACAAATTTTCAGGTAATATATCTTAGTTGTATGCATAGTGTACTGATAAGCAGACTGGGAAGTGGTCTTTTACATTCTCCAGGGCATTCCTCGTTCCTGATACAGGACTGGTCCCATCAGGGCATTTTCTGTTACTTAGTCCAGCAGTAGCTTTGCAGTATTCCCACTGGCAGTTTTTTACAGGCCAGCAGTGGTTGTTCCCCTCCAAAAATTCTTTCCTTCTAGTCACACAATATTTTTCGTGTAAAAAACACCAACAAAAACAAACCACCAACCCCCACCGCCACTTTCCACGTACTCCTTGAGTTTCCATAGCGGTTAGAAAATGTCATCCTTTTTCTGCTAGGTGCATTCTTCCTTTAGATATTTGTAAACTATTACCCCACTTTTTCTTTGCCCCGCTTTACCGTCTTTCACCTGTAGAAAATTTCTCTTTCTTTACTCAAATGTCAGTTCTTCACATTTTTGCTTTTGAGAGACCCACCTTCATTTAATCAGGAGACTCAGGAGTCCAGGTTCTCCTTAATCTATAGTGAATATATCTTTTTCCTATTAGCATGATTTCTGATGCTTTTCTTTTTTAAAATTTTACTCTGTAGATTGACTGCCCATAATACCTCCCACTTCATTTATGTCTCAGTGCACTCTCTCCCTTCTTTCCCTACCTTCCTTATTACTGATCCAAATTTTTTTCATACCAAACTTGTTATATCTTGCATTTTCCCAAACAATATCTCACTGTTGCTTTTCATTTGTATTTCTATTTTTGCATTTCACTGCATTAAATCCCAAGACCTTGTGCCTGCAACTTCTGATCTATCAAGTCAATGTTAAGCCTCCATCCAAAATAGCCTATTTTGTTTGCACATCTGCCATGGAGGGAGGCAGTGGCTGCAGTATCTCCTCAGCTTTGATGCCAGAGCTGTGTCTCTGGTAATACTATATAATAATAACACATGTGAAGTAGTTGCCTACTTTTGCAGAAGCCTGTCCTCTATGCTGTCCCTAAAATACTGACTGAATCCATATGCAAATACGGCAAATACAGCAGATACAGTTGTAGTCCCTGGGAAAAACTATGTTGAGCTGTTCCTGAACTAAATATCAGCCTTTTTTTTTTCCTGTTTTCCTACTTTGGATCTCCAGGAGGTCTTAGGTGTTAATTTTCTTATTTTCTTATTGTGCTCTTCGCTTCATTATTTCAAATCACCCTACTCAATTGTAAAGATAGTGATGAAGAATAGCAAAGTGATGTCTTCTTGTTTTAATCCTTGCAAGCCCACGATATCTAAAGCTCCTTCAGAAGCTCTCATTTGTGTATCCTGAAGGTGCACTGTGGCTGTGCTGTACAGCTTGCACATAGGTCTCTCATTCAGTAATACAATCTTTTGATGTAAGACTGCAAGACTAACAAATAAAAAGTGTATTTGCTATCCATATGGAATGGATGATATTTAGCTAGTATGGGGGTGCAGCATGGATGAGCATGCTCATACCAGGAGCTCTAAGAATTTGGATTTATTGCAGAGACAGTTTGGTAGTTCTGCAGGAGCTAATCTTTCTAGTAGAAAACATAAAATCCAATCTGTTTTGTTAAAAGAAGACTGAAATTATGAGTTGGCCATCATCTGGTTATAACCATGTGAAGATTTATGATATGAGAAGGCTCTTCTGTTTGGATGTTACGGAAATAAAAAGATATGCTGGAAATAAGAAAAAGACAGAAGACTTCAAACCGGAAACAGATTTTGTTACTCCCCCAATATTCATAGCTCTTTTAAAGCTGGCAAAACTGTTGAAGTTGAGACAAGGAATTAGCTGAAATTATTACATCCAGCTCAGATGAATTTCTAAAATACAGATTTCTTTCAGTGTTTCAATGTTACATTTAATGCAAGAATTGCATGTTTGAGTTTCTAAACTTGTGTTTTTGAGGAAATCTAGTAGAGGTAGTAGGTAACTTGTGTTTCTTATTGGATTCATGCTTATTAAGGCCTTCAGTTAAGGTTTG
The DNA here is from genome assembly GCF_008360975.1 of Lichenostomus cassidix. Lineage (NCBI taxonomy): Eukaryota > Metazoa > Chordata > Aves > Passeriformes > Meliphagidae > Lichenostomus > Lichenostomus cassidix. Next base: position 19,719,933 of record NC_139479.1, on the reverse strand, counting down.
GGCTTTCATACACGCAGGTTATTTAGTTCAGAGGATGGTCACAGGTTTCTGGAGGCCAGCTGGAACACAGTAGTTGCTATGCAAGAAATAGTTCAGTAATGCTCCAAAGGTTAGCTCTTAAAACACACAGCTCACTTACAATCCAGTAAGGATTGACCTATGCTGAGAGTTTATTTGAATGCTTGGTACTGTTCTTTTATATAGGGAGTTTGGGGGACAAAAAGGGTGTTTTTTTGTTTTTTAATAAATTTTTCCTTGACCTTTATCTGCAGCGAAGTTGGCTGGCAGTATCACAGCAGGTCTAAATGCAACATTTTATTTATGGCATTAATTTTATGGAAGAACAAATGGAGTTTGGAGAAAAGAAGAAATTGAAGAGTTCTTAGCTTTTTTAGATTAATAACTTGCTGAATGTGAATGAATGCAAAGCCACTGACTTGAACAAAGAGGTCAAATTAAATACCTTGAGCAGGTTCCACAATGTCTAAGTGTCTGCAACACTTGATCCCCATATTTTGGCTGCTGCTATCGAGACAACAGTGTAGCAGTGTATTGCACAGGTAACATTTTTTGTACCTTTTAAGGTGCTAACTGCTATTAAATATTTCCTGATCCAATGTATAAATAACCTTCTGTGATATGAATTCTAGGTAATGGAAACACCTTATGTATTTCAGTCCCACAGTATAGCATTTGTTTTATTTAGGAGACCTGCACATGTATTTAATCTTCTATTATAAGGTATTAAAATCACATGGTATAAACATCATGACATGGCATACGACTAACTTGAATGTGCTGTAGCTCAGGACAAACTGGGCTGTTTCTTCCTTGTCTAGAAGACATTCCTGTGCTTGTTGTTGTCTTTTCTTTGTTTATTGGAACTGAGTTTATGCCCTTCTTGTACAATAATCTTCAGAACTAAGTGTGCTCAGTGGATATCTTACCCCTTGCAACTTTTCACTGACAGTGCACGCTATGTGAGATGATGTCTTTTGCCGTTCAACTAATAACTCAGGTTGTTACTCTGTGTTGACTTTGCTTTTGAAGGCCATTTGAAAAATATGTAAAAGAATATTCAAATTACTTTCCTTTTTCTCATCTCTTAGGCCAACACTTAGAAACATCGTGAATGGTCACCTCTTGTCAGATAGTACAGAATCAAGGAAATTTTTAGATTATTTCTGAACTGATAGAGCAGTTTCCTTTACACAAAAACTTAGCTGTAAAGAGATTCGTATATTTAGTTATTAAAAAAATGTATTGTGGCTGTGTAGTGAAGTATGCAGAAAATGTTTTTTTATTTGTGGAAAAACCCATGGTTTTTTGTGTTCTTAGGGGAATATGGTTTGAATCTTGCTTTGTTACAGTAGCACGTTTTTTAGATTTCCAAGGCATTAGTAATGAGTAATACCCTTCTGCCACCCATGTATTGTTTGGGAAAATTAAGTTTGTTTGAGAAATGATAAGTGACAACACTGATATCTTAGCTCCTTATCTTGGGAAGTGCTCCCCTTATTTTCCTTTTCCATGCCCCTCTCCAGGAACAAAAGCAATACAAGAATGCAGATGTCGAAAGGCACGAAAATGTGCTTAAAGTATTTTCCTTCTGTCTTGGAACAATGGTTGCTGACAGCAGAAGGCTCGCTTGCTTGTTAAAATTAGATTTGAATCATCAGTGTAATAGCAGTAGGAAATTGTAGGATGGAAAGGTGCCAAGAAGCCTATCTATATCTGCCCTTTCAGAGCACACAAGGGGGGCCACACTGACTCGAGCTGTCTCCTCAGCTGAGTGGGCTTGCCCTGTATGACAAGCACTGCTTTAAGCATCCTTAAAACAAAATTGTCCTTGGGCAGAAGCCACTGAAGTGGGATCCCAAGAACACAACAGTGCAAGACAGCTGTTGTAACTTGGGCTTCTGAAGAGTGTGTTTCTGGTTGGTTCCTTGTATCACATTTAATTGGGCCCACTCTCATTACCTCCCGTCATTTTCCTGTAATAGGATAAAAAAAAAAAAAAAATCTGTGTTTTGGGGCTTGGTTTGCTGGATTTTTTGATTGTAAAAACACTGGGAAGTTTTCATAAGTTGGTTGCGAGTAAACTAGAGGATGATGCTTGCTCTGAAGCTGCATCAGAGTCAGCATCATTCTGGCTTTTTCTGTTTCTCTTCAGTTGTTTTAAGGCGGTCCAGTGCCCAGTTACCTCTTTTATGTAGTTATTATCTGTTGGCTTTGCAGTAACCCAGTCTGTGGAACACAGTGACCTCTGTATGCACCTTAAAACCATTCACAGAAATGGCTGTAATTCTGCTGATGCACAATGCATCAGCCCATTTAAATCTCTTTTTCTTACAGAGGGGATGGTTATGCCTCTGCTGTGTACTGGCTTCTGTTTAATTTCCATTGCAGTTTTTTACACTGTTTCCATAAGCAGCTTAGCTCTTGATTACTTTAGGGAGTGCTTTGTGTGATGTAACAGTAATTGATATCAGCTGAAGTGCTAAATCTACCAGTCCACTAATTTAAATTAGTGCCAGTTGGAGATGGGAGAGCAGAAAGCAGGACTGTGCACGGGAGAGGACTTTGCTTTTGGAAATTATTCAGTTTGCTCTCAGAGTAAGAATTTTCTGACCTTCAGGTTATGAGGTTATTCTTGTCCTGGAATGGTAAAATGAAATCAAAGTGGTTGTGAAGGGACGATCAAGGAGGAATTTTATTTTAAGTGTTTAATGATATTTAGTGCGTTACTGTTGTCTTCATCAGTGCTAAGAATGAAATCAGATATATTTTAAAATAAATCTACATAAATAACTGGGTTATAATAAATACAGTGTTGGTTTATATCTTTTTTATCATTTGTTTACATTTACTCCATTTAACACTCTGTTGTATGTACATATATATTCATCGATCTGTATATATCTGGAGTTTATATATATAATGTTTATTTATTTTGTGGAGAAATAAGCAATTCTACAGCTGGGCTGTATTGTTTATAGGTATTATTTAATTGTTGGCAAATATTTGGAAGGCACAGGACCACCACAGTTTCGTGAGACTGCTGTAGCAAATTTGATGGTACACAAGAGAAAATTGAAAGCACTGCCTGAGCATGAGTGGTCATCTTGACCTGATCTGTTTGTGTGTCCAGCTTTTAGACTGCAATCCCTACTCACACACATGTACCAACTGATACATCCACATGTACAAATCTTCCACATTTGCTCGAAGTTGGTGGTGTATTTGTGATTGAAAAAGTGGATAGGGTTTGATCTACCTCTTTTCCCCAAAGTCCTTACAGGATGGTAGGATGGTGTACTGTCAGATAGGCTTCAGGTTGCTCAGATGATGGTGGTTTGTACTTGTTCTTTTCTGTAAAATGAGTCAATTATTTTATGTTTTATGTGTTCTGTGGTCCTATATCATATTTGCAGACAGTTGTTTGCCAGTTTCTCAAGACGGTGACAAGAGCCATTCCTTTAAATAGCCCAGATACTCGTGTTATATAGAACCTTTTTGTAACTGTTCTTCCTATTTGTCTTGTAGGTGTCTATAAAAGTATGTAAATCTGATCTATAATATTAGGGGGTTTATGGTCTCAGTGCTTACATTTCAGTTCCATGCAGTGCGTTGTGAGATTGCATGTACTCTTAATTCATACTGTTAGCCATTATCATCCTTAAACATATTCCATGTCCCTTGGGTGTCCACCTACCATCTGTTACTTTATCCCATTAGATTTCCACCCAATTTCTCATTTTTTCTCTAGCACACTGTGCTGAAAAAGCCCTCCTTATAGTTTCCCTCATTGATCTCCCAGTTTAGTCTTAATTACACAGCTAATCAGATTATGATGACTCTCTTTATTTCTTACCTGCCTGTCCTTTCCAGTATGACCAAAAACATGTACGTCATTTCTGCACAGGGCTATTTACATGTGTGCAGCACAAGTACACAAGATTCTTCTAAGCACTTCTTTCTGCTCCACACACTTTGTATGGAGGGAATAAAGCCTTTTGTGAGGTCCAATTCTGCACAGCTTCATCAACCACTCAGCTTCCACTTCCTCCTGTGGATCAAGGGAATCCAGCTCTTGTTGGAGCCAACTCAAAAGCAGTGGCCTGCCCTCCTTGCCCTTCTCCTTGACCTGTGCTCCCATCCCAGGGTGCTGTCAGCTCTGTCACGCTGCTGCGCTGTGCTGAAAGATGCGCGCTGAGCTTCCAGCCAGCTCGACAGCCTGTTCCCGACACATGGCAACCATGGGCTCTTAAATAAGCTTAGGCTGGCTATTAATACACAGTGCTGAGTCACCGCTGAAATGCTTTACTTTGCTGTGCACCTTTTTAAAGCAAACCATGGCCAGATCAGGTCTGCCTAGGACAGGCTCTGCTTCACTGTCCCAGGCCATGGAACGATGAGAGACTCAGCCCTTTGTGTGGAGGGGCGAGGAAGGCATCTGTGGAGGATCACCTCTGGAGGTGTCTGCAGCCACCTTGCCCTGCTTGAGCGTCACCACCCAAACTAAAACCTGGGAAAATACTCTCCAGGCAGAGAAAGTGGCTTTCTGTTTTCTTTAAAACCTCTGAGATATGTAGTGTTCTGGGAAAATGGATGAGAATTATTTACAAACCTGATGACAATTCCAAACAACTGAGAGAGCATGTTTACTGTTAACTGGCATTAACTCCATTCCTGCATGGGGAACCATTGTTTTATAGGGCAGGAAGGGTTCATCCATTCGCTGCTCTTTTTTGTATTGCTGGACAAAAGCTTGCCTGATAAAACAGCATGTTTTCATGGCTAATGAGCTCAGCCAGTCCTTGGTTTCTGTCCATGTACTGCAGGAAGTAAACCGTATGGAATATTACTGTGCAATATTCAGGTTCATTTATAAATACAAAGATTCATGTGTACAAATTGGCTTCACTCTTAATTGATTTAGAATACTTGATTAGACAACACAGCTGAGCCAATGTAACTCTTGCTGCCTCTGAGAGAGGTGGTTCAGCTCTCGCTTTTGTCTTCCCATCTCTTCTACCCATATGGTGCTTGCCTGACTCCTCAGTCCACTGATGAACTCCTTCCTTCCTGGAAGAGATCAAGCTATTTTATCTGGTTTGATGGTATGAAACAGGTGTAGGGAACTGCTTACTTCATTTCTGGAAATGACGTTTCAGCACAAGGGTTGCAGGTCTAGTGAGTAGCCTCCAGTGCCAAGAGTATGAGCTAGATCAGCATGGGCTCATGTCTGCTTACTGTTTGGATCAAGAAAATGAGTAGTCTCATTTTACATATATCTTCTGTGATATATTTTTAGATGTTACCACCTGCACATGATATAATAGTCTTGTGGCAAAAAAGAAAAAAAAGCAAAAAAAAAGCATTTTTAGAACAGATGGTATGATTGATAGAGCTGTGGTTTTACATACTTTGAATTTGAGTGGAGTGAGGAGACTTTCTACTCTGACACAAGCTATCCTGCACTTCAAAATAAAATATATTAAAAAATGCCTTGGTGCCTGAATACTTGGCAGAAAAACAAGACTTATTACTTTACCCAGTAAAAATCAATGGCCACAGAGCGAACATGTTCTTCACCAGCTAATCATGTAGAGCAGAGCTATGTTTCAGTAGTTTTGATGACTGATGAGGGCATAACATATAAGTACTGATGCTCTACTTGTGTTTATTTCGACTTTTTGTCTTACAAAGCTGGCCAGAATCATCTCCGGTGTACAGCCATCCTTTACATTAGGCTCATTGCAAAGCAATGTGCTGTGTAGTAACTTTGGGAAACAGTTACAGAGTTTGCAGCATGTGTTGGGAAACCATTTTGATTTAATAGCCTTTTGTGAGCATGGGTGAAAGTGCAGATCTACAGTTTTCAGGGGCAAATTTAATGCTTGTGCTCAAGGTACTGGGGCAAGAAATGCCTCTTTAGTGCTGCTGTTTGCCCAGAGTGGGAGCAGCAGTGGCGGGAGCTGCTGATGGCCCAGGAAAGTGAACGATAGGAAGGAAGAGGTCAGAGCAAGATTGTGCTTCTGTCTGGAAAAAGCAAAGCAGAGGCAGTGCCTTAGGTTCTGACAGCTCAGGTGTGCTTTTCTCACATTTAGGTAGTCTTATAGTCTTAATAGCATTTTCATTTGTGTGTCACCTCTTTGGCTGTTCCCCTGTTTTCTGTAAAGAAAGGAAACTTCCCAGCTGTGGTGCTAAAAAGACATGGTACTGACAGCAGTCCTAGTTTTGGTATTCCTGGCCAGTGATACTCTGTGACAAAATTGCTTAAAGCTGACCGAAATGATTAACTTAGGTAACAGGATTGTACTGCTATCTCTTGTGGACCAGCCACTGAAAGAGATGTGTGAGTTGGATGTAATGAATTAAATGTGCCTTTGCACCAGAAGAGCCAAGCCAGGCACATCCGCCAGACTCTGTGTGGGTTGAACTGAGCCTGAGGCCTGGGGACTTTGATGGCTTCAGGGAATCACCTTCTGTTTGGGAAGCCTCCATCCAGATGGAGGGAGCCCAGTGCAGCACAGTCAGGCCAGCCAGGCAGAAGCCATTGGAAGTGGCCAAATGGGGACATGTCCCACACTTGCTGGGCTTCTTTGGGCCTGGCTGGGTGACCTGGCAGGACTGCCTGCCCGCTGAGGTCTGGCTAGAACCTGGCTTTGTGATGAAAAGAAGAGCCAGGGCTGGGTGTGCAGCATGCAAAGGGTAGTGGGGGACTTCAGCAGATGGATTTTAGTAGTCTCGGTTGATGTAACTTCATGGGATTTTTTTTTTCCATAGCTTTGAGCATACCTAAGTCTGAGCACATTTTGCTGAGACTGAAAAGGCATTTCCCAGGATTTCTTGCTGCCCAGTTTCAAAACACTGCTGTAAAATAGGGATTCTTAGGGATAGGGAGGTTTACAAAAATGACAAGAAACTGGATTATAATAGAAGAGGGAAGTAAACCTAAGTATAGGTGCCATGACTTTTTGCTTTACACCTAGGGACAGACCTTTCTATTGGCAAGTTGTTATACTGAATATCCTGATCTGTACACTGTACAGAGTTAGGGTGCTCACTGGTTTTGACACTCTGGCTCCCTAAAATGTAGAGTGAGGTTACTTATGTGTGAGAGAGGTTTACAGCCATGTTGCCTATGAAAATTGCGTCATGTATGTGTGTGCCTACAGGTGCCTGTATACCTGTACAGAATGCAGTTAAAATCATTCTTCTATGTAGACCACAAGGTCTGGAGGCTTTCTCCACACAGGGCAGCATCTCAGACACACAGGTTCTGCAAAAAAGCCAAGTGTTTTCTCACAGTGGCAGTTTATTTTTGGGAACACAAAACCGTGAGCAAGCAGCACTGTGTCACACATCCGTAAGGGTTTGCACAGATGAAGGGTAGTGCAGCCCAGCAATATGGATGTGCTCGCATCCAGGCCTCCCCATCCTTCCCTCCTCCCTCCTCCCCTCTGTGCCTGCTCAGGCGCACAGCAGGAGTGCAGAGATGGCTGTGGCTGTACCTGTTTGTGGGTGATGGGTTGTTTTTCCCTTCGGTCGCTGCAGGAAGAGAGCAGCAGCTTATCGAGCACTTCAGTCTGCTTTGCAGAGTGGAACAGCTTATGAGAAAATGGCTGCCTGGCTTTCCAGCCGTGGCCCAGGGATGGCCGCGCAGGAGAAAATGAGGATCCGAGCTGCAGGAATCTCTCAAATGGCAGTTTCCCCTGCCATTTAACATTTATAAATATGCTATGAAGGATCCTTTTTCTTTCCAGGTAGCTGCCTCGCATTAGTCCTTACAGGTTTGCCATTCAGCACAGCAGCAAGAGGGGTGGAAGGAGCCTTTGCAGACCCTCAGCAGCACTGCTAGGGAGCCCTGCCCAGACTGGGGTGCATGCACACATATCTCTCCGTATAAATGCATATAAATGCATGTATATACAAGGTGAGACTTTGGGCAGGGAACCCTGCCCAGACAGGGGTGCATGCACACATATCTCTCCATATATATGCATATAAATGCATGTATGTACAAGGCGAGACTTTGGGCTTGAAATTTGTCTTCTGAGGTATCCCAACACTTGCTTTTTAGTGATTATATTAGTGAAATGTTGTTTCCTTAAGTATTTAGTCCTTCTAAAAATGACTTTCTTCATTTTCTCATGGTTTGAGTGACACAGCCCTGCATGATGAGCAGACATTATGTGCCGTGAAATAAAAATGCATACAGCCCTTACACTGAACTAACTCGAGGTCAGAAAGGTTTTAATACTAATATAGAAATTATCTGCACAAAACAATTTCCGCTGAATAACCACTAAAAAATTCTCTGCTGTTAAAGTGCATTATCCCATTATTAAGTGGGATAATGAAAACAATTTTTAGCATATTGTTCTAGCTTTTTGCAGCAGTTTGTTGCCTTCCATTCTTCAAATTATCATAATGCTTTAATGAATTCATTCCCTCAGTATCCTGTTGGAAAAGGCAAAACTGGCATAAGTAATTATAAACTCTTAAGAGAGTAAGAAAGCCACTTACTTTGGATGTAATGGAATTGGAAAGTCTTTTAAAAGGAGTGATTAGCTTCTTTGGTATTTGGACCTTTAACATGAACTACTGTCTCATAAACTCTGATAGATTTAGCTGTGCTGGTTTAAGATGTGACAATTATCTGTTGTACTCATCTGCTGGGCTTAATCCTTCATCAACTGCTCAAGCAAATGCAATCCAGCCTGTGAGCCCTGTGGAAGCAGTGGCCTGGGATCATGTAACCTCTTCTGCATGGTGGGTCCTGCCTGGGGACTCTCTGGGCTGAAACTACCACAGCTCTTCACAGCCAGGTTCATAATCATCTGCATCTGTTTATGGTAATAAGGGAGAGGAAAAAAATAGTAGGAAAAAAGAAACAAACCCAAACAAAAACTCCAGTCAGAGCCAGGCACATTGCCTTTAGCTGTGGGCTTAGCTACCAGCTTCCAAGCAGTGTTGCCAGAGCTTTGTTTTCAGGTAACTATTAGCAATACCAGTTTTGTGGCTCTGATATACAGAGGTTTATTTTATTCCCTTGAGGAGGCTTTTCTTCTTCCCTGCCATCCCTTTAAAACATAGTGCAATAAGCCTTTCTGCAGGACCAATGTTGCTTTTGATCATAATCCCAATATATGCAGTCCACATTAGTGCTAAAGGCAAAAGGTAGTGAACTCTCTTCATTTTGTAATAGAATCATAGTATTTTAAAGGGTTGGAATACACCTTAAAGGTGATCTAGTCCCAACCCCCACTGCGATGGGCAGGAACAAAGCCTTGCTCAAAGCCTTGTCCAACCTGGCCCTGAACACTTCCAGGGCTGGGGCTCTCTTTTTCTCAGTTAAACAAAGCACTGGCAAACGTGTTCTGGAGCAGCTCTGTTTCTGTGGATGCTGTGCTGCTCATGGGCTGGAAACACGAGAGTGCCCATTAGCTGTTTCCCTCTTCCTGAGGTCAGCTGTGCTGCTTCGGTGTCACTGCAAGCCCAGGGAAAACACTTCACACTGCAGCTGTACCAATATCAAACAAAAGATGTGTTCTTGTGAATCAAACTCTCACTGTCTTTCCTTTGTATTTTCTAGAGCTGTCCAGATAGCCCTTTTTTGTATTGGTGAAAAAAAGGCTTTTTCAAAGAACTGCACATTCAAAATATGTGTGTACCAAAGGAATAGGAGGAATACTATTTGTAGGAGATACTACAGTTTGCTTCTCATTTATTCCTCTGCCACTGTCATTTCTTTCTTAACAACTGGAGCAGAGGAGTCTGAAAATGGAACTGGAAAGACAGCAGCAGGTTTTGTTTTGAAAAGCCCTTTGGAAAGAATACCTGTTTCATACTTGTGTGCCAGCATGGAAGCTCTCTGAGCAAGGCTCCACTTCAGTGCTTTTTGGAGCAGGCTTGTTACCTGACTGCTTGCTTTCATTATGTCCCTGTTTTGGATGATCCCACAAGGTCTGTGACAACATGAATGTGGGCAGAGTGCGACAGGCTGATCAGGTGATTCTAGGAAGTATCTGCTTTAAAACAAACAGCAAATTATTGCATTGAAAATGTTGAGCAGTGTTTTTTTGTTTGCTGTAGCAGCCCAGCACAGTGGGGGTTTTGTACAGAAGCCCAAGTTAGCATGGTTAACAAAAGAGTGCAGCTTCTTTAGGACAGTTCTTTACCTGGGCCAGTCATAGCTTACTAAATGAAAAATTGTGGAACATAACATTCTTGCAATACTGAAGCTACTATGGGTATGTCCTCTGCAGCGTGGCCTGGAGACATATTCATTATTTTGTTATGCTTTTCATCTAACAGAATCCATCCTATATCTGTGATTTTATTCTTAAATTATAACTTCTGGGGACAAGGACTATCTTGTCTCTTTTTTCATCTGGGTTTTTCTAGATTTTAATATAATCTTCACGATTCATCTCAAACTATTGTAATATTATAATTATTTATATAATATTAAATATATCTAAGTATAAAATTAATTACATCATATAATATTATAATCTTTAATATTAGATTCACAATTAACATTTCTAAGCAGCAGTTTAATACAAATAATGATACTTTATTATTGATCAAGGCTTTCTGTCTCCTGTTATATCTTGAAAACAAGTAGCTGGATTCAATGCTTCTGAGTTTCTGATATTCACTGGCTTGTAATTCTGAAGAGAATAATAATTAATTCACATGAGACTAGGAGTTTCTGCTTATCTTCTTTTAAAATGTTGCAACAAAGTGGTTTGAGTGTTAGGCTATATAATGCAATTCCAAATACTTTAAAAATAGAAAACTTATAAGATAATGTTATTGATGTTCTATCTTGCCAAATAAATATCTCAGTGGACTGATAATGTGGAGCTGCTTTGGAGGGATTTCTGCTGACATTTTTCTTACACAGTGTGATTGGTATGCTGCCAGTGTTAGGCACCAAACCTGACCCACTGTAAAATGTTTACAATTTTGCATTCTTGGTGTTCTAAAAATGGAGCAGCTTTCACAGTCTTTTATTCTCATATAACTTCTCCCTTTCCATGCAATCATACCTAGAAATCAGCAGCTTGTTTTGCTGGGCTGACATGCACGCTGCTTTATTTTTCAATTTCATCAGTAATAGGCTTTTCCTAGCTTGTAATGCTGCTCCACTGGCATAATGATGGTTATTCCTTATTCACACAAAAAAAATCTAGTGAAGTTTCTCTGTGGATTTCAGTCTTTATGGTGGGGTTATTAACATGTAGAAAATTATTCCAATTAATAGCTTTAATTTTTCAGCACTTTATTTTTTCTTGAAATAGAGTATACATTTGCAATCGTACTCTAGGATGTATTGAGTCTGATATTTATCTTCTCTGGCTTCTATGTTAGCTGGACTTTGAAATGATAGTGTGAATTCAGCCTTCCATTGATGGGGGAAGAGGAAAATAAAACTTTCTTCAAGACTTGTAAAACACACTTCAAAAGTATCAGGGCCAGAAAAAAATGTCAGCAGAGGCCATGTCTGCCAAACCATGGCTGCTTCTACCTTTGTGCCTAGTGGTGTTTGGGAAGACAGTGGGTCCGTGATGGTGCAGTTACACTTCCTACTTGTTTGCACGGCATCTCTGCGGGGCCAGGAGCAGTTTCTGATGGACACAGGTCCTCAGATCTGAAGGGTAGACCTACTTAAACTCTGGCCACCAGACTTTAGGCTAAAGTGGGTACGTTATTTGTCCTTGACTGTTTTACAATGAAGTACCATCTATCTCCATGATTTGCTTTGGTGGCAACTACTTTGCACGGCTGATACCTCTGCAAGGCTAAAGGCTCTTAAAACCTTTTGGCCCCAGTGGCATATCCACATGTGTCTTGTGCTGTTAGCAGCAGATAGCTGAAGGCTTTTTGATTTGTAGGGTTGTAGTTGCAGATAGGATGAGGCTTTATGATATTGTTTGTGCACAAGTTCGAAAAGCTTCCATTCAAAAGGCAGCATAAATCTAAGTAAAATTAGGCTACTTTTGTTATAATGTAGCTACTCAGGGTGCTTTTTTTAATGCATGCTCTTGGGAGAGGTTTTGTTGGTTGGTACTTCTGTTAGTTCTGAACCCATGAGGAAACAAAACTGATTTTGCACTGTGGTGTCCTACCCTTAAGGGGGAAGAAACACCCAAAGAAGGGAGCACCAAGTAGATGCTTGTAGTAGAAAGGAATGACAGAAGTCAGAGGCTCTGCAAAAGCTTACAAAGTTTTATTAGTTAGTTACTAACCTGGCATAGAAATTGGCATTCATTAGTCCATTCCTTATCTCCTGGTATAAACACATGGCAGTGAGTATGGATAAAGGGGTAGGGCAAGAGGGAAGAGAGAAAGATGGGATGTAAAGAAGGAAGAGAGAGATCACAAGTCCTGGTTCCAGCACCAATCCAGCTGATGGGGCAGCCAGGATCCCAGGGTGCATATGTGCCCAGGCTTCGGTGGTGATCAGATTTCCCACCCTGGAGATTAAGTTTCTTGTTTTCGATGCACATTAGCTATCATGTGCAATCTGTTCTTCTAGACCTTTCTGGAAATGCGTCAGAGGGCTTCAGGGGTCTTTGGCAGTCTTGATCCCCTGCTATGATCCATGCCTTCTTCTTGAGCTCATCCCTGTGCTTGTGCTGTACTACGTTGTGTCATCTCACCAAGCCAGAACAAGGACATTTGTCTCAGGAAAGTGCTGCCCTACCTCTGTACGGCCTCCTTGTCCAGCCACACTGTGTTCCTTCTCTCAGTGTTATTACCAACAATCCTTGGTGATTATCACCAGCAATCCTTGGTTGGCTCCACAGCTATCGGTGTTTGAGCCCCTTATCTTCTGCAGGAACATGTGAGCAAGTTACTCTGGGTGAAAAAGTTATTTCATGTTGAGGAAAGAGTGCTAAGTTAATTTGTGCTACTTTTTATGTGCCGTGAGCTTAGAATACCTACATAAATACACCTCTCTTTTTACAAGTGGTAAGTTACAGAACCTCAATTACTAAGCCTTAAAATGCAGTTCTGTCTTGGGATCCAACATAGGGAGTCATACTGCTGTCAGTGATAATCCCAAAAGCCTTGTGATTTCCAAGCTGTGATAGGGAGCAGGATGAAATACTTTGTCATGGATGTTCTGAGGAAAGGTATCTGCCTGGCTTTCTGATAAATTTGGCAGTTAAAAAGTTGTTTTTATTGTTAAATTGGACAAATTTGGTCTGGAAGAAGAACACAGAAAGCAACAGACACAATAATGTCACTAGAATCAGTTTTCACATTAAGACTCACAGACCTGGGTTTGGATCTCAGATTTACCAGTGAAAATCTGGAATAGCTTAATCTGTAATTCATTTGAGTCTCTCCAGACATACATCTCTGGAATTGAGTGCAGCCTCAGCCAACCCACTCCAGGCTAAACTGTTCACCTGTTTATTCACCTATGAATGCCTTAATCTACTCACCCACTGACACAGTTTCCCTGTGATGCCAAAAGACAGGGGCACATTTTATAAATGCATGGAAATCTTGAAATTCATAACTTTTGACAGCCATGACAAATAAGCAGCCATATCCATTACCTGTCCCCAGAGTTATCTAGTATCCTTTCTTTATGCAATTTCTTACAATATTTTTTTTTAACATCAATCTTCTTTTCACTTGTTATTTATTATTCATAGCATTAATAAGAGTTCACTACTTGGCTTTTATTTTCATTGGTGTATTGAATATTTTAACACAGTAACTGTGCTTGCTTTGTTTCCTTGCTGTGGATTTTTTTGGTGCTTTTTTCGTCTTGTATTTTCTAGTTTTATCATCTGGAAATATTATTAAAGACATCATATACCTTTTCTTCATCCAAAGACGTGGTGCATCTGTTGACCTTCAGGGCATATTGCCGGGGCCATCTGGTTTTCAAGGGAAGTGGGGGTTGGCAAGGAATGGGGAAGGATTTAAGGCAGAAGGAGATATTAGGTTACTTATTTATTATTTGATTAAGGTTTTGCTCTGTTGAAGGGTAAGACTGATTGGTACTTTGTTACAGTGTTTGTCTTTTTATAGTCTGTTTCTTCTTGTGTTTTTTTGTCGTTGTTGTTTTGAAGCGAGTTCAGGGCTGGGGAAGCTCTTGTGTGCATGTGCTTGTCTTTATCAAAATAAACAAAACAATATGGCCACAAACTGCTGTGAAGTGTTAACCAGTGCTGCTGTTGTAGTCTGTTGGTACCAGGATTAAATGACACCGTTTTAGATATTGTTCCTGGCCTGTGTTCATCTCTCAGTCTAAGCAAGTGTTAGTGACCAGTGAGGGATTAACAGGACAAAGTACCAACCCCATTTCAACCTGAGAAAGATTGTATTTAGAATAAGTTTGGGTTCTGGAAAAACACTCTTCCCCCAGTTTTTCAGAAGGAGCCTGATGGTCTTCTTTTAGTGAATTCATAGCACGTAGATAAGAAATACCATATCATTTCTACTCTTTCCCTTCCAGAATAAAGGAGTCTGACATGTGTGTGCAGGTTTTACTGGGGGCTGGAGACAGAGCGGAAAATAAGGAATTTTATCAATTCTGGGTGTTCCCTGTTTCAATATGGCCACAGCAATTGCTGTTCAGTGGTTTTGATACACCTTTGCTTTATTATTTTTTTCTCTTAGTGCCATTAAGAAACCACTGGTTGGCAATATAGGATATAAATTGGTAATATTTCTTATATTTTGTAAATGTTTGTCATATATCATATTATGAAATACACGGCAGTGCATAAGAAGCTTTGATTTTCATGTGCTAAAAGCTGTTTCAATTCAGTTACCCGAAGTCTTATACATGAACTGAAAATAAGGCGCACACCTTCTAAGGAGAAGGAAAAAATTCTTTTAAGTAAAGTTACAGAATAAATATTCATTTTAACTGAAAATAAGAAAAAGCCTGGTTCTAAGAGAAAAGTTTAAGCTCAGGTGTTAGAAATTATCTTCTCTGACTTAAGAAGGGGCTAATTTAAATTAAAGAAGAATTTCCCACATTAAATTGTTGTGTCTTCACATATCTGTTGGTTCTGAGTGATCTGTTCAAAACCCAGAACAACATCCCAGGAGGAGTGGGAGTGTGTTTGTGTGTGTCCCAATGCTTCTCCTCACTGTGTAATCTTCATAACTGACCCCCAGTAAATCAAAAACAAAATCTCCCCCCAGTCCAACAGCTCCTGCCCATGCACAAGTCTTCCCATAACCTGCAGCAAACCAAGTGTCTGGGTTGCAGTTATGACAATATGATGATCTTGTCGTATGCTTTTGTATTTAACAACGTCCACAATACTTATTAATTGTTCAATTTATTGTCAGTCTTCTCAGTGGATTTATTTCTCCATCTTGACCACTATTTTGGGAAGACATAAGCCAGTTGTTACATACTTATCTTACAAATAAACCAAGTATGTATGATGAGGAAAGAAGAGAAGAAATAATGCACCTTTGTAGTGTTTAATAATTTCTGCCTGAATTTAGAGAAGTGGACAAACAAGGGGGAAAAAATTCCTAACTCCTATAAGGAAAGAGAAAGCTAAGTAAGTTCATTGGGAAGGTCTGCTTAACCCATTGTGATTTTGGGGATATTTAATGTTTAAGTGTATTGTCTGAGGTGTCATTCCAATCTTGCTCTTAGCTTTTTCTCCAGTTTATTTTAAATAAGCTCTGAAGTTGAGAGTGAGGCAAAAGAACTTAGAGAAGCATACTTGAAAGCTTGCTTTGATGTTTTCCTAGTGACCTAATAAAAACATTGCAGAGGTTTACCTGAATAAAACTGATAGGGACCTGGTTCCCTTTCCTTTTGCTTGTTTGTTTGTTTGTTTGGGGGGTTTTATTTTGTTTTTTGGAGAAAGATTGGTTAGCTAATCTTAATTTTGAGGAACAGCAGAGGACAAAAAGTTAGCAGGCTATTGTCTTTTCCCCTGGCCGTGATCAAAAGCCTTTCTCACAAAGTCAAACAAGGTTTTGTAGAAATTCCACCCAAGGCTTGTAGCTGCCTGAGTTAAAGAGCTTGCAAGGCTGTGCAGCTTTTCTTAGGAAAACATGTAAAAATATAAAACATCTGTCAGAAGAACTTTATGTTTGGAGAGTTTCATGAAGCACGCCTTGGAATTTCCTTCCTTGGTGGCAGTGAGTTTGTGTCAACGTGAAATAACCAAGAGTAGTGTGACCTGGTTTCAGCAGCTCAAGGGGATGTGAAGGTGTTTGAGAGACCAGGCTTTCATGAGATTCATGGTGCCATAAAACATAAAGCTCTGATATAATTACAGGTTTTGCTTTTTTAACAACATACAGTAAAATCAGGCACAGTAAGAACATGAACAAGCAAGGAATCCTGTTGTGTTCAGGTGAGCATGCAGTACAAAAAGTTAAACACTGAAAATTTTATTTTACAAAACTGAAAGTCTGTACTCTTGATTAATTTATTCATCTCTTATTCTGTGGATCATATCCCCTGTCTACATGCAGAAGTGCTTATAGAGTTGTAAATTAAATTATTTTCTGGATCAGACATCAACTAGATCATTAATTAAATTCCAAGTGTAGAGCCAAACCATATCCTGGCTGCCTCTGTAATGTTGATGAAATTAAAACAGGTGTGGTGACAAAATTTGTACGTGGAAAATCATGACTACTTTGGTTAGCCATAACAGAGTAAGTCTATTTGACTTTCAAATCCAGAATGAATTTGCAGGATGTGAATCTGGAAGGCTGGTAGGCTGAACAGATTCAATGACAAGTGACTGGAGTCCCTTAACGATAGCCATTCTTCCCATTCATTTTTGAAGGCATACCTGAAGGAATAAAACATCTGAAAAATCTGTTTGAATTTAAGAAGTTATTTTTTTCTCATTAAAATAGCATATTTTGGTTTTCTTACGAAAGCAATGTTTTTAATAGAAAACATTCATCTTTTCTAAAGTTCTGAAGAATATGAAGGACCTTAGTGAAGTAGCTTGATGGATGTTTTATAGGAAACATTTTCCCAATGGCGGAGAAAGCATGAAAAGAACATGCAGATTATTGTTAGGAAATGTAGTAAGTAAAAAAAGGCACTAACATGGAAATAAGATAAAGAAGGTTGAGAAGGGCTATGAAAGACCTTAAAAACAAATTTAAAAAGTAGACACTGGTTTTCCAGAGAAGCTGTGGATGCCCCATGCCTGAAAATGTGCAAGGCCAGGTTGGATAAGGCCTTGAGCCACCTGGGACAGTGGGAAGTGTCCCTGTTCATGGCAGGGGGGTTGGAACAAGATGTTCTTGAAGGTCTCTTCTAGCCCAAGCTGTTCTATGATTCTACAGAAAAATAAATTTGCTTATATAAATTTGGAGATTTTTCCAAATGTATAGGTTAAGGGAATATTACCAAGGGTTGCATGTCTGTGTGACAAACATGATGACTGTGAGGTTGACAGTCCTTAAGAACAGCAGTAGTGTAGCAAGAAGGGCTGCAGAGCAATGGGAGAAAGAGTATTCTGGATATTCTGGAGAATGATCACATCAGAAATGGATAAGGATTCTGGTCTTCAGTATAGAAGAGGCAAGTCTGGAGCACAGAGTACCTATTCATAAGTGATAATTAAAATCAGTTTTGAATGAGATTCCCTTGTGCATGGAGAATAAGAGAGTCAAGGACAGAGCTCCATGGAATCCCCAAATGAGGTGTAAAATATAATTAACAGTGAATAGAAGCAGCCAAAACAAAAAGTAATTCCATGTACTATAAAGAAATGCAAGAAATTAGCAGTTTCTTTTTCAGTTGAAGCCATGTTTATATGCAACCTTCATGTTTCAGTCAGTGGTTTCTTTTGGTTTCTTTACTGTAGAATTGAATTGAAAAGTAGAAAAAACAATGTACTAGAGTACTTGAGGAAGTGCTAGGTGTTGAGTGGAAAAGCCCTGCCACTTTTGATAGACACTTTACATTCTGCAGTTTGTGTGGATTGTAAAATAAAACCCTGTCATTGTGCCATTTATTAAGTGATACACTGGATGGAATTTACTGAACAGGAAGAAATGTTGAACAAATCAATATATTTATATGAGAAGTATTTATATGAGAAGCTACATTAAACCCCATAGGTAGATAAACTGTATAAACATGGAAGAAGATGAATATAGCTGAGCTTGCATTCATTTCATATGTATTTTTAATCAGCTATGCCTGCTGGCCAAGATTTTTATTTGTCATAATTGATATCTGATGTTGTGATCTTTCTGAAATTAAAATAACTTGCTATAAGGTACATGCTATGAGAAAAAAACTAAGGTAAAATTTTTCAAGCAGAGAGAAGACACTGAAATAAGAACTTGGGTTCACTGTTAAAGACATGCCAAAGCAAACAATGCTTGGAGGGTATTGAGTGAGGTCAGTAGGGAGGAGCTGAGTAGCTCCAGGCATGTGTATAACTAATTTTTGAAATACTACAAGTGTAACTCACATTATAAATAACCATATGTTCATTAACTAACTGAAGAAGGAAAATCTGGGAAAAGTTTGTCCAGACATTTATAACTTTTTTAAAGGCAGTTGATTTTTTCCATATGATTTTCAGATTAAGAAGTGATTTTCATCTCTTGAGACTGCTCATTGTTGAGAGCTGCAGTAGAGGAAAAGAGCAAAGTTATCATCCAAGCTTAAATGCAAAGCATGAAAACATTTGGGATTTAAGCTGACTGTTGGTTGCTTGATATAGCTTCTACTTTAGAGCAAAGGTCTATGGCAAATCTTCACTAAAAACTTAGTTTAGCTTTTTTCCCTAAAGTCCAAAGTGGTGGTTGAATGCCTGAACAGAAAGGGAATATGCCTTCTGCCTATCAAAATGAAGAGGAATTGTTCAGTGCAAATGATGCAATTCTTCCTCATCATAAAGAATGTACTGTTTCTCTATTTCTAATTTCAAATTCAGCCATAATATAAATGTCTTGCAAAAAGGATAACATTTAAATGGTGAGTATACAAAGAAAGTGAATTTATAAACTAAAAGCAAAGGCAGTTCATAGTGGAAAAAATGGGAATAGATACAGGTTACTCAGAAGGCACTATTGTAAATGTCAAGTAGAGTTTGACAGCTGGTAAGTTGGAGACATAATTAAAAAAAACCTTCCTTACGTGTACAGACGGACTTTTAGTGTGTAGAGTTGGCACACAGTGCA
This sequence comes from Lichenostomus cassidix, assembly GCF_008360975.1. Classification (NCBI taxonomy): domain Eukaryota; kingdom Metazoa; phylum Chordata; class Aves; order Passeriformes; family Meliphagidae; genus Lichenostomus; species Lichenostomus cassidix. The sequence continues at coordinate 19,700,748 of NC_139479.1, read as the reverse complement.
ATAAGAAGGTGAGTAGCATATGGGGGATTAAGGCAGCTGAGTTCTAGTGGAATCTGGAGGCAAACAAATAGACCTTCAAGACAAAGACAGCTACAGTGGTCACACTGGTGTTACGTATTTGTTGACTCGTGGCGCAGCAATCTACCCTAATTAAAGGAAGGTTCATCTCACAGTGTTTCCCCTCCCAGACAGAGCCTCTGTAATACAGACAAGAGGAAGGTGTCAGAGGGAAACTTGTCTGGAGGGGCAAAGATTTCTATTTAACACACTTGTCTGCGTGGCAGTCTGTTTTGATGGAAGCTCTTTGTACACTGAGCTAAATTGTTACACGTGGTCAGTTGGGTTAAATAAAGGCATTTAGGGGAGATCCAGACTTAAGCAGGAATTGGTATTTCCGTTAAACACAGTTTTCAAAAGTTACTTTGGATTTAGACATCTCTTAAAGTCTTCATAGAAAATCAATTATATATATACTTGTGCACTTTAAATATTACTTCTGTATATATTTATTTTTGGCTTCAGTTTAGATTACAAATAGAATGACACTTGGCTGTGACCCTACAGAGGGAGAGATTAGTTTGCTAATGTAAACTATTTCTGGAACTGAGCTATGCATTTATTTCTGTATCTTTGTCTTTAGTGTTTTGCTTGGATTTCTCTGGATGCATTCTTTATAGTTGTGCTTACCACTCCATTTTTAAGACAAGCTTTTTAATCAATGTTCTGCAAGCCTAGCAGTATTGCCTGACACACTGCTTCCACCCCATGCAATTGCTGCATCAGGAGGACATTCTGCTGAATCACAACTCAATATGAATAGCTTAAAAAGAAAATATGTGAATGTTCACTAGAAACTGAACAGATTTTTTTTAAATTTAATATTAAATACAAAATCATGACCTACTAGTGAATGAATTATTGTTTGCATTGGTCTAATGAAAATAATACTCAGTATTTGCTGCTGGAGTTTTAGCTCAATTGTGAGAAGATTTAGCCGTGCACCTGGATCTGACCAAGGTAGTAAACCCACATTTGGCAAATGTAACCTTTCCAGCAGGTGAAAGGCCTTTCTTCATTTCTGCTTACCAATTTAGCAAATAGCGAATTTAGCTCAAATACAAGAAACTGCTTGGGAGATTACTAGTCAGGAAAGCCCCTTCTTTTGCCCAATTAGTAATTTCATTAGAAAACCAAGAAAGAGAGGCTGAGATGTGTTGGTTTTGAAATCTTGGAGGGCATTGGGACCAGAAATATTCAGTTAGTTTCTCTAATTAGATAATTGCTCTTGTTTGCATTGAATTGGTTCAAAATGCAGAACTGTTTACAGGGTCATGTGTGTTTTACATAAACATTTATTTACTGGTTAAACACTGTTTGAAAAGATCCTATTGTGTTTTAAATGTGGAATTTTTTTTCATTTTAATTGATGTTTAATTTCCATTAAAAAAAAAGTCCCTGTATGTAAGAAGGGGTCATTCATTATTTTCCAGCTAAATGGTGTGTAAAAATGTAAATATGGGTTAGCACACGTTCTTCCTTAGGTATGTATGTGACACAGCTTCATTGTAAATAAGCTGCAGTATTGGCCTGGTGTGAAGATTGTATTTCATTATAGAGTAATTAGTGTGTACTGCAAAACTCTGAAAAAAACCCTAAAAATATCAGTGTTGTAAATGGCTGAGCAGCTCCAGTATATTTTGGCCAAGATCCACAAAACATGTAGGGTGTTGGCTGAATCGAAGTGGGAGCTCTGGGAGGGGGAGATAAGAGCAGCAGGGCAGCGTTGGCACTCTTGGGAAGGGTTGGGTGACACTGGGCACTGAGCTGAAGCTGTGACCATCCGAGCCTCCCCTGGGAAACAGGGCTTGGCCAGCCTTGCTTCGGGCTGAGCAGTGCCAGGGAAGGGACTGGACAAGCTAAAAAAGCCCAGGTTGGTTGGAAGTTGTTTTGCTGTTCTTTCCGTGATTCATGCGTGTGGACTGTGTGGAATATGTTTTCTGGATTGTTTTGAGGGCGATGCTAACTCAAGCACACTTATTAAAGCTTGAAGCAAATCTTGGTGAGACAGAAAAAAAATTGAAATAAGTAACAAATCAGATCTAAAACATGCAAGTTCTTTTCATGTTACAGTAGGATTGGAGGGGAAATACTGTTCTGGCTTTTCGCAAAATTGAATTTCAGCTAAATGCTTCAGAAAGTATAGTATCAAGGATAATCAGTTACTTTGTAAGTGTTTTCCATTTGAATTGCTGACTATTCCTCATTACCAAGAGTTTTTTACAATGCGCATGCATTAAAGTTGAATTGGTGTGTTTTATAAATACCAGGTCTTTAAACACAAAGTATCAGAGGCCACCCAGAGCAGAGGAGTTTAAACTGTACTTGAAGTCTTCCACCTCTATGTCATTGGCTTGATTGTGTCATCATCACTATTAATTTATTTATTTAACCACCTGAAATTAACCTGTTTGGCTTTTGAGTTAATTTCTTGGCCTGGTAGAAAGTTTGAGGTGTTTCTAAATTCAATACTGGCATATTTCATCAGAATGGAAGAGCTGTTGAAGAGACTTGGGAACTGTGTCACATTTTCTCTGGGAAGATTTGAGCATCAAACAGGGCAGTGTGGGGAAAATTCACACTGCTTTATATGAATCTTTCATTTGTTTGTACTCTCAACTTAGGGTTGATCTTAATAACCTATTGGGTCATTGCAGGGCAGGAAAATAATGAGAAAGTATATAAGACGTGCACAGATTCTAGAGATTCTAGAAAACTTCCTCAAAGTATTGGAAACATAAGTATTCCTAAATATATTGCACTGAGCAGAGCTGAGATAGTATTTATTAAATGCCTTTTATTTTTTCTGTTTGTAGTTGTATGGTAAAATTCTCGGAAATGGTTCCAAGTCAAATTCTCCCTATAAACTGAGTACTTTAAATATGTTGGTGCTGAGAGTTTTTTTTCAATCTCAAACACAGATGAAGAAAGGAATTGAGGAAAGAATGGAAGAAGTGACTGTTGATTGCCATTATGGTGTAACAAATCTCTGAGATTAATTTGGATTCTCCCACAGCTGTATATGTGGTGTCTGTTCTCAAGTCTGTGTGCACATTTGGTGTAGGGCATGTTGTAAAATAGAGAAAATTAGTCTTCTTTGTGAAAGAGATCTCTCTCCATCTTGCCTTATCCATCCTTGTGCAACAGTTGCCTGAGCCTAATTCCCTTTTATGTGATATTGATTAACAGCCATGCTGAGTCTAGGACTGTCACAAGGACTAAAGGGTGTTTAATTATTCAGCTACAACAAAGTGGAAGATAGCACAGCAGCAGCAGCAGAAGCTGTAACATAAGTCATTGGTACTTCATCTCCAAAATGCAAGAATTGTTCAGTAATAACCCAGCAATTCTGTCCTCCCGGCTTGATGGAAATTCATAGAAATCTAAAGACTGAATATTTGGAGAATGTGTGAGTGATAGGCTTGTCCTCAAGATCACTCCATTCTTTGGGTATGTTCTTAGGCACTATGCCAAGTGATTGTACCCACATGAAAAGAGCACCATTTTACCAGAGGAACAATATTCCTAAAGTCAGATTTTCAAAAAAGGAAGACATGCAAGAGCATTTTTCTTGTTATTTGTTTACAGGTCTATCACCTCTACATGTACATAAAGATCTCACATTTGTTGTGAAAAACCCCAGTGCTCATGCAAAGCTTCAATGTGCAAATTTATTGTGGAAGTATTTACATGTTTTTATGGTTTTGGCTTTGGGTTGGGTTCAAAAGAAGGAGTTGATGGAATGTTTTTCATACTTGGAACAAGACATAGGAAAATTAAGGACACTGTTGTATTCAACAAATAGAGCTGAAATAGCTAAATCACAGGTATTTTGTCCCATGCCATGCCAATGAGGCCTTCCACAAATCTGCAGCATTATTCTGCATTAGTGGTCCACTAACATACTCACTGGGGTATCTCAGTACTGGAACCATGAGGAGGTCCCAGAGCTGTAGGCTTTGGGGGCTGGGAGAATACCACTGTGGTCTGTGCTTAGTTCCTGCATTCTTCATTAGATAGCTACTTTTGTCATGGTTAAAGAAGAGATACTGGCCAAAATGGATGTTTGACTTGATGTAGTAAGTCTGCTTAATTTTAAATTTGTATTTAAAATAATTTTAAATATTGTGTATATTATGCAGAATTGTGTTTTGTGAGAAATACAGGATATTTAAAATGCTTCATAAGACCTGCAGATTGGAACATAAGTAACACATCTTCTAATTTGAGATTGTGAGATAGATTTTGTCTGGACTGAACTGTAAGAAGCATCTTAATAGAATGTGATTTCTTAAATCAGAAAGTAACAATAGCCTTGTTTGGATTTTTGATAACATGTTGTAGTTCAGTATTGGGAGCAATGGCAGCCTGTCCCAGAGCAGTATGCTTCTGTCTTTACCACATGAGAGTTTGGATGTGATATTATTCATTGCTAATGAACACAGAAAACACCAGTGTGCTGATGTTTAAAGGGTTTGGGGTTTATTTGTGTATGTTCACATTCAGTTTTCAATTACAGATGGATTTTTTTTCCCTTGTTTGGGGTAAGTAGGGTAGAAAAGACAGGAAAAGAGAATCCGGTAGCTAGTTCTCAGGTTTTAAAATTACTATTATCATCATCTTTAAAAATAGTTCCTCCTTACAGATTAAGATTCATTAGAGCAGAATGAAGATGTCAGAAAGAAACAAATGCTGTGCTTTCTTGTAAAACAATTTATTGGCCAGTCTTTCCACCTTATTAGTAGATCTTCACATCTTTTATTCTCAGTTGTGTTAATTCTTTGGTGGTTTTAGGAACGTAGATGGAAGGCGGCTCTCTGCACCAGGGTTAAATCAGATCAGACTGGGTAGTCACAAGGCAGAGCAAAAAGAGAGAGTTTATGGGAAAAATCAATTGTTGGTACGCTGAGTACAAATTAAAGCCAGCTTGCCTCACTGTTTATTTAAGAGATGAACTTTACTGTGACTGGCGAATGGATCAGGAACCTAAATAATGTCATTGTTTCACCCATTAAAGCTGGAGCAGCGAAGTAAACACTGTTCCAGTAGCACAGCTAACACACAGTAATACACGATCTCTTCAGAATCAGATGAGGTAGTGCTGTTTGAAAAAATAAATTATTTTAAATTAATTCTTTGTTGCTTCCACAACTAGACCGTAATTAATTGGTACATGATCAGGGTTGCACAGACCAGTTGCTAAATCTCTAGAGTGGCTGATTTTCTGCCCTGCCCTATGCTGTCGAGTCCTTTAATATTTATACACGTCTGCGTGGATATTTTTAAACTGATACTGGACCTACAGTCCAGAGAGTAATTCTGTCATTTCACAAGCACTGTCTGATTGTAGAACAATGTATATAAACCTCCACATTTTGTTTGTATTGCGTAGTATTTTCAGAACAAGGGTTAGAAAAAGTTTCTCAATGGCATCATTTATTTAATGACAGTCACTAAGTGCACAGACACACTTGTTCCTATGTATAAATTCCATATTGTAGTAGAAATAAGTCTCCCAATGCTGTGCATTCAGTTTGATTATTATTGCATTTATTGAATGGCTGGGGCTGCTCAGCCTTTGGCCTTGAGCTGTTGCAGCATGCCTCAAGTGGTAAGCGAATTGCATACAAATGCACTGCTTGTCATGTCTTGCTGCTTAATTTGTTCTTTGGAATAAGTTAGTCTCATAATAGGCAGGCACATCACAAAGCAAAAAAGCATTGGACAGACAGGAAATACTGGCCTTGTAAAGCCCTTCCCAATATTGAGTCTCTTATCTTTCATGGAAAGTAATAAATATTGAAATAAATGGCATTCTTCTGCTTTACAGAATTTGGCAGAATGTTTGCATCTGTCAGCAGACTCCTAATAGAATGCCCCTTCACAATCCCTGTGGTGGGTCTGCACTGTCACCTGATGATAATATTTAAGCACCCTTTTCACAGGAAGGAACTGAAATGCATTGGTGGAGGAATGCCTGTACCCAAAAAACTGATCCCCCATTAATTAGAACAGATTCATTGCCTTTAATGGCAGTGACAGTCTAGAGCACATTTTTGGGGTCACAGAGTCAATACAATGCAATTTTTATGATGGTTTATTTTTAACGTGGTGTTTCTGAAAAGTCACACCAGTGCCTCCCTTGGAACAAAGAGTTACATAATACTGAATAGCTCAGCAGCTCACAAAAATAATAAAGGACAAACAACAAGATCATTTAACCTTTTGGTAATGAAGAACTTTTAGTTCTTACTAAATAAATTAAATAGTACTAAATTAAATAGTACTATTTAATGATAGATACCTTGATATGTTGTTCTGCTTGTATCAGTTTTTATTATGTTACAGTATATCTCACAATTATTTGCTGCATGACAAGAGGTTTTAGGAAGAATTGTCATTTTGGATTGCTCAGTATTTATCTATTGGCTCTTTAATGAGAATGCTATTATATCTTGCTACATTCAATAAACCCAAAATGTATTTATAGGTCTGTATATCTGGCAATTTCTATGGATGATGGATTCATTCTTATTAGACAGTCACTTTGATTTCTTCAATAAATTTTTTAATACCTTATGCCCAGGATGGCAAAGTGTAGTTTTCATTATGTTTTGATGGCCAAGCCTGGGCTACTAGAACATGCAGTCTAAATAAATAAGGTAGTATCAAGCCTAGTATAAAATCTTTTCAATCTAGTGACGAACTGGAACATTTTTCCAAATTCATCATGCTTTTGGGTATTCTTTATATCATAGCATCAAAGCTTGGGTAAGTTTTTGTCTTATAAAATGTGATTCAGTAGGATCTGCACCCAATTGAGTTTATGGAATAATTTCCAGGCTTCAGATGTGACAAGTATAATGGAGTATTTTATTTGTTCCATTTGCAGTATTATATCACAAGTCCATCCTGTCTGCCTTTTGCACAAATAGTGTATTCAGGCTAGCCTGTGAGAATAAAGAGAAAGGATTTGTCACTTGCAGTCCTCTTTGTTTGGGATTCACAGCATGTTTTAAGAGCACCCATTGGGTGTGTGTGGAATGGTACTTTCATATTTCATTTGCCATATTGTGACCATTAGCAACCACAGATAAATTTAATCATACCACTCAAAGAGTATGGAAAGCTGTACAGAATACTAATAATGTGAATCATGAATTTTTAAGCTCTCAGAGGATGCTTTAAAAAGAAATTGATTAATCACTGTGCTAAAATAATGTAACACCTCGAAATAGACTTTTACTTGAGCGAACATCATAAGATAGTGGTTTGGTGTCAATACTGGAAAGCAGTAGTCTCCATGAAGCAGTTCTGGCTCAGAAATGAGTTTGCAGTTATGTAAATCACTTTAAAATCACTTAGGATTTCTCTTATGCTCATCTTCTGCTAAACTTGGTGCACCTACACCTGTGTCTGCACTCAATACATGTAGTGTCTGGGCTCAATAAATTCCCTGCATTTGATGAAGGTTTTGTTAGTTCCCTCATCTGTAGCAAGAAAACAAAACCTTCTCTGCTCAGTAAGGAAACTTGGTGTTGAGACATTTCTCCCAATCTTAGCATAGTTCTCTTTCTATCTGGGGGGCAAAGAGTAGTGTTTCACACGTCAGTACAAAAGGGTTGTGTGGAGTTTTAGTATGTTAGAGCACTGAGAATTCCCTCCAGAATTCCTGGTGCTGCAGCCAGCAGGCCCAAAAACACAGGCATGGTTTTGCAGTACAGCCTGTGTCATGAAAGCTGCTCCATCACTCAAGTAAATCCTGAGCCATCTTGCTGTGGAAAACTGTCAATTTATTGATTTTTCTATTTTTCCCTTTTGTTTTATGCTTTCACCCTGCAAAAAATGTGCTGTAGGGAAAATGGTAGCAAAGCAATTGGTAATTCTTTATGACAAATTGCTTAGAAGCAGCAGGATGCAGTAGATGCTTACTTGAACTACAGTTTAAAAATAAACATTGCATATGAACGTAATATTTAAGCCTCCAAAACAGGTTGACATAGTAAGTGGCACTTAAACATATTTAAAGAAATAAAGGATAAAAGTAAAATAAATATTGTAGCATCTTAACAAAAATTAGATTTTGCAGAGCATAGTGGGGTAGAACTGTGAAGTCTGAGAGATTGGTTCTATTTGCTGTTAATGTTCAGCTCTCATGTGCTGGGTTTTCTGCCCTGAAAGAAAAATATGAGTTCTCTAGAATAATCCAGCTTTTCATTCTATTTTGCAGCCTTGTCTAAGCAGATGAATCTGATAATTCCTTAAATGGGAAATTTGCCAGCTGAGAGAAACCTAGAGGGCAACAAATGGGCAGTGATGACAGAATGTCTTGAATGCTGAGAATGTTGTTTTGATTCCACACTGTTTAAAAATATATTTGTCTAGTGGAAGGTAAAATGTTACACAGACAGATAACACAGGAGATTTCCTAGGCATTACACACACACACATACACACACATGCACACACAGTATTTGTTTGGATTATTTTTTTTTTCCTGGAGGCTTAACCCAGATAAATTAAATTACTAAAGCTCTCTCTCAAAAAAAAAAAAAAAAGGAAAAGGAAAAAGGGGGGGAGGGGCGGGGAGGAGGCAGGGCACAAAGCAGTGAAATCAAAGCAACTCTGCCTTAAGGCTGCAGAGATTTCCTTATCTTATCCTGCTGTTTCTAGGTATTGCAAAACATATGGCTCACCTTTAGGGGCAGTCCCCAAACAGTGGGAGATGTTGCATCCCATCTGTGCCGCAGCAACTGGAGGTGCAATAACAAGGTGAACTGAGGACGTCAGGAGGCTGTGTTCAAACTCACTGCTGGTTTTCTGAGGGCTGTTGGGGGAAGGGAAGGGTGCTGGGGCACATCTAATTTGGGTGGGGTTTTTTAGCTGCCGTGTGGATGTGCCTTACAAGTCTGAGCATGGGTTCTGCTGGAGGAAAACCGTTTTGAGGAAACTTGGCAGCCTGAATCAGGAGTGAAAACTTCAGGATCCTAGATATTGGGAGAAGCAAAGAAAGGAAGAAAAGCTAAGAACAAAGGCATTTCTCTGTGTCCCACATTTTATTCTGGCAGCAGCTGAGCTGGATGAATAGGCTCCCGTCCCCCACTGTTGGAAACTGTTCAGTGTTGTTCCCGTGAGGTTTAGTTGATCATGTAGTCAATCTCTAACCTGGTTCATTCTGTAATCTAGCTTAGTTTGAACACTTTTTAACATTAACTCCCTGAACTCTTTTAATAAGAATCATTTGGACATAAGCAGTTATTCCAAAGATACAGAGGGTCAGCTGTGTTCAGCAGGAATGTAAGGGAAGAACAAGGGAATAATGCTACACTAGTGAAGCTTCACTCAGAGCAGGAAGCACCATAACAGACTGCAGTGGGTGGAATGGAGAATATAGCTAGACTTCCTGCTGCCATGGTGAAAATTAACTTTTTAATACCTGTCCCCCAAAATTTCTAATCCTCTTAGTTTATGCCTCAGGATTTTCCTAAATAATTTCAAAGACCAGGGCAAAAAATTATTTAACACCTTGCATTTCACTAAAACACTTTAGTGTAAACAAAATCTGTAAACTGAAATGCAAAAGGTCTCTTAAAGATACTTTCTTTTTTTTTCTTGCTTCTATCATTGCTATAATTATACTTTTACTTAACTGAGTCTTTTGCTATTAGGTCCTTCTTTTCTTGCTAATGTAATACAAGAAAACCACTTACTATAATGAAGACTGAATATTCATACCCAGCTTTAGGCATCAGCATCCACATACATAAATTGAAATCAAAGTTAAGTGGCATGAATGTCCCTGACATGTTCTGTCATGATATTAAAAGGATCTTTTTCATTTAATACAGCAAATAAAACTAGCTATCTTCCTGTGCAAATACTTGTTCTCATTTTTCATAGTTCTCAATTTGCAGAAGGAGAGTTTAGCTTGCAAGATGAAAAGACTGACAGGTTTCCAGAACTGCAGGCCACTTCCCTTTTGTTTTGAAGTCAATGGTAATTGTACTTCTGAGACCCTGGGAAAAATCACCTTTTAATGCTGACTAAAAGTAACATCACATACTGTTTGCATAAAATTCAGTGATATGAAATGTACATGAAGGTGTAGTGCTGTATTAGGGCATGCATGTATATGTACAAATATAAACAATCTGCATAGTAATTTGAATTATTGTCCTGATCTGTATGACTTTCAGATGTTCTTAATTTACTAGTTAGCATTTCAGAAAACAGACCTACTATTTATTGAACAGACCTAGATGTATTTATTTAATAAAATTAATGCACAGGTAAGCATTAAACGCTGTGGGACACTTCACATCGATGGAAGTAATAGCTTTTTTTCCATTTCCACTTTTAAGCTCCTTATAAGGTCGTTGCAAGTTTTCAATAAATGATATTTGCAGCAACAGAATCAGTGCCTTTGGACTTTAATGCTGGAATAGCAAAGCTGAGGAAGCTTCAGGGAGAAAGAAAGCAACTTTGTGGTTTTTTGCATTTTGAAAGTCCTTCTCCCTCCTCAACAAGTTTAACTAATTAGTTGAATTTTCAGAATTTGGTGTTGTTTTGCATTTGTTTTGTTTTGTTGTGTGATTTGATTTTGTTAGAGTTTTGACACTTGATTCAGATTTTTTCATAATGGCTTTGGGAAATACTTTAGGAACTTTACTGTGTCGGAACATAGCATGAAGTAGAGACAATAAACCATGTATTGACTGAATTGCTTGGATAACCATCTACTAATACTAAGATACTGAGTATGATTTCTGTGCGTCCCTTCAATGAAGTAGTCCAAAGAATCATTATAAATCTGTGAGCTTCATTAGCTAAATACCTCTTGAAGCAGATAGCAAATTGAAATAAAAGAAACCAGAGATGGTTAGATCATACCATTTATGGTGTCAGAATTGCATTAAAGCATAGAACATACCTATACTGAGAGATAATACTTTATTGAATTCATTAGAGGAATTTATCCTAATCTTATTACACAAACAATCTTTTCTCATATATACTGTCAAAATTGTCATATGTGCTATCAAAAGAGGTGAATTTTGTCTCAGTGTAAAGGTGTGGATACCCATTTACTCCTGTAAGGCATATGATGATGTGACAGGTTAATCAAGTTAATCAGAGTAATGAAGCAACAGGGCCAAAACTTATAGAAGTTATTTCCTATAACATGCATATGGTAATTTTGAAGGGTTTTTCCCTGAAATTTCACTTCTGCTGCTGACTCTTAAAATATTTTATTAAAAAGTTCCAATGTGTTGAAATTACCTGTGTTACTGACCAACTCAAAGGACTGGGATCCTCAGACCAAGAAGGGATCAGACCAGTGCTCTTCACCACTGAGTCTGTGTGATGTTTGTTGGTGGGTTATTTCATCCACGTGTTTTGAAATGCTCAGGTTTTTCATAGCCCTGTTTTACTGCAGATGATTTCATGTTCCTGCTTTTTTTTTTTTTCATTTAGTGTGTTTCTCTAGCCAGTATTCTCAGCTGCATTTTTCATATTCAGACAGTATAACCTTTTAATCTGTCCTGCATTTTGATTGTGGGGAGATTAAAATTCACAAAGTTAAACTGTAATTTAATATAAATAGTTTTTATCCCTGGATCTCTACAATGATTTAGAGAAAAGGAAAAGGTGATGTTGAAAGATAATCTACAGTGTAATAAAAGCATTCTGTATCTTTAATCATCACTCTTAGCTTTGTTGTAGTTGCTTAACCAGCATAAGCTTTACATGATCAGAAGGAATGCCTCACATTTGGGATCTTTAAGACTTTGGATCTGTCTGGATTCAATATGTAAGTTTGTGGCCTGGTGTTTTTTATTAAACTCCCTATTTTCTATGTAAATAGCAAAGCAAGTTTGTGTCATTTTAGTATGGAGAGATCCTTACTGTAGGATCCTATGGTAATTCAGGACCTTAGAAGGTCCAACACCCAAGTGAAAGCAGGGCCAGCTTAGGGGTTAGTCCCAGCTGTTCTGGGTTTGATCTAGTCAGGAGTCCAAAAAGAGAGACTGCACAGAAATTGTCTTGCCAGAAAATTCATTATCTTTCTAATGCTGAAGACAATACATAGTGAATATAAAAATCTAATTTTCAACTGCGTATTGCAAAGGACTGTTCTTTTTGTAGATCAATGTGTTAGGTCTCTTCTGCCATGCTTTTTAGAACAGGCATTTATTTGTACTCCCAAAACCCTCTGCATGTTTGCATTTGACTGCTTAAAATGCCACGTCCTTCCAAGTGAACGCTTCCGACCATACAAAGTATGGAAGTTAGGGGACTGCGGCTCAAGCTGTTTTATTCTTAGATGATTCCTCTCTTTTCCTCAAACTGTTTTTTTTTGCTTCTATTAAAATTCCTCAAGAATTCAGTGCAACTATTTAAATATAAAGCTGCTGTACATTTGCCCCTGATTTAAAGGGAAGAATATGTATATACAATAATTTTGACAGTGCTTTAAAGAGATACTGTTTACCTCAAGAATGAAAAAATTGTCTCAGAGTTAGTACCCAGGAAATTCAACTTCACTGACAGTAGAGCAAGCTACTTCATAAAGCACACAAATTGAGGCAATGTTGTATTCTTTCCCTGGCAAAGACTGTTTCTTCATTAGGAAATTCAGGACCATGATCTGTTTTATTAAAGATGGCTAAAAACAGGGGAAGATTTTTTGACATTTTTTTCTGCAGAATGTTCTTTTTATTAGATCTGATGTTTGTTCTGCTCAGTACCACTGCATTTCAAAGGAGTATGTGTTAACAGGAGTGTGAAATTCTGCATTTCATGTGAAAGTGTGACTGACAAGTGTTGAGGTTCGTATGGTTTGGGGCAACCCTTGCTCAGGATACTGTCTGCCCTTTTGTGAGAGCAGAGAATACACTAAACAGAGAAAACGAGGCTGGGAAGGATGAGGCTGTCTTTGAGCGACAGGGAAGTTGACTGGTTGATGTGCAAGTGTCAGTGTCTCTGGCATGAGTTTTCCAGTTTCAGGCCAGAGGGCACAAGTGGGTAGAGAGTGCATGTGAAACTGAGATTTCTGCTCTGGGGTTCATGTGAAGAAATCTCAAACAGCTCAGTATTTAATAACCTGCTCAGTACTTGCCTGGGTGGTGTAAAGACCTGTGACTGCATTATTGGAAATAAAGTAATGTCCAAGTCGCTGGTGTCCTTTTGGCATTTTTCGGAGGTGGGTGGTGTTGCTGCAAAGAACTGTGGGCTGTACTTCATCCTCCTGCTGCTGCTGCTGCTGCTGCTGCTGCTGCTGGATTCACCAGCTAAGTCTGTTTACATCAGTGAATATATTTTACTTATGTATTTCACTCTTCAGTGTTCAAGTACAGCTTTTCTGTTCACTCTGAATTCATACTGATGGCCATGAGTTAACTTTAACTTGTGGTGCTACTTTTAAGAGAATTTTTTAATATTGACTGCTGGCTTTAATACAAGCATGTTGTTTAGGCTCACGTAGAGTACAAGAAGGCCTTTCTCTTTTTATTGTTTTTCAACATCAGGATTTTCTGTGTCCATGATGAGAACATCCAGAGGAAATAAACAGATGAAACAATGCTACTACTCTAGCTGGATCCTGTGATTACAAGCCAGAATGTGGATTATTGACCGCAATACGATGAATCTAGAAGAAAGGGCACCTTTTAAAACCCTTTTTTCGTACTGGTTATTGCCAGCTTTTTCCCTTTTTGTTTCCTGTTCTACAACTTCTTAGAAAGGAAGCGTAAGTGTATAACATCCTGGAGTAATTTTTTTCATCTTTTAAAATAATTTGATGAGAATTTAGCATTTTTACAATGACTTCATTTCCCCAGTGGCACATTTTGGAAGACCTTGCCTGCAGTCCCCATAATTTCAGCCTCTGAGAGGTCCACTCATTGAAACCTGTCTGGAAATAAAAGTCACAGGGATAAAATGGGTTTCATTACAACATTTAAAAATTCTGCCCAAGAAATTAAATAAATGTTTTTTGTACTTTTATGAGAATTCTCTAGCAGCTTGCAAAGTGCATAGTTTTGTGGCAACATGATGTTCAGTTCATATATATAATTCAGACAGCTTTAAAATTTCTTTTGTCACGTATTGTTCAGAAAGATGTACAAGAAGTAAGTAGTATGAAGAAATTTCAGCTTGACAGCTGTAGTTGGGCCAACTTCAGGAAGGATACACTGAAAATTGTCCTCTTATGCAAACTCCTCTAAAGTTCTGAATGTCTGGAAAACTTCCAAAAGTCTTTTCAGTGTTTGTGTGTTTCCATATTATTTTTGGCATCATACAGTGCCATAATGCATGCATTTAATTTCCATTTTCTGCCTGATAGCTCCAGCATTGTATACTTAGTGGGCTAATCAAACAAATAACATTGGTCAGTACTGGGAGGAGATGAATGGGTTATGTGTCTGGTTCTCTCCCCACTCTTAACCCTGGTTTTCCTTTGCAAAAATGTACTCGATAAAGCACAAACCAAAATGTGGGCTTGAGAAATATTATTAGTAGAATGGGTCCATAGCGCCAGTGATTCAGTCATCTGTCAGCCTGATAAATGGATTAGTGTAAGAGGTGTTCCAGTGGGGAAATGAAGCCCATAGGGCTTCCAGCTAATTATATTTAAGTTGTTTAGTACTGCTGGGAAGCAGCATCCAGGCAATTACTGAAAGCTTTGATGCAGTGTGCACTATTAAAGTGTGGGTTCAGAAACTCATTACCCTTTCGTGCTTGTGTTGGATGGATTCTAGGAAGTTGACATGAAACAGAGAGCAGGAATCAATAACTAGAAAGGCATTTTAGTTAGCTTCTGATCCATTTCCTGATTCAGCAGCTTTTAGCCTAGAGCATTTCATACAATTGCTATAATGTAAGGGGGAAAATGTGATTTAAGTATATTAATTACGACATATATATATACATCTTGTTACAGTGGTGTGTAGCTGAGGTTCCACCAAGACGAAGTTTCAAAAGGTCCTTTAGGGACAAGCAGCTGCTCCCATCCCATGCCACACGTCCAAAGCGCCTGCCATCTCTGCTCCTCCAAAGTTGATTGCAGTAATTTCTCCTAAAGCCTGACCTTGCAGCGTTTATTGATGCCTCCACAACATCAAGACTGTATTACCACAGTGCCCATAGTATCCCACCTCCAAAACCTCTTGGAAGCTACGGCTAATCCAAAATGAAGCTGATGATATTGGCCACACATATTAAACCTTGTTTAAGAGAATTGTACTGGCTCTGTCTTTGCCGCGGGCTGCAATTCACGTTACTGGTGCACCTTCAGAAAACTCTACAGACTTTGGGTCGTTCAGATGTGGGAAACAGCAAATCCTTCCATATACTGCTCTGCAGTTGGGCAGCTCTAAGGTGTGCATGCTGAAAGCAATGCAGTACTTGCACAACTGGGGCCAAAGACTTGAGAGTTCATTTCTTATGTTAGACTGACGGATCTGCTCAGGAAAAAAGTTACATGAATTAATCAAAATTGTGTCATTTTCTTTTTAAGCTTGCACTCAGTTTTAAATCTAGTAATGGTGACTGGTAGGGCAGTGCAGAGGAGGCTGCATTTCTTCTTTTCTGTTCCTTCCTCTTTGCTTTTGCCTGAGGTAGAGCTAAACAGACAAAGGAGAGGATTACAGTTCAATGCGTCTGAAAGGGATAATTCTTTCCCACCTACCTGCACTATCACAGAATTAATAATTAAACTCCTTTCTTTATGTTTCCATCACAGCAGTCCTAGACGTACTGTGGGCTTTGTTTCATGTTTTATAAAGTTCAGCAGAAATCTCTTGAGTTACTGTCAAGAGAGAAGTTTGGGAGTTTGGGTTTTTTGGAAATCTGGACTTGTTAATTAGGAAAATGGCATTTGGTTTGCCTGAGGGTTGGTAAAATAAGTGTTGTGCTATTTGATACTCACATATCTTTCTGATTAAAAAAGTATCAGAATTGCTGTGTTGTAGGCCACAGCACCCATGAATCCATCTACATACTGTAAAAAATCCCCTTACATTAGTAAGCATTTCCAGTCTTGGTACCTGGTTTGGTTACTGACAGTGAAGCTTTTTGTAAATCCATTGTTATCACTGAAAGTTGTGGCCTATTAAATAATGGTAGATAACTCATGTATCTCCTGTCTCTGAAACTATTACACATGGTAGAGAGGATATCTGCTACACTCAAATACACAGCTGAAGCAGAAAAAAACTAAAGCTGTCAAAGTGTCTGCGCAGGCAAAGTGCTGACAGTGGTAAATGATTTTGAGAATTGATGCTGTCAATTCCAGTCTGGCTCTATGGCTGGTTGAATTGAGTCACTCTTGGGCTGCTAAGAGTTAATTTATCTTGGGAGGAGCCTGCATAAAAGGTGTGGCATAATATAGACAAGTTAACGACACAGTGCTTCTGAAATTCTTAATTTCATGATGTCCACTAGCTTTGACAGAGTTAGTTAAGATGAAACATGAGAAGAGTTTCCACCTGCAGTTTTGTTTTCCCTTGAGACACTTGCTTCAAAGTGGCAGCCCAGGCTCTGTGAGTTGCACCTGAGGAGAGGCTTTCAAGTCTTAAGTATTTTAGGTTTTTGTGGGAAGACGTGGGTTATTTCTGGGGGTATTTTTGTTGCTTTGGCTTAGATTTTACCATGGGGAGACTTTTTGCATTAGTATTATATTGAAGATTCATTTCAAAGTTGATTTTCTGATATTTAACTGTCTCATGGCTTTGTTTACTTCATCAGATCTGGGCATTCATCTATGGTATATTTAAAATAAAAAATCTCTCACAGCTTCCTGTAGAGGAAGCAGCTTTGGGACAATAATAGATACGTAAGTGTCTAGACCAGGAATTTTTTATCATAGCAAGCCAGTAAGTGGTGTTTATTTGCTCTATAAGACCTTGGGGCAAATACATTAATATGCAGAGATTGTGTGGGTTTTTCTGAACAGAGATTGCAGTTCCAGGGCATAGGTACTCACTGGAACATGATAGAGAAACACAGCACACTGTGTGGTGTTGTGTTGCACTGAAAATAATGCTCCTGGATTCTGCTCCATGTGGCTGCAGTGTTATCCACGATCCTTGTACAGACTAATTGCTGCTCGTGCCCCAGGAGAGCCACAGCTGTGGTTATACTGCTCTGGTTGTATTTATACATCATGTTAATCCTTAAAGAAATGAAAAGCCCAGCACATCAGCAGGAGTTTGGCAAATGTTGGGATGTTCTCTTCACTGATTTGTATACTTTTTAGGGATTGCTTTAGAAAACACATTTTAGGTTATTTTTTGCAGAAGGATGGCATAATTATTGATGCCCTGTTAGGGTCTTCTATATAGTCATGGCTTACAAAAGTATATTCCACCAGGGGTAGTTTGAAAATATTGAAGCTGTTTATCAACTTGAAAGAAAGCAAAATATTGTGCTCTAGGTATCCTGCATTTCATTCCCAGAGATACAGTGAAATCTCTGCTTTTGTAATTCAGTGTCTGTTGAAGATGGCCTATTTAGCATTTAAACTTTCCTATGCCTTTAAAAGCCAGAAGGGAGTGGGATAATAAATTAGTCACCTAATTAATATTTTTTTCATTATGAAACAGAGTTAAGAGAAATATGCTGAAGCACAATAATAATGACACTGGTTTGATTTCTCCTCATCTATATTGTTTAGTAAAAAGAAATAAAATTATTTAGCTGACACTATGCAGAAATAGTACTTAAACACAAATCAGATTGGAAAAATAATTAATATTTAATATTACATCTAAATGTATTTGGAGGAATTGAGTAGAATTCACTAAAATATCTTCTAATATGATGTGACTGATTATTCCACGTTTGAATGAAGAATGAAATTGCTGTACTATTTAGGTGCCCTTACCCCAGCCACCTGCAAAAGTGGTAATTTCAAGTGCCTCCTATAAATCTCACCCCACTTTCAGTTTCCTAAAGTCACTCAGGTGCCTGCAAAAGGAAATTTACATATGAAGCAGAGGATAAATGCACTGTTTTATCTGTGGCCCACTAAGGGCAGCATCAAATTCAGCCCTCCTTTAAGGGACATCCCTTCCCTGAATCCTCAGTATAAATGGTGCTGTGCAGCTCTGCCCTGTCCTGTGCTGCAGGGATGGGGCAGAAAGGCCTCCCTGCTTTTCTGTAGTTAAACTGGCACTGGGGACAGTCACAGGGGCTTGGTGAGTTACTTCATCGATCGGCTGCCTGCATGGTGCCACTGTTTCCCATGGTTTTGCTTCACAGAGGTTGTGTCCAGTGGAGTAGCTGAGAGATAGGAGATCAGTGAATGTATTTGCATAGGTTGACCTCTGTGTTTTCAAACGTAGGGCAAATCCAAAGTCAAACCTTGTGTACCAGATTTACAATTAGTAAAAATGAAAGACTTTTTTTAACTTTTATTTTTGGTTGATATTTAAGCATGGTTACCTTTCTTGACAACTCAGCAGCCCTAGGCATAAATTAGCAACAGTACCAATGCTAGCTAATTTAACACATCCAATAACTTTCCTGTCCTTTGCTAAAGCGGTGAATCTTTTAAGCTTGCTCACTGTGACACCAGTGTAACATTTAGGCCATCATTTGGTTTTATTTCCTTCTGTTCTTCCATTGTCCCTTTGCAAGAAGCCTGTGTTACTGGTGTGCCTGGAGTGAGGCTGCTGTTGCAGAGAGAGCTGGAAGCAAACTGCTGCGGGGCCACAGCATCTCCTGGATTTTAGCTGAGGTGGGGAACTGCTTGGCTAACTCACTGAAATACCCCAATAAGAAGGTTTTCTGCCCAGAAAGCTTATTGTCCACAGGGATGGGACTGGCAAGTAGTTAGTAACATGAAGCACGGTTATTTATTGCTCCATGCACAGATTCAGAGAGCATCATTTGTATTGCCTTCCTTCAGCCGTCTGACTGATGCCCCAAGTGACCCTTGTGCAGGGAGCTCCTGCTACCACTCTTCTGTGACTGAGTTCTTTCAGCTCGAGGAGGACTGAGTAAGCTGCCTAAATTAGAAGTCAGAGTACTATTCCAGCAGATTTTAGTCCAGCTGTCTGTGGAAGGATGGCTGTAGCTGTATGACTCCTCATGGCCTGAACACACACTCTCACTATATGTGTGGATACATGCACATGTATGTCAGTATTTGCTAGCAGCAGCAGCTTAGCATGCACAGTGCTCATCACCACCCAGTGCTTTAGTTTCAAGGCTGGACAATGGGTTTGGATCATAGTATATTTAATTTATGAGCAGGAAAGAATGATTACATCACCTAATCTCCCTTTCTCTGTATTGCGGATTTTGTCTATCTTTATGAAACCCAGTAACTTCCATATGACTACAGAATATCTTGTGTTTTCACAAAAATTCATCTTCTAGAAGAGCTCCACTAAAGCTTAGCATCAACAAATGGAGAATCTCTGCGTTCTCCTTTGAATAGTTACACTAATGGTTAGTCACAGGTGGTGAAAAGCATGTGTTTTGTTTCTCGTTTGAATTTCTTGTCAGCTTCCAGATGCTGATTTGTTTTATGCAGACCCTTTGCTAGATTAACAAGCCAGTTGGTACTTAGTATATTCTCCCCATGAAAATTCTTAAGTGCTGTAATTAGGTCATCTTTTTTTTTTTTTTTGTAATAAACTATACCAGTGGAACTCTCCAGATACTTCATATTAAAGTACTTTCTACACTGTTCTAATCACTTTTGCAGCTGTATTCTGTGATCTGTGGTGATGGATTTTTTTTCAATTTCTTTGTAAATCGTGAAGACCTTATCCTACTGTAAGTAAGTAATGATAGGTTGTAATGCTAATATTGCCAATGAAAGTTTAAAAGAACATTTTTGTCTTTGCCTACAGTTTATTTCAAAGCTCATATTAGTATTTACTTCTATATGAAATTGGATTTGAAGAAACATTTATTGTTGAGTAAAGTGTTCTGGGTCGGGGCATATGATAGTATATGATTATTGCAATCATCTATACAAGTATGCTTGCATCCATTACTAAGGGAAATACATGTAACCTTTAAGCTTTACTTACATTTTTAGATAAAAAAATAACAATCATCATATCTTTTCACCTCTAGTATGTCTCTTTCACTTTGCTTTTCACTTTTTCAGTAGAGAGCTAGTATTTGCCAACAAGTTGTCTTGCAAGGTAACCGAAGCTGGTCTTGGCAAAGGAAGTGATGAGCTCTTCCAGCCTAGGTTACAGTGCTGGCTGCAGTAATGCCTTCTGCCTCTGTAGCATTGTGGAGAGATGAGCAGCCTTTAAGTGATCCTGTCCGTGATAGAAACTATCACTGATCCAGTGTATAAGATTTGTAAACAGAACAAATGTAAACTTGGCCCAACGAGTTTATGAGTAAAATTATGACAGAAAGCATTAATAGAATTTCTTCAGTAACCCTGATTCATCCACAGTATGAATATGTGATATTTCAGAGTGTCCTTTAGACTCCATGAATCTTGCAGAAAACTCCAGCCCAGATGAGCCAATTATTTCCCTGGTATTTAACATGAGAGCAACCTCAGTATTTGTCAGTTACTGTTGCATAGTATAATGTCAGAGTATTGAATAGAGATAATTTTAATATAATAATACTCTTAACAATTTTCTCATAGGACATGGGAAATCCTCTAATTGTTGCTTGGATTTTCAGATTTTATATTTACACACAGATATGCTTCTTGAGTATATTGGATTTTGCATAAACATAACATGCTCCAGAAAAAATGAGATGGGAGACAAGTTGTTGATGCTGCAACCCTGGCAGTGTTCAAGGCCAGGTTGGATGGGGCTCTGAGCAACCTGGTGTAGTGGGAGGTGTTCCTGCCCATGGTAGGGGAGTCAGAATGAGAGTCTTTAAGGTCTCTTCAAACCCAAACCAGCCAATGATTCTATAATTTAAAAAAAAAAAAGGTGGAGGGATGAGAACAATCATCTCAGAATGCCATCTGAGAATTAGACAGGTAATTAGATAGGTAGCCGCATAGATGGAGATTTATATGCATTCAGTAGACTAACTCAGAAAAACTATGATGTCCAGCTGATGTAATGCTAATAGTTTGTGATGCTTCAATAGGCAAGTGTTGTCCCTTGTGTAGCCATTCACCTCCAATTAGGATAGATGTAACTCTTTCTGAAGTGAGCAGATGTATTTGGTTGGATGGTATACTTATCTTACAGTGAAGCAAATGAGAACATGTTGTAGTACTGCAGGCTGAGAATTAGAACTGAATTTATGAAAGCTTCTCCTGATGATGTGTTTAAATATGTTATCTATTAAATTTATTATATAATAAAATTATACTTAATGTATAGTTGCTGTGGTTTGACTTCAGCTGGTAACTAAGCCACTCGCTCCATCCCCCTACCCACTCCTGTGGGATGGGGAGGAGAATCAGGAAAAAGTATAACCCATGTGTTGAGATAAGACAAGTTTAATAATTGAAAAAAGTAATTAATAAGTAAAATGTAGTACGAATTATAATATTAATGAAGATAATAATTAGTTAAAGGGAGATAACAAAACAAGAGGTAGAAATAAAACCCAAAAAGGACAAGTGATGCACAATACAATTGCTCACCATTGCCCAGCCCATCTCCAAGCAGTGAACAGTCCCTCTCAGCCAGCTCCCCCCAGTTTATATACTGGACATGACACTGTGTGGCATGGGCTGGCTTATCCCTTTGGGCAGACCAGGTCAGCTGTGCCAGCCTTGCTCCCACCCTGCTTCTTGTGCAGCTGCTCATTGTCAGAGCACAGGAAACTGAAAATTCATTATCGTAAGCACTGCTCAGCAACAACTAAAACATCACTGCATTATCAACATTACTCTCATATTAAATCCAAAACACATCACTGTGCCAACTGCTTGGAAGAAAAATAACTCTATCCCGGACAAAACCAGGACAACAGTTTTAAAAGCTGTCAGAGATTTGTGTGGAAGAGGATAGTTACTTTTAAAAGGTTCCAATGAATATCTCATTTCACTTTACTGCATTTAATTATTAGATTATACAGACAAAAATTGAGCATTAGACTTAAGGCTTGAAACGGAGGACTAGGAAACTAGTCAAGATATGTGGTGTTCAGATGGCAAAGGAAATACGAAATATGGCTTTACTCATCATGCTTGATGGCAGGCATGGAAAAGTCTGCAAATAGGTTTATTATCGCAGAAGAATGCCAGGCTGTCTTTCATGTTTCATTTCATAAATGCCTGCCTTCAGACTTGCCCCAAAAAACGTTCAAGAAGGTGATTCCTTTTCCTGCTTATTTCTTGCACAGAGGTGACACTCAATCAGTTCCCCCTGGAAGCTTTCTGAGGGAGCACTTTTGTGTGTCCCACTGTTCTGAGGCAGCACACTGGCGTTTCAGTCCTGCGCTCAGCAGTGGTTCTGGATGAATTGATTGCTGTTTGTTATACTTGACCAGAGAGGCTGAAAATTGTTGAACCAAGCTCTTGGTATATTAGGATCCTTCCCTATTAGTTTCCTGAAAAAGTGCGTGGCTTCTCAAAGTGCTCGAATGCTGTGTGTCACTGGGGATTGCCCTCACCTCTCTAATTCTTTTGGTGATGGGTGTTGGGTTTTTTCCCCCTTATGATTTAGCCAGAGCTTCTAATCTGGGAACTCAGGTGAATGCCAAAAGCAAAAGGAATCAAGTGCTTGTGTTTTGATGAGGTGATGGGCACTGGCCTGACAGGTACCTCTCTCTCTCATTGCAGCCCTCTCAGCTGTCAGATGCGGTGATCTCCATGGTAACTCAAACCCCCAGACTCTTGACAGCAGCCTGCGAGGAGCAGCATTCAGCAGCTCAAGGGTCTCACGACCAGGTAAGCCAAAAGGAATCACCAAATAAGAGCTCACCTCCAACATGCCATTTCCTGTCCTGTCAGGGTTTTCCTTGGTGAAGTCACCCAGGCAGTCAGGTCCTGTGCATGTACATGGTGACGGACTTCTACCAGTGCTCCTTAAGGCTGTGGCAGTCCAGCTCTCTCCAGCAGAGGCATTTGACAAAAAGTCTGCATTTGTTCAGGGTTGGTTTTTAAACTGAAGATTTGGAGAAGCAAAACAAAGACGTACTGTACAATTCTTTAAGTGACTTTGGTCTTAAGTAATTGCTATGGTTGGAGATAACCTCAAAACACATCAGCAGTTAGATCTGGCTTGCCACTGTACCTGTACCACTGTCAGTACTGCCTGGGCTCTAACTTTAGGCCTGAGCAATCTTATTCTCCTGCAATGGATCAGTTTCTCTGTTCATGGAACATTCATTGGTTCTCTGCAGCATTTTCAAATCAATGCTGTGCTCTTTCCACACCGGTTTCTGTGCTAATAGCAGCATGTGGGGCATTCTGGTTAACATCTCAAGAAGGTAGAGAATTCTTCCCCTTTTTTGGTGAATTATGGAGAAAGAACAAGACCTTTGCCATTTTGGGAAAACAGTGAGGGGACTACATAGCTATATTTACTATTCCAGTACCACTAATGCTGTGAACTAAAGTAATATCTCTGGTCTTATGCTGTTACATGGGTGGGAGGTTTATTACTCCCTTTTGTTGTCAGACTTCACTGTCATTTGTACTGAGTTGTTTATATGCCATTAAGTGGTTTTTAAGTCCTTGGTTTCTGTGCACTGTTTTCTGGGTATTACCTGCATTGTTTCTTACTTGCTATATAAGTCCTCTTGGCTGTAATACACTCTCCCCATCATACAAAGAAATCCATATTATTCTGGGTAACCACTCCACTACCTTTATTGACCAGTTTGACAATTTTTATGCCATTACTGCTATAAACAATATTTACTTTTGTAGCATTGATAATACTCTTAAATAGTGTTGAGTAGTGGATGATTTTATTGGAGGAATATAGAGCACTTCTTCAATTATTATTTCCTGTTAAAAGATACTTTTTCATATCTGTATCTTAATCACATTTGATGATGCTGATAATAATTTCTTACTCGGAGTTTTTTGTGGCTGCAGGGTAAACACCATTCAAAAGCCTGTGTGTTTAATTTATGGAATAACTTCTTCTGACCATAGTTTGTAACTTGATCAGGTGACTAAATAAAATTCTCTGGTTTATTTAGCTAGTTTCTATAAAGTAGTGTTGACTGGCATCAGTTTTATTCATGTAATTTCCCAGTGAATTTATCCGTTATCAGTTTGGTGGTTATTTTGCCTGAGATTAATAATGACATAGAGCTCTTTAATTACTGAGATCATACTGCTTACCATCCTCAAGTATTGGCAGAAAATGCTAGCAGTATTACTGAATTTCTCTGGTGCTCCAAAATGTATTGAAAATTAGCTTCATTGAAATAATCCTCTCACAAACACTTTTAAGACTCTTAAGGCACGAATTGCCACAATGTGCTAGTTTAAAGTTGTGTTTTAACATTCGTTTTGGTTACTAATGACCTCCTTATCTCTAAAAATGCTTTTTTTCTACTTAGAAGAAAATATATGTTGATTGTTTGGGTTTTTTTTACATAGCATGTTTGTATTCCTTTAAAACATGAATCCCAAGTTGGAGGTCTTCTGCTGTTCAATTAGCCAGGTTTTCCTATTAGAATTAATTTAGTTGGGCTTTTAAGTGTAATCTGTATTTCAATCTAATTACACCCTTAACCCAGAATTGGATTTTTTAGCCAGAAGTTGCCTTTTTTGGCTATTTAATCATTACCTTTGGTCCCTGGTGGCAGTGGGGTAGGGCAAGTTTTCCGCATTTTTACCCATTTTTACCCCTGTACTTCTCCCAGTGCAAATTTTTCCCTAGTTTACCAGACTAGTGAACTTCCATGCTTGCTATTAACTGAACTCTTTCAAATACCAAAATGATAATTACACTTTAGGCTTGTGCATTCAATATGTATTCTAGCAATAAAATTTGGGAGTGTCTGATGAGTTACTATTGACTACATGGTATTTTTAGCTTACATCTCTCAGATGGATGTCCTTCATAGTTCTTTTCATGTTTTACAAATACATATTTAAGCAGATCATCCAGTCCTCTGATATGGTTTGGTGGTTTGCTTTATCTCAAATTGCCAGCAGTATATCCATCTGGGATCTGGTAGCATGTTATCTGTATGAATTCAAGACTTGACATCCTGAATTATCAATAATTTTGAGAAATAATGGTGCTAATAATGTGGAGTACCATCTTCTGTATCTTTTTCTGGCTCTTAGTGGAGATCTCCCCAGCAGTTAGAATGATAACTATTGATAACTGTTATTGGTATGATAGGTGTGACAATTATAAGAGGTCAACTTTATCAGGATCATGTGTGATATATTGTATGAATGCACAGGGAATTATGGTATTTTGATTAAAAAACCTTGTAAAAAGCAAGATGAAGCAAAGAGATGAGGTGAAATTAGATGTTTGAAAATGAAAGTTTGAGGAAGTTCGGTTTGAAAAAGTAAGTGTATGCACATGATACCTAGGAAGAAACAAGTCACCTGTTTCTAGTTTTATGTTTCTTGTATGAATTAGTTACTTTGAATTTAAGAACAAGATGAATAGGATATAGTGGAAGATACTTCAAATGTATCAGTATATCAGCAGATTTCTATTGTTCAAAGAGGTTGGAATAGGTGCAGTTTAGGAACGTCACAAATGAAATATGGTAGTGCAAGTTGTGACTGCTGCTGGTAGAAGTAAAGAGGCACAGATTAACATAAGAAAATGTTCTTTCTTTCTTTCTTTTTTTTCCTTTTTTTAAAGTTTCCAGAACACTAATTTTTTCAGAAATTTCATTTGGTGTGATGAAGAAGAATGTTCTATTATACATAAATTAGCACTATGATATTTTATTTTGAAGAAATACATGTCAAGAAGAACACTACATTTAATGCAAAGAAAGTAAGAGAAACTGCAAGAAAATTTGCTTGCAAAGTCATGGTTCTGAAAAGTACCATAATACAGCCATGCATACTGTTCCGTGACAGCTTATATAATTTTTTATTACTTAATTACTAATTTTTAATTATTTGCTTCAATTTATTTAGAACTTTATAAGTGATATTGCGCAGGCATTGGGTACAGAGACTTTCTGTATGTTAACAAAAGTTACTGTTGGCACCTGATCCCACCAAATAATTTTATTGGTCAGTTAATTTATGGACTGGAAAATCAAACTGCTTTTGAACAATATCCTTTATAATTCTTATGTTTAGTTAATAAACTCTGTATTGATTTTGTTTTTTAACATTGTTTTTCAAGTGTTGTCACCAAATAATATTACACCTGAGGGTGTACCCATGAACTATTCCCTTTGACTACTCTGCTTTCACTGTTCATAGAGTGGTTATTCTTAAAAGTCACATCATACCTGTTCACTGAAAAATAGTGAACTGTTGTAATTAAAAATAAGCATACTTTTAAAATAACTTAAAAGTATTAAATATTAAAATAACTTAAAATTCTTTAAATTTGCAGCTGTTTCATAGCTCAAGCAGAGCTTTATTTGTATATCCCCTGATACTTCTCTTGCTACCTGGTGAATCATGGTTAACTGAACTCTGATTTTATTAATGAAATATTAATTAGTACTTTTTGGGCTCTCAACCCAGTCAGAAAAAACTATATCTGGCTAGAACATAAAACTGTGTATTTTACATTGTGCTGGGGAGATGAAACTGCTATTCTAGTCAAGGCTAACTTCTGAGAGACCTGCTTTGAGCCCTTCTCTTTTACAATACAGTTTTAAACTACTGCTAGTGGAATAAAATTATTGTGGGGTTTTTTTTTAATCTGGGCAGAACTGCAGAAATTTGCCCAGGTCAGTGAAATCAGCTTAGGCTGCAGCACTCCTGGGAAGCTCAGGTATTTCCCTGGATAGGTACTGTGCACACACTGTGTGTGCAGCACATTCCAGAGACACAGTCCCTTCTGCAACCTGCCTGTAACGAGGCACTGTGCATGTGCAGTAAATCTTCTGCTTCACAAACAGAGCTAGGACAGTTTTCCTCTGAAGACAAATAGGATTTCCTGCTTTCTAAAGATCGGTTCAAACAAAGTTTTTATTTTAAACTGAATTATTTTACCACATCATGGTGTAGAAATGGAATTACTACAGGCAGTCTAGTTAAACATGCTCCTGAATAATCTAAATGTCTCATGCAGCAATTCCACACAGAAACTGGACAGGTAATGGAGATGTATAGGATCTGGATTTCCATTTATGTTTCTGTATGACCTTGTTGCTATCTGAACTGCTTTGATTTAATGGAACATGAGTATAATTTATGGATATAGTTTTATATATATACTGTTATAGAGATGGTATGTGCTAAAAATTTGTGCCAAATATACAGATTAGCATCAGTTAATTTCAGAAGAAATTCTATCTTCAAGCAGCCTGTGAACATTTTCACCTGGTACTTTACTGACTAGTCTTCACTCTAAGCGCAGTAAATGAAAAGAAATAAAATTTTTTTTTTTCTCAGAATTTTATTTTATGTAGTGGTGAGAGTTATGGTAGTTCTTTGGTGTAAACTGGAGATATTTCAGATATACTTAATCAAAATGTTTTTGCAAACATGTCATCACCAGTGCTGTGTTTTTAGTTACATTCTGAGGTCACAGGTTCACACTTGGCTTTGTAATCAAGGACCTCGGTCCAAGATTGGTTTTTTTCACAAATATGATCACAATGGTTAGTAAAGTTGTTCTGTTGGCATATTTGGAGAGTGAGTGATCACCAGAAAAAGCTGAGGTGATTTAAGGTGTTACAGAGCCCAGCCTGAGCTGCAAAAGCAGAGCACTTGAGTCCCCTGACTGTTGTAGTGCAAAGTCCATTCCCAGCCAGCTCTTGCTAAAGTCTCTTAAAATGACCAGGATGTTCTAACTTTAAAGAATGCAGTGAGAGATCAGTAGCTCTGGTTCAGCTGTCAGGGACACTAAACTCCAGGTAAGGAGCAGAGGCAAACAGCTGCAGCACACCTGGTTTTACAGCAGAGCCACCATTTGTGCAGGAAGTCTCAAAACAGTCTCTTATTGACTTGCCTGTAGCCTTTGCATAATCTTTGCTGTGTTTAGACCTTCACACGTGAGATGGCTACCCAGGCTTGTATGGGGCTTGTATCTTCTCCTAATAAATGGTTCCAGACGTGGGCTTAGTATGGGTGGCACCTGCTCAGAAAATACAGAGTGAACAGGGAAGGCACTCTCCCAAATGTCTCAGTTGTAACAGAAGAAGATGGGTTTGTAGTTTTTGTCATATCTGAAATGGTTAACATTTTTTGTTGGTTGCTCTGTGAGCTACAATGTGATTTAGCAAGCATCCCAAATGTCTGTAACGTGAATTGTGTTTATCGTCAACCTAAATCAGTTTAAATAAGCTTAGTTCAACTGATGCATGCACAAATTAATTTCCCTTTTATCTAAGCAGCTTGCAGTCCTAATAAACAGAATAATCAATCACAGCTGCCTTCATCTATAGCATGATTTTATATTTCTGATCACAGAAATGTGGAATAATTTCTCTCTAGTCCCTTCTTAGTTCCCCCTGTAATCAAGGTTTCTGGATATAATGATTCACCTTAATAATTTTTACATTCCTTGATATATTTTTTTTTTAGTCTGTACGTTTAGAGGATGATTACATTCAACATTGTAAAACTAATTTTAAAAGTACAAGATATTTTTTTTTCTCTGCAACATAGAAAAGAATGCCAGTCTGACTCAGAGAATGCTTTATAAACTCAATGGCAATAATACCATGCTTTGAACAGTTTGTACTGTATACTCATCCTTTTTAGTAATAGCTGCTTTGAGGCCACTGGCATCTTTCTTACTGATTCAAGTGAGTCCAGGACTCTGGCTAGACATTTTTTTTCTTCATTGAATTATAAAGTGCCAAGCAAAACCTGAGGTTAGCTTTGTGTAAGATGCTAGAAAAAGCCCAAACAATTAAAACTTCCCTTTAGGTCACTGGCCTTCAAATAATACTTTCACTTTTTATGCTGAACTACTTACACTATATATCAAGTGTCTTTGATCTTTTAATTTTATACATGTATAGTATATCACACATGTAATTACTTTTGTCTAGATAGGCAATTATGAAAAATATATAATATGTAAAAGATGAACTTGAGATTGATTTACAGTCTCATTTTACAGCTTCTTAGAGTAGTTTTGCCTTTAGCAAACAGTTCTGCCTCTTGCAACTGCAAAATGCATCAGGGAAGACTTGTGTTCTCAGTGGTTTATCCCAAAATGTGTGTTTAAATTATGTCCCATTAAGTGCAGTTGACAATGTTAGGAAAACAGCAGTCTGTATTAAGAAGTATTGCTACGTAGTAGTTAATGGCAGTTTCTAGACTGCTAGTTCAGAAATACTGTTTCAGATCAAGGTATAGCAAGGAGTTGACGTTGAGATGAATCTTTTCCTCTGTATTAAAAATAGAGCATCATTATGCAAAAAATCACAATTCTTTTACTGGCACAAAAGAAGGGTGCAGTGCAGCTTTTTGAATAAACATTGTAATATGGCCTTAAGCAAAATTGTGTCTCCTTGTTCCTTATGTGATTCCATTCCATTAATTCCATTAATGCATTTCAGTAATTAAATATCTTTGGTCATTTAAGGCTCAGTAATTTTTGCTTTAAAATTTGTCCTCAAATGTAAATTAATCCCATGTTTAAAAATATAGTACTTTAGCTTTCAGAACAATAACCTCATTTTGCACTTCTAGTTTATGAATCTTTTTTTGGCAAATTCTTTATTTTTTGAGTCAAAAGTTCAGCTGTGTTAAAATATGACTAAGTCTTAACTTGATATCTGATATGACATGAGGTCTTTCCAGCCACATTTTCACAAAACATTGCCTCAAACATTTCCAGATAAATGATTTCATCCCAGTATTTTGTTCATTTCCTTCTTTTAAAGAGCTCTAGCTTTATGTCAAGCTATTAATCATAGGGGATGACTCTGTTGTAAACAATTTGAGTTGATAAATCATTATTTAGTAGTAAACTGGAGAAACTGTTTTTCCTTGTAATGTATGCATGCATTTGATTTCTCTCTAGGTACTGGTAGATCTTTGTAAATTATCTGCATAAGAGTAAGCCCAAATCTTTTGAATTTAACCTAATTAGATAATGTTTTGGAAGACTGTTAATGTATACAGTCTTTTCAAGCTCAAAGAGTGAAAATTCTCCCCATAAGTAAGTGTTTAAAATTGTGCAGAGATCATTAAAAAAAAAAAAAAAAAGAAAAAGTAACAAATACTATTGTGGTTTTTAAAATAATAACCCTAGGCCAGAGCAGCAAAAGTCAAGGAAGCAAAGCTATTTGTGGTGCCATCAATCTGAAAATTGTGCTCCAAGGAATGATATCAGTGGATGCACTTGGGTCAGGGAAGTTAAGTGGAGCAGGAGGAGGAAATGGTCTCACAACCCTGGCTGGGAGGCCTAAGCCTGGGGAGCCTCTGAATTTCTCTGCTCCATAGATGTTTGATTAGCTAGTGTGGCCAAAATCAAGAAATGAGGGAAAAAAGCCTTGGTATTAAGCCTGTTGTTACTGCCTATTACCAGTTTTATATAAATACAAATTTGCCAACTGTTTTACCTATTTCTTTTTCCTATAAACTAACCAACTTTCTTTATATTAATTTTCTTATCAAAGTCGTGTTTTGAGAATTTACAAAATCTCTTTACACAGAGTTTCCTCTTATCTTGTGGATATGATTTCAGTCATTCCCCAAAGCTGTCATGGTGCCATGTCTCTCAGAGCTCTCTTCTTGCATTGGTCACCTGTCCAGTAATCAGTGCTGCTCTTGCCTTTATCCTCATACAGCAATTTGGATAAAGGGTATGTCAGCTTTGTTGGAGTCCAGCATCTTGGCACATGTTTTCTCTTAAGTCAGGTTGGGTTTAGGATTTCACAGGAGAGTGAATGTTAAGAACTCATTGATAGGTAATGGTCTGCATCATTATATTATTTTGTGTTCCTAACATTTTGACACAAGAATATTGGAGACAAATGACATTGCATTTGTATTGATTTAAACCATTGTTGCTATGCAGCAGAAGAATTGTATGTCCCTTTGAAAGACAGAGCAAAGTAGGAGTGGCCGTGTTTTTACAGGGGTGGAGGAAGTAAAATTTCTGGTACTGTGGCAAGTCTGTTACTCGTGGAGTGGATTTGTTGATGAAATCTTTCAGGTGTATAGTTTTTGCTGTGGCTTTGTCCCAGTTGCACAAGTCATCCCCAGGGCTTGTGTAAATAATTTTAATTATGCTTTCCAGTGACTTTGAAGAGAGTTTACACAGCAGATTTTATTCATTGTATGATTTCTTAGTGTTCTGGAAACTTGCATCATTCTCTTTATTCAACCTTTTTTCATCTTGAGAAGATACCAGAAACTTAAAACGGATGATTTTCATAAAAGCCTTGCAAAATACAGCAGATCTCAGTCTCTCCTATGAAGGTGTCCCCTCGGAAGGCAGGTGCAGAGCTGTTTGCCACAGTCAGACGTGATCACTCTGTTCCAAATTAAATCTACCCATGATGGTTAGCAGGGACTAATCAAATCACTGCCACCATTTGATCTGCTCCCATCGCCTGTCATTATCAAAGCTCATTTAAACTACTTTAAACTAGACCTGAACTGATAAAACAGATAAATTCATACATCTGTGATCACGTTTTCCTACTGCTGTATTTTATATTATCTGAGCGTAAAAACTAGGCAGAAAACAGCCTAAAACCAATGACAATTTAGCATATACTGTACCTTGTCATCTGAACAGTTCTGTTAATTTAGCCACTCCTAGTTTTGTTTTGAACAGTGCAGAATAGCTTTTCATTACCATAGCTTTTCATCACCATTCAGTATTTTTAACAAATATAAATAAAACAAATAAAAAATAACATTCTGCCCTTAGAATTGCCTCAT
Organism: Lichenostomus cassidix; assembly: GCF_008360975.1. Taxonomy (NCBI): domain Eukaryota; kingdom Metazoa; phylum Chordata; class Aves; order Passeriformes; family Meliphagidae; genus Lichenostomus; species Lichenostomus cassidix. Next base: position 19,668,758 of record NC_139479.1, on the reverse strand, counting down.
TTCCTTCAGGGTAATAGACAATATATAAGACGTTGTTTGGGCTTTGCTTTAAAGGCATGGTTACTCCTTTTCCCACAATAATTTCAATTAAACCGTTGAAAACAGCAGTAATTTCCTGCGGATGGTGTGTAATCTCACATAATTAATAGGCTTTTTAGCCCAGTATCAGAATAAAACCAGTCAATATTATGTTACCCGTCCCTAGTTGTATTACACCAGATCAGTACAGTGAATGTTAACTAAACAGACCTGGAAGCAGAAAATAACTGGGCTATTAGAAGAGTACTTATGAGCCTCTTACTTCCCATGCATATTCGAAAAACTGTAATTTTTAGTTTTGGTTTATTCATCAGTGGCATTGAATTGTCAGTAGTCCATGATCAGGTTTGAATCTGCTGTTGGGTCTGTGCCATCTGCAATACCTTTGATCTGGCAGCTATGGAAATTAGGCGATTGAAGGTGAAGTAGTCACTGGGACTTGATTGCTGATTAGTTTTGCAGGTATTTTAAATGCTTTTTCATCTAATTAGTAAATCACTGCTTAAATTAAGCCCACCAAGCTGAAACAGTGGTAGAAGGATGTGGTCAAGACTTAAAAACAAGATGTAGTTGCTTACTGTATGTAGTACAGATAGGACTGGATTTTGGAGCAGCCTGGGGCTTGGGAAAGGGTTGACAGGGTGCGTCTTTCTTCCAAGTGAAATTATTTACCTCTTGGAGTTGGCAGGACAGTTGGAATATTTCTGAATACATAAAGAATTGAGGGGAAGGGGAACAATTACAAAATGGTTTTCTGTGTGCTAGTGCTGTGCTTAATGGTGAGCTATCTTTTGATAGATTCCTATTGCATGTTGAGCCTTCTGAAACAAACTGTTACTACCCTCATGTTTAAAGGGTATTTGATTACATTGAAGGCTAAATTATGGCATTTAATTTGTGTACAGGTTTTGGAAAGTAGCAGCATAGCTTCCACCTCAGGTATCTTTCATATATGAGCATTTCCCCAAGTACTGGTGCTGGTGCACATGGTGGCAAGGGTGTGTTTGCTGCATTTTTTACTATTAGCTGTAGTCCATGCTGTAAGACAGTCAGGTGTAACTCACTGTCTCTGTGAAACAGACAAATGTTTGAATAAGTTTTGGTCAAATACAGCTGTTAGTATCTATGGCAACAACACCTGCAAAAAGGGGTATTGAAGTGCTGTTCCCACAGATTAGAGCTAATTTCACTTTGACACAACTTCTTATTAGCAGTAATGTGCAAGTAAAAAAAATACTACAGGTTGGCCTTTGGTTTCCCAAAGTCAATTGTGTTCCCATTGACTATGGGAATAGTGCAATGAAGAGCAACATAATATCCCAAGCCTGTAATGCCATTTGTTCAAATGGCTTTGCAGGCCAGACAGCAAGAAGTGCAAAACCAGCGAGGCAACAGTGCTGTATTAAATCTGCCCATCCATGGCTGAGCTCTCCACAGTGGAGTTCTACCATTCCATAAGTGTCCTGCAGCCTCCTGGGGTCACCTGCACTGTGGTGACAGCTGGGACCCCCCAGGCTTCCAGCTCTTGGCTGTCAGGGATCCACAGGGGTTTCACCAAGCAGCGAATTGCAAAGCATAAGAATACCATTATTGTACTCTTGGACTTTGTGATCCTAAAGGTCTTTTCCAACTGAAATTATTATTTGTTTTCATGTACTGCTTTTAGCTCCAGCTCTTCCTATTGCCTACATAACCTGTAAAAATTGAGTATGAATTTTTGTGTATTTTTTATGCTACAAATATCTCCAGATTTAACCTTTCACTCTTTTAATGATAACAGTAAAAAGTGACTGGTATCAAAAGTGGGGAGATGACAGTGAGCATCATATCTTTTCTTTTTTTCTCTTTTTTTCTTTTATTTTACTGTCAGTTATCTAATTAATGCTACTTGGTATGGAGGAAGTCAGGTATTGATTTCAGCAGATACTGTAAATGTTGCCAAGTTTAGTCAACTGTGTCTTGGAAATAGAAAACTGCAAAGTTTCAGCCACCCTAGCATAAAGATAATCTTCATTCTGAATACCCCAAACCCTAAGGAGAAATAGGGAAGTTTTAAAAGCATAACAAAAAAATGAGAAAAGGCAAAAATTACTGTGGGGTGTGGCATAAGAAAGAGCGAGCTTAGAAAGTGGATAAACCCATATTTGTGCACTTACTTGTAGCCTCCTGCATCCCTCCTGTTCTTGCTGGTGAGCTGTGTCTGAAAGCAGTGAGGTTCTCTGAGTGCCTCAGGATCACTGTCATGCCCCTGCTTCACCTGAGAGCCCCAAAGTCTCATCCTCTGCTTTAATAGCTCCAGTGGGTTTAGTTGAGAGCTTTAACTCAAAGTTCTTTGGGAAAGAGTCTTTGGCTTTACATCTCCTGTCAGAGGGACTTGCCATATTGTGCAGCAGTTAAAAAATTAATACTAATACCAGCAATGAAAACAAGGAGAGAAAAAGGCAAGAATGTGTGTTTCTGCAGCTGGAAATGGACTATGCTAGAAAATGGACTATGCTTTCAGCACTTTATTCTCATCTGCTAAGACAGGGCTTCTGCTTTTATTTTGTTGCTTTTCTGGAAGATGAATAGAGGGAATATGTAGATAAGCAATTGTAAAGGGAATTTTTGGTTGTCTAAGCACATGCACAAATTAGATTTCCCCTCCCCTGCTTCTTCTGGCTATCTGCCAATTAATAATTTGAATTAACAAGATCTGGAAGGTTGGGAGTGTGACGAAATTCAATCAACCTTGAATTCAAAGTCAAGGCTGGGGTTTTTTTTACTGTGATGATGAAGGTATCTTGAAGAGAATTTAGAAAGTGAAAATATGTGTAGTTTATACCCTTTGTTAAGGTTTGCTTTATCATTTGAGGATTTTGTCTCATTTTTTCTGTGTATTTTGTCCAGCTAATTACCACAAAACACTGCTGAGATGTATGAATCCTAAGTGAACTATTATAAAGCAGTTTCCAGTAAACTCTAAGTAAAAATATTAAGTTGTATTTCCCAAGGCTGCAGAGTTGGAATTGATAATCAAATGTAATCTTTGAGAATCAGTCTTCAGCCTAAACTGTGTAGTTTTTCTCATTATTTTGAATTACAAAACGCCCTTCATTAGGACAATATGAAACAAGCTTGAAATATTTTCTCTTCATTTCAGTGCACAAATGATGGTCTTATTTACAATTTTCAATACTGCAGGTGTTTTTCTCTCTCTAGCACAAAAATGGCTTAGAGGTTGTATAAGACCAAACATGAGACTCAGTAGCAAAGGACTATAATGCTGGATTATGATGTTTTTCTCTATGGGTGCTGGTGGCTTGTTATGAAATTTTGTGAAATTCCAAGCTTTTAAGGCAAGATGAATTATGTAGGACAGGAAAACAACTATGTTTCTTTTCAACACATTTTTAAGCTCATATAAGTAGACTTTAACAATTTGTAATTGCTCTCTGGATTTACTGTGAATTTCATTTACTGTCTGACTCACTTGTGTGGTCAAACTGCATTATTTAAGGTGATAGCTTAAGAGTGATTGTAAAACTCTAATGAATTTTTTTGTTTTTAAAGGATTTCTTTCCACTTAAATACAGAAGAATATTTGCGTGTGTATAGATCTCCTAATATATTGCTTATTTTTTTCTTTAATTATTAGATACAGTTGGTGCCTGTGCACCATATTCACACTTGAGCAGAGACATTTTCAGTGGCAGGAGCAGTGCTGTAGTGGACAGAGCCATGGCAGGAGTCCTCAGGGCTGCCAGATGATACCTGTGTGTCATCTTTCACCCACCAGAGCCAGCTTACCTAGGGCTGACTGAAGCTGATAAAACACACATTTCCAGATGTAAATCTACAAAACAAATCTGCAGTTGAACCAGACTTCAGAATCAGACACCCTGATTTTTATCCATTTTATTTTGTCCCTTAATGCTGTTTAGAGTGGGGTAATGATGCCATGCTGATTTTTTGCCTTTTTATTTTATATATTGTCTGTATTCTTTACACATATATTTGTAGCTCTGTAGCCAGTTACTGTATTAGTAGCTAGTCCCAGTAGTTTTCCATACCCTTTTCCTAGGCAGAAAGACCAAACACACTGCAGGGGCCCCATCCTATCTTGCTTCTCCCTGGCTGCCAAGGTTGAAAAACAGTTCTTCAAGACACATTTTCATAAGCAAAGTACAGCTAGTACCAAGGTGGGGGAAGGGGGGATCTCCAGAGAGAGTTGAACTGGGGGAAATTACCTCACCTCTTGTGGTCATAATTAGTGATTTTTGTCAAATGTGCTAATTTACTAAACTTAAAAAAATGTATTCACCCCGTGGGAGGGTGGGCTAATATGGATATTTTTCCATATCTGCCCCTTGGAGGCATCCAATGAAGAAGAGCTTTCATATTACCTCCTACACTAATCTCCAAAAGTGTGTTGCTTTATTTCTAGGGTCCTTAAGGCATCAGTAATTCTAGCACCCCACATGGGACAGGGTGCACTACACCTAATGTAGTGCTCAGACCTAGCCACTGAGGAGTGACATCAGAGGCCCCTGGGGATGCTAATCCCCAGCCAGAATGGACTGATTGTCACAGCTCCTCATCCTGGCACAGCCTGCTTCCACACCAGCATCCTTCCTGCCCAAAGCAGCTGAGAGCTGAGGAGAAGGAGCAAAGTTCTGCCATCTCCTTCCAGGCTGCAAATCAGGGTGTGCTGAGCGAGCACATACCTGGGGACTTCATTCTGCCTTCAGCCCTGGTCTGTGTAGCTGAGCCAACCAAACAAAAAACACGTCTGTGGTTCCAGTAATAATTTACAGGCACAGTTCAGCTATCTAAGAGTGGCATTTTCTCTTTTAGTATTTTATGGGGCATTTATTTTCCTTGGTTTTGAGGTCAGAGAGATTAATGCGTGACTGTATCAAGTACCAGATATGCTTTTAAAACTGTAGAGTTTTGAACACAGTGAAGGAAAATGTCAATTCTCTGTCAAAGTATAGACCAAGGAGTTTAATTCTGGAAGATGTAATTTGAACTTCAGGCAGAGCACTTTTCCCATGAGTCCTCAACAGAGACAGAAAACAATGTTCTTTAGTGAATTTTGCCACAGCACTGTACTAAAGTTATAAAGTTGTTCCAAGTGAGAGGAAAAAGGCATGCTGCATATTTTTGTGTGTGTCCTATGGCTTTATGCGTCCTGTCACTTTTTCAGTATATTTGCAGCTCCATAAAATGTTTCTCATCTTCCATATATAAAAGCATTTGAAACCAGCATGCCATTCTTTATCATCATCATCAACAACAACTTCTCTAGAAGTTGCTGTAAGTTGATGTAATGCCCAGAACAGGAACAGAATATGAAAACCAGTTTAGCAAGTTCCTGGAATAGCTGTACAGAAGTTGTTATTTGCTGCCTTAGTTACAAGTCCAAGTCCTCAGGCATTTTCTGTCATGTGTCAATGCCCCTCGTTGATGTGTAGCTTGGTTTCAGTTACCGCCTGGAGCTACACAGTAATGAGCCAAACAGGGCAGTTGAAGCACCATGGACACCTCAGGTTCTTTCTCAGTCTAATATTCTTGGGTAGATTTCTTGGGTAGATTAACAGTACTCTTTACTTCTGTACCATGGGTTTCACCTTCTCTGTGGTGTCCCAAACTTCAGTTGTGCTTTTCTGTGCTTCGCTATGGAAGGAGCCTTCAGAAGCTATGAACATCTTAGTGGTGTCAAAATTATTGGGTTTTTGACCAATTATCTACTCACACCATGTATGTCCACTTACATAAACTGCTGTACAGGTGGTAAGTTATCTATCTTGCTAAGCAGCAAGCTATATGAATAACTGGTTATCCTGGAAAAGGAATGTAATTTGTGGTTTCTGTTGGCTTTCCTTGAGGTATTTGATTGTTAAGTTTCAGTCAGTTTTAATAACAGTGAGGTCAAATATTTGAATCTGGACTTTTTTCTTATTACTTTCAAGACTATGTGAAGACAGCCTCAAGAGAGTTTTTTGGAGGATGCTGACTGTCAATAGTATCTCCAATATAATTTCAGAAATGGGTGATAATGGCCGAGTGTTTGATGTCGAAATAGAGCTGGGGTCAAAAGTACTATTCAACTCCTGAATGCAAATGCCTTGTCACATTTCCCCTTGGAAGCAGAAGATAACTAGATTGAACTGAAACTGGAGACCGTGTGCTTTTTATGACACAAATTGAACTCCTGCCAATGACAAATTTCAAGGTACATTGTGAAAATGAAATGATGCAGTGCTAGCTGAAGTGCATGACATAACTATGAATAGATGTACCCATGTGTACAACACAGCTCTTACCTTTCTTTACTTGGAGAAAACAGTTTCACATGCACCAAGGTCGACAGAGTGGTTGTATCCTGTGAAGCTCATGTCATGCATGAAAGTACATAAAGACCATCTGGGAACTATAAAAATAGCCTGTCCTGACTGGATGATTTGTGTGGTGGCCAAGGCCTGATACACTCATTCAGGAAACAGCAAAACAATGTCAAAGTTGTTGGGAAATAACCAGGCTTATTTTCATCCCTGGGAATGGCCTGGTATCTCATGGAATGAAATCCACAAGGAGACTTTCAACTACACAGTTTCTGAATTTCCCTGAAGGAGTCTGTGTGAACTGAAAGGTTCAGTGTAGGCAGTGGAAGCATTAAAATTATTCTTAATATTTTAAGATTTCAGGTTTGGTATATGTGAAAAAGATTGAGAGCAATGGTAGAATTTAACTCATATCTAAAGTTTTCTCAATGTTTTTACACTTTAAAACGGTTGGTTTGTTTGGGTTTTTTTTAAAGTTTTTAGATGAGGCTGTATCAGTTTGTAATACAAGGTACTACATTCTGCCACGTGCTGGTCAGCTTTATTCAGCTATCTCCAAATGGCTTATGTAATGATCTCATGTGAAGACAGTTTTAAAACCAGGGCTGAAATTTTTAAATTCACTTACAGGAATGCAGGACATACAACTTAAATCTGGGTGACATTGGCCAGATTTTTAATTTTTTTTAAGCTCTGTCTAGAAAGAATGAATCTAAAACAACACCTGTATCTATAAACAGTGAAACTCAATTTCAGCCTTTCTATGCAGCAGAAGAAATAGAGATATTAATGACTGACTGGTTTTCTGACAAGCATTTAATGTGTCCTGGGTGCCACAATAGCAGCTTCTGAGCACAGTTTTAATGAGGTTATCATACCTAAAAGACTTCTGGAGAAGCCCTTAACCTGAACACTGTAACCTGTGACAAGTCTGTCTCCCACTTTTTATTGTTAATGGATATGCTAGACAGAGCTGTGTTCTCCAGCCACATCAGGCAGTCCAGGCATTATTTTAAATGCTGTTAGGAAGCCTAGGAAATGCCATTAAGAGAATAGCTGTAAACCACCTCCGTGGTCTGGTTTAACATTGAGCATCTAATTATTGCCATATATTTCTGACCTCAAAACTGCCATTTTATACTGAAGACAATGTATTAGTCTGAAGGACCTGGATGCTATTCTGTTAAATAGTTTGTGAGTCCTCTAATGGCTTGTTCTGTCACTTACTTATATTACCTACCAGCAGAGTGATGTGTACAGGCAGGGAATTCTGCTGTGCACTATTAATGAAACAAAAACTAACTACATCTGTGTTTTCTTTCACACTTTTGGCTAAACTTGGCTCGAGATTGGAGATTTGAAAGGGCCACACCATTGTGTCTTCAGTGCCTCCACTAGCAAATTTTGTTTGTTAACTTATGCCAGGCTCAGCCAAAATTTAATCTGATCTATGGGAAACAGGAACAGCTGGGGACTTCCTCTGAAGTTTGATTTCTGAATTAACACAAGATTTGACATGTGCTCACAGCTCTTTGGTCTCCTGTTTGGTTTTTTTAATTGTAATTGTATAAAAAGGAATAATGCACTTCTTTTGAATGTGGAAGAACACACAGAATATACTCAGTACCACAATGAACTTGGTTTTTTCATATTTTTCCAGAGGTATAAACGGATTTAGTGTGCAAGAATCTGTTCTTTCTTCTTAGAAGGCTAGTTTGATCTTCTATCTGAATGAAGGCAAAATCTTCGGAATAGTGTTTTCACATTTAATATTAGTTATATTTCAAGTCCTGTCTTGGGAATACTTACACTCTAGTTTTTCATTCTTCTCTGTGTAATCCCTTAATTCTGAAAATGACATGAGTGAGTATTCTGCTTATACCTAAAGAATATTGATGACTTCTTGAATGACAAAATTGTCATTTTACGTAAGAGGTACAGTTACAGGCACAGGTTCCTTTAGTGAAAAAAATGTAACACATTTATTCCACTTGCTGGATACAAGTCTTCGTTTATGTGTGATCTTGGGAAGGGGAAGTTGAAGCTAGGTTTTTTCCCAGGTTTTTTGAGCTCCACTGAGTGGTTTCAAGTGAGGGAATATAGTGTAGGTGTTCCAGGAGTTGTGAAATCTTTGGAATACCAACTTGAAGCAGAAGCAATTGTGCAACTTTCCTGTTTTATAGCCTCACCTGTAATCAAAGTAAATGGTGTTTCCTAAATGCCATTAGAGGGGGCAATTAAACAGCAGGAATTAAATAGGAAACCATTTCTTTGCTCTCAGAATGGAGGCTCCCTTCAGCTGGCATTCTCATTCACCTCAGCTCTCACCAGGCTGCATCCCACAACCTGGCAGCCTCTTCCTTCTTCACTGTGCCTGTGTCCTTGCCCTGTCATTGAGGCTTTTCTTCCATGTCCCCTGGATGTATGTCCATGTGCTCAGTCCTGCTCATCAGCTCTCTCACCATCCATTTGCCACCAGCCCCTGGATTTAATCCCCACAGTTCAAGCTCAGCTCAGACTTGCCCCATGTGCAAGTTCATGATGTTCATGATGCCTCTTCTCGGCTCAGCTGGTTGGTTCCAGGGAGAAGCTCAGGGAATGGGTTTGCCCTTGCAGGAGAAAAAGTGACTCCAGCAACAAGTGACAGGAGAGGACATATTGGTTGGTAGCCTTTGCAACTTTAACATTCCCCTTGTAAGGTACTTGATGATGTGTTATGTCTCTGTGATTATCTTTGTGTTACATGGTTCTGTCCCCTATGGATTAGTGAAATCCAGGGTAATGTTTTACTCCTCCAGCTGCACTTCATAGGCATTCTAGCAACTGGTATTTAAATGGCTTCAGATAAGCACAAAACTTAAATAAAAGTGTCTTTATAAGCAAAAAGGATCCTTATAAAAAATTAAATAAAAGTTGCAATTTCACTTTAGATAAGCCAATTGTCCCAATTTAAAAATAAACCTGCTGCAACAGAGTCTTTGCTTAGAAAGTAATTATGAGAGTTGAGACATGATGTTATTCTCTCCCTGGTTAGGTCACATGAAGTAAAATAATTTTAAGGGTTTCATTTAATATTAATAGATATCCATTGCGTCTTAGTGACTACATGTCTTACAGAATATTTTGCAAATTTAATAATATAAAGAACTGAACCATACTTAGTGCTGAAGTACCAACAACACTGTGCATGTATTCATTGTGCTATAGGATTCATTATAACTCATTTTAAGTCAGTGATTTGTTCTTATGTACTTTTACCTCCACACTCATATAAATTTTTTTGACTTCTTGTCCCCAGGCTTTTCTTTCCTTCACTTCTCCTTTATTTTTAAAGTAAAAAATATACAACTCAGTCAAGAGATCAGTCACCTCAAGATGATTTAGCACTTGAACTGTCACCACGGGGATGGATGCAGCTCTGCTGGTGCTGCTGCTGTAACCAAGACAGAACCAGGAGGAGCTGAAAGCTCAGTTAAAGCAGGATTGTGGGGGGCAAGTGAGCAGCTGGCACACGGCTGAACGTTTCTGATCTTTTTTTAATACCTTGTGTCAGAAGCATTAAGAGCTGTTCTTACACACTGGCGTTAATAGGCAAGTGGCCCAACTTGAGGTGGAACTAGAAAAGTTGTTGTTAGTTTTGCTTTTTGAGGAGCAATAGAAATTATTTTGTTCTTGTTACTAACAATTGAAATGATCAGGGATGCTAGAGGTGTGAATTTGTGAAGCATGTTTTACATTTATGTTCACATTATGTCACACATGCAATGTGGTTGTTCACTTTGGAAGGGAATGAATGTGGTGCCTTAACCAAAATGGTTAAACTGTTGATGACATCCTGAGAGCCTCTGTATAACACCAAAACCTCCACAGATGCATTTAAGATGTATTTGTTAATGTTTTAAGAGTTCTTTGGAACTCTTAAACAATAATTAGTGATTAATGGTGATGCTGCTAGCTGCTCAGGTGGGAGATGCATCTCTTAATGTAAAAATTAACATTTGCATGTGCATAAAGCGATACTTTTCTTAGACTATCCCTATCAATATTGATTTTATACCTCATATTGTTTTGTTTTATTTTGCTACATTTTATGTTGCAATCCTTCCAAAAGGAATGCAAATTTTATTACTAATTATAAGGAGTTTTCTTTGTCGGTGAAATGTACCTAAATTAATACACCTGCCCTCCCCCAAAAAAGTCTCAAGTTGCTTGATCTGGGTGTATAATAAATGCTGTATCAGAGTGTCCATGTCAGGTGTTAAAATACAAAAGCTGAGCGTTAAAGTAAAAAGAGACATGTTATAATCCTCTTAGTAGTTAGCTCACATGAAGTAAAACATGTTGAAGTTGTTTGTTTGGCAGGTCTCCATTGCATTTTAGTGACTACATGTCTTATAGAGTGTTTTGTAGTTTTAATAATCATGGAAGACTTGGGCATAGGTTAGGGCTTAACGTGTCAACAGCTAAAAAGGAAAATTTCTTTAGGAAATACCTGTGGTAGTACTTTTTTTATTTTCCTAAAGAGAACAAAAACCTGACTATTACCCAGTCAGGTAGCTGTGGCGTATTTGCATGAAATGTAGAATAGATGAAACTTTTCTGGTTTTAAGATTTCTTTCACAAGGTTTTTGAGTGGAAATAGCGTCATCTTTGTCATTGTATTTGATAGGGAAAACCTGTCTTTTGGAGCCAAAGGATTGTAAGCATTCATAAACATCAGGTTAAATTTTGAGGCATCTATTAAAAAAGAAGACAAAGGAGTAAATTTAGGCATCACTGTGAGTCTTATGGTTTACTTTGCAGGCATCATGGTTTAGAATATCCCTTTTCTCAAGAGCACCAGGTCAGCACTATACGAATTGGTAGTCAGTAAAAACTGAAGCGATGGCTCTTTGCTGATGTTTTTTATTTGATGGCCTTTTTCTAGTTTATTGTACCAAAATATTGCTCACTGACAGCAGAGACATGTTAAAAGTGGCATTGGCAAGATCAAGTTTTGTTTTGTTTTTGTCTTTGAATGCAGTCCCTAAGAATAAGTAGGCATTTGACAGTGTGTATTTGTGTACATTTCTTACAGTCAAAGGAGTTGACTAAATATTAGCAGTTTATTAAGGGCTAAAAATGTCATCAATTTTCAAATTAAATTTGATCCAACTAAAATATAGATCCTGATAAGCAATCAGCTATGTCGTGTCTGTGCTTAACTGAGAAAAAAAACACATGGGAGAGGGAAAAAATATTACTTTATGTTTTTTTAAATTATACTTTCCAAATTTTTTTTTAATAATTCCCTAAACTAGATAAGTCTTATCATCAAATGCGTAGGAGAAAAATCCTTGACAGATAAAAATAACAACATGAAGATGTAAATAAATACAGCTACAGGGCATTAAAGGTCATCCAGTCTAGATCTGCAGGAATAAGGGGGTGATAAAAATTAATATGAAGGACAGCAGAGAAATTTAAAAATCAGATTTGGATTATAGTATTTTTTCCTCTGAAATGCTTGTTGGGAAGAAAGTATTCTCTGCTTCCTGGAGGGAGAGGAGACACCTGAGGCTACCATCTCAGCTGTCCATAAGCCATGATGCCCTTTGCCCTTCCCAGTCCTTGTCCCATCCCTCACCCTTTCCCAGGTATTAGCCTGTGTCTGCTTTCCCTTGTGTAAAATGACTCTGATCCCCTGTCAGAGACAGGAGCCTTTGTCAGAGATAGCACTGCCCTCCTGAGTAGGAAGCAAAGTTAATACAAGGAAGATATTTTGATAATTGAATTACAGCCTCTAACAAACATGTGCAGAGTGTATACAAGTAGTATTTTCAGAAGGCTTTATTTTAGTCAGATTTGCACAGATTTTCACTGTGGCAGCAAAGGCACTTTGCCATGAGAGCAGCCTCTCTTGCCAGACATCAAGTCCCTGCTCCGAAATATAGAGGCACTAGAGATTCTCATTAAAACACTGAAACTGTATAAATATTGGCAAAATTGCATTTTCCCCACCTTCACTCTGAAACAACTGAACTATTTTTGCTTATGCCTTCCAGAAAATAATTTGCCTGAGGCAAAGACTCTCTGTGGAGCTTTACAGTCCAAATAGTTAAAATGGAGTCAAATTATAAATGATAATGTAGGCTTATAATATGTCATGCTTAAATATAGGTGTTGATGTCTGCTCCTTGCATAATACTACAAAGGCCCTTGAGTTTCTGTAGAAATAAGAAGAGACCAATTTTATCTTCTCTTAATAAGGAAATGTAAAACATATGTATAAAACAGTGCTGAAGAGTGGGAAAAAATGAAAGAAAATTCTTCATTGGACAAATGCTTATATTTAAATCAATTTTTCATTGATGCTGGAAAAATTTGCAATGTGTATGGTTCATGATTCAGCAGCCAGATACTTGCAATAAACAAGTAGTTTATTAATTAAGAGCAGTTGCAGATTTTTGTTGCTTTTCCTGGTCCTTGCAAGTCTCTCATTCTTTGCTCCACAGTGGTTTTGTTTCAGCAACCTGTAACCAGGTGTAAAATGTGCTCTCCTGGGAGCTGGAAAATGCAAGTTTGAAGCTGCTAATTCTTGAATGAATACTTTAATCTTCAGCCTCTTAAATCTGTTAAACCACTTCCACTGCCACCTTTCCCTTTTTATTTTTTTTTCAAATAAAAGTTCTGAGTCAGTTCTCCACAGCCAAAAATACAAATTGGAGCCTGGATTTGGAGCGGAAATTTGAAGCAATGAATCCCAGTCTCAGACAAGTGTCTAATCCACGTCTACAGAAAAACACATAAATCTTTGAAACAGGCACATAACTCTCCCCATTCCTTGTAGAGGGAATTTCATAGCTAACTAGTCTTTGAGAATTATGTTCCAGGAGCTGGATGACTAAAATACTCACTTGGTTACTGGATCCTTAGAAGAGCTAATAGGCATGACAGTATGGAGTGTTACCCTGTCTACCTTCCTGCATGTCTTTTCCAAATAAAATTTCTTTTTCCAAATTAAATTATTGAAGAGGACAGTAAGATTGTTCCAGTTTGGAAAAATTGCTTTCCTTGAATTTCCTTGCTGGTACTGATGTTCATTTTAAAGCCATATGGAGGTTTTGCTTCTTTGTAATTCTGGTGTAATTTCTTTTTGTGCAAACTAGAAGAAACAAATAATCTGGGCAGTGTGAGTGGAAGCACAGCCAGCTGATCAAGGGAAGGGATTGTCCCTTTCTGTGGGACTCTCATCAGATCAAATCGAGATGCTGCACCTGGTTTTGTCACCTGGCACAGGAAAGAAGTGGACAAGCTTGGGTGCTTGGGAGGAGCCAAGGCAATGGGGCTGGAGCGCTCCCACTGTGAGGAGGCAGTGGGGGAGAAGGGACAGCCTGGAGAAGGGATGGCTTGGGAGGCACCTGACAGCCCAGCAGCTACAGGAGGTCCTTGAGGGGAGATGGAGCTGAACCCCTCAAAACAGCACAGGGTGGGAGGGCAAGAGACAAGAGGTACAAGTTGCAACGGGTTTAGGCTGGGTTTAAGGAGAAGCTTTTTCTGAGGTGCTCCTGTGGGGGGAGTGAGGCAGTGGAGCAGGTCACCCCAAGAGTCTATGCCATCCCTCTCCTACAAGGGTTCCAAGCTCTGAAGGCTGCAAGCTATGAGCAGCCTGGTCTGGCCTCAGAACTGGCCCTTCTTTGGACAGGGGGTAGGACTAGAGACCTCCTGAGATCCCCTCCAAGCTGTGACCCTCAAACCTATAGGTACCCAAAATCCTGCCAGTGTTCAGCAGCTTTTATAATATTTCTGTAACAGCCAGTATATGATTGACATCTACTTCAACCCTTCTGATCACCTCTAGCTTCCCTAAAGTCCTTCTTGGAGGGAAGGCAAAAAATGTAGGATCGTTTTATTCTCTAATAAAGCAATTCTTATCTAGGGATTAAAACCTCTAAAATCTTCTCAAACCCTGTATGTATGGATTTAAAGCTTCAGTTCTCTGTATCTTGATTTTTTAAAGCAGGGGAGTGCTTTTTTTATTTAATCTGAGCTAACTAATAGCTGTGTCATAATATATTAAAATCCTTCCTGAGAAGTATTTAACTGAAATTTTTTATGAAAACCTTAGATTATGTCATGTCTGTCTCTGACTCCCCAAGGATTTTTTAGTTCATCTTAGTTTCTAGGCTGTTTAGCTTTTTCAAAAGTAGGTTAAAAAGCTTTCCTCTTAGCACTGTCTTTTAATCTATAGACTTTGCTATTTATATTAGGGTTGTGTAGGACTTCATGATGCTGCCACCAGAAATAAGATTCTGTATCTTTTTGTGTTGTTCATTCTTCACCCACAGAAAGCCAGGAAAGTCTGAAATTACAAAGAGACTGCCTCAATGCTCTTGGCGAATTACAGCATGTGAAGGGGGGAGGATGGATGAAAAGGCAGACAATATGTGTGATAGTGTTGTACAACTTGGATTATGTTACTGGATATGCTGTGTGTGAATTTTTCTGTGCTATTTAAATCCTGGATACAGAACATAGAGAGGAAAAGTTAAAAGGAAGATAAATCAGTATGTGAAGTTGATACTTGTGGTAGTTTTTATAAGACAAAAGTTTCCCACCTTTAATTCTTTGTATTGATTTTTAGTGGGAAGTTTCTCTATAAAATATTTAGAGTGTAAATGCAGAAGAATAACTTAGAAATAAGCTTTTACTTTAGTGGCTGTTTAGAAGTTTCTGCAGGCATTCTTTAAAAGCAAATTGTTTCCCTCCATCCTTCCTTCCCTCTCCACCTTCCAACAAAGAAAGTAGTACTATACCTTCCATAAAATGGAGGCATTTAATCACCCTTCTCCAGAGCTCAAACCAATATAAGCTGGATGGTTATGTTAAAAAAAAAATGAAGACACACACACACAAGTGCTGCAACTGATTTCCACTAAGATCTAAATACACAGCAGTGAAATATCCTGAATTCATGTGTATATATTTTTTGTTCCATTGTGCTACCCTATGTAATCTTTGTCCTTACAGCTTTTAACATTGACATTCTCTTGGGATTATTCAAAGGAAAACATGAAGTATTTATAGCCATAGTTAAAATCTTTATAAATAGTTTATAATATGAACTGCCATAATAAAAGTTTGAAATAGTTTCCATTATAGTTCTTTGTTTTTATATATTCTAAAATTTACAAAATACTTGTTTTAGGGGGTCAAATTTTCCATTCTGTTAGTCTGAAAAGTATTTTTCCTCATTAATTTGGAGTATAATCCTTTCAGCTATTTTGGAATTACAGACAAATGGGGAAAATGCTTTCTCCCTTTGTAGAATAATACTAATGAAAATAAAGAAAATCTTCAGCTACATTTTTAACAATACTACGGGGGAAACAAGTGAATGTTGAAATATGTGGCAACCTCTACTGCCTTTGCTTGCGGAGGGGGAAAAAAATGTTGAAAATGATGGAAAAATAACATCAAACTGTTTCCAGTAACATCTGCTAAGCTTATTAGCAGAAACTAATAAAAACACACCCCCTTAATGACATCGCTGCACATTCCCTTTGCCTGAGGCCATCCAGACATGAGTTAGGCTGAGCTGCTGCAGCTCCCTCCTGGTCTCTAGACCTTCATGGCTCTCGTTCACTGGGCAGATCCCAGTTGTGAGGTGTCAGGGATGTGCCCATCTCCACCTCCCAAGTGCCATGAACAACTCTGGTCCTTCCCTGTCCACTCCTTCTAGGAACCTGCAGCTGTGTAGGGCCAGCCTGCACGGCTGGAAAACTGTGTGTTCATTAGCCTAGCACAGATTAGTGTTGGTTTATCTCAAGTATAGCTTTGCTGAGTCCAAGAGCAGACTTTACCATGCAAGTTAGCAGTGTTGTCATGAGACAGTAGTACCAGAATGGTTCTCATTCATAGTCTTTCTCCAACTGTACTTGTGTCAAGCTGTACTGAAAAATACTAAACCAAGATGAAATTCTTATGTGCATGGACTTGAAACAGGTTTTACTGGTTATCTGGGTCCTGTGGGAGGTGTGTAGCACACAAACCTGCAGGTATGTGGACAAACAGGCTCTCCTGCATGGCAGCAGTGCTATGTCTGTGCTGCTGCTTGCTTGGAGAGCTTTGTGGGTGCCCTGCAGCTCTGGGACAAAGGGATGAGATACAGAACTGAGTCTCCAAGCCCTTTGTGCTCATTCCTCTGCATGTCACTTGCCTGGTCTGGCACTGCAGGGTGACCTGTGCATAGTGTGTTGGGTACTGGCAGTGTCTGCCTGCACTGGGCACTGACATCACTGCAGCCAGAAAGGGGCTGTTGGTCTGCTTCTTATAATGAGGATTTACCCTCAGCGTGGTATAGAAAACTCTTTGTGTAAGGAACATGGTAAAAAAACACACAGGAATGTTTTATCCTTACCTCGTTCTTCAAAAATAAGGTGCACAATCAAGACACAACACAGTTTTGCAGTTAAGCACTCAGATGTGTTTGGAAAGATCAGGAATTTGGCCCCTGCTACCAGAGTTTCACCATTTTTGGCAGTAAAGATGCAGGATAAAAATCAGAAATAATCGAAAAAGCCTGATTCAGATGTTCTGTCTTTTGGGCAAGGCCTTCAAACTGTCTCATTTGTTCTTCCAGGCCCATTGCTCTTGCGTTCCTTGCTCTGCAATTGTCACATTTAGAAAAGGTGCCATGGCTGGTAACTCTCACTGCCCATATAGCAGATGGCTCTGGGCCTTTTGGGGGTTTCTGGAAGCTGCTTTTGTGTCTCAGCCATGCAGTGTCACCTCAAAGCCAATGTTTTCTCTGATAGACCGTGGCCTGTCTCATCACAGTTGGTGCCTGCCCATGCCCATTCTTACAGACCAGCTTGGGACTGAAGATACTTCACACTTATTTTATTGTATATTTATAATATATAAATGTCAGCTGAAAGAGAAACTACACTTTATTCTAGCTTTTGGGGGGGAATAATGTTCATTCCAAAAGTTCCACTGTGTTATTTTCTTCACATCTGAATCAGGTGCAACCAGTTCTGGTAAGGACTCATGCCATCACATTCATTTCACCTCGAAACTGTGAATGTGAAGTACAGATGAAAAATTTACATGGTAATGTTTTGTCTTGTTGAGGTTTTAGCGGAAATCTAGGTACATTAAGTGAAAAGTTAAATTTGAGGTAGTATTAATGCGTTGGCCCTCTTGCCAAAATTAAAGAAAATGGAGTATCATTAGAGCAATTGTGCCATCTTTTTAAAGTTGCAATCTTCCTTAAAGTTTTTGAGCACGTAGCACTAGTTGTAAGATTTAAAGCACATTTTTGTTGGGTGACGTGCATGGAAACGCACACAGACACAGACAATCGGTTACTGCACCATCAGACAATCATGTATTTTGGCCTAATTGGTTTGAAATGAGCGGACACATGCCATTGTCCCTTGGTTTGTCCTAATTGCCATTTTGTGCTCATGTAAGGAAGAAAATCCTTGGTTCTGTTTAGTGGCAGCATTCCCAATTGACTTCAGTTGTTCCAAGAGTGATGAGGTATCTTGGTTCTCAAACTAAATCCAATCATGTGTTTTGATTTCTCAAGCCTCTGTAATTCCTTCCTTTTTTATTTTTTAACAATTTATTTCATTTGCAAGCTCTAGGTCTACTGTCAGCCATTGCTTTCCCATTAGTCTTTCTTTGGCCTCGCAGAGCTTTCCATATAATATATTACTGTAAACAATATTTCTGTTTATTAAAAAAATTGAAGGTGACTCTTCTTAGAATGAAACTATAAAAGAGGTATAACACAATTGCACTAATTAAGAAGAGCGGTTGGGTTTTTTCCCCTTTTTTTCCCTTAGCAAAGGGACAAAAAGGAAAAATCAATACTGGAAAACCCATTTCATTCTGCAGCAAAGGCAGTTGGAAAAGATCCACTTGAACTCTTAGAACTGAAATGCTGGAAGCTGATGTAATTAAGTAAACCAGCTGAGAACTGAAAAACAATCTGATTAAACTAAGGGATTATAAGTATGAAAGATCTGATGCACAATTCAGAATCTTTTGATAGAGGAAGTAAAGTTTGCTGGGAATTTGGTGATTAAAGGCTTGTCTTTTGTTGATGATTAGTTATTTTGCTCTGGGAATTGTTGATTAATTGAAAAATGTTTGAATAGCACTTACAAATTGTTGGAATATCTCTTGTTGCCCTTTCTTTAAATAAATAGATGTGGGTTTGGTTCCAAATGGCTCTTCAGTTTGAAATGTAATTTATAATTTAATGAAAAGTAGTATTCATGCACAAATAAAGCTTTCTGCAATGATGTTCACCAAAGTGTTTAACTGGCCAAATTATTTTTACAAGTATCGTGTTATTTTTTTTTTCTAATTTTAGTTTTGGTAGTTTACTGGATGATGCGTTATTTTTTCCATGACAGGACAACCATTTTGATAATTTATTGCAGATTTTTTTAATTATAAATGCAGTAGGATCAGTTAAATTTTTAAAAAAGATTCATCTGTTCAAAGGCACCTCTTTATAGATATTGCATAGTAAACCAACCTTCTCCCTGAACAATGCTTTGATTTTATTTAAATGAAAACCTCATTTTTGCCAGGTTTGCCCACACAGCATTTGATTCATCAAGAGTGACCTCTTGAAGACAAAATTGCAGGTTAATTGATCACTACCACATGTCTATAGGTGGCATTCCTCCTTTTTCTCTGATTGGCACCAGATTTGGAACACTGATATGGTTGAGCTCACTGGCTAATAATATGAGAAACCCTAATGTATCAAGATCCAAGCTAGGCTTTTATTATATCCGTGCCACTTTTCTGAAGCTCTCAGGTGCAGATGCAGTTGTTGCAACTTTTCATCAGAGTGTGGTCTTACAGGCAGCAGTGAGAATTGGAATGAGCTGTGGCTCCCCAGGTTTGTTTTGGTTTAGTGTGATCTTCTAAAAATCAGCAGAAGGTCAGTGTAAATAAATAGACTTAAAACCAAAATAAGAGCCAGGCTTAACATTTGTCCCTGCAGAATTTCTGAGAAGCCTGTTGCCTTCTGTTATTGAGGTCCCTGTCCTTACTGATGTGCTATAAAATGGGTGACAGATATCTAAGTGAGACAGTATATGCTGTACAACTCAATAACCATTCCCAAAGGAGATCACTCTGTTCTGGGGAATCTCAGCTTTTGTTTTCCCCAAAACAATGAATTTGCTACTGCACTTGTAGAGAAAGCTTCAAAATATTAACAGTACAAGTGATGCAAAGATGTCTGTGAGCATCTGTAACAAACATAGAACAATAGATCTGAGGTGTTTGAATGGCCTCATTTTTGTCACTAAATGGTTTGAGGGACGTGTGGTGATCATTTACAGAGTGAAGATACTTAACAATTTGCTTCCTCATTAAGAAAGGCCAGGGAGATACAGTGCAGACCTTACTGAGAGCACATCTTGGTTTACATTCTTAATTGCAAGATTTCTAGAAGGGCCAACTGTATATTTTAGATTTCACTTTTTTGAAAGAAGATACCTTGATCAAGCCTTACCAGAAGGAGTCAGAAGTCATGCTTGAACAAGATGCATTTTGAACAGGGCTCACTGTTAATTTGGTCACTGACATAATTGGAGCTTGGAAAGACACAATCTTGCATGCTTCATACCTTATAATTAGGAGTGTGATGGTATTAATTCCCTTGTCAGGATATTTGTAAAGAAAAGTTTAGTTAGTTTCATGAAGTGGCAGGAGAGACTGAGAGTGGAGAAGGAGCAGAGTGCTCTTTTCCTCCCCCAGAAGTTTGGTTTGGCATTTTGAGAAAGCAGCATACTGGAGTTTCTCCACAAGAAGAGGCAGCTGTGATAAAAGCCAAGACCAAGGAATGCATCAGTGTGGGCCAAGCAGAGCTCATTAGCCTTTGGGGAAGAGCTGCTGGCTACTGACTCTGTTCTGGCTCTATGGTAAGGCACAGCCGAGAAATACAGAAGCGTTGGGCTCATTGAAAGTTTCTGATGAAAGTATTTTTTAACAGAAAACACAGAGATTGCCTAAATGACTCATTTTGTGAGAAGTGGCTTCTGGCTTTGGGAAGTGTTTTTCATTAAACTACAGAGCATATACAAAACAGTAACACATTGATTTGGCTGTGCTGTCACGGTGCCTTCCTAGAGTCTGTTTTAGTAATTACATTCACATTCTCTTCTCTGAGATGGGGAGACTGTATTGGGTCCTGAGAGATTCACTTTGGTGCATAGGTCCATCTTGAGTGAGAAAATGGCAGCACAAGTGTGTGCGCTCTGGTTCCCATGCAGCAGGGTGTCAAGTTGACAATGTGAAATGTTTGAACTTTCTGGAATGTTTTCATTTTTATGGAACCTCTGCTTTTTGCTTTTTTTTCCACCAAAGCAAATACACAATTTCTCTTCACACCTCCCTATCATTTTAATGACAATGTTGTTGTCATTAAAATTTCAGTTGAGAAAAGACATTTTGGCCTTTTCAAGAGATAAATGAAAATTTGTGTGTTTCAACTTGGGTTTGGAGGCAGGGGGGAGGGAGGAAGAGGGGGACAGTGTTTTTTTTACTATAATGACCAAAAAAAACCCTCCCAAGAAGTTGACAACTGCTCAGTACACGGTTAAAGCAGACTGGAGCTTGCAGAATTTTTCAAGGTGTAAGATGAAGGCCAGACAAGCCATCTGATAAATTTCTATCATCAGGGCTGGATGCACAAATGGGAAGTGTCTGACTTCCTATTTAGGTTTCAGGTTTAGGTTTTAGTTTAGGTGTTTTCCCTAAATGTCTGACCTGTTTCCGCCTTCCTGAGGGGAAGATTGACTGGTCATTCCCAGTCTCTGTGGATGGCATGCTGCTCCAAGTAGCAAATGTAAACTCATTTCTTGAAATAACCTCAGCCATCTCCTGCCCTGGGGTTAGGCTGGAGGGCAGGACATGGCCCTGGAGGAGCCTGTGACCATCATTTAGAAAAGAGATAGAGGAGCTGAGTCTTTAGATGCTATTTCAAAATTGAAAAGTTTATTTTCCCTTGATTCTTCAGCCAAATGTCCCTTATTTATGGCAACAGTGCTAAAATATGGCTGACAGAGGAAAAGCAATCCTTGAGTGAGAGGATGATGGGATGTAAATAAACTAGTCTTAGTTGGCGTGGCTGTCACTGTGCTGAACCATGGCTACACATGAGTCTGCCTTCTCCAGAGCCACTTGCATGGCCCATTAGCAGGATTCCCAGTGCTCCTGGAAGGTTTAATTTGAGAACAGTGGTATGTCAGTGCACAGAGCCAAATCATGTCCAGTGGCTACTCCGGGAAGCAGGCTCTCCTGGCTGTCCAGGCTGCCCAGAGCACAGGGAATTGTGCTGCAGTTTTACTTTGGAGCCAGCTCAGCACCAGGTGAGCCACTTGGTTCAGCAAAAGACAAGGAGCCCTGGAAGCACAATGGTGGCATTTGAGGTAATATCCCAGATATTTACCCCCATAAGGGAATGATTTCTGCAAATCTATCTTGATAGAATTAAGAGCAGAGTGTTTATTTAAGATAAGCGTTACATTTAATTTTGCAGGATCTTGACAACACATCCACTGATGGGGTTTGTATGTTTTGTATCTGTTATACTTTGGGAAGTCTTAAATGGCTCAGGTCACATGTTTGGGCATTCTTAAATATCTACAGCATCACAAGCCAAATTTTTTAAGTGAGACTGAAGTAAACAGAACTTCCCGTTATGTGTAATTAGTGCAGGAAAACGTGTTTCAAGTAAAGAAAGTTCAAACATGTCTGAATGCTTTTTGTTAATCCTCTTGACATTTTGAAGAATTAAGATGTTATTGCTGGTTTAAATGTGAAGTGTCTCCAAAGGCACGTCAGTATTGTTTATAAAGTGCTTTATAAAGTTCTTTCTTTTAAAAAACTATTAATCTAGGTAATACCAGTCATCAGTAACAAAAGGAGACCATCAATTAGCAGAAATAAATCTATCATAGTGGTAACTGAAAGTTTCTGTGATTTTCTACAGAAGTTTGCATTTCTGCATTTAAAAAATAATATATTGAGGGGGAGGTTAGTTGTTTGTTCCTTATGAATCAGTCTTGGAGATACACAAAACATAAGTGTGTTCCTCTCCTCCCCACCATGTCGTTTTTAGCTACTTTCATTTGGATTGTTTATTTGCAGAGAAGAAGGGAATCATGAAGAGCATTAATGAAATTGAGTATGGTCAGCCAAATTTCTACTGAATAGATTTCTCTGGGTAAAAGCCAAAATCTGTATATTTCTTTGGATGGGTAAAAGCTTTGCAGTTGTGTATCTGATTGCTACACTGGCATCTGTGGGAGGGAAGAAACCTTAAATATACGAGTGGAGATCATCTGGTTATTTGTGGCATGGTAACAATGTGTGTATAAAGATATGATCTGACACATATGTCAAAGTAATTCCTGTTGAATGACTTCAGGGAAAACGTATTGTAAATCCACTTATTACTCGGTGTGCTTGGGATTCTGATACAAAGGTAGCTGCTATAGAGGGTTTTCTTTGGGACTGGGAGACTATTTTGCAATCACACTGATTTTCTCTAATTTTAATGCATTTAAGAAAAATCATCTTTAGAAAAACAAACAAAACCTGGCATTCTTCCTTTCCCCTGCCTTCCCTTTCCCAAACCAACCCTCTGTATGTGGGAAATACCATGCTAATGTCTTAAATTGGCAGGATGCATCCAGAAATGGTATTTGTAGTTTCTTGATATTTTTTTTAATAAAGTTCATCTTACCACAGAGTACGTCATTGCTGAAACTGAATTTTTGTAAGAGGTTTCATCTTTACCAACTTTCCTACCACCAAACTCTGAAAGAGCTATTTTTAAAATGCTTTTAAAAGTGTGGGGGTTTTTTTCAACCCACAGCTATCAAATTCTCTTGATTTATTACTATCATGGCCATAGCAATGATACAGATGTATTTTAAGCACTCGGAGATGAAAATGGCCTTAACTGTTGCTGTGAATGTCTGTCTAGTTCTTCACTGTACAGCAATGATTATGCAAAAAGGGCACAGGGGGTTATTAATTATTCAGGTCCAAGTCTGTTTATCTGGAAGAAGTGTATGTAAAGTTATACTGGAAGTGGTGCTTTCACTGCCTGCAGTTGCCAACCTTGGTAACTTAAGCCCTTACCACTGTCAGTGCTTCCAGTCGCCTAACCATGTGGCAGAGAAGTCTGAGCCCATTTTACAGATGAGGGGTTGAAGAGAAAAGAGACTGAGTGGCTTCCCAGGGCAATACGTGGCATGTGTGACAGGAATGGATGTTGGATACAGCTGATGCTGTCCTCAGCCAGAATCTTAGCAGAAAATGTTCATCTTTTCCAAAGGAGATGAAATTTTCCTTATGGAGACTGCATGGCTTTCAGTACTTCGTTTCTTCTTGTTCTTCATGAAACGCAAACTGTAACAATTAAGACTCAAATGTTTGAGGAAGATGTCTCCCAAATTAGCAAGCTATGGTTTCATATGGAAAACCAGCATCCGAGCTATTGATGAAATACAGCCCAGGATAATAAAAGGCTTACCAGGGTTCGAAAGACCTCCATTTACATAAATATGCAAAGACATCTGTTACAGTCATGAGTGACCTGCTGGTTTAAACCATCAGCAGGGGAAACGCCGTCGATCAGCATCGCCTGCAGTAGCAGGTGCTACTTTAGGCAGCAGAAATTGCTGAAGAGGTTTTCGATGAACAAAGACGACCTTTCCACTTGCCAAGAAGAGGCATATGGGAAATCAAAACACCCTGCACACGCCCACGGTCTTTCATTTGTAGCGCGCAGAGAGAGCCCAGCGTGCGCCTCTGGGGCCAAGGCTGTACGTGATCACTTATAGGTATGGTGTGGCTGACAGGGCTGCAAAGTTTATGTCTGAGGAGTACTTGGGTTTTTTAAAACCAAACTACTTAAGCCGGATTCCCAAACAGGAATGATTCATCAAGATTTAATGGAAAACGTTCAAAACAAATTTATCATCTAAAGCCGGTGTTTTTATTACCAGAGTATGTGCCCAAAATAGTGTAAAACTGTCATCCTAAAGGTTGCGATCACTTAGATGTAAAATTGGAGTTTAATACTTGCTCACCATTAATCAACAGAGACATTATAATATTACAGCTTTATATAATGTGAGGATATTTGTCTTCCTTGTTGGCTCAAGGTGTATGATGTTCTCTCTCTTTCTCTTCCCCTCCTCCCCCATTCATTGCGTAACATAGTTTTCTAAGGAAAGAATCTCTCTTCAGTGGATGAATGACTGGACAAAAAACTGCATTACAAATTCAGGGCTGCAAAAAGCTTATAATTTGATATGTTATATATGACTGTAATTGCCAGCAGTTCTGAAAAGAAAACACACAGTAATGAGGAGTGTCCGAAGAACCTGTAGTAAAGCCACACAAGTAAAAGAGTTGACATTAGAAAAGTCTTCCAATATTTAAAGTGCGCCCTCTGACTCTCTCATTTATGTTACATACTGCTCTGAACTGTAATAAAAGGTGCAGTACAGCCTGAGTGCTTGATTCACAATATTTGCCGTGTGCCTCACAGCTGTAATAACTGTATGAGATCTTTAAATACCTAAACAATTCCCACTTTTGTTTTGATAACATATTTCATAGTAAATTAAGATTTTAAAAACAAACCTGTTCTTTTCTCTCCCTTTGAACAGAGCGTGGATCACACTTCTCGTGAACCTCATCATATTGAGGTTGGGCTAAGATGAGCATAACCAGTGACGAAGTGAATTTCTTGGTGTATCGCTATCTCCAGGAATCGGGTAAATTCCTTGTCCTTCTTCATAACTTCTGGTCATGAGTGAAATGGGAACATTGCCGTTTTGTGTGATGTTGCTCTAGGAATGTTGCCTTGAGTTTTTCAGACTGATAGACTAAATATTTCTTGCAGAAACCCATGTTTCTTTGAAATCGTGGTCTTGGATATAATAAAGGTGCAAACATGCACAGGTACAAAATAAACATTGCATTTAGGCAAAACAAGGAAATTAATTACATTATGTTAACAAATGTTTTGGTAGTTATGTCAGCCAAAATAATTTTTGGCAGCACAGGCAAAAAGCACATATATGTTGTATCTTTTCTTTATTAGCTACTTGAACTTGTTTACATTGTATTTATTTTTGGCTGTAAACAGAAGTTTGGGTGCAAGTTTCTGATGTTTTAGACTATTATTAGGGTAATTATGTTTGTAAATTGAGCTGGACAGGTGTCAGCATGGGTCTGTCTCAGTACCACTTCCACCTCTATCTGTTTTCGTATTGGAAAATATCACAGGGCTTTAAAATATCTTTAAAAAATAAATTGAAACTTACATTTTGGGGTTTATATTGTTTCCGTAGTCTTGTTTCCACTCTTTGACTGCAAGAAGTAGAAAGTCTCGTAGCTAGTGGAAAATGTTCTGTTACTGTAGAAATTACAGGGAAGCTGAGAAACATTGACAAAGGATTTATAACCAGCATCAGAGTTTACTTGGTACTGACCCTATGTTTTGCATTGGTAAAAGTAGAATTGACTACAAATATTCCATGTTTCACATGCTGAAACAAACAAACAAAAAAAAATCTTTGGAAAATAGATGTCATCCTGTCAAAAGACTTGAAGCCAGTTTTAGAATAAGCCTTCCAGACCTGAGAGGCATCTTGTACAGAGAATAGAATGCCAGCAGGTCAAAGATACAGGATAACCTGCTTCTGTTGGTCACTATAACTTGTATTGATTAGATACATTGTTTTGAGTTGTTTCTTCCACTTGCAAGATTATTTCAATCCCTGGAAACCAAATCCCCATGCGAAGAATCTCCACTGAAATTAGGAAGGTTTATCATACTTTTTTAGGGTTTGGTCTTTTAAAACAGTTCTTGGAAAGTCCACTTGTGGTCTGTGTTAGCTGTTGTCTCATACTCTCTAATAATGGAGCTTATAAAAAGTTGTCTACATCTGCTGTGCAAACAGATGAAAGGAAAAGAGGAACTAAGAAAATGAAAATTTCATCCAAAGTTTTTAAAAATAAGCCATTGTGTACTGCACTGGAAAGAGCTTTTAGACATTGGAGCAGTGCACCAATGGATGTAATTAAAGCATAAAGAAACCTGAAATTATTTTACATTGTTGTATTTGGGTTGTAGGAGATTCTACATAACAGTGTACTAATACAGTAGCTTTTCCTGATGTGAAAAAAGAAAACCAGCCTTTTTTATTCCTACTGATACATCATGAAGTGGGTTAGTGTTGTGTAGTGATTCAGGAGGCTTTACAAAGTCAATCAAGAACGGTAGGATCAGCCAAATGTCAGGAAAAAGTTACTCTGAATAACCAACCTCCCACAAGCAAGCAGTCACTTTAGCCATTTTACAGAGAACTTAACATTCAAATTTACATGTTAATGGCAAGTTGTGCTGCTCTTACTTTCTTATCTAGAGGGTCAAAAATTTTTCTTATTTAATCCACACATACTGAAGGCATTCACAAAAACATTGTGTTTCCACTGTTCTGTTGTATTTCACACATATGAGAGAGTGGAAGTTGAGGTGAAAATTTGAAGAAATATTTAAACATGCTTCAAACTGAGCATATTGAAATATAGATGCTAGATATGGAGTTAGTAGATATACCTGAAAGTTTGTTAGTAATTCCATTCAGCAAGTAAGAGCTGTAGCCAATAATGAATCCACTAAACTTCTTTAAAAGCTTCTTACATTTAGTTTGAACCTTTTTTCGTATTGTCATTGTTCTTTCCAAATAAATTTTTATATTTGTATTTTCAGATGAAGTGAGGCAATAAGACAGAAACTGTTATACAGCATTTTGCCTTTCCACCTGCTACTATAAATGCCATAAGATGCAGCAGCAGATGAAAGATATTTAATCCATAACTTCAGAAATAATGCATGCCAGATTTAAAGGGCTAGTGTTTAAATACAGTCTGAGTTCGAACCCCTACAGTTTAAGGAGTTTGCCAAGAACAGGGTTATTACATTGATTATTTGTTAACATTACCTGATCACAAAGCTTCTAAAAATTTTATCAGACACTGCCGTGAATGTTGCTTACAAGGCCATACAAAAGTTCACTTCTTTTTTTTTCAGGTATCTGTCCTTTAATCTTATCACGTAAAACTTCCAGGCTTTCCCATAAAATGTAGGCAAATGGTGGGAGGAAGAGAGAAATGCCAAAGGAGGTACATATGGCAGAATAAATATATAAAAGGAAAATGTCCGTGTAGTATTTAGTGTATTTTGCATCTGCGAGGTACAGAAATACTCGAGATTAGTTGAAGTGTTGTAGCAAAGATGCTGAAGGGGCTCTACACTTCTTTATGAAAATGCTGGCCGGTGTTTCTAGTAGGAGTTAGAAGTGAAATTAGAAGTGAAATTCAGTAACTATAAATTTTCTTGTTAATTTTCTGTTGGACCAGAAACCTTGCACAGGAGAGTATTAATAGAGTTGAACTGTCTGAACCATTATTGTTGCTTTTTTACAAATCTTTGCATACTAAGGGGAGTTTCAGTGAACTGGAAAAAGCAAATGTTGTGCCAGAATTTTTAAAGGTTAAACAAGATGATCCAGGTAACTATGGGTCATGCACAATCATTGGGAGGCTGAGACTAAATAACTTCAACAAAGATGAAGAGATGACATCGTGCCAAATGTCAGCCAGCAAGTTTTTATGGGTAATAGATGTTGTCAAACATACTTGATACTGTTTTTTCCAAGACCAGAAATGAAGTTGACAGAGATAGCTGTGCTGCTATTAATACACTTAGACTACTTTATGACATTTATTTAGTCTTGTTGACACTGTGGTTAAAACCAAAATGAAATAACAGTGAGTAAAATCAGTGTAATCCAGAGTTACCAAATGGATTAAAAACGGGATAACAGAAACATCTTGAAAAGTAATTATAGCTGGCGAGTATTCATCTCAAGGGTTACTTCTAGTGGGAACTCACAGGAATCTGTTCTTGGCATAATACTGCTCAAAAGCTTTATTGGTTACCTGGAAGGAAATATAAAATGATTACCAAGTACATCTGCAGATGGAACGAAATAGTAAGTTGTGGCATTTGATGAGTTGTACTGACTGATCATGTGGTTTAACAGAAAAAAATACAGCCAGGGAGACTCCTTTGAGTTGCCTGCTGCTGGAGGAGCACGCTGGAGAAGATGCCTCGTCCAGGGGCAGTGCAGTCAAGTCCCTCCCATATAACACAGGACTTGGACAAGTTAAGGCTCTAAATGTTTAGCTGTATTAAAATAAGTAAGTAAATAGTTGCCTCATTACACAGGTGACTGTCTCCATGCTTTTGTATGCCCAGAAAGTCAAAGCAGTCCATCATAATTCCCATTTTATCCTCCATGGCTTAATGCCATAGGAATTACACCACTAAGGTGTCTAGGTGTTGTCACTTGCATGGTAAGACCATGAATACCACCTTCTTGCGATACAAAGAGAATGAGTGTTTATTTTCAGTTTAAGGTTATTGCTTCCTATCCAATGTCAAGTCTTGCAATGTCTAGTTTTCTCCTTTTTGATTATGAAATTTTTTGGTCCACAGTTTAAAGAGGTCATTCTTAAAAATGCTGAGTAGTTTCAAGCATTGATTATCTCAGGAGTCAAACTTCTTAAAGTCAGGTTGTATTTATTTGTAGGTGTCCTGAGACAAAGTCTACCTTTAAGTGAAATGTTGGCCCCAGTTACTAAAATCAGGGTTAGGTACAGCTACACTGAGAGTGTATAACCAGTGTGGAGATAGGAGCACACAAAATACTCCTGTGGTCGGCACAGTTATATCAGCAAAGCAGGAACATTGATGAATGTGACACAAGATATACCAAAGTAGCCATAGTTCTGGCATCTAAATTATATTTATTAATTATAATTAATAGTTTAGAAGATTAATATTAATATAATAATATTAATTGTATTAACTTTGCATCTCTTCAAACACCTGAGAAGCATACTTTTGCTAGCAGCCATCTTCGTTGCTGACATAGACCTTCTGTTGGCTTTCTTCAGTTTCTGAAAAAAAAAAATAGAATTCATGATGTAGAGCTTTCCTGTTCCGTTTTTTCCAAAAGAGGAACAGATAATTATTTGTCTTTTGTAATGAAGGTCACAGCAGTACAATGCAATGAGGAGTAATATGGATCCTGAGGAAATTTTAAGAGGTATTGGAGGATGGCAAAACCAAGGGAAATCAAATCTCTCACATACTTTCTAATCTAAAATGTGTTGCCATCTGTTGTGAGTGACAAATCCTATCATCAGTCCAAATGCTACAACAAATTACCTTCCCTACCCAGCACAACATGTCAATTCCATTATTAAAGCTTTTTCAAATTTGGTATTTTTGATGCATTGATCACTTGACTGTGTTACTTTTCTGTCTCTTTTATGCATGTTGCAGTCTAGAATTCTTGTCTGAAAATCAGCTTCCCAGTTGTCTTTTGCTTACACTGTTCTCTAGTAGAACGTTTATTGTGATGAATGTCTTGTAATGACTGGTTAGAGTTAAGATTGTGTAAGTTTCCATTTTCACTCAAACTTTTATTTTTTGGTTTGAATTTTTCCATGTGTTTTGACACACACTTGATAACTGTTCCCCAGTGTATAGTCTGCACCATGTACAATCTGTACCACACCTAAGACAATAAAAACAGTAGCTAGATGCTTTTGCTAAAAAGATGTCAGTGACATTTTTAGATGCTGGCTGGGGACAATTTACCATTTTACTTTAGAATTTTCATTTGTTTTCTTCCCAACCATAATAATGAAGTCAGCTAATAAAAAAGGTCTTTTCCTTCTGTAAATTCAGGTTTATGGCAGCATATTGGTCTGCTTGGTTCATAGTTGACAGGTTTTCCTTGTTTTCCTAGAAAATAAGATTTTCCTCTCAGGTTTTAAGCGTAGATTCAAGGGTTTAGAGCAAGGAGTTTCTGTGAATCATAAAATCCTTTGTAGTTAGGCATGTGCAAATATGGGCCTTTCCTGTTAACCACATCCAAGGCATTTTACTGTCATTTTGCCTTTGGAAATTATGAGAGAATCCAAAATGTGGATATTCTGATGTTTTTGGGATTTCATCCTTGTGATGTAACTAAACACTAATAGCTGGAATAGTACTAAATTATACTTTTTTTCCCAGTGACATTTGCAATTTTTTGAAAAGGGAACAACAAAATTTGAAGGAAAATACCTTTTTTTTTTAGAATAATTGTCTTTTTCAACAAGGAAATTTTACAGAAAATGTAAATATCACAGTTGGCTTGCGTAAATTCTCAGGCAGTAGGAAATGACTGAAGATCAGTGTTCTGTCCTTTTGAATTTGTGCCTGATGCAACAGTCTCTACTTACATAAGCCTGGGTAATTTTTCTCTGAAGTCCATACTTTGCCTGCATGAAGGTATGTTTAGACTTTTTTTTAACAACTGTGCATGGCACAGAGACCCTGAGTCACAGACGAGAGACGTGCATGTTGAAAATAATTCAGATTAAGCAAAGCATAAAAGATTGGCATATATAGGTCAGCTAAATTTGCTTCAAAGCAAACTGCTTCCTTTGTGTAGGAAGACTGCTGCTAGGTAGAAGGGGACTGTACAGTGCATGTTTTTTTCTTAAATTATTAAAATCTATACCTTGAGGAATAATTCGTTAGAAGAATGAATCACTTGGTCAATAAAGGCACTTGTCCAGTGTGACAGTAAAAACAGTAGTGTGCACTGATGGCAGAGTCAGGGGATAATAATTTTTCTTTACTTTTTTTTTACATTTTCTTGCAACTCATTAGGATCATGGGAGGGCTCAGTCTGGATAGTATCTGAGGAGATGACAGAATCAGAGAATAGTCCAGGTTGGCAGGGACCTTTGGAGATCATGTAATCCATCTCCCCTTCTCACAGCAGGGTCAGCTGCAGCAGGTTGCCCAGGGCTGTGTCCAGTTGGGTTTTGAGTATCTCCCAAGGATCCAGAGTCCACAATCTCAGTGGACTCAGTTCCAGTACTTTTATCACCCCCACAGTAAGAAAAGGTTTATTTTGTTTCAGAGGAATTTCACGTGTTTCAGTTTGTGCCTATTGCCTCCTGTCACTGGGCACCACTGGAAAGAGTCCATGCTCTTTACACCTCCCTCAGGTATTTTTGCCCATGGATCAAGTCCCCTGTGAGCCTTCTCTGCTCCAGGCTGAGCAGTCCCAGCTCTCTCTGCCTCCTTGTATGGCAGATGCTCCAGTCCATTGAGTATCTTTATGGGTTCTCACTGGGCTCTCTCCACTGTATCCCTGTCTCTCCTGTGCTGGGAGCCCTGGACACAGTGCTGGGAGCCCTGGACACAGTGCTGGGAGCCCTGGACACAGTGTTCCAGGCCTGTCTCACCAGTGCTGAGCAGAGGGTGAGGATCCCCCTCCCAGTGACCTTCTGGCAGTGCTTTTTGTACTACAGCCCAGGGTGCTCTTGGCTTTCCTTGCTGCAAGGGCACACTGCTGGCTCATGTTCAAGTAGTCCAACCTCCTGCTCAACACTGGAGAGCCTCAAAGATCCTCTAAACCTATATTTAAAAGTGCTGCAGGGTAGTCACTGCAGTGTTCCCAAGGCTCTGTACAAGCTATGCTCTAAAGGCAGGGATGATGGAGACCTTTTGTTTGCTGAGTTGAAAGTGCATCCTTGAAATGACAGCCTGCCAGGCAAAGATAAAACACACATTTTAGTGTTGTTTCAGTAACAATCCATGGCTGCATTATTTGTGTCTGCATGCATGTTTCCACAGTCTCTTGGGCCTCGTGTGTCCTGCCTGCAGCACAGAGTGGCTGTAGCTTGTAAAACACCTGTGTATTTGCTGACCTTCTCTTTGCACAGGTACTTCAGTGCTGGTGTAGCTGGGTGCTGAGCAGGTATCACTGAATAAAGTGATCCATTTTTCAAGGACGTACATAAAAACTGAGTGTTTATACCTGGCCCTAAAGTTTCTGTCCCTCAATTTTCCTGTTTGAAAGCAAAGTTAATACTATGAACAGTATCTCAGAGCAGATTTCAAATGTTTATAGGCCTAAAATGTATTGAAATCCTCTGAGTAAAAAGTACTACATGGGTGCTGGGACAATATTTAACATTCTTTTTAATTATTTCAGAGTACTGTTTATAAATTTATGGGTGAATATATGTCCCTAAATGTGGTATGAATGAGATGCTAACTGTGTTTTTCAGGAACTGGTGTTCAGAGTGAAGGAGGGGATTCTTTCACCTTTTCGACTGCACAGTAGTGAGGCTTTAGAGCAACACAAAGTCTACTTTTAATTCTCATGGCTTAGCACAGACCTAATTTGTGGGCATGCAGTCCTATTTATATGATGCATTATCCTTTTTAGGGCCAGCCTACTCAGTTAAAATAAAATAACTTAAGGTTTTGATCCAGATCTCTGATTTACTGAAAGTTGGCTATAGAATCAGCCAAGAACCACAAGTCACAAATTTTTTATGAATTATTTTAGATAAATAAGGCCACAGTGTTGTTCTAGGAGTGCAGTACGTGTTAGAGTGACCATTGAAGAGCACTTAAGAAATTTGACCCAAAAAATGGCTTGGTTTAAATCAAGGAGTTAGATAAAAGTCACCTCAGAATGAATTGTTCCTACATAACATGAAACCATCTGTAACCACACATATTGCATATAATACAAGATATATATAATGCCTCCAGCATAATGTTTTTTTAGTAAAACAGTGTACTATCAAAAGGGTATATAAAGGATTTTAATAAACCATGACTCCCTTTTCTTAATATCTCCTCTACTTTTCTGTATTTCTTTTAAACTGGGAAGGTAGTAACTGTATGATTCCAGAAACCATGGGACTGACTCTGAATTTGAAATTATACTTCGTTGTTTGAGAATGGATGACTTCTGAAAAAACAAATCCATTTCTAAAATAATAAGAACTGTATTATGCACAGTTTCTGTCTCCGCTAGTAAAGATTTATTCCGTTTGTAAACAATAAGTATATTTTGTGAAAATCAGGGTCAGCATTAGATGGCAACAAGCTTTGTTGGGTTACAGTTCCCAAAGCATTTTTGTTTAAACTTAACAAAGCTACAGATCTTGGAAGGGAAGAATCTGAACACCTGTGCGAGTCAAAACCCAATTGGACACTTTTTTCATAGAGCAGTGAATACGTACTAGCAGCATTTGATGGTTGGCTTGACAAAATCCAAATTCTACGATGGTGAGGAAAAAATAGTTTTACAGGGAAAGAGGTTATTAGTTTTGTCCTACTTTGTTCTGCTATATTTTCAAAAGAATGTACTGAGCTGTATGAGGGCTATTTTTATGGTTTTATATGCACAGACTTATGACTTTTGTGACCAGGTATCTCTTTATATACAAATGTATAATCAATAGTTTCAGATGTTTTGTGGCACAGTTCAAGAGGTCCATTTGAAAATTTCTTTCTATTTACCTCATTTCATAACTGGTGCAGAATTTTTAAGTTCATGTGAAGGAAAGAAATGCACTGCCTATTTTGGGGCTTTGCCATTTGCAAACGCCTGCTTACCTCATATTTCCTTCTAGGTCTCTTCACAGTTTTCCAAACTTGGTTATTTCAATTTTTCTTTGGCCTGAAAGTTGCCGTACAGTGCTGGATCTTGGATCCTGAGCAAACACAGTAATTTTTAAATTGCACAAACATAATCAATTACACCTTTACAAATTTATTCCATGGCACAAATTTTGTTTCTGATCACTTCATGTCCTGTTTTTTAAAGCTTTCATAAATACAGTATTTTTAGGGTATTAAGAAAATAGCATGTTGGGTAGAAGACAGATGTCTAAAGGTCAAGATGGCGTTTTTAGTAAAACCAGTGCAGTGCTACACATTTGTCACTT
This sequence comes from Lichenostomus cassidix, assembly GCF_008360975.1. Classification (NCBI taxonomy): domain Eukaryota; kingdom Metazoa; phylum Chordata; class Aves; order Passeriformes; family Meliphagidae; genus Lichenostomus; species Lichenostomus cassidix. Next base: position 19,634,466 of record NC_139479.1, on the reverse strand, counting down.
TAGTGCTTTTCAGTTTGAGTCTCCAGGCCCAGTGGAGCTTTGCAAGCCTTGCTAATAACCTCTCTGCTGAGAACTTTCTGCCTGCACAGCCATGGCACTTGCAGATCACCACCCCTCCTCAGACTCATCTCTGTTAGGGCTCTATTTGTAGTCATCATCCACAGAAACCATCCTGCTGTTAGGTTCCTGAATGTCCACTGAGTGTCAGCTGTGGTGTCCTGCTTGCCACCACTTAAAGGTGTATGTTAGAACAGAGAGAAGAACATTCCTTAAGGACACTATATATGACTGTGAAAGTCACTTCTATAAATACGATCCTTAAAACAATGCATGTCTCTCTCTTTGCATGTTTGGTTCCACAGACAGGGCTAAAAGATAACACTGTCCCATTAATTCAGAAGGAAAATATTTTTGTCCTTGTGGCCTTTGTAAGCTGTTTCAAACTTTGCCCATAGTTGCTTAAATTGCTAGATCTGTATTGATATGTATTTGCAATTGTCATTCTCATTTATACAGAGTGAGTGAAAAAGGGGATTGTTTTAGACTTTGTTTTTAAGAGATTTTTATAAGTTCCTCTTTCCATTGCTTGTGCTCTGTATCGTATTTCTCTCTTTGTTAATTTGCAAGCCTCAGAAAGGCTTAAACAGTGAGTGCCAAGTACCACTCATCAAAAGATCATTTCCAAGTTGTATTAATCTTTTCCAACATATTTTCCTGCATGAAAAAGAAAAAAAAAATACCTGCCAAAAACATTCTTTGGCACATAATAAAATAATTTTGGGTAGCAGACATTTACTCTGAATTCTTGGCAGAAGGTGAGCAGGTCCAATATCCAAGGAAAAAGGGCGTAACGTTTAATATTAGTGAATAATCACTTCTACATAACTTTTGGTAACTAGACATACTGTAATTTTACCTACAGCTAGGAATCCTTTCTTTATATTTCCCAGTGACTGTAAAAGAGCTTGTAATACAGAACACATTTCCCAGGGTTCTGGAAATAATTTTAATCGTTTAGCAATCCTAATCTTGAAACAAATGTGCAAGCCCCATTGTTCAGCTGATTTTTCTAAAAATATATTTCAGCTGCAGTTCTCTATTTTAAATTGCTAATGTGTGTCCTTGTTAAGCCCTTTATGTAATTGCAAAGGTAAGTCTTCAAAATAAGCAGACACTGCCAAATCTAGAAAGGCACTCCAGGATGTATTACTGAGAAACAAAAACCTCAGCTAGGAAAAGAATCTCAGTCTGCTGTGAATAATAAACAAGATCTGAGTAGGATTCTTGTCCCCCATTATTTTTTCTAACTGTTAGTAGAATCTTATCAGTTGCTTAAGTCATCAGACGCTTACTGTAACCAAACATATTTCAAAGAAACCAGTTGTCCTTTTTGTGAAGCCTTTGCATATATGTACACTGGGGGGTTATGACCATATTTTTATGGATACATAATTCAGTTCAGACAAAAACCTAAGGACAAGCAAGCATAGGGATCCATGTTACATTCTCGGTTCTCAGTGCATCATATAGAAGGGAAAATACTAGGCTAAGATGGCAGCTGCAGTAAAGTACCGTGAAGAGCATCATTGTATTCTCTTGGGCAAGAAATTACATCACTTGCCTCGGGAACCAGATTGTGCTAGGCCCCAAATTAAGAAAATACAGTTGCTCTAACTTAAGTTATTTGCTTCTGGTTTTGCATGCAGAAATTGCATGCAAATTTGTCCTTAATGGTACGTGTGCCTTGCTTCTCTACACTGATAAATCTGGACCTACGAAAGTCTTCATTTAACATTAACTATGTTGTTTGTACATCATTAGTGTTTGGAGGAAATTATTTCGTTCATGGCCATATTTCACTGGGGTTTTTTTGCGGATTTTTTTAACTGCCGTGGTGGGGCTCTAATTTATTTCAGAGCACCACATTGCACCACTCTGCCCTTCTTGCCTTCCTGCTCACATGGCACTCCCAGGACCCAGACGTCAAACTCGGGATGAATGTTTTTCCACTGCTTGCATCTGGTTTCTTTGGCAAGCAGTTGTGCGGGCAGCTTTGGAGCTCTTGGGTTTGGTAACATGGTAAAGCAGCTGATGGGGTTGTGCGTGTGGATGTCTGCTCCTCCCGCGCGTGATTTTCTTTTGACTCATGACGCAGTGGAATGTTTCTACTTGATGTGTCTGAATCTCCCAGGAATTTTGTCCATGTAACCATTTATGGTCATAAAGATGACTTTCCTTTGCTCCTTGCAACCATCTTTTTTTTTTTGCCCTGCAGCCTTAATAGCTGTAGTCAGGTCTTACATATCTTCCATTCTTGCATGAATTGTACTTTGGTCCAAGTGTCAGCAGCAGTGCCAGATACAAGACTTACCTTAAGGAAAACAGGCACTTGTGCAGCCAAAAAACTTGAGATTGTTGGTGGATCCCATTATAGCTGCAGGTTGATTCTGCTGAGCCAGAAGTTTTAATAATTTCTAAAGCCTTGCTCATTTTTGTCTCCTCTAGCTGCCAAATACTTTGAAGGGGAACACTGTGTTACAGAGGTGAGGATTGGAGGAGCTTGTATTGGAAATTTCCAAAAAGAAATACAACACAATGTCAGACAAACAAATTAAACAAAAAGTGCTGGTTATTTCCATGTGGAAATGGTTAAATTATTAGAGGAAATAACAAGGTTGTGAGACAGTTTATGCCTTTTCTTTTGTTTTTCTTCTCTCTTTCTATTAAAGTAATAGCATCACTAATTTAGCAATTCCCAGAAATTGAACCGATGATCTCTGTATTTGCAAACCTCAGTCTGGACTGCTTGAGTTAAAGAAATACAGCAATTTATTGAAGGAAATGACACAGATCTCCATATTAAATCTCACTATTTTCCAGAACAGAGGGCTACACTGGGCATTAGTTATACAAAGATTTGTTATACAAAGGCTTGTAACTTGTATTCAGTGTTGGGGTTGAGGCTGTTCATCCTCAAGATGCCCAAGATGTGTGTATAAGGCAATTTGACGTTCATAATTCCTCATTCTCTGTTTCGTTCCAAAGCAGCAAATGTTTCAGTGAAGCATCTTTTAGTGTGAGCAGCTGAACTGAGTAATTTGCAAATAACATAAAAACGCCTGGATTTTAAAAATTACTTGAACAGCAAGCTATTTAGATTAACCAAAGAAAACTAAGTCCACTTAGCTCACAAGTAGAAAACTTTATTTAACTGATCACTTAACTATTGCTCATCAGGGCATACCCAAGATAACTCCTGAGTAACCACCAAAAACTAAAACAGTTCAAAAGTCATTGCTTCCACAGACCCTTCTTTCTCATTCCCCTCACCTGTACAAACACAGCAGTACCTACTGTAGCTGCTACAATTCAAGGTTGCAGTTTTACAAAAACATGTTTTTTGTGGTGTTAAAGAGATTGGGAAATGAAAGGAGCACTTGGTGGATGTCAATTTTAGCTGGAGCTGTGAGTGCCAGATGACCCAGCATGGGGAATGCTCAGCATCACCCCAGTTGCAAGCCTAAAAGGAAGAATGCTTTACTCCTGGAAGAGGTGAGACACAGCTCTGGAAAAGAAAAGTCATTCCCAAGGCGTTTGGCTGCCCAGTTGCCTTTTCTGCATCTACATTTGACAGACATTTCTGATGTGTGCCAGGCATATTGCAAACAATTAAATCTATGTAGCCTGCAGATCAAACAAGCACACAACACTCAACATTGTGTTCATTGAATAAAACCTAGTCATTTTATGATCAATGACAAATCTAGCTTTAAAGGGAAGCCATTTTTTAACTGAAAAAGGAGCAGCCAAGGGAAAAACCCTCCATCATCTCCATTTTTGCAGTTATAGCAAAACCTATCAGTGAAATTTTGCAAAACACAGTCCTACATATGCATTTTTTGGCACTGCCTAGGGCAAGAATTCCCAAATGGCTGTGTATGTACCATTGAGAGCATATACAGACACCTCAGTGTGGGAAAAGATACAACACTGAACTGGGACCTGTTACCACTGACAGTACAAAAAAAGTGTGGGAATCTCCCAGTTAGGAATTTCACTCAGTTTTAAAGTCTCTTTTTGATTTGCGTAACAATTTTTTCTTTTGGGGGAGGGGGCTGGGGTGGTCATTTAAGTAATGTTTTCTGCATTAATTGTTTCCTCTCTGGTTTTATGCTCTGTAAAATGTTTTAAGTCCATCTGTTCCACAGCTGATAAGTCACCTCCATTCATACCAAGATGATACCAAGATAATCCTAAGTTCTGCAGTGTTCATTTGGGTATATTTTTCATGTATGATAATGTATTTACAGATTATGCATAGCTTGATGGTTTCTGTTTTCCCATCTTTTTTAAGGCAGAAAAAACCTGGAAACCATTCTCCCAGGTCTGCTGAAAGATGCCTGGTCATGTCTCAGCAAAAATGACTGGTTCATTGTCATGAAACCTGTCCAGTGTGTGGCAGTGTTTTCTCCTCTTCAGCCCTTTGTGTTCATGCTTTTAACCTTAAAAGTTCATAGCCTCACTGCATGTCTCTTCGAAGGGTTTATTGTACTAAGATTTTGGTTACTGGTGCTATTAGAAAAGAAATTATTGTTTTCTAGAGTGATTATTGCAGTCACCAGAGTGACAGAATTTATGAGAAAGAATGCATATGGACACGGATTTGCAGCTTTCATTCATTTCACTGCTGCCATGGCATTTTCAGTTTGTGTCTACTGTAATTTCTCGTCATCCCTACCACATCCTTTCTTCAGATCCCCACTTGCAGAGCACCTTCTGTCTCTGCTCACGCTCCCCAACTGCCTTGACAGACTGGAAGTGGGGGTGGTGCTTGTGTCTTGGCTTTGCAGCCCCAGTGTGGTTTCATGATCTTAGAAGAAGGGCCAGGTTAACAAGCTAACATTTTTTTTTAATAGCCTTTGTTTAATAGAAATCACCTTTTTGTAAGACTGAACTATAGAGCTGCAACTTTGCTATGTAATTCAGTATATTTGAATGCAGAGCCATAAAAAGAACTGATGACGTCTGGTAACTATAAAAGCAAAGCTCAGGTGATTCTTCAGTGTTATTAGAAACCTGATGTAGGTACAGCTTCATTGAGGATTTTGGTGGCTGTGTGAGGTACTTTTCAAACCAGTGTCATATGAGCCTTATATAATTGCTATGGTAATGCAAGAAATAAAGAGGGAATTAGCTATCGGCTGGAGGACTGGTTGGCATGTTTTTGTTGTGTTTTTCTTTTAATTACAATTGTGTGGGAGGACTTTTTCAAGAGGGCTGAGGAGCACCCACTTAAACAGTTTTGCTCCATTGATTTTTGTTATTCAGATCTTGTCAGATAAAATCTTAGGAAACTGCTGGAGGTGTGTGAGTGAGATTTCTCCTCAGTGGCAATGTACCAGGAATTTTGTGTTTCCTCATCTAAAAGGTGCTTTGATAATAGTTTCTCAGCATCAAGAGAAACAGTAAGATAACGAGATTAATTGCAAAAACACAACTTGGTTGTGTTTCTATGTATTGAGAAGTTTCTTCTCTCACATGCTATGAGGTGAGATGTGTTGCTGTCTGGGGATCAGGACTGAAGAAAGAGGTTTAGCTGTGTGCACAGTCATCTGTCTCCTGGCAAAGATGGGGCTTGAGATATGCCAGCAGCCAACTAAAAGCTCTGTAAGATACAAAATGCAATAACAAGAGGTAAAATATCATGCTTAAAATTATGCTTGCCGTAGATCCACAGTCATAATTTTCCACTATTTTACTTTTTCTATCCATGTTTGTTGGGTGCCATTTTTATGCCATCCACCTGTTGTTTTTATCAGAGACCATGTTAAAATTTTCTGAGCTGTTGACTTGCAAACTAGTGCTGGGTTTTTTAGCAGTCACCTTTAGTGCTCTTGCACAACAGCTTAATTTTCTCATCCTTACGTAGATCTGCTGGATTATCTGTCACGCATTTTAAGTTCGTTCTGTTTTAAGAAACTTCTGTTACCATTGTTGATTAATTCAAATACACATAACTATAGATAAAGAGGGATCTGATTCCCTAATTCTAATCTAATAATGGTTAGTTGCATGCCATGTATTTATAGATTGACATGGTGGTTTCACTGTTCAGTAATCAGGCCTGAGATCTCTCAGGTGCAGGCTGTGTATGCTCAGTGCTTGATTTCTTCCTCATTGTGGTGCCCAGTGATGTGCTTAGATGTCCTTCAAAACTAATAACCAGGGAAAAACACTCTCCTGCAGATCTTAGTCTATTTTGCAGCAGGAGGTCCAGCAGCTCATAAACTACACCAGGACATAAAGAGCAATACAGAATAAGAGTTGGAACAGGGATTACATAAATGATACTGCAGTTTTTCAGAGGGGCTTTTTTTTTATCTGTGCTTTATTTATGCCTTGTAATCCTATGGAATTCTGTTCATAGGTGGACCTGCCATTTCCTGAAATGTGTCCAAAGCACCCCAAACATCCCCCAAAACTGGGAGAACGCCAGGAAGGGAAATTAGGGTTAGGAAGGGAGAGGGTGGAGGTTGTTAGCAGGAAAAAGAGAAAAGCAGCAGCAAAATAAAATGTGTAGGGGGAAGGGGAGAATCAGAGAAATACATACCTTGGTTTCAAATGTGGGAGGCATTCTGTTTGTCAGCTTGTTTTTGCTAGCTATCTATGTTCATAATTGAGCTAGCTGCAAAAAGCATCTTGAAAAGAGAGAAAGCAAGCAGTACTGTGGAGCGAGCCCAAAATCACATCCCCAGCCTGCACACAATTGGACATTGCAGTGATATGGGGGAAATCCCTTAACGGACAAAACTATAAATGAAACTGCTGTTGACAAGGGGAAGAGGCACAGCTATATTTAACGGAAGTATTTTCATTTGAAAGCTGCTTTCTTTTTCTTTTCTGGGGGGGAGTTTGTTGTTTGTTTTTTTTTCTTGTCTAGTTGGTGGAGACCGCGAGGGCTCTTCCTGTTTGAGACAGTGCATGGGTGGTTTCCCCAAGGCTTTTAATGTTAGATTAATGCTCTGGAGACAGTGTGATGATAAATGGGTTCCTACAGTTATATCTACATCCTGTTCCCCCTCCCCCTCCCACAGCTGCCCCTCTGTACAGTCACTCTGCAGCACTCGCCTCCATACCCAGCAACGCTTCTCAGCAGCTTCAGACAGAATTTAAGGCAGCACTCTTTGAAATTTGTCTGCCAAAATTCTTTAATTTTCAGTGCTGTCACCTTCATTGCCACTTACTTACTTACTTAGACAATGACAAAAATAAAACAGGGAAGAGAAAGACTTCTGGCTGAAGTACAGGCCGCCTCACTGCCTGGTCGGCTGCTGTGTGGCAAATCCCAACTAATTACTTTTGCTATTGCTGTTCATATACAGAAAATATGTTTACAGGGGTGGCCTTTTTGTAATTTCACATTTTAACAGCAGTGCTCTGCCCATCATATTGTACTGAGCAATAAATGAGGAGAGGATTTGAAATCTCTGCCCTGGTATAAGGGAATGGCTCCCCTGTGGCAGCTGCATCTATGCCTTGATTTTATACAACTTGCATGCTGGTAGGGATTTAAGTGTGCAGCTTCAGCAAACACACATCACTGAAACTCAGCAAGGGAAATGGAGATTTGAGGCACTTCTTCTAGCTGGACCTGCCCTGGTGGCGATCGCTGGTGTCCACGTGTTTTGGGGGTTTTGTTTCGGTTAGTGCAGTTATTTTTCTCTGCATGCATTTCCATTTCTGTATGGCTTCCCCTGTGTGCAGGGGAGGGGGATGGGTGGCCAGGGTGGCTCTGGTTGACCCCCCCAGCTCTGAGCAGCCAGCCCACGTCCTTCTGCTCACACAGCAGCGTCTCTCAGATCTCAGGACAGAATTATTTTTATACCGTGAAGGTGTATCTGACTGGTGCATTTAGATTTCATATCATGGCTTCCTTTTCCTGCTCTCAGGTTTCTCCCACTCGGCCTTTACCTTCGGTATCGAGAGCCACATCAGCCAGTCCAACATCAACGGAACACTAGTGCCACCTGCCGCACTCATCTCCATCCTCCAGAAGGGGCTCCAGTATGTGGAGGCTGAGATCAGCATCAACGAAGTGAGTACCACCCCTGCCACCCCTGCCAGCCCTGCCACCCTGGGACGTGCCGAGCAGCACAGCACAGCACAGCCCAGCCCAGCACAGCCACTCCCCAGCTTCTCCTCATCTGGTTCCATTTTATTCCTCATGCTTTTCCCCATCCCAGCAGAGAGCCAGACAGCTCTGAGACAGATGTGTTTCAGTTTTTCAGCTGTGGCATCGAGGCACTCTCTGCGCTGCTTAGGTGGATATTGGTGGTGTTTCCCTCGCCCCAGCCAACAAATCCAGGGTGCACAGGTTCTGGCAGCAAACAAGAAAAGGTGCCTGTGTTTACAGTCTTGCATTTTCAAGGTCACAGCAGAACATGGCAAGAAAAAAGCTACAACATCGGTTAAAACTTCACCCTCTGACACCTCCTAGCAAGCAGCACTGCTTACAAGCCGTGAGAAGCCTGATCAAAAATCTGCAGAGGTCACTGGAGAGTGATTTCGGTGACTTTGGCTCAGGTCATATGAGGTGATGCATCATGTACATGGTGAAACAGGTGCATGTAAATTCTGGCTGTGGCTGGGGTACAGGCTGTCTGTAGGGATTGTATGAGCAGCCACAAAGTGTCTCTCTTCTCCTTGAACTGCCTGGGGAAACAAAGAAGGGATGTAGGAAAAGCCAGGGTTTTTGCCCTGGCAACCTTAAAGGCGTGGTGCTTTGAGAGGGAGTGAAGCGTGACAGATAAGCAAGGACTGCTTTACAAGATTTTTATCATAGATATTTATGATTGACAAACATCTGTAATAAATATTAATACAAAAAAGCTACTGCTTTTTCCTCTATACCTGAATGTAGCATGTGAACAGAATGGGTGAGAACAAAGGAATATAAAATAGAGGAAAGGCTGTGTTGTTTGCAGTGTGTAGTTTGGAAACTTTTTTTTTTTATCCAAACATTCTGTGTGTTTTTTATTACTCAATACCATGTGTAAGAGTTGTGTATGTGTTTTTTTGTAATTGGGGCAATGACATTTGACATTCATGCCAAACTGCACTTTGATGCAGTTGTAATAACAAACCAGTGTTAGGAAGCTGTCTCAATTTGCTGCTGCTTAACATTTTGCCCCATGCCTGAAATTGGAGCTACACAGAAACTTGCAGCTCTGAACAGCACCTTTATCAGGTCAGGTCATTGGGGTCTGCTCTTACCCAGCTTCAAGAATTTCCCTAAAATATGAGAATAATCTGAAAACATGCCTGTTGTCACCATTAAGATTTATGTTGCACTCATCATGGTTTGATTCAGATTGAACAGGGCCCTGAGCAACCTGGTCTAGTGGAAAGTGTCCTTGTCCACGACAGGGACGTTGGAACTTTTTAATCTTTAAGCTCTCTTCCAACCTGAGCCATTCTATGATTCTCTTCAAATACATATAGTTAAGTATGTTACAGCAAAGCAAAGGCCATTCTTGCTACATCTGACAGATGCTTCTCTGTGTGTTACTTTTCTATATGTATTACTTAAGAGTGACAAGTAATCAGTGAGCCTGTAAGCTAGTGTGTATAAAATTATTGTGTATCAGTTAAGGGGCAGCCTTGTAAACAGTCCAGTGAGCACGTTTACAGTTGAAAATGTAAGATGTCAGAATCTGTTGGCAAACATTTTGTTTATTGTGTAGCAAGGATTTGAGTCAAGATTCAAATAAATTTTGGCAGAGACATAAAAAAATGTTGAGGAGAAAGAGGAATTATGTTTTCTTCTCTAATGACTGTCTCCTTCTTTTTCTTCCCCATGAGGAAACAAATATGTCTTATCGTAATATTGTAATTATAAGGGATAATTCAACAACTAGTTCAGCAGAAGCATACCAAGTCAGGCAAGCAACCATTTTCTTTATTAATTGCTTTTACCTGTTAAAGATTATATTGCTTACCAGCTGCATTATCTGTCCATATCCTGTTCATACTTGCTCTTTCTCAAGAATCAATCTTTCACCCTTGGACCATTATTATTTCAAAGAATTGGAGGGAGTTTGCAGAACACTGGCAAAATGGCACTTTACAAAGACTACTAAAAGCTTACCCTATGTTTAAGATAATAGGAAAATGAAAGTGAAGAAAAGCTCAGTCAATATAATTTGTATTAAGTCTTTAAAAACAGCCCTTAAAAGTTTACTCAGTTGTTGAAGCTGAAGCCTAATTTACAGAAATCAAAATGAAAGTCCTAACTATTATAAATAAAAGAAAAATAATGGTGAGTCTGTCTTGTACAATCAGCTACAACTTGTGGTGCTGGGCTGAAAAACAGTGTGTAAGAAACCACTGAATTTGTGCATACATCATGTTTTGGCTGAGGTTCATTATGCATCATCTGCTTCCATTCCATTCCTATGCTCCTGCTAGTGCAGGAAAACAAACAGTTTAACCAAAGCCTGTTTGCCTTTGCTGTGGCTTTAGCCATGACTCTTTTTTTAAACAGAAAACAAAGTGAAACTTCCTGTCATTAGTCAGATATATTTTTTAACACAGTGTCTTTTGCATCTATAAAGCATTTATATGGTTGAACTTTCCATAAAAATTCCCACAAATTGCTTTTTCACTGGTCAGCTTTCTGAGTGGACCATGAGTACCACCACCATGGATCTGAGAGAGAGGCAGTCCACAGTCCTGTGACACCACTGGTTAACACAAAGCACAGTATCTTCACACAACCTCGTTCTGTTTCTCTTTGCCACCCTGAGTGGTGCAGATGCTGAACTTGGCGTTTCCCTGTGCTGTTTTCCCTGCAGGATGGCACAGTGTTCGACGGCAGGCCGATAGAGTCGCTGTCTCTGATAGACGCGGTGATGCCTGACGTGGTTCAGACCCGGCAGCAAGCGTTCCGAGAGAAGCTAGCGCAGCAGCAGGCCAGCGCTGCGGCAGCGGCAGCAGCCACGGCGGCCACGGCGGGAGCCACGACGACTGCTGTTTCCCAGCAGAACACACCAAAGAACGGAGAAGCCACTGTGAATGGAGAGGAGAATGGGGCACATGCAATAAGTAAGCCAACAGGCAGCCGCCTGCCACTGCTGGGCGGTTCGTGTTTCCCTAATGTTCTTGTGCTCAGTTGCAAGGTGGTGTGCTTTTTGCTAGGTGGTAGAACTGAGGGTAATAATTTCATGAGGGTGGGGCATTTCTAGAAAAACTACTGAGTAAAAATGATGTTTCACATCACAGTGCCATGTTTTACCTGTCTCAGAGAATCAGAAAATTTCAAATATCTTCAGAACTACAAGTTGAAGACAGGATCAAGAAGTGGAGCTGTATGCTCTCTCCTTGCAGCAGGCTACCCAGACTTTATTATCAGCCTTCTAGGCTGTAGCCAAAGCCTGTCATTTTAGCCAGGCTGGGTGGGAGATGGGTTGAGAGGCTAAGACCTACAAGTCCTGGTTGTGTAAATGGTGTGTGAGCAGTGTGTAGCCCTGTGCAGTAGCTGTCCTGTGACCATCCATAGCCTTGGCATGGTCCTGGGCCCAGTTTGGCATGTACAAGCTTCCATTCTTGTACAGTATGGCCAAGCACAGGATCATCCACAGTCTTACTGTCATGGGTGTTAGCCCAGTTTGGACTATACCAGCTAGCCATGCCTGAACAGCACTGCCAAGCACATGTGCCAAGGACCATTCCCAGCAAACACCTTGGATGCAGCCAACCTGTGCTGAAGACGCAGAGAAAAATTGTTCCTTGGCCTTTTATTTAATAGCACATGCTTAATGATACAGTCCAGTGCAAGTATCCAATTGAAGGTCCTATCTCCCTGAGATTTCCTTAGGCTTCTCAGTAGTTCTCAGGAGCCCTGAATTCACCTTTGTTCCTGGGTGACTAAGGGAGATTGCTCTCGTATCTCATACCCAACATGGAGTGGGACCTACCTGCTTGTGTCACTAGACCTGATGACTGTGCTGACACCGTGGGGCAGATGGGGTTACTGGTTCTGGTTGCTGTGTGCAAGGCCCACTAGCATACTGGCTGACTTCTGAAAACAGCCCTTGCTGCCCAGTTGTCTTCCAGGAAAATTCTAGAGGAACATGCATGGCAGGTTTTGTAGGAAGTCCCAACAGCTCTTTGGCTTAGACAAGGTCAGGGCTGTAGTCATACAACAGATTTTATTAGTTCTGTACTGTAGATACCTTTATCAGCCTCCACCTTCCCTTTGATCTGAACAGATTCTTCTGTAGGTCAGTGAGAAAAATTATTTCAACGCAGGTTTTTGTTCAGAGAATTCCAGTTAGACAGGTTAGTTTCCCCCAGTAAAAATAAAATTATTTAGATTACATCTTTTATTTGAGAAAGTAAATGTGAAAAAGATCTGAACATTTAAAAATATTAATCTATTCTTAGACTAAGGATTGCTTATATTTTGCTTTCAAATAACCCTCTGCTTTGATACTGAATTTATTTCATACATGAAGGGGTGCAAACAGAAATGAAAGTACTATTAAATGTATCAAATGCTGACTTTTTTCGGTTGACACATTTCTTCTGCTGATATGTGAAAATTTTAGGGGAATGTCTTGGTGTCTCAGGGCCAGAAAAATACAAATTCTTAAGGCAGAAAACTGATTATCAGTTCATCACTAAAAGAGAACCACTCAGACACATTTCCTTCTGATCCAAAGAAATATATGTACTATGGTATTTACAAAAGGAAAGTCTTAAAGATCAGTTCAGGTTTATAGCCACACTTTAAGCCTTGATTTCTCAGATCTGACATTTGCTAATTAAAAAAATAATAATTCTCACAGCTATTTTTAATAGAAGGATTTACACAAACAGTTGCAGACCTTTTCTTGGAATGTTGAGGAGGAAAAGTCCTGTATGACTTTTCCTGAGAGAAAAAAATGATCATGGGAGACCTACTGAGTAGAAAAGACTGCTGATATGAAATCTGTGAGAAACTTCCCAAACCTCAGTTTTTACTGTTTTTGTATTCCACAGAGCTGGCATATATTGGGACAGGTTTAAATAATGTGCTAGTCCTTACTCATAACCTGGAAGTCACCCAAATATCAGCCTGTCATAAAAAGGTGGGATGGGTGGAGCAGGAGAAAGAGATGTCTTTGAAAAATTACCTAGTTTGCATTTATTCTGGCATGGAGGTCTCCCTGACACTCTTAAGTCTTTCCAAAAAGGTTTTAAAATACTTACTATAATATTGTATATATTTGTATGTGGCATTACCAATATAATATGATATATTTAAGAAAGAGAGGAAACAGAAAACAGTAACAACAGTTTGAAGTGCAGGTTGAAATACTAAATAAAAAAATCACTGCATTGCCTTGTTGCTTCCCAAGTAATGTTCTCAGATTTAAGTCACTTTAAATGTTACAGGAAAAAATAAAAGTCAGCATGTAGAAGTGGAGCCAAACTTTGGATTTTTTTCCAACTCAAATATTTTTAGTGTCATTTGTTTCATTATATTTGCAAGGATTGGCTTGGTTTTAAGAAAAATAAAGCTCTGGAAAGAGGAAAGAGGACTAAGCCCTGTTCCTTTATTAAAACTACAGCCATAAAGAACAACTTCAGTGAAAGGCCTCTCAAAAATTTAAGTTAAAAAAAAACAACCATATTTCCTAAGAAAAGACAGGGTTAGCACTCATAAGATCTTAAAAATATGTATTTTTTTATTTGGAGGAAATAGTATTACTCACCAGTGTGTTAGAATTACTATTTTTACATTCAAAAAAACCCCTATCATAATACTTCGGGGTAATATGACTTTTCATTTACAGTCATTTGGGATTTTTAATACATTCGAGGAAAAAAAATATAGTGTAGACTATAAGCAAAGATCCCCTGGCCTTTAGAAAATGTTTTATGTTAACATTTGGACAGTCCTTCAGCATGTGACCTGCAGACTTACATTTTTCACCTGAGGCTCTGCTGCACTTGGTAGAAATGCCTTCTCTTTCAGAGAACCCCCCAGGGCAAGTTTGTGCAAATAAGATCTTAACTGAGGGCTTTCTGCTTGGAAGGTACTTTAGCACAAAAGAAGGCTGTTCTTGATGGTTACTGCATCTTGCTTATCTGTTTATTCTCATTCCCCATGCACACACTGTAGCTGCATCCATAGGAAAGCCAAATTTTCAGGTGAGACCAGGGCTCCCAAGAGCTCGTGCTGCATAAGGAACTTGTTGCTCTTATGAGGGTGCTGGTTTGTGCTCAGGGGTTTCTGCAGTTTTTTGTTGTTATCATAATCATATTAGCCAGATATTGCCAGAGTGTATCTGACTATGATAAGAGCCTGAGGCAGTATCACAGAGGCATGAACTGTCCTGTTTGTTCAATGGGGTGTTTTAAGTTTTGTGCTGAACAGTAACCCTCTAAATATGAATGTTCCTGACTACTGATGCAAATAGGAAAACACATAAAATGTGAACATTTGCAAATTATTTATTAAAGACTCCTCATCTTTCCCTCTCTTTTCTCCTGAACCACCAAAGCTGTACTATAAAAATCATTACTGGAAGACAATACAAAATAGTTCTGCAGGTATTTCATTGCTCCCAGGGGCCAGTTGGTCTTGCATGTACTAATGCAGTTATCAGCTAATCAAGGTTTCTTTTACACAGCATGACTATTTGTGGGTTTTCTTTCACAGCAGTTAATAACATTCAAAGTGTGGGTCTAGGTTTCTCCATCTGGCCATGTACAAACAAAAAGTATTTCTGAGTATCAGATGGCTTTGCTCTGATAGTACCTCTTGACTCTGGGATCTAGGAGTAATTCTGCTTCCCACCTGTCACTTGGTTTTAATGGAGAGCGAAAAGCAACCCTGCTTTTAGAGCCAGGCAGGTATCAGTAGGATCCTATGTCATAAGAGTAGCATCTCATTTAAATTTTTCAAATTAAAGTGCTTGTAGTATCTCCTTGGTTTACCCCCAGCTTCCAGCTCACACTGTGAACAGGACACAGATGAATGCATAGCCATTGTCATGCTGCTGTTTTTCTCATGAAAATATGCTTTAAGCATGGTGGTTCTGTGCTGTGCTGAGAAATAGAGGATTGAGTTCTAGGCTTGTATCTTCTGGTGGGTTTTAATAATGCTTTGCTCTTCAGTGCCTGACTGCTTGGAATATCAGAGATCCCAGGTGCTGGTGTTGGGCTAAATCTTGAGTAGTGGTATATTTCAGCAGTATTAATTTTAGTAGTCATACACATAGGGAATTATCAAGTCCTGGAATAAAGGGACTTATACCAGCATAGGTATAGATTTTACAAATAGACATTTGTAATGTTTATGCAACAAGTCCACAGGTAGTGAGTGTAATCAAAAATATCGATATTTTTAATTAGAAATAAGCTGTGAAACTACTGTTAGTTGTTTCCTGATTTTAATACATGTTTAATACATGTAACTCATGTAGATTCCATTCCATCTGTGCCCTAGATGTAGCACAGACATAGTTTTAGGGTGCTAACCAAATACGCAGTGAGAAATGCTACTTGTGTGACTCAGCATAAGCTAGGCAGAGCCAAATCAGGGATGTGAAAGGCCAGGTAAGGATTGAAATCTGGAGATCTTCCTCCCTATGGCAGTTGTGCAATGTCACAGTCTGTTTCACCAGTTGATGGGCAATAGCTTAGCAGAGCTGGAGTATCAGGACAGATGGCTGATTTTATATGCCATAAACATGCAGCAATAAGGGAGCATAATTATTCTACTTGTGAACCTATGGATCTCCATATGTGATTAAAGAATGACTAACTGAAAGACTTAACCCAGAAAGAGAACTTGCATTTTGATCAGTCAGAGCAGATCAGCTGGCCAAGGCATTGATTAGGTGACAGGAGGCTGCCAGCTACCCACTCTTGGACGTGCTTTCTGCAAAATGGGCCACACTTGTGTGTGTAGCATCTGCTGTCTGCTGCTTCAGTGTGTCACCTGTCCTTGGCTGGTGTCTTGTTTGCAGAGGATAACAATCTTGTGTTGCTGCCAGGAAGTGTAGCTAGAGCTTAATGAGGAAGATTTATACAGAAGCAGAGAAAGTCTGGAGTAAAAACATGGTTCATGATGCAAGTTGGAATAAATTGTTGTTACTAAGAGAAATCCATTATTTTAAATTCACTTTTTTTTGCTTAAGGCAGTAAAAAAACTTTATAAAAACAAGTTTACTTAGACTGCAGTCCAAAGAACCGCAAAGTTGCAGGTTAAATATATCTATGACTCATTTGGTAACTTTGTATGTATTACGATATCCTTGAGAAGGTGATCACTCACCATTTTCCTGACGTGCTCCAGGAAGGAAGCCCCTGCTTAGTACATTCTTTGTTTGTGAGTAGCACAGATATTACTTACAGGAGACTGTGTAAGAAAATGTAAGTGCTTTATGCTATTTGTTTAAATTATTTTAATAAATCTGTAAGTGATTTTTAATGAAGCCAGCCTTGAAAAACTACATTGAAATAAATGCTGAGTATTTTGGGGAAGAAAAGCTGTGTAGATTTATACAAAATATTTTGTAAAGCTCTGCATTTTGAGGAAATGTTATAAATTTGAATCGCCAGGCAGAAGCAGATAGACTAATACTGTCAGTGACACAACACAGAATATTAATTATAGTGTATATGATGCTGTAAGCTTTAGGCCTTGGATAGCTAGCATGTTTTTAAAGCAGACCTAACTGCATCTTGTAAACTATTTATTCTGCTATATCTCCTTACAGATAATCATTCAAAGCCAATGGAAATTGACGGGGATGTTGAAATTCCTCCTAACAAAGCAACAGTCCTTCGGGGCCATGAATCAGAGGTGTTCATCTGTGCCTGGAACCCTGTCAGTGACCTGCTAGCATCTGGGTAAGATAGTGACTGAAACCAGCTGCTGCACCTAGAGAACATTTAGAGATGCAAGAACTTGCAAGTGTATTTGGGATGTGAATGGGTGTTCTCTGAGCTGTTTTATCAGCCTGCAGCAGTGGTTTTTTTCAGCAATTCCATACCTGTATAACAGCTAAGTAATTACAAGGCGATGCCGAATATGAAGAATGTGTACATTTAAGCAACACATTCTGTGGCCCTGAATTTTTACACACAAATTTTTAGAAATATTTTAAAAATAATTCTGGGTAATTCTCAGAATACTTGAAGTTCATTTAATCTACTGCTCCTAGTTATTGGTTCACACTGGGGTCTCGAAGTCGTTGGCATCCATGGGGCTCTTTTAACAGTGTGAAGATGGGGGCTTCAGACTGAACCTAAGTTTGTTCAGTGAGCTGAACAGTAAGTAAGTGGTGGTTTGAGGGAATGTTATAGTGTCATTGGAAGGGAGTCCAGTTTATCTTCTGCAGGACTGCTCTGCAGTAACCACCACAGCATCGTGAGTGGTACAATCAGGAGACTGACTTACAAAAAGCACTTTTCATCCAAACAGAAGGGCTGTTGTAAACATGCCGTGAGAGCTACGTGCAGGCATTGGTGGAATCTGTGTTCAAGCTTAAAGTTAAATCTTAATATGAAGAGTAAATTTAGGAAGTCTAACTGGGAACATAGAGTAAAGGTGATCAAAGTGAGAGGAGGTAAATCTGTCAGAGTTACTTAGCAGTATTAGGATACTTTCCTCACAAGGAAGAGGAGAGTCCTTATTTTATTTCTAGCTTTTTTGCAAGATTATCAGAATAGTGTTCTTACCTTTGTTCACTTAGTACATGAAAACAAGGAGTTACACTATAAATAGGAAAGAAAAATAAAATAAATTCCACGTTGGATAAACAGCACAGATGTCCGAGAGAGTGAAGATAGAAATTTAAAAAAAATAATTTCACACAAAAACCTGAGATTTTAGAAACCAGAATCCTGCTGAATATGCTTTGTTTTTGGAATGTCCAGGCCTGATAGTACTTTTAGTATCTAAAGTATCTTCAGTTATCAATTTTAAGCAAGTCAGTGCTTGCCATACTGGACTGCTTCCCTAGGATCCATGGTGCACAGTCCTGGTGTTCAGAGTTTAAATGGTGGAGCATTTATTAAACCAGAGTATGTGTCACAGTGTGTGTTTAACTTTGCCTCAGGGTGCTAAGCACTTGTAGGTGCTTCCCTGGACAGTGGTGTCTTACACAGCTTCAGGTAAACCTGGAGGATGATAATCAGAACCATTAGTCAGATATCTGAGCCAGAGGAATATCCTCTCACTGCTCCTTCAATTACTAAGCTTTACCCTTCAGTGTAATAGTTCTTTCTGAATGAGCTTTGCTAGTGAGTGTGGAAGCCCATAGGTACACGTATGGTTACAAAGTACAATCATGTGCTTTTGTCAGACTAATAGCTGTGCAGTGAGGATGCAAATAATTTGGATCCATGAGCATCTAGGTCAGATTTTATCCTGCTTGTAAGAAGCAAGGTAGGGATGAAGCTGGAATTCTGGTAAGGCAGCAGCCAGCACTTGTCAAAGCTTAGTGACTGAAATGGCAGAGAATGCACAGAAGAAAGTGAAACTGAAGGAAGAGAGCTGAGTGAGTGAGTGATTATGCCATTGCACAAAGAAGCCTTTGAGATGTCTGGTATAATAACAGTGCAAGCTATTATCTACAGGTAAACTCTGTGCTACAGTGCCAGTTAAACAAGGGAGAGAAATTCCCTGAAATCTTTAGTGTGCTGCAGTTCTGTTTGCCCTTTGCAAAGTAATGATTCAAAAAAGAAGACTGCAGTTAGTCTGATGCACGAACACCAAATTGTTAGATTCTGTAACAGCCATATTGTGCTGCCCAGTTGGTACTTTTCTTTGGGTTTCCCATCTTTTTGATTGTACCCATCTTAAAAATACATTTCAAAACGTAGCTATTAAATAGAGGAAGTAATAACATATTTGTTTTGTTTATAAAGTGACTAATTGGATCTCAATTCATGGCAAAGTGTTTTCTTTAAGCCTTGTTATACAGGCAATAAATTTTTCTATCAGCAGGAGTTCAGACAGCAACCTGAAGTAATCCTCAAAGAACTGAAAGAATTATGCAGGTTCAGAACCTAATCTGAAGCAAGCTGTTTAAAAGAAATGTAGAATGAATTACCCAAAACTGGAGCATTGGTGTCCAGATTTATTGACTATCCCACTGAGAGAAAGGGGTTTTGATATTTAATGTCACATCTACTCAGTTGCTGATTTTCTGGTGTGTGAAGACTAGCACAGTAATAGATACTCTTTGGGCTTTGCAAAAAGCTGTTTCAAAATATAACAGAGACAAGAATTTCTCTGATCAAATAGCTAGAAAAATATATTCTGCAGCTGCTCTTCCTCCTCCACCACATACATAACCCTTAAAGCTGAGGATGGGGGAGACTAGAAATACCAGTAAAGGCTATCAAAGGCGTGACTGTCACCAGATGCCTATGAGAAGAATGCTTAGATGTCATGAACAGAAGCATTATAATAATACAGTGAAGTGTGTGCATACAGCCATGTAAGATGATTGAGCTGCCCTTTGTGAAGGAAGTCAACATTCCAAACCAAATAATGGCATAGACTGTTTTGGACAGGTGAAAAGATACCTAAAAGGGAGGTCCTTGGTTAAATTTCAAGATTTGGCCATTCCCAGCCATAAGCCCTAAGACTGATTTCTTCCACTGGTTATCCTCCAATGTCTAAGTTTTAATTTTATGACGCATTTAAATTGTTGCAGATGGTTATGTTCCCTGTGTAGTGCAGAAACCCATTACAGCTGCATCTGCATTAGTAAACTAACCATGCCTGGGAATATTCCTAGGCACTGCAGCCAGCTGGCACAGAACGGCTGGTGTCTGTGCTAGCAAACTGCCCTGGCTGCCAAACAAACTGCACATTGGGAATCATCTCTGGACATTGTAACCACCAAGCCATGGCCAGGAGTTATTCAGAGAGAACACTGGAGCCCTGAGCAAGAGTGCTAATTAAAACAAGCCAAAATCTGCCCAGGGAATAACCTGCCAGTTTGCTTGCACAGGTCATCATGGTCCAGTGACACAGAGTGTTCTGAACATGCTTAAATTTACCTGTGTGGAAGTGGATGGACTGTGAATGTCAAGGCTGCTAGAGCCTTGAACTCCAAAAGCTTTTCCAGTTGGATTTAGGATGTTTCTGTCATCATGTTCCACTGCTGCTTCCAAGAGTGTGTTCTGTTCTGTGACATCCAGCCATGCCCTTGAAATAATTTGCGTAGCCATGAAGCAGAGGGACCTGGCCTCAGTCCCAAAACCAACAGTAGGTTTCTTTGCTGATCTATGCCAGCCTCTCTCACACAGAGGCTGTGTCTTGTCTCTTCCCAACTGCTCCGTGCACCTTTTGCTCTCCCTAGTCAGCAAAATAATTATCTGTAAAAGCTGCTGTCTGAGATCTCTCAGTTATGGTTGTGTCTCTCGGAAACAAGAAAAGATGTTTCTAGACCATCTGCTGTTATCATTTCTGGGTTTTATATAATGCTTCAGGTTACTGTACTCCTCATATCAGTGGTTTAGGATCCACTGTAAATTACCTTTCAGAATAATCCTTTTGAGTTGGCAGGTTCAGGGTGTTGATTTCAGACACCACCCCTCTATGTCAGTGCCAGGTATTAATTCTTCTAAATCTTAGTGCTTATTGGTTAGCAGGGAACTATTGAGACTGGTTTTCTCAGTGCAGCAAATCCATTAATGCAAAGTGGTCAGCTCTTAGGGGAACTCTACTGAAATAGCCTATAGCAGGGAGCAACGTTGTAGAATCAGTGGGGTAGAGATCTTAATCAGACTCTTCTGACTGCCTAGGAAGAGTAAGCACTTAGTTAAAGAGACCTGCTTTATTAAGGAAAAGTTAGGTGTCATAAAAAATATGAGGAATTTCCTTCCCTCTGTGCTTTTAATAATACCTTTTAAAATGAAATAATAAAAACTCTAACCTGTTGGAGCCAGAATTACTAAATACTCATTAGCAATATTGTGTCTCAAAAACAACAGCAATTTTAAGACTGGCAGGTGAAGATTAGAAATACCAAGGTTCAACAACCACCTTGCAAAATTCTTTACTCAGCTGCAGCACTTTCAACCTCTGTGCTCCCAGTTACAGAATGGTGATTTTATTGTCACAAATTAAATTCCACAAACATTTGTCCACCTTGATTCATGAACATACTGGGGCAGGAGAGCATGAAATAAAATCCTTTTAGAACTAGCCTTCCTAAAATTTGGCAGTACTCTACCACAGTGCAGAGGAGTATACCTATTACTCAAGTGTTCATGACTTGCATGTTGGAATGAGCTGCTTTATCATGTAGATAGAAGTGCTTCTGTGGGCTAAGGAGATTAAATATCTTTCTGAATTGTGCTTGAACTATGGTCCTCTAATAAGGCAGGGTTCACTGAATCATTCAACAGAAATCAGAATACTTTCCAGAGCAGAAAATACTCTTTTTTTTTTTTGCTTTTCCCCAGCAACAAAAGGGAAGACACACAAATACCCTTGCTGCACACTGGTAGGCTTGTAAAGCCTCTCTGCAGGGACACATAATAGCTTATGTACCCTTAGGAAGAAGAAAAGGGAAAAACAAAATTAAAATACTGGAAAATAAGATTGCCTAGGCCTTGCCAGAGAACTGACTAAATAAAACTGTTGAAAAACAAAACATAACCCTTTTAGAACTAGGAAATAGGATATTGTATTTTATAGCCAAGTGACTGAGTACTTCATTCACAGGGTCCAGTAATAAAATGGATGATTACAATGAGGGCAGAACTGTCCTGGAGTCTTATATAGCAGAGAAGCCAGCTCTAAAGGAATTTCCTACTTAACATGTGAACCAGTGAAGCAGCCCTTTAAAGAATTTTGTTACATTATTGTTAATTATCACCATTAGAAATGTTCCTTAACTTCTGAGACTCATGATTAACTTTGTTAATTTTCTAGCCAACATGTGCAAAATTGTCAGTTCTCCAGACCTTTGAAGAAATAAGGTTTTATAGTACAGTCACAGCTCTGTGGTGGCAAAAATTACCCTGATCTGAATTATTTGTTAATCATTAATGTGAAAGATATGTCTCAAAAATTAAAGAATGGCTGTACAGGAGTAGCTGGGTTCAAAACCCTGGCCAGCCATCACATCTCAGCTTGGCACAAAAGGTTCACAGGAGATGAGGTACATTCCCCAGGCATGCCATGGCCCAGGAGAGCTCAGAGCTACTGACACAGGCAGAGAGGTGTTTGCTTTTACAGTTCAACTGTTTGTATAAAATTAGGCTAAATTATGGGTAAAATAATGCACAGAGATCAATGGAGTTTGATAATTGCTTGGTCAATATTTGCATTTGAAGACATGTCAAATGTTGAAAATTTGCCTGGTATTCTTAGTATAAATAATTAAAATGCTTTACTAGTAGACCAAAAGAATATACTCTTGTGATGCATTTCTTTTTCAGTAAAACATGGATTATCAAAGCAAAAATAGATCTCAGCTTTTTAATCCTTGAAGAAAGACTTTCTCCTTGATAGTGTATAGGAAAGAAAGTTTTTGTCATTAGTTAAAAAAAAAAAAGGGAGAGCTAACATGTCAATTATATCAACAAGAAATTTCATTCTAGACTGCATGAGTTCTTGCAAGTATAAGAGAAATTCTAATTCTGCTCCAAGTTTCTACTTACTGCATGTAAATGAAAATTGCTTTCTGGACAAAACAAGCACTCCAGGGTACTTTGATTGTTTTGGTTCTTATTGTTGTTTTAAAAAGCGGAGGAGGGGAAGTGAGTAAAAAATCCCAAGTAAACTAGAAAGTGTAATATCTTCCACTCCATAGCAAATTGATTTCTGAACCTCAGAGACATTTTTCATTAGAATAAAGATTTATGAAATGTCAACATAAATACATTATATACAACAGGTAATGAAAAACTCTTCCTCCTCAGAACTTTTTTTAAGCAAAATCAGGATTTCAGCCTGCATTAAACACACCTCTAGAAAATAATGTCTGTAAAATAGATCAAAATCCTGATGCTGTCTCTGTCTTGTTTTATTATGTCAGTAATTATTTTGCCACTTTTTCAGGCAGCGTGAGGTAAGCAGCCAAGCTACAGACAGTTACTGTGAGTTGCCCCAGACTATCTCAGTTATGGTGGTACTGATTTTAGGTATGTAGTGCAAAATATAAACAGCAAGTGTATGTATTTTAGGTAAAACTTCTCTGAATAAACCAAATTCTTATGACAGGTATAGTTTAAATACGTGTTAGTATTTTTAAAAACATACTGAGTGCAGAAAGAGCTGGAAAGAAAAAAATAACTTTTTAAAGGTTTGTAACGCCCTGGTCTGCTCAGCAGGTTTAGGGAAAGGTGGTTGGATTTACTCTGGGCAGTGCACAGAAGAAACAACAAAATTCCCAGCATGTTCAAACCAATTTTACTTGCAGAATTTGGAACATTTCAATAAAATAGGGCCCTCCCCCTTCCCTCAGGTGAGCTTCTGCTAATTTCAGCATCAGAGTCTCACTCCTGCATTTCACACAGAGCCAGACTGCTCCGATGCTCCCATTACAGTGCAGGCCAGCAGCTCTTGTTCCTCCAGTCTCCTGCAAGGCTGTGATGTTGTCTCAGTGAAAACAGAAATACAGGCTTTTACACTGTCTGCTGGGTCAACATGAAGAGGAGATTTCAACTCATTTGCATAATTGCTTTTGTAGATCCGGAGACTCGACGGCCAGGATATGGAATCTCAATGAAAACAGCAACAGCGGTTCCACTCAGCTAGTTCTGAGGCACTGCATAAGAGAAGGAGGACATGATGTCCCCAGCAATAAGGATGTGACTTCATTGGACTGGAATGTAAGCTAACTTCTAAGACTGTGCATGGTTTTTAACTGTCTAAATTTAATTCCAAGGCAATTACAGCTCCTGCTCCATATCTTTCATATCTGAGGTGTCCAGAAGCTCTGTCCTAACCTACTGACCTCTTGTTTCAAATACTCATAATAGGCTGAACTTTCCCCTACATGCTGTAATTTTCCAGGACTGTTGCCATCTTCAAGCTTAACAATGATATATTTGTATCTCTGTTTTAGGAGCATGGGTAAAAATAAACTTAGCTAGCTTTAAGAACAAAGATTAAACAAGCAACCTTTGTAATAATGAAGTCTCATTAATAATGTAGCTGCATCTCGTAGTTACTTTATTTTGGCATGTAAGGAGATAAAAGCACCAGTGAAGCTTTTTCTGAGGTTGGACTCTCAAGATCCTCTCTCATTTGAATTATGCTGTGCACAGCAAAATGTGTTCACTTTATTTTCTTTATCTTGGTAGGACCATGTGTGGTCATTCTGATAGGTAAGCTATCCACCTTCTGGATGAAACTGTCTTGCCTGATCCCTTTTTTACTTTCATCTGGCAAAACCTCCTATCTTAGATAATATGCTCCTGCACAAAGAATACTGAAGTGAGCACAGAGGACAGGTATTGAGAATCCCCATTGTCTGGGCAGTGTCTTTGGGTAGCTCTAAGGCTGCTTCATATCTCATTTTTGCCAGAAGAACTTACAAGACGCTGCAGGAACCTTAATTATTTTGAGATAATTTTCATTCTGTCTGTTTTGCTGATGTTAATACAGACAGAGTGATCACATTAGTCTTGTTTTCATAGGAAAACAGATTAATTAAGTACCAGAAAGGATTTTCGGCAGTTGAGTACAGTCTCAGTTGCTGGCCAGAGACAAGATTCAATTAATCTTTGCTGCAGTGTTGTCCATCAGGTGAGCTAGGTGCTTCACAATGGTAAAAGATAAGGCCACTGCACAAGTCAGCTTTTCCCTGTGTATTTCATATTTGCACAATGGAAGAAATTGGTGAATAGTACAGAAAGTAGAGGTAGGTCAAGGAAGCAAATAAAACTCAAGCTTATGTTCTTTACTTGTTTCCTGTGGATATCAGAGTGAAGAAAAACAGTTGTGATTAATTGAGAAGTAGGAAAAGAGTAATTAAAAGAGGAAAACATGCAATGAGTGCATAACAGTTATGAGAAAAGTTGTCCAAATCATAAGGCATCCTCCAGTATTTCCTGTAGTAGTTCCTTGCCTTTCAGACTTCATTGGTACTTAACTTGCATTGTGCTTTAATACTTAAGGAAGGGAAATGTTCCTAATTCAAATACTTCAAGTACTTCCAACTTACTTTCAGTTTCCCAAAGAATGTGAATTATCACCAACAAATTTGGATAAAATGTACATCTGAGTTCCTGAGCTTTTCTTTTTCTCTTTTTGTCCTTATCTCCTTTCTTCTCCTCACTGGTCCAGATAAGTGTATATCACAGTGAGCTTGGCTTAGGTTTTGGTATTTTCCCCCCTTCATCATTATATATTTGAATTAAATCTACAACTGCTCTGAGTCAATGTTTTTGGAGGGTTGGAGTGGCCATATATTTTAAAGGGTTATTTCATGCTTTTTCCTAATTTTCTATTCATCAAGCTAGAAATGCCATCTGCCCTTATTGTTTATTTAGAACTACAATATAAATCGTATTTCCCTGTGAAATTTTCACACTGATGGTATTGTATTAGTTCTTCTCTGTTTCATGTGACTTATAATAAGAAAGGTTATTTCCAGAGGTCATATCCAGATCATGCCCTTTGATACCAGGGGTAGGATTCATCTCCTGTACGTTCAACCATCTAAACTGGTCCTCTAGACTCACCTTAAGTCAGCACAAACAGAGGCACATGCCTTTGTGTTGGGTTGGGCATAATCTAAAGCAAATGAGATCATGAATTACACTTCAGAGTTGTTGTAGTTACAGGGTGCTGTTAGTTATGTAGGGAGACCTCATGGCACTCTTAAACTAACTCCTAACTTCTGCTGGAGATAAATGGGGTGAATCTCAACCCAGGTTCTGAAACGTTGAAAGACTAAATACCCTGCTTCAACTGTGTCCATCACACCACACTGCAGAGGCAAGTTCTGTTTTAATTTTTCTCATTCTGGCCCAATCACACCAGCATCACTGCACAGGGCTTATCATTCAGTGAAGGGTTCCCTCCAGGAGAATACATGTAATTTGCTGATGAGATTCATGGGCTTTTTCCCTCCTAACTGGGACCCATGAATCCAACTTTTCTCAGGCTGTCCATCATGGTACTGTGCCTGTGAGCACATGTGGGAGTCTGTGTTCAGACAAGTAGAAAGCAATTCCCTGGTGGTAGATACCATTCAAGATGTTAACCCTGAGTGTAGGTGACTTAGGGCATTCTTCCAAGTAGAGTTGCCTGAATTTCACTGAACTGGGATTTAGTCTGGATTTAGGTCATCTGTTGACATTTTATAGGTCTTCTATGTCTATGAAGTAGAATCTGTTTTTTACCTGTAAGAAGCCCAGAGAACTTGTCATATCTTGGTTTCTTTTTCAAATCTTTTTGATTAAATGCCTCATATCTGATGGCATAGCCCCGTATTTCACTGTATGTTAGAGGGTTTTATTTCCTCTGTTGCTGTCTGTAGTAATAACCTTTAGTTCAAATCATAGCATAATCTGTCTCAATGAGTTGACTCACAATTCCCGTAAATCACAATTAGCAAACCTTAAAAAAAAGAAAGAAAAATGTTGGTTGAAACAGATTTTATCTCATATTGACCTTTACCATTTATCTATATTCCAACAGAGTGATGGAACACTATTGGCTACAGGCTCATATGATGGTTTTGCAAGAATATGGACAGAAGATGGTAAGTCAAACATTTGTTGTTCTTAAGCATCAAACAGCAGTGAACTGTAATTTGACTAATTTGTAAAGAAAATGTAATAATAACCTCTTCTTTATTCCAGGTAACCTTGCAAGCACCTTAGGTCAACATAAAGGTCCAATATTTGCCCTGAAATGGAACAAAAAGGGGAATTATATTTTAAGTGCTGGTGTTGATAAAGTGAGTTTTGAAAATACATTATTCTAACATATAAGTATGCTAATGAGTGAACTTGTGCTGCTAAATTCCTTAAGATTATTTTCTTCTTCTCCAGGCCTCCCAGAGAGTTTACATTTCATTCATGTATTTTAGTGCATATTGATTACGTTTTTGAGGCTGCATAAATGTATACCATTTTCACAGAGAATACTTTAAAAAAAATTGTGTCAAATTGCGCTTAAGTGTGTCTCTGTTGAGGAAGGAACTGTTTCCAGTGCTTATGTTTGCAGTTTTATCAGCTAACTATTCACAGGAAGAAAGTGATCCTAAAGATATCACACCTTTTGCTCATCTAATTGTTGAAACACTTTTATTTGAATAAAATATATATGACTTCCTCTGGGAATATGCAAAAAAATTATAGTTCTGAACTGAAAATCAAGCAAAATATAGTAGTTACAGCTGAGTGCACATTAGAGATTAAAATGAACAGATGACTGATGATGATGAGCACAAATCCATGAAAACTGAAACTGGAAAGTACACAGCATTCATCTTGCCTAACTTACAGTGACTAAAAATTAGATGCATATGTCATCCTTGGCTTCTTTTATAAAATTCAGAGAGAAAAATGGCACTTCCAAGGCATAGGCTGCATGGCCTGTGTGCCAGTGAGATGCACTGACAGTGCTTCTCTCCAGCAACTTCCATTCTCAATAAAAGCAGTGTTTCTCTAGGTGATCCATTATCAGCAAGATGATGCATCCTTACTTTATTTTCTGGAAGTATATACTCCCAATAAATTGACAATTCCCTCAGAAGGTGGTATTGAGCCCTACAGGGGACATGCTCATGTGTGCTGTGAGTATGGATTAAACCTGTAGTAAGCCAATTACACTTTGTCTGTCCCACCTCAGTGGCAAGAAGTGTTGTGTACTCTGCTGATAGAAAAGCATTTCACCTGTTGGTTTAATTGTTAAAAGTGTGGTTCAGCATCGTTTTGGAGTAGAATTCAGCTTGCATCTTTTGAAAGGGGAAAAGGTGTTTTTTAAAGTAGATAACTGAAACAGCTTTTTCAAAATGCTTATTAAAAATATGTAGTTTTGTTTCTTCTAGCACTGTTCAGAGAGAATATGCCCATTCTTTATAGTTATATTGCCTCCTCTATAGGCATAATACTTCTTTATCTACATTTAGATGATTATTCTGTAATATCTGGAAGTGATTTCTGGTTTTCCCACTTAGCCTTAGCACCCAAGGCTCTCTGTAGTCAATAATTTTATCAGTCCATCATTTAGAATTGCTACTCAGTGAGGATGCTCTTTGGGTTTTTTTTCTCTGAGCTGAGCAGTCACTAATCTTTTTTCCCCCCCTTTCTTTGGATACAGACAACAATAATTTGGGATGCTCACACGGGAGAAGCTAAACAGCAATTTCCTTTCCATTCAGGTAATTTTTGCATAATTCTTGTTAGGAAAATGAAATGCAGTTTTTAATGTTGTCCATGTCCTTTATCCATTTGTATCTGCAAGAGAAAAGTTTCAATCAAATTGTGTTTTAACTATCCTGAGTATCATGGCTTGTGGGTTTAGTCTCATTTCAGAAAGACACAGTTCTGTGAGAACCAGCTTTGAAAGTCTAAGTGATTCTAGGAGAGGATTTGTAGACCAGCCATGTCTACCTAACTCAACAACCCTGTCATTATCTATGTGCTTGAATAGGACCAAGTGGTGATTCATGAAGAGAACTTTCAGTGGAGTTGTCTGGGATCTTTTCCATTCTCTTTGCTCCTGTTTGAATTAAGCTGATTTGAGGCAGAAGCAGTCAGAACTCTCATGCACTTTGCATTCACCATTGCACTCGTGAAGCTCCTCAGAGTTTCTTAACTTTTAATTTTGCCTTGAAGTTCTTCAGTATTTGCTTTCTCTGATTATTGGAAATCAGCCGTCAGTTTTAAAACCTTGCTGCCCCAAAACCCTGCTTGGGTGGTTACTTGTAGATCTGGTCTGTCTCAAGAAGACACGAGATGCCACAGATATTAAATAATCTCGAATAACAGGTGGTCATTGACATAATCTGAAATTCATCTGAGACCAGACTTGTAAGATGGTGGCTGAATTCATGATCCAAAGTGGCTGAGTTGCCATAGTGAAGAATTTTAAGGAGTATAGTTAAATTGAGTTTAAAACCACGAGAACATTCTGGATTCTGATGCTAGAAATTTCCAGAAAGAAAACTTCCTAGTTCATTGTAACTAATGCATTTTTAAATACAGCAAGGTTTCACAAGGTGCTTAATGGTGGTTAAAAACACATACTTTGATACTAATTTTAAAAAATTATTTTGCACATGCTTTTCAACTCAGTTTCTAGTTGTTCTTATTCTCACATTTACACAAATGTTAATAATATGCAGTAGTAATCTAAATGGTTATTCAACACCAGACAAAAATTATGTCCATGAACACAGCAAATCCATACTCTGAATTTTTTGTCACTCATCTCCTCACTTATTAATGCAGCTGTCAATTTAGAGGCATTGATGTCTGCTGACAGATTTTCTCACTGTGGCATTTTTTTATCTAACATAACTGTTCCATAACAGCAAACTTTGCACATAGAGTGATTTAGTTAATGAGATTCTTAATGGTCCCTAACTAGTAATCTAAATTGTTGTGGATTCAGAACTTGGTTGCCCCTTCAGAATCATGTTCACTGACATGTAAGCTGTCTTAGCAGTGCATCAAGGAGAAATCACTCTATTCCCCTGTTAGCAAGTTGAAAACTCAGCTACGTCTTCCAATGCAATATGTCCATGTCCATCTGCATTAAAAGATTTTTTAAAAAATTTTTTCTATACATGTTGTTTGTCTTTGGACCATGAGATGCATCTGAAGTGTAGATGTAGAGAAGCTAATATTTTTTATTTTTTTTCACTATTTCAAATATGTTTTCATAGGGGTGTAAAGCAGTTAATTATTAAGGAAATTGTTGATAAGAGAAAGCATATATCCTACAAAACCCTCTTCAAGTCAGCCAGACTCTCTGCTCACATGGTGGAGTCTTTGTCCTCACAAGTCTAAAGCCACAAAGACCTCACTTTGTCCACTTTGCATTGCCAGAACAAAGTAACAGCAAATTCCTTTCCATATCTGGAATCTGAAAACCTTGTCTACACAAGGATTAAAGGTGGCATTTTAACAATTAAAAGTCTAGTCTAGGCAGAATACACTTCCTTTAACACGTACTCCTTTGAAGTCTGGAGTAGTTGGCCTGGGAATAATATGAGGCTTTTTTACTCTCTTCTTCTTTACAACAACTGGTTTAGTTAACACCCCATGGACTAAACTGTCAAAATACCTGAGGAAGAGTTCTTTGTATAGGTCTTGAAGGCCTTCATGTCATTGGTGTTCCCATGTCATTTTTAAGGGTTTTTGATCAAAATATGTAAGTATGCAGATAAGTAGCTTCTAGGGTTTCATTATTTTTTTTGCAAAACTATGAATAATCATGGGGCATTTGATCAACATACATATTCACAAAAATTATTTCCTTAAAAAGGAGCTCAGTAATCTAATTTTTACATCTGCTGATAGATGCAGACTGATGTCTATGCCTGAAGGAACAAACTCTTTAATTGATACCAAAAGAGGTATTTGTATGACCCAGTTTTAGCCATCTAGTTGTGTAGTGACAGGACAAGGGGGCAGTGGATTCAAACTGAAAGACAGTAGGTTTAGATGAGATATCAGGAAGGAATTCTTTACTGTGAGGGTGGTGAGGCACTGGAACAGGCTGCTCAGAGAAGCCCAGGTTGGATGGAGCTCTGAGTAATCTGGTCTAGTAAAAGGTGTCTCTGTCCACAGCAGGGGGCTGGAACTAGATGTTCTTTAAGGTCCCTTCCAATCTAAACCATTCTATGATTCTGTGATCTAAGTGCTCTGAGTCACACCTAAATTTGTTCAGAAGAAGCTTAAATTAACGGAGAATTATTATAAAACTGTTATTGTTGGTTTTTGTTTTAACTGCATTTTTTAAGGATTTGTTTCTGCTTATATTATGATATATTATGATATTCTAATTGTTTTTATGCAATTGGCTGGTATCCTGTGGTTTTGGAAATACTTTGGCAATTTGATTACTTGTATCAAGAACCATGTTTAGTTGATTTTTTCAGACCATTTTATGTAGCTACTTATCCAGTAAACATATGATTAAGTACACCAATAAATGAATCAGTGTTAATTATCAGTACTTTATGATTCAAATTATGCTGCAGGGTAAATCCACAGCTTTAGGTGCCAGTAGCTCTCTGAAAATTAGTTTTTGACTCATACATACCATACTAGATATTAGCCCTGAAGGCATATTGCTATTAACAATGATAGATTTTTGTTTGCTCTGAAATAGTAATACAAAGCTTGCAGCATAAAAAGAAAGACAAGCGGGCAGTTAAAGAAACAAAATATTTTATTGTTTCCTGATTCCTCATTCATCTTCACTGGAAAATTCAAAAGTACTCTGCCTTCCTCACACAAATTTCCTATTTCTGCAAGGTAGTAATTCCTTACCTGTCATACAGAATTATTGAGCTTTTTTGTTAATAGTGTAAAAAAAATTTGCATATGAAACAATGACAGCTCTCCATTTTCGTTTGGAGAGCTGCTTGATGATTCAAAAGGTGATGTGAATCTATTTTGTTTTGCAGTTCATAAAAATTATAATAGGAAAAAACATATTTAAATGTAACAGACTTGTCAGAACAGATATCTTTTCACCTCTGTATTACCAGAGTATCTTTCTAAACATGTTTGAGTAAGGAATTTCTTGGTTTCATTTTAATGATAAATTTGCATTGCATCTTTGCCAGGAAGAGATTGAACTTTGTTTCCTATATGCTGGTCTCATTCTGGCACACTTGCGTCTCACAAGAGTGTGCTGAGAATGAAGATTTCTATATTTTAGCAAGTCTTATATCATCCTCTGGAGGGCAGCTAAACTCTATCCTGAGGGAAAAAGCCCAAGCAGCAGTCATAGGAATGCCAGCAAGCTGTTTGTCAGGAGCTCCCTCCTGCTGCTGCTTGTACTCTGCTGTGACATTCTGTAAAAGTTGGGGGATTTTTTCCCATTCCTTTTGCAAAGTGTGTATGTGTGTGTTGCACACAGGCACTGCTCATGCTCATGTGCTCTCTGTGTACAGGGTTTTGTTAGTTCAGTGCTAGTTGATACTAAACCCTCTACAGAAACTCTTCCTCTCATTTCAGATGAGGCTGATCAATGTACCTGCCTAAAATCAGTCCCCAAGCAAGTTAAACTGAATTTTAATGTTATTAATCCATGTGCCTGCACAGAATAATGGGTTTGTGTCAGTGGTTGCATAAAGCTCTAGTGCAAAGGGACGCAGTCTGCTCCTCCACCTTCCCATGTGCTGTGTCTGGCATTCACAGGAACATCCTTGTCCAACCCAGATGAAATTATCCACAGTTTTTCTGGGTTAGTTTTCTTTCCATTTGTTCACTGAACTGGCTTGCAGGGGTGAATACTGGAGATAGCCCACGATATGTGTAGCTGGGAGCACAGAGGGTGGAGGTAGTGTTTTGCCCCCTCTTATTTAACTTAACCCAAAAGATTCTTGTAAGTAGATGCCATCCAAAGCACCCAGACTATCCAATGGAATAGAAAAAATAATTTGTGCATTTCAGACAGTCCCTATCAGCTCTATAACTGGCTGCAGGTGAGAGACCAAGAACTAGCCTGTAGTGTTTCATCCACAGAGGTGATGGGAGGAAAATTATTTGGGATAGCTGTTTCTTTGGTGTGATCCCTGATCTTCCTTCTGTTGTTTGTATTCACAGCTCCTGCTCTGGATGTAGACTGGCAGAACAACACTACTTTTGCCTCCTGCAGTACTGACATGTGCATTCATGTGTGCAGACTTGGCTGCGATCGTCCCGTTAAAACCTTTCAAGGACACACAGTAAGTTTAAGAAGTCCAGAATGATAAGGATAGAATCACAGCAGCATGTTGCAATGATGGCAGATGATATGTTTGCAGGATATGTTCTAGCAGGAAAGGTGTTACATCTCATTGTTTCCCTAAAAACATATTCCTTGGGAGAAGGAAAAAACATATCCCTTGTGAGAAGGGATAAAATGTTCTAAATCACTGTAGGAGGCAAAACCTCCAGCTTAAAGAAGGGGAGTGTTTCTATGTAGCATGAGCTGCAGACTAAAGGCACATTCATAAATAAGATTCAGTTTTCCACTGGCTTAATTCCCTTTACTGAATGAGAGCTATGAATAAGGAGAGAACAGTTTACCTCCAGCCGTTGCTCAGTTTTAGAATCAATTTAATCTGATAAGATATATTTAAGATGCATTTCCCCACTCTTTTCTTGGTGGTATTTAATGACTGACAAAGGTTACTTTTTCTAGATTTCATTTGTGAGAAAAACTGCTATCATATACTGACCCGTAATTTAGGCGTTAGCTTCCAGAATTTGCTATCTTCCCATTGAGGAGAAACTCTGCATTTGGAGACCTTTATCTTAGTCTGTTGTTAAACTGATATTTCATGGCAGGTTGTGCAATCCTAACAACAGACTGGTGCTTTTTATGTTTATATGAAATGCACCATTTTGTATGTGATCCAAATTTTCACTTCAAATATATCTACACTTGCTTTTAATTATCACTGAAACATGTAAAATGTATAAAGCAAAGATTAAATATTTTCCAGCGTTATTTTCACTGAGACCCTGAGCCAATTTATATTTTTAAGAGAACAGTCTTTCTTTATTAAATGCTTTTTTTCTCCTTTTCTGTAGCCCTGGGAAAGCATGGTAAACTTACTGATTACCAAGGGGATACACTAGGCTTATTTAATTACAAAGTGATAGAAAGAGTGATGGAGAGACCATCCTAAACTGTTTAATATTCCATCATGCAATTCATTTACACATATACCTCTCCTTAGAGAGACCAACATTTTTGTAGAGCTGCAATATGAAGAATTAAGTCCACAAAACTTTACACCCCACGACTATCAGTGTTTACTGTTCAAACCTTGTATGTCCAAGTCTACAAAACATTAATGAAAGAAATGCCTCCGTTTTAAAAAGAAACTAATGCTGTATCATCAATCTGTCTGGTTTAAGGGTTTATTTAAATCCTAGCATATGAAGAAAGGATAGGAGAAGCTTTGTGCCAGAGCATGCATCAGAAGATTGTTTGTGTGCATTGTTCACAAGCACAGGATGGTTGCACTCTGAAATGCCACTTAAATAGCATGTTGGGGAGGCAGCACTGCTTTTGTTCACCCCTAAAAGCACCCAGCAGTGTCATTTGTGGGTGAAATTGTTCTATGCATATACCTTGAGTGCCCTCTGCTGAGTGCCCAGTACAATGCAGTAACTGGAATATTTGCTTCATAAAATCACTCTTGATTTCAGAACGAGGTGAATGCAATCAAATGGGACCCATCTGGCATGCTACTAGCATCCTGCTCCGATGACATGACATTAAAGGTAATACAATTTCCATTACTGCTGTTCAAAAAGTAATGACAAAAAATTATGTCTCTTGTTTAGTGTTCTCCAGAATGATGGTACTGTATCACTTCAAACTCTGCATGAAGAGTAGTTTCCATTTTGTCCCGTATTTCTTAAAGCAAATCTAAAAGATTGAACACAGGGAAGCAAACACTGGGGAAATTGAGGCATCCTATCCAAATAAGTGTTACATGACTAATATGCCACTGTCACAGAAAAGTCAGAGTTTAAATATAGATAATACAGAAATTTAGCAGCCCAAACGCCTCTCTCCATTTTCCTTTCCCAGCCACATCAAATGAAGGCTATGTCTGTGTAGGAGTAGCTATATGTTATAATAGCAAAGCTCTCCTGCTGGACTGTTGATTTATGCTGGTTCCTTGAACAAAGCAAATATCTCAGGAGAGATTTGGTTTTGTGGACAGAATTGCACCAGTAATAGTTTCCTCACAGTGTGGTTGTGTTAATTAAGACTCAGATCTCTTTGCACTGCTGATTGACACAGCTGAAGCATGGGATGTTTCTAGCACAAAACTGAGACAGCAGCAGAATTTGCAGATGAGAGCTAAGTGAATGTCAGCATTATGAATATTTCTTCTTGATAGGTAGATTGACTTCTGCTCTTTCTTTGCCACATACCCACAGAGGTTTTCATCATTCTGGATTCCAGATGTGTTACTGCAGACTACTGACAGAGCTGGAAATTACAGAAAACAGGGCCTGAAGGGAGCACCTTGTCTGTCACACTGCCACAAAGCAGTATTGCATAACAATTCTTGCTCTGCTTAAACATCCTGTCTTAGTGATAGCTTATCTTTTTGGTGCCCAGTTGCATGCTGTGCTCTAAAAACCACCATGGCTTGATGCTGTTGGTACCAGTTCAAATTCCTGACCACTGAATTTGGCACAAGAGCTAGTGGTTTGCTGTCCCTGGTCTCGCCTGTTTATAAAAACCTTCAGTGATGGAGACTGCAAATGCTCCAAATTTAGGCACTTATTCTTCTTCATTTTCCTTTGTAAATTAATCGTCTCCAACTTCTTTTACTTCTTCTTTTAATCAACTCCAACTTCTATGTTTGGAATTTGTGATCTTCTCATATAACTTCTTGGTGCACACTGCCTGTCAGCCAAAGAACATGGCTGAGTTTTATGAAGCATTTCCAAAAGCACTCTCAGGTATACCACTGGGAATTCAGCATAAGAGCACATCATTTCTCTTATGGTGCAGACTTACAGTAACTGACATTTTTGGTATCTCTCTGAAACTGACTGACTAAATTTGAGTTATTTTCCCTGCTGTTAATTCCTTCATCTTATTTTCTCAGTTAGCTGAAGAAAAGAGGTACTAAATTACCTGTCGTCTTTATTGAGCATATTCTTCATCTCACACTGAAGTATTTGGCCATGTAACACTTCAGAAACAGCTGACTGTCTTCCAGCTTCTGTACTGTTAAAAACATGAGGAAGACAAATGGAGTTCAGAAGGAAAATGAAAATTTTACTAGCATAAGAGAAAATTGCTATATTCTAAGCAATTGCTAGAATTTTCTCCTCATTCTTTAAAATTACTGCTGTGGCAATGTGTGACTTAAACTTCAAGTTAAACTTCTTCAAAACAGATTAACTTAAACTTCTGTATGAAAATAGTTACAGGCTCTGGGCAGTACAGCAACTCTTTAGTTCTTCTCTATTGAATAAATACTATTAAATATGTAACTCCCCATTGGAGTTATTTTAATATATGTGCCAAATTGCTGCATTAATAAATTATGTTTATGTGTATTCGAGTGAGTCGAGATCTCAAATAAACAAATGGTAAGAATAACACAGAACTGAAATAATTCACCTGAGAAGAGATTAATAATGTTGCCATTTTCCCCCTTCATTTTTTCACTGACTTAGATTTGGAGTATGAAGCAAGATACCTGTGTACATGATCTTCAGGCTCACAGCAAAGAGATTTATACTATCAAATGGAGCCCTACAGGACCAGGCACCAGCAACCCAAACTCCAACATCATGTTAGCAAGGTAAAAAAATATGCTTCTTATTCTTGCCTGCCAAGAAGGATCATCTTTCTGACATGTTACCCTACTGTCACTTTGCCATCAGTCTTCCTGCAGACAATTCCGCTAAAAAGTATCTGTGTATGTAACTTGGGGGGATGGATACAAAGGGAAAGGATTCATATTTGAAAAAGGAAGGGGGGAGGGGGGAAGAAAGAAAATTGAGTCATGTGATATTTAGCTTTTCAGCTGCCTTGATAAAATGGTTGTAAATTTGGCATTGCACCTTCACATCCAGCATCGAGTTGTTAGGACTGAAAATCCTGACTGAGGCAGGTGGCATCCCTTCAGGTAGCTGGAGTGGTTTCTAACTGAGGTCATGCAACTCAACTGGGCACATACAGACAATTTTTATAGCCTTCTTAGTTAACAGAGAAAAGCTTGAATAGTCTTTAAAGTTCCACTCGAAAATCGGTGCAAAATTCTTCTTTGGTCTTAGAAAATATATTTGCTGGTAGAGCACCAGTTGATGGTAGTACTGTGGGATTATCAGATCAGCTCATGCAATCTGGGGAGGAGTTGTATCAAAACTGGTTTATTTTCCTCCTTAGTCTGGGAGTGGACATGGAAGAACTTCACTTTCTTGGAGTTATTCTTTTAATATTATTTTTAATGCCAATTATTTCTTTTGCCTTTCTCTAAGCCCACAGTCTGGGATTTAGATGGGATGAGGCAAAAAGCATCACTGAAACAAAGTGAAAATAACCGCAGTTCTAGAGAATTACAGAATGCTAATTCATTCAACAGTGTGAATCCATCAGGAATAAGTTCTCTCTGGAACCATTTATCTTATTAATGGCAGTATATATTTGACCTTTCTGAATAATAGCAGGTGGAATCTCAAAAGGAGGGAGCTTGGCCTTCTTAGGGGCTATATACAGCACTCCTAAATAGATCCTAAGGGTCCTCATACAAGAATTCAGTTCTATAGCTGTAGTGCTTAAGATAAAAAAAACATAAAGGCTGTGGAACATATTAGCTTTTCTGTCTGACCCATTATCTCTTGCTTAGGCAAGGGAAAAAAAGAAAAAACTGTGGTATTCTCTTACAACATTTACAGTATCACTCTGCAAATTGATTAACACCCAAATGATTACATTCTTGTGTTTGAATGCTTCTTGCAGTGCTTCGTTTGATTCCACTGTTCGGCTGTGGGACGTTGACCGGGGAGTCTGCATCCATACTTTAACAAAGCATCAAGAGCCTGTCTACAGTGTAGCTTTTAGTCCTGATGGAAAATATCTAGCCAGTGGGTCCTTTGACAAATGTGTCCATATATGGAATACTCAGGTACTGTTTTGCTTCATGTGAAGCACATCTGGTTTAGATGACACATTAATAGCAAAAGCTTAAATGGAAAATGTATGTACCTAGGTCATGCATGACCTGCCAGCCAGGGTGAAGCTGATTGTATTGGCTGGCACAAATCCATGGCATTTGAGTCACTCAGGTGCAGAGAGGTGACTGCCCAGAACAGTTCTGCTCAGTCTGCTTTGTATGCTAAAACACGTAGCATGCATGAAAATAGGTACATTGTTTTGGGTCATCAGCTTTGTGAAGCAAAGGTGTGGATTGATTCTTAGAAATAAGGGATACTTTTATTTAGTTACAAACTGAGTTCAGCTGAGTGTGATGGTCCTGGCTTAGACTTTGTGAAGAGGGGATATAGATACAAAGATGTACAGGCAGGGGTCTGGTGATATTCTGGAGAAAAGTGTGACATCACAGCTCCACAGATGTAATCCTGGATACTGATGCCTCATGACCTGAATTAGCAATGAACTATGGAAAAGTTCAGCCTAACTCCCCAGGCATTTACTGTTACACAGCTGACAAAAACAGATGTCTTAAGGGTCCTACTGTTTCTGTAGGAGCCTGTTGCTCTTCATTATCAAAGACCAGTTTCCTAACTGTTTCCTAGCCAGTTTGCATCACCATATGGAGATGGCCCTAGCTGGGTGATGTGAATAGCTGCCCCTTTTAACATAGTGCCACATGACAGAGAAAAAGAAGGGGAACTGCTGAATGCAATGTGTGCATGCTGTTTTGCTTTGTAGAGTGGAACTCTAGTACATAGCTACAGAGGCACCGGGGGCATCTTTGAAGTCTGCTGGAATGCTAGAGGAGACAAAGTGGGAGCAAGTGCATCAGACGGATCGGTAAGGATCGCCAAACATTGCACAGGTTGGGTGGAGATTTCTTTTCTGGGGAGCATCAACGAGAAACAGGGTGCTGTATTTACCTCCTGGGGACAGAGCTGAAGGTGGAGGCAGCTCAAGACATGAATAAGTAGCTTTATTTAAGCGTAGTGCATTAAAAATGCTCCTGTTTTGAAAGGTTTTGAATACTAGGAGGTGGTGTTCCTGTTGGAAATGAAGAGTGCTTGTGGAATAGGTGAACACTGCTGAAGATAAGAATGACTTTTAAATACATATTTGACAAGAACAGTAGTGTTGTGTCTATCATTGTCAGTCAATTTTTAATGAAGATCAGATCACAGCATGCAACTCTTTAACAAACAGTTAACCTGAGGCTTTCTGAGTTTGATTCCAAAGAAGAATATTCCTATTCCCTTGAACAGGAATAGCTAAGAGAGGAATTTTTCAGCATGATGCCCAAAGATCTCATCATGTGGTAAAAGAGAAATATTGCTGTGGCGATACTGATTATTCCTTACTATTTTTTTTTGCTTTTAATGTTACTTCTAAAATAATTCAATTGTAGCCGATCAGCTTGTGAAGGACACTCATGACTGGCTGGTATAACTACTTTGTAGCAGTATTTTTCAACTGCTTTTAACAAAGGAAGCACCTATTACATGATTCAGCTGTTTGATCTCAGTTGTGCCATCTCAGACGGTGCCATGCTTGGCTCCCAACAGCTGCTCCAAATGGGGATATGTCCACTGTCATGCCTGCCAAGCCTGCATCTGTTCTGGATCTATTTCAGAAGGGAAAGTAGACATGATATTTAGACAACTGAATAGATCCCATAATCTCATCTGGGATGTGCCACTGAAATATTTGTTTGTAAACCAATGCAAGCCCAGCTAAATGTTAAATGTGTGGGCTTCACTTGGGCTTCCTCCCGTGTCAGTTTGTTCCTTTACTTGTGTGCCTGTAAAGCAGTCCTCGAGACAGGCTGGTTTGAGGCTGGGGAGTGTAACAGTCACCTGGCTGTACAGGGATTTCCACATCACCTTCCCAAATGGTTCTTAATGCGGGGTCTTCTCTCTGCAGGTTTGTGTTCTAGATCTGCGGAAGTAAAAGTGAAATGTTTTAGAAGAAATTTCAAATGGACCAGCAGTGAATGTGTGGGGAGAAGCACTCTTCAAAACTATTCTTAACAGCTCCAGAACTGTACAAACTTGAACAAAGTTAGAGTGTACCATGAAACCAACTCTCCCTGGCCACAGGTGACTTGTATTTTGTTCGTAAACTTCATCAAGGAGTAAAAACGCAGTCACTTCAGAGGGGGAGGGAATGGTTTCCACCTGGAACATTCAGCCTTGGAAGCATGAAGCCACCAGCTAGGCATTGCACTGTTTGGTTTGCATCTGAGAACTTGCTCTGATGGCTGGGGAAAAAAAAGCTGTGCCAAAAAAAAATTAATAAAAAGGAAAAAAAAAAAAAAAGAAAAAAAAGAAAGAAAAATGCTGTGATAAACCAAAAGGGAAAAAAAATCCTCCTCCATGCGGTGTTGTATTTTTTCCTTCCAATTTGGACACTACAGTTGCTCTCCCAAAGGACGTTCAAAGACCAGTTTGTACTGATGAAATGCTCAACTTTGTAATCACAACACTTTCTATTTTCTAGACTACTTTTTTTGTTCAGTGGTTTTTCTATCAGCTGGAATATTACAGCCTGGAGGATGCCAGGCTTAGGATGAAACTTTTGTTTTCCTTTTATTTCTCCCTTCCACTCCCAACTTCTCCTTCCTTTTTTTTCTCCTCTTTCTTTTTGCCCTTTTTTTAATTTCTCTTTTCCCTGTATGCCCATAGTAGATGCAGCCAGGTGGACGACTATGAAAATTTTTGACAGACTGCTTCTCCTCTCTTCTATATCTTCCTTTTCCTTTCTTCTCTCAGTTTAAAAGAAAAAAAAATCCTCCATGCTTCAGATCTTAGCGTCTCAAGGGCACTTTCAGCAAATTGTGTAATAAGTGCTTTATATAAGAATGCAGTGCTGGGGAAGATTTTTACAGGAGAAAGATGACTTTTAACAGAAAGAACCCAGTGTATTTTTGGAAAAAAAATATTTTTTATGTTAAACAGTTTTAAAAGCCTAAAATGGCCACAAAATGTACACCAGTTGTGTAATTCAAGCAAAAAGAATGACAGAGTCCAGGGAACATGAAAGGTGCAGTATCCTTTTTCTCTCCTCTTTCAGAAAGTGCTGTAACAAAAGGTGGTGTTTGATACAATATATACCAGTCCTTTACTAAGGTCCTTTTCCAGCAGTCAGCCATTTACATAGCCTCATTTCATTTTTTGTGGCTGTTTGATGATGTACACTTATTCAAAGAGATTCAGAAGCCTGAGACTATAAATACAGCATTCCTTTTCTCTAGCCTATATTTCTGTTTGTTTTCAGTAACCAGGAGAAAATGCTTGTGTATCTTCTTTCCTCTAGAGATAGTTCAGATTTCGACAAAACTTGGGTTTGGCTGCCTGTGGCCTTGCTGGGCAATGCTGTCTTCCACTATTCATTATTCCAGTAAGTCAGTGGGGATTTACCACTGACTTAATGAGACCAATTCAACTGAAATATATTGACTGCATCTGTCACTGTTGAAGAATGGACTCTTGCCAAGCTGCTGTCCATCCATGGACCACACACACAAAGAAGCAGGCTGTGCCATTGCAGCAGGTGGTGCTGCTGTCACCTTCAGCCATGCTGCATCCTGCAAGGAAAGCTCTGGGTCTGCACTTGGAGGCTCACTATCTGCCCAGACAGGTTTAGCCTCAAGGGTGTCCTCAGTGTGGTGCTCAGAAGACAACCTTGAATTCATTAGGTAATGACATGGTAAAGGATATATGTTATATCTCAACATGTAAACCACTATAAAGTTGTGGTGGGTGAAGTGGTCAGAATGACAAGGGAGAGTTCCAAAGCACCACCTTGCATTGGAAATACTGTTCCCTTTGGACAAGATTTCCTTACTGCAACCCTGACACCTGCACAGCTGCCAGCTGAAGACTGCACTACTCTAATTGAGGAAATGATGAATGCAAAGAAGAGCACATAGGCAGAGTTTACTTAAGGGCTGTAAACTGTGAGGCAGCCTTGGGGTGGTGTCAGTCATTACTTAGATCCTCAGAAGTGGCCAAGTCACACAGGTGTCCTCGCTAGCCCACAGCCTAGGCTAGAATCTGTAGGAGAGAGAAAACAGGCCACAAACCTCTTGACAGATGTAGTACCTTCCTGCCCAAAGTCACTGTAACACAGCATCTTCTTCTTGATTTGACCACCGCTGCTGAAGGTGTGGATTTGTTCTGAGCAAACCCAGAGCCCTCTAGCTGAAGTGGTGATGTGAGACTTTCTGAGCCCCACAGCATCATCATGGAATCTGAATGCCAGCTTTTCTCTTGAATTTTCTTCTCT
Source organism: Lichenostomus cassidix (assembly GCF_008360975.1). NCBI lineage: Eukaryota > Metazoa > Chordata > Aves > Passeriformes > Meliphagidae > Lichenostomus > Lichenostomus cassidix. Next base: position 19,592,333 of record NC_139479.1, on the reverse strand, counting down.
TTATGCTTGCATCTGTAGGGAATCCTAGTCCTTCCAGTGGAACTAGCCACTGCCTGCTTCAGCTGCATTTCTTGAAGATACACCTTTGGAAAGGAGAAAAGAATGGAAAGAAGTAACTGCTAAATGTGTTACTCAGTCCTGAGGTGAAAACAGTTACCAGAGATTTTGGTTATTACTGTCAGTTAGGCTTGTTTGTAATTTATCTCAAATAATTGGATGCTAGACAGTATCAAGGATTATTTGTGGTGTTAAATGATTTTATGTGTTGGTTTTAGTTTTCTGTGCCAAGAGCATGGACTGTGTAGATCACCATGTGGCAGTTTTGCACTCTTTTGTAATAACCACATATACCTGCTAATTTAAAGTCACTACTTTTTTTTTTTAAAAAGAGGACTTGCTCAAAGAGAGCCTTGAACTTGAATATAAAGGCGTAATGTGGTTTTATAAAGCACGGTTTGGACAATGATTTGATTGCAGTCATTCCATGTAAACGGTTAAATTCCTACGCTGCTTTTTGGTGGCATTTCTGAGAATAACAAGCAGAAGTTGCTGGTCTGTGGGAGGGCAGCACTGATGGGGCTCTGGCCTTGCTCCTGTCCCTTGAGTGACACCTGAATAGGCCAGAGCTCAGGATTTGAAGAGATTAATTTGCTCAGTGCTGCATGACTGGCTGGCTGCACAGCCTGTGTTGGTAGTTGTTCCCAGGATAGCTACTGTAGATAACAGGGCAGTGGCTGTGACGCCTGTTCCTTTTTCCTTTTTTTCCATTTTTTTAATTTGTCAGAACACCACTTTTCCTCTGCTTGCCTACATGGAGGTAAGAAGCCAAGGGAAACAAAATTTGAATATCTGTTGGTTCACAAAGCTCATGTGTGAGAGAGGCTGCTGCTCCAAAAAGTTTTCTGTATGGACCATCAGGACTGAAAACAGTGTATGTGAGGAGATCAGAAAATTCACTTTTCTTTCTCTCCACAAGATCCTAAAGACTGGAAAATCCTGGAAGATGCTGTAGGAGATAGTTTTCAGATAAAATGAGAGCTATTAAGGAAGGCAGAAGGTGTAGCTGCAAGGTTAATCTTAGCCTAAGGACATGGTTTCTCCAGGACATGGACAGTGGGGAGAGAGAGGCTTTTCCAGGCTGCAGTTGAAGGTGGCTGTCCCAGCCCAGAGCTGCAGCACTGAGCTCCTGGGAGCTCTCCCTTCCCTCCAGCAGCAGCACATTCCCGAGCTGGCAGAACCTCTCTGCGACTCCCCTGCAACAGAATTGCACCAAGCAACAGCCCAGGGGACTTCCTGAGATTTCTTCTTAGAATTTTGTTTATAGTTCTTTGTAACAGAAGAGAAATGGAAAAACCTAAGTGACCAAACAGGATTGTGAAACCATCCAGAGACTTGCTGGATTTTTATTATTGCTGGCTGTCTGGAACTGGCCTTGAAGTGAAAAAAACCCAGTTTCTGAAAAACCACTAAACTCTGTGGGTTAGAAGGATACTGAATCTTTTATGTAGAAAACACTGGGTCCCTTATGGGGCAATAAAGGGCCTGACTTACAGGGTTATACACACATTAACCCCATGCTACATCTTAGAAATTTCTTTTTAATTTGTTTAAAAAAAAAAGAAAAAAATAGCTAATTTTAGAGCCAAGTGAAGTGCACTTTGTCAAATGTAAGGGTCTGCTTTGTTTTTGGGTTTCTTTTTCTTTTTCCCTTTTTAATTTTTCCTCTTTTTTTTTCCTCTTACTGCCTTTTTAAAAGATGTGGTTCTTTGTCAATTGCAGAAATGTTCTTTCAGCCACTCACTGAAATTCTGAATTCTGGCTTCTGCAGTTTTTATTGTCTGTGTCAGACTTGCAGCCAGACTTGGTTCTCATTTAAGCATTTCCCAGGTTCTGTTGAAACAACATCAACCCTTATTTTGTTTCTCCCCCACCCACACTTTCTTCAAATTCACCTTGTGTATTGTAGCTCATTTGTTTTAAGGAGAGAATCAACAGATCATATTCAGTGTCTTGAATAAATTGCTATATTTTGATATTAGAGAATTCTGTGCGTGTTGTTCCTTATTCTTTTCTGGCTGTTTTGCATCCTGTGCATAAGAGCTGGGGTTGAGTGACTTAAACTGTGATGGGGTGTCACATTCTGGTGTCACAGCTTAAGTCATGATGGGGTGTCACCAGCCTGTGGGTGTTTAAAAACCTTGGCCACGGGTTTGTAGGATTTTGTAACACACAATGCACAGAGGCTTTAGCTTTAATTTTCTTTACTTTATTACAGATTACCACAAACACCACACACCTCATCATTAGCAAATACACCTATAATAAAGAAAACATATATATAAGAAAATAATATCTGCAGCATTGGTATAGCCACAATCAATGATCCAGCAGCAATACATTTATAGCAACAGTCAAATATAGCAGCACCCAATAGTAGTAGCAATTTAGTGTATATGTGTGTGCATATATATACATATATAAAAATTACAGTTTACAACTAAGTTGTTACTACTGAAGCAAAGTTGGCAGTAATATAACAGCAGACAAATTTAGGATAGGTTAATTACATGTATAGATTAGACACCAAGCTGTAGATCTCAGAAGGGGCCCAGCCAGGCCAGAGATGGGAGGATGAAACAGGGCAGCCCCAGGCTGGGGCTCAGTGAGAGAACAGAACAACAGGCAGGATCTCCCCTCAGACAAAATCCATGTCATGTTTGGAGTCAGCAAGGCTTCCCCAACAATGGTCCAAGGTCTTTCAGGACAGCACATGCAGACCTGTGTAGGAAAGGGGCTGCAAGTGTGTGCAGTGCAGGAAGGGAGAGAAGCTGTTTTGGATAGAAAGGCATTTCTCTGTCATGGAGACATAAGAGGGTACAGGACACCGCCACTTAGAGCAGCCAGTGAATGCTATTAATTTCTGGTTTTCACCTGGGACATCCAAGAGATTATGATTTCTGTTCTATTTCGGGACTTTTCCTGCTCTTGCAGGTAAAACAGCTAATGGAAGTTACCAATACATGCTTTCTCAGGATGTTATCCCCGTTTGCCAGACTACTTTTCAGCTTTTCAGATGATGATACTATCACAGTTCCTTGGGCTTGCACTTTCTAAAGGTATCTCAGGATGTCTCTGGTATCCAGCTGCACTTCAGAGATGCTGGTTGTGCTTCTCAAGAATGTTTTCTGGTCCCCAGGCTCACAGCTCCCAGGCTAGCTGGCAATTTCTCTCTCAGAATTTTGGCAGACTTCTGTTGAATATTTTTTCCCTTTTAACCAGGTCACCTTTATGGCTGCTCATATCACACATTTACTGTTTGATTTTATTTCCTCCCATGCTGTATTAATTGGAGATCTATACAACTGGTAAGGAAGCAATTTGAGTAAGATTGTGTTGAAGTACTTTTTTAAAAAGTTGTCTTCAAGAAAGTTTCCTGAAAAGGAAGTTTCTCCATACAAAATAAATTGGGGTGTAGTTCTGATCAAGGTAAATTGTTAATTTTTCTTTAAGCTAGCCAGGCTAAAATTCAACCTTGCTTGAGCAGTTGGAAGGTTTTGAAGAACTTCAGAATATTCCACTCATGTGAAGTTGTCACACTGTCCCCTCAATGGGCTTCCTCTCTCTGCTTAGGGCTCAAGACACTGACCTCAAACGATACAGGAGGAGGGGCTGCTTAGCTTTAACAGGCTGAATGTTGTGCAGATTTTGGTTGGGTTTTATTCCACAGAATGGTTTCCATGGTACTTAGTGGAGGATTCAACATGAAATGGGATTTTTGCTTTGTGAGCATGTAAGAGGCTGAACCATTGACCTGGGCTAAGGCTGATTGTCCAAAGCCTTCAAAAGGAATTAGTGCTCAGAACAAACACAGTCCTGTGTGTCACATCATCTAGTTCTGAGGTGTTTAAGGACCCAGAGCATTAAGTTAAGATGAATATATAACATTTGGGAAGACAGAGGGGCGAGAAAAACAGATGCTGCTGCTGATGCTGATGATGAGCACCTTAGCACATCATGTACTCTAAAAAGAGAATGCAATGCCCTTTCATGACACTTGTGTCTGTTGATGTTCTGACATTTGCACACCATTAATGTCTTCATAACAGCTTCCCAGAATAAAGAATGTGAGAGCTAAGGAGACAGCCACAGTGGGACTGGAGCTTCATGGGCAGTGCTATATAAAACCTCTCACATTACCTGCTTCTTAAATGCTATGTGATGGTCCTATTTTTAGTCATGTTATTTTCAGGCATGTTTTCAGACAATGTATGACTTTCAAACTAAAACTGTAGTTAAGTTTTCCTGCATTTATTCTATATATATTTACTCAGCCTGAAAATTATGTGACAACTAACACTGGAAGCATTGAGCAGAACTAAACACTCGCTCCTCATTTCTGTCAGTGTGCAGTACAATTAAGAGTACTTTTAGAGCTGTTCTGGGAAGATGTAATATTGTAGCATCTCACTCAAAACTACTCCTTTCCCTACCATCATTCTGTGTCATTTCCGGCCAAGGGTGAGATCAGCATGGACCATTAAGAGCACATGCAATTTCATATCAAAGCTCTGTGGTAATTTTTAAAGCTTTGAAGTCTCTTAAGTGAAGAAATTACTCACTTGGCAAGGAATTTATCATCATTGCTGACTCCTTTCCCAATAGGAAGGAAGGTCTTTGTTTCCGTAGAGATAGTTTTTTTCCATTTCCTTTTGAATATATTCACAAAACCAAAAGAATACAAAATCTAATAACTGCAGGAAAGCAGCTATATCCTCTTTTATGGCTGCAAGGTCTCACGCGTTTTACCTTCAAAGAAGAAGCCTTGGCTTCACCAGGTAATTCATTAGTAATTATTTCAATACAGGAGACCAAAAAAAAGATTCTGCTCATCACTTCCCTAATCCTTCCCCTTAAATACTGGGACAAAGTTGACATCCTCATCCTTCACTAGAGTAATTCATCACAGTCAAATGCACCACAGGCAAAAATGGATTTGGCTGCAAAGCACTGCCATTCTGTAGTTCCAAAACTGAGAATTACCTCTCTAGGCTTCTGAAAATCCATGGTGTCAAGTGAGCATTGCATCCCTACATTTTGTTGCAGTTCCTGAAAAACTCTGAATATTTTCTTGAAGGGAAAGACAGAAATGTCAGACCCTTAGGAAGGTTTTTGAGACTTCTGCAATCCTTACAGCCACAGTGTCCTGCCAGCTGGACTGAAATAGCTGTCGAGTGCCTGCAGAGAGTACTGTCAGTGAGGGCACTGTGGGAGGATGACTGAGGGTCAAAAGGTAATAGTGCAGAAGTTATAGAGGAAAATACAGTTGCTGCTCCCTGGATGGAGCATGGTGAGCATATCTGACCTCCCACACACAACACAATCTAAGGGGGACTAAACAGAGGGTGGAACAGAGTGGAGACCACAGCCAGGCACTGCCCAAACCTTTGCACAGGAGAGAACTTGGTGGTATTTCCTAGCTGATAAGCTGAATAGCACCTGGAAAACAAGGGAGATAAAGGAAGAAGCCCTTGAATTAGCAACCATGGCACAATTGCTCTTCTTGGACCAACACATGTCCCCCTCCCAAGGTTATCTCTGAGATACCCCCAGGGGACAACTGCCCTCTGTGAGTGTGTGGCTGAAGGCACTCTAGCTCCACCTAAATATAAAGAAATAGTACAAAAGTAAGGTAAGAATGGGAAGAAGTCAGGGAAAACTCCAGAATAACTTCTGGGATCAGTTGATGAGGTGAACCTGTCTTCTCTCCCAGAGGGATGCCTGTTGGGCAAGATCTGTACTCCATGTGCACTGAATGATTTTCTGGAGGTTTTTTTTTTTTTTTTTTAAGGATTGGAGCTTGTCACTGTGTTGCTTTGAATTATGTATTGCTTTGAATATGTTTTCTCAGTCAGATACTATCACCAGCAATCCTTGAACCTTGACCTGTCACAATTTCATTAATAAAGAGTGTTATTCTGTAACCTGTTTATGTGAGTCCTTCAAGGGCCTTGGCAGAGTAATCAATCATCAAGAGTTTGAGAAAAACTCTCCTTTTCTCATGGCAGGCAACCTTGACTCCCAAGAATAAGAGAACTGATGGGAAAAGCCCTCAGCATGGTGTTTCCAGCTTCAAGCCCTGGACTGTGGCTACTTGTCAGTTTCTTTCCCAGAGGCTGGTTTGGGGACAATCATGAGAAATTCCTGCGCAGTGAAGTGACCATGTCTAATCATTCACCCCTTCACCTTCCTCCACAGAGGATGGCAAAGGCAGGGAGTCTGTGCTTCAGTCAGCCCACACAGACATCCTTTTTTTTTTTAATATCCCCATTAAAGGTCCAGGTCTCATGACTTGATCAAAGAATACATATCAAAGCAATTTTAAAAAATGTAACCTTTCTAATCTAACGACATGTAGTGTGGCATCCTGCCTTACGTCTGCTTCAGTACAGAGAGAGACATTGATGAAGACTGTAGTAAGAGCTATAAAAATCTTTTCACAGAGAAGCAACATCTGTTTTTAAGAGAAAATCCTAGATCTCCTATATAGAGTGGTAAAAAATGTGTTGGTACAAAATAATTTTTTTTAAGTGCTCTGGACTGTGCCAGAGTGCAAAAGATTAACAGATTCAGGTGTATTTCTCCAGATGCAAATTTGGAAAACTGATGGTGTTGATATGGGAAAAACCAGCACTTGTCACTGTACAAGTTCCATCAGCCCCCTTGAGACTGGGGGAGCTGATAGATTAACTGCATACATCACTGCAGACCCCTTACCAATAAAAAACCCAACATTCCTGTCTACAAACCAGCACATTTCTGCCTGGGTTTTGGTTTCTGCAGTGACAGAGAAGCAAGCAGGTGGGGAGAGAGGGACTAGTCTGTGCACAGCTCTGAGCTGAGAACTTGTCCCACAGCTTATCACCAAAACTTACAAAACTTCTACTTTGAAAACAACCACCAACAGCCTGATCTATTTCTTGAGCCAAATCTATTCCAGTAGGAGCCAACCATCAGCACTTCCAGCAGAAAGGAAGAAGTTTAATTTTATTGCATATTGCCACTTGACCACCCCTTCCCACGTCAGAACCACAAAAGGGTTGGTGCTCATTCTTCCTTTGGTGGAAAGAGAAGCTGAGCAGCTCCCAAGATTAAATTAACTTGAGAGAATGAAAACCATCTTGCTTTCTCCTCTACTATTTTCACCTAATTCATTAATATTTTCTTTCTCCATGCTATACCCTGCATGCTTTGGGCTGAGGAAGATACTATTGCCCAGCAAGTGCTGTGTATCTGGATTTTTTTCTAAGATGGAAGATACCATGTTTGGACTTGCTTCTCTCAAACAAATATTCTACAGTGGCCTCTTGGAGGCCCATGCAGTAAATCATTGCTTTAGTTGGTTGAAATAAAACCAACCAAACACTCCAACTGTCACTGGAAATTAGCCCTGAAAATAAAAATTTGAGAAGGCAAAGCAATGGCAATTTTATGAGAAAATATTGCTGGATCTTTTTATGATGTTTTTGAAGAATATTTGTGAGCAGTGAACTGAATGATAAAATTTTATTTTAACAAAAATTTAAATTTTCCTAAACATAATATTTGTTCATCACTTCAGGTAATATCTTCTGGGGTGATAGTTGTTTTTTAATAAAAAGCAGTAACATTTGGAAGAGAAAAACAAAAAAAGTTCTGTAACAAAACCAATTAATTTATTGTTTATCCATCAGCAGAAACTATATTTTCTGTGAATCTAAAACCTAGGGAGTACTTTTATGTGTGTGCTGTGATGTATGTGTGCACTGGCATCTGATTTTTTGTGTAATTGTACCTGAATATATATCAATTCCTTTCACAAGTGTCTACAGAAGCAAGGCAAGAGGCCACCCCACAATTTCATAGGTATGATCAGAATCTCATCTGGAAAAAAAGTGAATCCATTAGATTACTATCTACAATGTGATATCTTCATAAAATAAATGAAAACAGTACATACCATTTTTGTCTCCCAGTAATGTACCAATAAAACTAATATTTGGAGATGTTACCATGAAAAAAAACAAAAACACTTTTTATTAAGGTTTTACAGACTTAAAGCTAACAGGCTGGTGCTCAGGCAGTTCTGCTGACAGGAGCTGATGCCAGGGGCAGGCAGCACCCAGACCATGTTTCACAGACCCAGTGGGAGTCCTGAGCATGGGGCTACAGCTCCCTGGGCTTCCCTTGTAAAAATACTGCCAAACTGGAGTGAGAGGTATCCTACCAGCAAGGCCAGTATGGCTTGTGTTTCTCCCTTCTTTTGGCCCAGTGAAGAGGGAATTTTGTGAGCACAGTGGAGGGGCAGCAGCAGGCAGGGGTAGCACTGGTGTGAGCAGGGCAGCAACAGCTCAGGCATGAGCAGCAGCTCCACTGCCCCGTTCCCTGTCAGAGGATAAAAGTGTCTGCAAGAGAAGAATAATTCTCCTAGTGGAGCCTTGTGGCTGCCCCTTTGTCTTCAGTTTACCAGTTCATGCCTTTCACAGGTTTCCAGTTATTCAACATTGGCCTCTTTTCCAGTGAAGTCATGGAGCTCACTAGCGACAGAGCCCAGCAAACAAGGGAAAAGAGCCTTTATTACACTCAAATATACTTATTAAAAAGTCTTTTGTCTTTAGCAAAATATGTTTTGCTAAGGTAGACATAATTGTTTTTTTCCTTTTAAATTCAGATATTAAATTGAATGAATCTGGGTATACCAGCTTTCAGACTATAAAAGCCCTGTGAACTAAGGAAAAAGCTGCCTTATCTAGCCTCCCCCATATTGTTTTGGGTGTAATTGCATTCCTAGGGGGTGGCTGACTGCCTGACAGGGGGCATTAGCAGAGCTGGGTTGTTACCCAGAGCACTTAGTGTGGCTGGGGAAATGCTTCTGATCCTTGGCAAGTCAAGTGTGTGGTGCCTTGAGGAAAGGGCTGGTGAGAAGAAGGCTGTGCTCCCTGTCACATGATGCCACATGAGCAGGGGCAGGGTGGAAGGACGTTTCATTGCCACATAAAATGTGGTGCTCAGTCAAGTGCTTTTGCCTAAGGAGAGACTTGTGTTGTTGCTTTTCTTTTTTCTCTTTTCCTCCAGGAAATTTACTCAAGATCTGCTGCAGCAGGCAATCCAGAGCAGATGCTATCATGTGGCTGCAGCTGCAATGAATGGTTGCAGTGTTTTCATGCTGTCCTGAGCCTTGGTGCCCTCTGAGGGGGGGAGGATGCTGCAAGGACACCCCAGCTGGTTCCTCACACTGCACAAAACCAACCCCACTGTGTTGTTTCAAACCCATATCCTTTACACTGGCCTTTTCCAATGAGCACAGTAAAACACACAGTGTGTTTGGTTCTACACATTTTCAAGACTTTCCAGGAGGCTCAGAGATGCACAAATGGGTGGTACCTCTGTGGAGCCAGCTGGAGGGCAAGGATCCAAGGCCTCCACTTACCCTCTGAGTCCCCCTCAGCTGTGGAAAAGCTGATGAAAAACTAGGATAGGACAAGGTTACATCAACAAAGGTTTTCTTTATTAACAGGCTTGTGGTTCTGCCACTCTCCTGAGGAAAACACATCTCAATCCCTCACAGCTCTTCTCCACCCCATAAGACCCAATTTCCTACCCACAGAAGTGAAGGCAGAGGCTTCCTGAATTTCATCCCAGGGCAACACCAGGGCACAGAGAAACCCATGGTGCCCTGGATATTGCCACAAGCCACAGGACAGAGCCCAGGGCCACAGGGAGCCACGACCTTGCCAGCCTTCTCAGCTCCAGGCACTGGCTTTGCAAGGATACAAATGTCCCCTGTGGAGAAGCCTGAAAGCTTCTGAAGCTTCTTGCTGCCCCAAAATGTGATGAGACACAGCAAGAAATGCCTAAGCAGCAGAAAGTCCTCCCATCACTTTCGTTGCTGGATGGTTTCCCTGTAGCTGCACACTCAAAGTTTCTGAGCCTTTTGAAAACTTCACCTACAAAACCTCTTGTGACTTTGGTGCCCAGAAGGATTAAGAGTTTGCATAGAAAGGTAGACTGGGAGATCCAACTTTCCACACAGCTCACAGCACATCCTAGGGAATATTAACCAGGAAAACAGATTCATGCCTGCATCCCTGGACTTGACTGTGCTCCCTATTTCTTTCAGTAAGAATGCATTTTCTTCAGCTGCCAGTTTCAATGTCCACACATGAAAGTCTGTTCCTTAAAGAATTAATGACCCAGACATCATCTGACCTGTTTTATGTCAACGACCATGTGGTCTAGTGATTTTCCTCTGGGATTACTGTAAACTCAAGATTCCATAAAAATTTAAAAAATTGTAGGAGAACAGATTTTTCATCATGTATACACATAAGCAAATATGAAGTATAAATCAAGTATGGTAATCCAGGGTATGGGGGGATCGCATTTAACATTTCACTTTCTAGCTCCTTCGGGCTACCAGAAGAAGGGCTTAATAAGAGCTGAAGTTAGGATTTTGTTATTCAGACATATGGTGGACCTCATAAATGCAGAGCTGTGGTATGCAAGCAATCTGCCTATTCACGTTGTTTATTATTTTATTAGTGCTCATATTTCGGCTTTGCAATTAGCCTGAACCTCTGGCCAAATATAATAGTAATTAAACGTATGAGGCTGGCAGGTCAAATACAGTTCCATATGTCCTCTTCCACAAACAGAAAACAACCAGGAGTGTTTAAAAAAGTATTCCAGGATATGAGAAGGCACTTTTCCCAGAAGTCTTCATTTTATCTTTGAGTTCTTAAAAATAAGTTGTGGTGAATACAGAGAGCACTTACTGTGTGTGGTTGGATTTGATAAGCTGGCTAGGAAGTGAGAAGAGTGTTTAATAGAGGCAATACCACCCTGTATGTATAGATATGGTGTTTATGTGATTCCACTACACTAATTATATTTCAGTGCATGGATTCAACTACCTTTTTATTTTGATTTACATATTTGCCCTTTGATAAATTCAGAAAGGATTTGTTTTGCTCTAATATGCCCAAAATACAAGAAGTTATAATTGACAACTGCTGTACTATTGAAGCAACACTTTAGCAACATATACTTTATTAGATAGTATCTGATCCAGTTTTACTTCTGTTTACTTCTCCTCTGAGTCACACCTTGCTGTTCTGGAGGAACAGCTGCCCTCCTGCTCGAGAAGGGAAGAGCTGTGTGACTGTGGAAATGAGTCCCTCCTGCAGGCTGTGTAAGGTGCAGACCACAGACTCTGACTGCACCTATGGACTTCAGCAGTGACAAGAGCTCTCACTCCTTAACACAAGCCGTGTTTGAAACACATCTTAGAAAACAAATATGCAGGCCAGAGACAAGCACTTCCCACATTCACCAGGGCAGCCCTCATGATAACTTAGCAGATACAAATCACCATCAGAGTGAAAGCTAGGATGTTTTTCTGTGTGCTGATAAGCACGAGGGTCTCTCAGCAGTGGGTGGCACACTTAAGAAGGCAGTGATCAGGTTGGTGTCACAGCTGTGCTGTCCAGGATGTGGTGTCTGTCGCTTGTCCTTGCTGACCCTTGGAGAACAACATTTCCTTCAAAATGGAGCTGGCTGCCCCCTCATGTGCATGTAGCAAGGGCAGGGAGAAAGGACAGTCAGGAGATGGACCTCGAAAGCGCATTCCTGGTGGGAAGGGAGTGTCATCTGCTGCAATGCTTGAAAAAGGCAATGCTTTGCCTGATTTGTTGAATAGTGAGGCAAGAACAAGGTTTTTTTGAGGCAAAATCAAATGTTGTCATGGTTATACATGAGTAGAATCAATTACCGTCCAATTTGAAGCTGTGAAAGAATGCCTCCGGTACATCTACTGGAGGCTGGGAAAAGCAGGTAAGGAAATTCTTGTCACACATACTTCTTTTTTGAGTCAAAACCCACTGTCAGTTTGCTCTGCAATGCCCCGTATCAATTTCTACGTGCATCAAAATTAGGTCAGTTTTCTTTCTTAGGCTCTGAGATGAGTCCTTACTTTTCCTGATGACATCCCACTAGATTACTAATACACAGACCCACCACACTCACCCCAAGGACAACCTTGAAAGAACAGGAAAAGGAGATGAGCAAAGCCTGGCCCTTGCAGAAGCTGTCCCAGAACAGGAGTGCTCCAGTGCCAGCAGCCACCTGGCACTGCTCAGGGGCTGCTCACAGCTCTGGGGGGCCAGGACTGGGGCACCCCATCTGTCCCCATCCCACACACACACCCTGGAGCAGTGAAGGGAGGGAGGAATTAGTCATTCAATCATCTCACAGAGGCTCTTGCTACAGCCTGTCCCAAGTGCTTTCATGCCATGCAATTATTCCTGTGAAGCCAGAGACTGTTTATTTTGGTTTAAGGTTTTGCAGCTTGGCCCATACCACAGCATCTGAAAAGGTTTACTAACAGTTCCACCTCCACCTTTTTCCTGCTCTTTTGACCCCAGTTGTGACGAGTAGTGCACCAAAAAATGGTCTTTGTTTCAAAAGGCTCAGTATAATCTGGTCCTAAGTCTGTGTGCTTTCTCTTCATACTTAGGTAGGTAACAAATGACTGTGATGAAAAGAAAGGGCCTGGTGATCTGCCAGTAGTTCTGACAAGGAGAGCAGCAATAAAAAGCCATAAAACCACAAAAGTTTCCACAAAGCACAATGTGAAAGACTTGCTACAAACCAACCACAACTCCATAATGATCTGCCTAAATAGCTATCCAATCATTGTTTAACACCTTTTGTATTTGACAATTAGCTCAAGGAGCTGATTTCTTAAAATTAGCCAACCAATATTTTCCAGTATTGTTTCTGCTGATCCTGAATGTATAACCTTCCCAGGACTTCCCTGAGTAACCCAGGAACTTAAGATTCATGTTATTATTGCATTAACCTTTCAGCTGCCTTTAATTTTTATTATTATTTTTAATTTTAATTTTTTATTCTTTTTTTACAATAGCTGAAACTGAACTATGTTGGAAAAGAAAGGCAGGAACAGCCAAGGAAGTTCAGCCAAAGTGGATGTGAGCAGGATTTAAAGCCCAGCCCTAGTCACATGCTGAATAAAGGGAGGGAGATTACTTGGGCTTAAGGGGCTTCCATCATGCCACTGGTCAAACTGTGCTGCAAACAGCTTCCAGCACAACCTGACAAATCATATCTACTTTTGATACAAAGTCAAAAGCTTAGGGTAGACATTGTCATCATTTTTTCTTAACTTTCAACCAACCTGGGGAATTGTTTGGGTATAGGTACCTAGGGCACTGCACAAAACGAGGTGTGTATCTGAGACGACAAAGCAAATGGATTTAATGTCTCATTCAGCACATGAAGGTACAAAATAGAGCATGTCTCAGAGAATGGACTATTGATTCTACTTGTTCTGTTTTATGATGAGCACTCAGAGCATCAAAGTTTTTTATGCAAATGTTGTCTCTTAATGTACCTGCTCCAGCAGTTGCAGTCCTGTTAGGTAAGTATACATAAGGATCACTGAATCCATACTAAAAATAGTTTGAAGGTTTATTTTTTCTTGAACCTGGTGTGAGCTGGAATCGTTGTTCTGAAGTGTTTATGGAGCCTATGCTGGGCTCAACTTTTTTTTTTTAAATAAAGCCTTTCAGCTCCCTAGATAAAACCACACCAGAAATTCACATAAACAAGCTAAAAGAAGACTATGTTAGTGAAAGTCTACACAAACAGGAAATAGTTGTGCTTAAGTCAGAGTTTGCTGTCACTCATGCTTTACCAGACTGTCAAGGCTGGAAATGGTTCCTCAGAAATCCTGGAACTGTAATTCTGGGTGAGGAATTTTATGCTGAGCAAGACAAGCAAGGCAACGCATTTAAAAACCCAACATATTAATAGTCCATTTATTTAAACAAAAGACTCTTCTACCATAAGGAGGTTACAAGAGAGATTAAAACAAAATGAATGAAAATTAATCACAAGTAACATATATCTTTGCAGAGATACAGTCCTGCTGAAAAAGGTTCAAGCCCTTATACCTGTTTACATGTCTCCTAAAAGGCAAACAAAGACATAAACCATATCTCTCTGTCTCACACGGTCTCTCACACAGTCTTACAAGTTACAGGAAATGACATCAAGCCATTGAGCACAAACCTAATTCCAGAGTATGCAATGATTCACACATTGGCATGGTTTTATGAGTATTGACAACGTGAAAAGTTAGATCCAGGAAAAGTTAGACCCAGCTCTGCACATAAAAACTACCAGCCCTGGTAGATGGGAGAGCTTCTGGTTAATCTCTCGTCACTGCTGGTGTTACCTTCAGACAACATGCTTATGGCCTCATCGGTCTGCTGGCTGTCAGTTGTCGAGATCTTCTTGGAATCATGGAGGTTGCTTTGGTAGTTCACTGGGGAGGGATAGGCATTTTCCCCTGCAGTTGATGAGGACATAGATTCCCAGGGTATTTCTCTTTTTCGCCATTTCAGATCCACTCTCCATCCTGTCCAGCCATAGAAAGCCAATGTGAAGAGAAAGCCCTGCATGGGATTAAGAACCCCCTAGGAAAGAGAAGTGCAACAGGATTACACCAGCAAGGAAGGCTTCATCCTCAACTCCAGCAAAATGCTTTGCATGTATTAAAATCTTCCCTTTCACTGAATGATTGCTGACTTTAAAATATGCTATTTGCATGGAAATAAAAATGTATGCTGTGGCCATTGCAGACACAAACAAATCAGAGGCAAACACTGTGACCTGTTTTCCGAAATGCTGAGGCTGTAACAGTAAGCAGTAAGCACCAAATGATTTTCTAGCGTGATGTTTAGTCAGTGACCCTTGCTGTGTTTTAACTTTCCCCACAAGCTCTAGACTTTGTTATTCACAAAAGCACATATATTTTTCATTACAAGCCAAGTCAAATATATGAGAGGAGACACTAGCATAGACAGTCAAACTTTTAAAAATAGCAGGAATTGATTTGTCTGGAATTGCTTTAGATTCTTGAGCCAGTGAAAATGTCCATCAAAGTAGGATGGAAAAATGGGGAGAGGCACTGAAAAAGAAAATCCCAAGTGATTGCCAAGAGATTTGTCTCTGTTCCCAGTGCCATGAGATGCTCAACAAATTATCGACTTCAGCTGCCTCCATTTTTCTCATAGGAAAAAAAAAAAGAATTATTTTTACAGCCAATTTTAGACATAGGTCAGTCCCTAGACTTGACCGCTTGCTCTTCAGCTGAGCAAGAGCAAGGTGCCTCTCACATGAATGTGTTCAATCCTTGTCAGAGGAGGTTCTATCACATCAGCTGCATTGTTTAATCCTTCAATACAAAACTGCTCAAATGCTTAATTACACAAAGCATGCTCAGGCTTTACACCTATTTAACAGCTCCAGAATAAATTCTCTTGGAAAAAAAACCTGCATTGTCACCTCTGAAAAATCCCTTGTCAAATATTCTAATAGATGAAAAGAGGTTACAGTAGGAGACCAGTATCTTACAGCTATTTTTGGTGAAAGAATTTTTATCTATTTGTTCCCCAATAATGATCCAAATGTCATGACATAAGATGCAATTATTCTTCATAACAAAAAAACCCCACCCTAGTTGCAAACAGAAAATTACCATGAAATGCTCATTTATTTGGGAAACCTTCAGGAACTGTGAGCTAAAAGTTTGCAGCTTGCATTATGGCTAGAAATTATTGTAGCTATCTGTTCTGGATCTTAAAATGGGTAGTGATCTCTCACAGAGAGAAAGCATACTCCAGTAAATGGAAGAAAAATTGGCCTCTAGGACATTTTTTGCAAAGTTTACATGTGAAAAGCACTTCCACTGACTGCTCATTCCTTTCTCTAACTTACTGCTTTTCTCTCTTGATTTTCAGAGTGTTTATATCCCTCAAAATCATAAACCACACACTATACTGGTGCTCTTCCACCAGTGATTTCTAAGAGTAAGCAATGTCACAGCTGACCCACCATTATAATCCAGGTGATCAGTGCAGCACTTCTGATGTTTTTCAGGGGCATTTCATTGATATCTGGCTGCATTTCAAGATAGAACAAAAGAGTCTCATTGATGATATTGGGTGACCAGCTATGGGAGGAGCAAAGAAGAAAAGGACAGTTACATATGTATGCACATGTAAAATATGCTTTACCTTCAAATTATAGACATTAAAATCACTATAAGGACAACAGGAGTTTTTTAATCATAGAATCATTAAGGTCAGAAAAGACCTCTAAGATGATCAAGTCCAAAATGGTTGGTTTTCTTGTTAAATCTCACTCTGAAGGGACTAGTAAGTCTCTGAGATCATGATCAAGGACCAGACACCTACCTACTCACCCAGGCCTAGAAAAATAAGTCAATAAAAAAAGAAAAAAAAAAAAAAAGAAAAAGAAAAAGAAAAAGAAAAAGAAAAAGAAAAAGAAAAAGAAAAAGAAAAAGAAAAAAGAAAAAGAAGAAAAAGAAAAAGAAAAAGAAAAAGAAAAAGAAAAAGAAAAAGAAAAAGAAAAAGAAAAAGAAGAAAAAGAAAAAAAAATCTGATAATTTTGACTTGTTGCAGAACATTAAATTGCAGAACAAAATTGAGATGAAAAGCAAGTGTGATTCATTATGGGAACATCATGCACACTGACTTCTTTCGCTTGGGCCTTAGAAGAGTTGTGCTCACTGACAAGGAACACAAATATATGCACATTTTGTTGTAAAAGGCTGCAGGATTTCCAGATGGAGTTAGAATTTCAGGGTTAGATTACAGACTTCCAAAATGTCCATTAAAAAGAACTACAAAGCAACACAAAGGCTGACTTTTAAATCCTTGAAAATGCTAACATTTTTTTTTAATAAAGGTAATATCTGTTTCCAAATAAGAATGAGCATAATCAAGTCTCATTTGGGGAAGGAAACTATGTTCTACTCTAAATAGAGGTTATAGCAAATGACTCGAAGTTCCTATGACATCTAAACAAGGAGACAAGCATTCCTGTATCGCTGTACTGCAGCTTCAGAAAGGAAACTGTCACCATCCATGACATACTTTCTAAAGGGTTTTATATAAATGCTCCACACAACTATATTTTCATCACAATGTAAAACCTCCTGCTCTCCCCTCCCAAATCCGTGAGCATCTCTTCCACCCTATGTTGCCCCAATCTGCTGTCTGACTAAAGCACTTCATATTTGACTTCTGGGATGGAAGGGAATCATCCCTACGCTTTTAGATGAGAGTGCCTCAGTCTTTCCCTCCAGTAACCTTTGAGAATGTTTTACATTCTAAAGCATCTGTTTTATTAGAACAAAATCCTAAACCAGAGCTGTGATTTTATTTTTTAACAAGAAAGCCCAGAATGAGACAGAATGGAAATAAACAAATGTCCCCACAATATCCATGGGAAATTGGCCTTTCCTTTCATGCGTGTTCCCAGATAATCAAGCTGGCCACCGTTCCTTAGGTTGCAACGCAGTTCTGTGGTGCCTCTGGGCTCTTTCTTTCCACAGCCCTGGGAGCTTGGCTGGATCTCTGCTCCTTATTATTTCAGCAATTTCCAGGAAGCCATGCTGCAGGATCCTTCCCTGCTGTCTCTGACTCCCTCCTCTGCTGGCTACCCCACCCTTCACATTGGAAACTTCACTTCCAAGCCAAGCGGACTCAGTTATTCCCCCCAAAAAGACACTAATTTCCTTTTGGAGAACTACAGTAGACAGCAGCCAAGAGAAGATAAAAGAGGCAGCCTTTCTCCCTGATCAGCCTTTTAAAGCAATGTAACATGCACGATACACCTGTGTATAAAAAAGTTAAGTAGCTGTAGAGATTGTTAAGTTTGGTCCACTCATTTCACTACTCCAGGACCACTTCCTGTTGCTCCACTCCTCTCCTCCCTATCTCTTTTCTGCCCTATGCCAAAGTACTATTTTCATGGACGAAGACAGAATATTAAAAAAAAAAAATAATAATCAGAAATTTCACACACAATCATATGGAGTTTTCCTTTCTGGCATTTCTTCTCTTTCCAGTCAATATCCATGTTTTTTTCAGACACTTGAGAACTGCAGAGCAGAGAGGTGGCTGCACTGTGTGATCATAGTCAGAGCCATGAAGCTAGACTTGAAAGCATATTTATTTTAGGTTTTCAGAGATGTGTTTGGTGACAAGAGGCTCTGGGAAATCTTGATTGCAGAAAGCCATCTTTCAGCCCACAGAGCTGGCAGCCTGCTGTACCAGACAGCTTCAGTCTATGCCCAACCTACTGGGAATTTTTTTGCTATTGTTTCTTTTTGCTTTTGCTTTTGGTTAAACATTTTATCATTTCCTCACAGCCTTGTGATGTTACAGGAGTGATTCAGCTCCTTTGTGAACTAGTTTAGAACTGCTTGTTCCTTAGATACATTCCCTTCTGAGCATGAAGACAAACAAATGAAGCAGCCCATCCGTCTTTACTCTCGTTCCTGACTCTCTCCCTCTAGGAAAAATGTAGTTTAAAACAAAACAATGCACCTCTTACCAAATAACAAACACCAGCATAATTTTGAAGAAGCGCATCTGGATCTCTGTCCCCAGACGTCTTTCATTCTCTGTGTAAATCCCTTGTCTCCCTTTCAGTAAGGAGGCAACTGAAAATACACAATTATGTTCATTAATGTATGCACATCTTGATAGTTTAGGCACAAAAGTCCAGAAGATAGAAAGAGGGAACAAAGGAATGGATTTGTGTCCAGCAGCAGTTCATAAACTAGAAGGATAATTTTCAAGTAATCTCACATATACCTTAATACTAAAGGAAAATAATTATATGCAGTTGGATTCCTAAAATGAAAGATATCCCACTAGATGGTTTTTCTTCTCTCAATTCCACTGAAAATATTAAATAGTATGGTCAACATACTTCTATTTTATAACAAAAGATAGTGTGCATCTTCTATAATGTGTGATATAATTATATACTTATTATGTAATGTTTAGGCTAAAATAGAATACTTTCTGTCCTATTATACATTGTTTTTCATTGTGTCATTGATACAGCATTAGCTACACCTCTGAAACTCGAAGTTGTAATGTCAGCATAAAAACTTATGCCACATGCTGTTCAAATACCACAAGGAATGTACAAATGCACAAACAAATATACAAAGAACAACTTTTTATGGGAACAATTTTTTAAAAGAACAATTGCTCCTTTGAAAATTAGTATGACTGAGGGACAGAGGATGGATGGGATAAAGACTGAACTGAGAATACTAGATTTTTTCCAGCTTTTTTATATAATTAATGTGTAGATGAATTCATGTACTGCAAACATCTAGCACTGATCATTTTACATGCAAAGATTGCATTGAATCCGTGTCCTTTTTTAAGTCCCATTTCTTCCAAGCACTGGATAATAAATTAAACTGGAACTTCAAGATCTCATATGAGTTGTGTGCAATTCTGATTTGTTTCATAATCTCAGTATCAGAGGTGACAAAATTCTGATCACATTTTATTACAAGTTTTGCTTTAGGGCTGCCAAGAAGTAAAATCAACTCTCAGATCTCACCAACTAGAATAAATTACATTCCAAAGTTGAGGCTGGTAGCAAAACTACAGTAGAGTTAAGGATCCACTGTACCTTGCCTCAAATGCTTTAAATCAAGTGACATGGAAACACCTTTGCCAACCTGAAGCAGAGGTTAATAACTGAATAGCTTGAGTGTGACATCAGGGTGTGTCTCTAGGGCAAATTCTCCACCAAAATGGTGTCTTCATTTCAATAGATAACTGCTTCCCACCCTTTGCTGTATCTTTATGATTTAACAAGGAGCTGTCCCACATCACTGAGTACAAAGGCATGACTTTCTAAAGTATTGCTATGTTGCCAAATAACATAGACTGATTGATGCTGGCCATTAGGAACATACCTGCTGATACTGTCCTCCTAAACAGGATTGGGTTGACCACAAGCACTAGCAGGAGTGGGGCATAGGTTGTGATGTAATGTGGGATTGCATGTTCCAAGCCATTTTCACAGCTGAGAAGAAATCATTACAAGATTATGCATTTTTCCCCCACAGCTGCCAGTTCTGCTTTATGTCTATGTCACGTTTAACTTTAAAAAAAAAAATGGAATGAAACAAAAGCTGCAAAACTTTTGATTCATATATCTTTACCACCAGTTCACATGGGACATAAAGCTGATTCTCAACATGCACTGTCTGTGCATTATTCTCAAATTGAAAGGAAAGCTAAAACCAGGAGTGGGAGAATGGTGGCTCATAGCAGAAGCTGTGTCACAGCATTCCCAAGTGCTGGTGTTGCCTGGCACATTTCTTCAGGCCCCCCGAAGCCCAGACAGGTATTTCTAGCATGCTCACTATCTCAGTGGGACATCCTTGGCAGTGATCAAAATGCTCAAATTTTGGATGTCTGTCTCTAAAGCTGACTCAAAGACATCCAAGTGACCAAAGAGTGCCACAATGTCACAGTGTGTTCCCAGAGCCTGCTTACCTGGAGAGAGAAGGGTAGTAAAGCAGAGCAATCCCCTCGACACAGAGCAGCACTGCAAGTCCCCATGTCATCATGTGGTACAACACAATTGTACTGCAAGCACCAAACAGGACACAATTAAAGATATCAAACCTTACACTTCTCACATTGCAATTCAAATATAGGACCCTCACTGAAAAACAGCTTTACACTTGGGAAATGGTGCAGAACAACACTGGCAGTACATTAAACTAAGGAAAGCACATGGGGATGGCGGTCCTTCAGAAAAAGAATGAGCCAAAGCAGTTATTAAGGCTTTGCACATAGAGGTCTTGTCCCCTCCAGCCTGTAGGGTGGAGAGGACAAGACTTCTTCCCTACCCTTATTATCAAGAAGGAACCCCTGCATCTTTCAGTTCTCCTGCAGAGAGTAAATTAGCAGATTAAAATTTAAGAATGGAGCTGAACAGTCAAATAAACCATCATTTTGTAATTTGAAGAGAATTGTGTTTAACTTTCAGAGCTAGATACTGCTCCTTTCTTAGGAGGATTCAGATCTGTGTTTGTAGAAAGGCTCTTGCCATTTATTCTGATCCTAGAATCAAGCCCAAAAACACATGATTTTTTCAGTTAAAAGAGATGGGGCAAGAAGGCAGGTCCCAGCTGTTTGACTATAACTATGGGACTTTACAAAATCAGGTTTATCCTCAACAGTCTAAAGTTAACTCAAAAAGCCCCATTTTGGGAACATCTGCCAGAAGAACCATATCCTTAAAACCTGACTGCTCTGTATCATCTGGGAATGGAGTAAAGTAATTCCACATTTAGCAGTAGCAACTGAAGGTTATTTTGCTCTTCTAACAACCAATTTATAGACATCTTATATTTTCTGTCTGGCATTAAAGCATGGTCCTTTCCAAAGGCTTAAGGTTCTTCTGTCACAGGCATTGCAGAAAATTATATAGTAAATACATATTTTTCTTCTGAGGTACTTTGAAAGTGTGATCAGAAGGGCAACAGTGACTATACTCCCTGAGAAACTGATAAAATAAAAAATGAGAGAAAAATATTAAAAAAGGGGAATTAATTATATGAAACTACCTGTATGAAATTCAGCACTTTCCCCTCTGAATTTTTTATTTTCAGGATAACACTATTTTTTTGCTGCAAGAATCAATTTCAGGTACTGAGTAGGGACAAAAACAGTCGTCTCAATGCCATAAAGTTTATAAACCACAATTTGCTCCATATTTTTCCAAACGTTAAATTAATTCAGTTACATTTAAATTCATGTTGGACATAAATTAATATCTAATTATTGCCCTGGCAATTTAAGCACTTAGAACAGCACTCATCTCTATCATTACCTGGTAAAAGTATGAACATCAGATGGTTGTACAAGCTTCACTTATACCCTTAGACAGCTGCAAACAGAGCCATACAGTGTTGGAAGGAAAAGAAATTCAGAGCTTTAACTCTGGTACCTCAATCCAGCTGATCTTCTCACCACCAAATAAGAATCAACAGCATAGCAAAACAACCACCAGAAGCCAGCGCTATATAACAGCTGGATCCACATCTAGAGGGGAAAGAAGTGCCAAATGTCACAGCTGCTTCTCTGGTGCCACTGGGGCAGGGAAGGGATTTAAATCTTTGGCCTGGTCATTTGTTCTTCAAATGTGTTTATTTTCCAGATGAGATTATGAAGTATGAAGTCTTACTCAAAATCACAAGATCAGCATTGTTGTAGCCTATGGGTCAAGTAATAGGTAAATTGAACAGCATTTGCTTTCACAGCTTATTTTCTGATTTAGAAAACATCTCATTTACCTCTCAGTTCCTAACCTGAATGTCGTTAAGTGAAGCCCAAAGAAATTTATAGTAAGGATGTTTTAATTTTAGGTTAAAATTTCAGTTGTTTCTCAGTAGCTGAGGCATGAAAATAAGACTGAGGTCAGTCATAACCACAGTGTGCCTATGCTTTTGTGGGTTCTGCATGTGGTGGGTGTATTCTCCATGCACAAGATAGCTATCAAGAAAAAAGGATCATTAATGAGAAAATCACTCACCCTCCAGAAAAATATCCCTACTGAACTCCCTGACTTGTTTCTTCAATAAAAATCCAAAGGAAACAGGTTCAAGTCAAGCTAAATTCCACTGCATTCTTGAGCTGACCCTATGCATTTTTCCCATGAGCTTATATATGATAAGTGACCTTTCTCTGCCACTGTATATAAATTCCACATTTCTTCCCCATAGGAGCTGGCTCTTTGTAATAGTCTGGGACTGTTTTAATATTCATGTTACCTTCCTTCTAAGCTGTCTTTCAGCTCTTATCTGAATATCCTTTATCACAGCTCCATAGTAACATCATTTTACATCTGGAAATCAACATACTTGTTACTGAGCCAAACATCAGTGAATAGAGATCTAGCACTCCGTCCTTCAAAAGGCAATCAGGCTGGGATATATTTCCCTCCTTCATGGGTGTAAATCCTACCTCTAGTCATTTGTGCCACAAATTATTCAGTGTTTAATTCAAACACTATGACATTTTCCTAGTGCACAGGAAGCAGAGAATAAAATCCCAGTCTTCCTTCTAATGCACTTTACCCATTGTACTCAGCACGTAACTTCATCGTGATATTTACATATTTGCTGCAATTGAAAAATGCCCAATTTACTACACACACACAAATACAAAAATAAACTTCAGAGTCTTTCCAGAAAACCCAACACAGAGAAGACTGTCTCCAAAAATAATATAAATCAGATGCACTTAAAACTCAAAGCTTTGTATGACATCTTACTTTTTAGCAAAATGACACATCTTTCTACAGTGCCTGAAAAGATACCCCTCTGCAAACCATTCAAAGGAGATGTCTAAAAGCTCCACTTTTTGGAATCTGTATTGGTTTGTGGTTAAGAGAAATAAAGCAATAGTACTAAAAGAAAAATAAAATAGAATCAGAAACATTTTATTAACTCACATGAGAATATGTATGGGGAAATAAGTGGAGGAAGGGTTAGTTTTCATTCCAATATAATTAAATCTAAATTTAAAATTACTCAAATTACAGCATTTTCCTGGAGCCCAAGTACGGGAAAATAAAAATTGTGGTAGACCACTATGCTGCTCAGCATCTAACCTGAGATTCAAAGGAAAAACAAACAGTCTGCATACAGTACCTTGTCATGTTTATAAATACTTTTTAATGTGTTACTGGCCAGAAAGTGAAACGTGGGAAGGAATGGGTTTTGAATAGGACATTCCTGCTGCAAGATATTGAGGTTGTTAGCTCTTCCTCAAAGAAAAACAACAACATTTGCATCTAATAAGCAAAATATATGTGATAGAATTGAGAATTGATAGATGCATACAATTTGTATTTGTGTCCATGGCACAAAACTATCACGTTTGAAACTGCCATTATATAGGCATATAAAGCACAGTGAGTTCAATTTAGCACATACTGTTTTATTTTAAAACTACTGAATAATTTTCTTTACATGCAACCTATCTCCTTCTACATTGTAAACTTTGAATTGCAAAGTTAATAATCTTATTGCTCATGCATTAATTCATTGGAGACCCTACATTCCTATTGAATCTGGGTAAAGTGACGATCTGTCTTATCTGTCATTCTCAATGTTTTGATAAAAATTGTGACCTTTGTTCTTGTACAGCAATCTCAAATTATGTGTCCCAGTGTTTTGATTGTAAAATTTGGAGCTGAGTTTCAATACATCCTTTTGGAATGCATTTACCATATTCTTATTCTTGTGCTTTAATCCAGAAGATACTTAATGAGACTTGGCCAGATGCAGTCACTGAGTGCCCAGCAATCTGAGCTGAAATCCTGCATGGCAGGGACAGACCTTCTGCCAGCAGATTTGTGGTTTGGGGTATATTTATCCTGCTGTCCCTCTGTGTCTAAAACACACACTGTCATGCCACAAAAGCTAATTTGAGCTACCTAAGTTGCTGTTTTCAGGAGATCCCTGCTGCCACCACACAGACTGCAGTTTCTGACAGAGAAGATGGACAGAGCTGCTGGGGCATTCCTGGTGCTGTGCCAGCACAAACCCAAACAATGGTTCACAGCCCTTTTGGGGTTGCTCATACCCTTATGGCTCCATATCCCTGACTTTGGTGTACTCCACTCCCCTGAGACAAGGGAATACTGCAGAACATCCGGGATCAGTTTGACCCGCGCTGCCCTGCATCCTTACACACACCGCTGGCACCATCTGACACCCTGCCCGCCCCGATCCAGGCTCTCAGAGGGAGGCATGAACACACTTGCAGGGGTGTGGCAGAGGCTGAAACCATCATATCCAGGCTCTGACTCACAGCCACATTTCCTTTTGGACACAGTAGTTTTCTGTTCAGACTCTCCATGCGGAGGGACTCTCAGCTGGGAGCAGGAGAAAGGGGGACTGATCTCTGTACCTACCGCGCTCCCCACACAGAAAGTGGAAGGCCACACATCAGTTCCGTTCACCACAGAAATGTTAGCTATGAAGCCTGGGAAGCCCAGCCATACACTTGACCTGAAGATCATACCTAAAGAAAACAAAAATGTATTAATGCTTTGAATCTGCTCATGTGATTTGGATCACATGCTTTTCCCTGGCCACATATTTCACATCGCAGCAAAGATTTTGTGCGTCTGCAGGAAAGCGACAGCTGCAGAGGAGCACAGCAGGGACAACTGTGCTATTTAAACATCAGTGTAATCACACAGAGAAAGGAGCCCCAAGAGTCTGAAGCTGCTGGGACTTAAAATATTACGTAGATTAAAATCTCACTTAAAGATGCTGTCACACACTTCCCTACAACAAACTGGGTAGCATTTAACAGATTGACATAAAAGACTAAGTAACTACTTACCAGCATATATCTATACAGTGATATTCACTTCTCTATTATCCCTCACTTTTTCACTTTTCTCTGCCTTTATTTAACAAACAGCTCTTTTCCTCTGTCAAAGGACTGAACAAAGCAGCGCTTCTGAATTAGGTAACAACAATACCCTGTTTAAAAATGAACTGAGAGTTTGTTAGTGATGTTTTCTGTGTTTGCTTGAAATAAAGCATCAACAGGTAACAGAACAAAATGACCAGGTTTCCCACCAAGAATGAACTGTTTCCCACCCATCAAAGTGAGTCTAATACAAAGACAACACTGGATAACTAGTTTAAGCTTGCCAGTGAAAGAGGAAGAGAGAAAAATAACTTTATCTACTGCTGTCTTCATCTGACTGAAAGGACCTTTTCCAGGTGAATGCATCTATATATTTTCCATATGTCTTTCTTTATTTCCCCCTATAATCTTTGTTTTAATATTGGTACTTATTAGGTACGGTGAGAGAACCTGGCTGTATAGAAAAGGGTTATTATATGATGTAAAACACATTGATTTGATATGATATGATATGGTACACAAATACACACAGATACACACACAACCCAGCAGCAAGACAAACCTGCACTACTTCTATTACCTAATGTGAGGGGGGAAAATGCTACTGTAGAAACAAACTTGTCCTTTATTTTCATAGCATGTGTCATGGTAATTTATACCTAATTTGGCAGTAAATGACTGATGGGAAAAATGACCAAATGACTGATGGGACACCTTAAGACACACTAATTTCATTTTGACTTATGCATCCTGTTTTATTCTCTGCTGGTTTACTCCTCCAGAATATCAGCCAAGGTCTGGGCAGCAGGTTGTCCTTGATAAGGTAGCTTTACTCACATTTCAAAAGCCTGTGTCCAGCATGATCTGTGTGCAGCTGCAAGTCAAACTCATTTGCTGTCAATGTGATGTGCCCAGAGAAGTGGCTGGCACATGAACAAGGGGCACACTTGCTCCAAAAGGATTTAGGGACATACAAGATAGTGGTTTTCAAATGCAATCTTATGGATTGGCTAAGTATTTGACGTCAGATTTAGTTTCCAGTGTGCTGCCTCACCTCCACTTTTATGCCTTATTCCGAGAACAGTTGCTATTCTAGATTTTAATTTGTTTTAAAGCAGAGATTTTAGATTTGTCAAGAGCTTTCACTTCTACAGTATAACTATTAAAAAGAACTTCCTCCCCCAAAAGCCCATAATTTCCTGATCTCATTTAGTCCAAATCTTCCTGTGAACATATACAGCATGCTTCCCTCAGAAATCTCTGCTGTCCACTCACCAGCTTTATTTGTCTGTGGTACCTCAGAGCAACAAGAGCCTGTTACAGCAATGGCTAGGGACATCAAGCTGGCACTTACCTAAGCCTCCAAGGATGTCACAAATAGAGATAAGGAGAAGGATGGTGGAAGAGGAGGAAGCTTTGGGCATCTTGCGTGGGCTCTGCCCCTTTTTCGGCAGGAGCTGCAGGATGGTCAGTAGCAGACTGATGGAGGCACTGCCAATGCAGACTCCGCAGAAGACTTCAGGCTGGAAGTTCATCACTAGCTGTGTAGCTGCATCCCGGTTTGGGCAGCAGTAGGTTTCTAACCTTGGAGAAGCCATTAACTGTCCAGCTGGTGGAGGGGTCCCACGAGCAGAAGAAAATGCTGTTGCTTCTCCAAGGCAGCATTCACTTTTTCTTCACCCTCCCCATTAGTCCTCGGTGGTGAGAATCACGCGATTGATGGATCATGTGCTGCTGCTGCTGGAAGTAAATCCCCTAGAGCTGCCTTTCTCAGCCTCCCTAGCAAGGAGATCAGATCCGAACAAGAAAACACAGTGTAATCTGAAACATGCCCCATGCTTGCTCAGAGCCATTGGCAGCAGTTCACTCACATATTTCTGCTTGCACAGTATGTGATACAGGAAGACTTAAACTCATCAGAGCATTGAAGATGGTTTAAAATAAATAAGGATGCAGATACCAAAGTAGAAGCATTACATTTTAATTGTGTTTCTCTTTAGCCCCATCCCACACAGCACCCTTTAATTACTGCAAATTAATTGAAAATATGGGTCCAGACACGAGCAGTCTTTACAGGGAGGAGCAGGGATATAAATCCACACCCTAATGCAAATCTCAGTTTTAGTGATCCAATCCACCCATTTCTATAGATAAAATTAGAAAGATGATACCCTATCACTGTAGAAAGAGATTACATTTGGGAAGAAAATATTAACCTCATCCTATTTAAATTTCAAGCACCAAAAAATCTTCTCTTTAGTTGGTACTATCTGCATTGGATCAGCTTGACATGGAAAATTCCAGGACTTAGGATTTCTCAATAATATATTTCTCTCTCTCTTTTTTTTTTTAATTTGTTGAGGATTTAATATGAAAACAGGAATTTGATCTGCAATATTTGGTTTTGCTTTACAATCTAGACAATATCTTTTAATACAGGGGTCCTGTTAGATACAGCAGCAAATAAATAAAATCATAAACATGAAAAGTAATTCTTCCCTCTCAACTAAGCTTCAAACTCCCTGTATCAGCCCTCACCCTTCCAGAAAATTTGTTTATTGGGACACATTCAGGAAATACAGGAGGGAAATTGCCAAAAGACACAAAGTCAACAGCATGTTAAATAACATAGTCATGGATTTTATAATTAGTCCCTATAAGAACAAGTGACCTAACATTTCTTTCCCCACAATGGTCTAGCTTATTTTTTTTAGCAGAAATTATGAAGGGTTAGTGAATGACAGTGGGATGTTTTGTATGCAGTGTTTATGAACAGAGTGCATTTGCCCTCAGTAGAGAAAACAGCTGCAGACCTGGGCGAAATGGTACCTGCTGCCTTCATTAGCCAAGATACACCAAACACCTGATCCCAGCAAAAGAAAAAACTCCACCAACCTTGCCAGCCTGCTGGCTGGGGCTGTGCAGCCTCCCAGGGCTGGACAGTGGTGGCAGGGCTGTGGTGGCAGGGCTAGGATGCAGCTGGAGCCCAAGCTGCCAGTCCTGATATGTGTCCACCCATCCTGCTGCCACAGGACTCCCCAGGCTCTGTCCGGGCTACAGCACTCGAAGAGTAGGATGTTAGCCTGCAAAGCCAGTCTCCTACACACGGATGTCCATACACCAACAAGGTGTTTGAACTCCTGTCACAGTCAACTGAGGTCTCAGGCAGCCAAGTTTATGGTCTAGACTTTGTCTAGAGAGCTGTTCAGATCTTCTGAATATAAATGCACAGGGTGAGCTGAGGAGGCTCCAGTGACCATAAAGGGAATTTAGGCATGTGCATCATCAAAGACTCTGAAACCCAGGCAGCTGAGATGAATGTTTTTGCCAAGCATTTTTGTTGCTTTCAAGCATAATGTGATTTATCTGCTCCATGGATGAGGACAGGTGAGTGACCTGGATGTTGCAATGCTACATTTTTTTGTTACCATGTCCACAAAAACTTACTGGGGACAGCAAGGTTGCAAAATCAGATTGCCCTGCTCCAGAAATACAAACTCATGCTGAGGTTTTCAATACCCGGCTCTGTCATCAGCACAAGTTTGGGACTCCTCAGACTTTATTCCACCTCTGCCAGAGCAGTGGTGCATGGAGTTGCCACATTTCTGTCAAGATACTGCATTGGAACCTACCTGGGTACTAAAGAACAAAGGTATTGCAATCCACAGAGACAGATTATTAGTTAAAATTAAGCCATTGTATGCCACATAGACAATTTGAAGAAAAATAATTTAAAAAAAAAAAGGTGCTCTAATCTGAAGGAAAAATTATATTGCTTTGTTTGTACTTAAAAGAGCAAAACTTTAAAATATTATGCAGAAACTGCTGGATTTCATTTTCATTCAATGCCTTTCATTCCCACTCTCAGTTCGTAAAATTGCTCCCATCACTATTTCTGTTGCCATTTTCTTTGTTTCAAAAATTTGAAAAGCATATCAAGTCATTATCCGGAATGTTTGTTCTGGCATGCATATAGGAATGTTTTGTGTGTTTTGCTTTTTCTGTTTATCATTTGTTTTCATTGATCTTGGCTGTGATCTTCTAGTTTGACCATGCGGATTTACCATTTTATTATTCTAACTTCTCTCTCCCTTTTTTCAGCCACTTTGAAGCTACTTTCGTTCCTCAATTGTACTTTTATACTCTGGAGATTAATTTTTTATCTTCCCCTTCTTTTCTCAACCAATTTTGTCAGCTGTGCACCCCTCTTTTACTCCTCTGAGTGGAGCATTGTTTTTTAACTACTTCTGGGTTTCTTCCCTCCTGTAATCTCTCAGGATTTGATTACACCCTTACTTGCAGAGGGAGTATGTGTTTTTTACTGGAAGTAAAGCGCATGACCTGTAGCATACCTAATGCAAAAAAAGGAAATTAAGTGACTCATGAATGAATGGATAACTACCATGATGGAAGTAGAGGTGTCTAAAATGTGCCAACATTTGAGGCTGAGTGGGAGATGCATCTACCAAACTAATGTGTCACCCAACACCTCAGGTGGTAAGAGCTAGCTAGTCTCTGTTTCTTATTGCTGGGCTCAAAGTATAAAGAGTTAGAACAGTCAAACAAATTCAAAGCTGGTTTGGCAGTCTTACACCCAAGATTAATTTGGCTTCTTGCGATTATGAAAATAAGAGGATAAAAGCTGGGGACAAAGGCAAAGGAAACAGAAAAGTAGTGAAAGAAATAAGAGCATAGTTATTTTGTCTTGTTAAGGACCTTTATTTAGTATTGTATAAAACTTAAATAATTCTAGAGGTCCTAATTCCCTTCTCTCTGAAATTATTGACACAATTCCCACTTCTGCCAGTGTAAGAGCAAGATTCACAGATATGCTATATCCCATTTCTGCACCAAGCCAGGATCTCAACTAAGCAAATGGTGTAGCTTTGGAGACAACCATTAGCACACATACAAGAAACACTAAAAAAAACCTCCTGGCATTGCAAATACCAATCAATCACACTCACAGCATAAGTACAGCATGGCACTACACTGAAAATTCCTGTCACGATTTTGGACATTGGCAACAGTGTGCTCAAGGATGAGAACAATACTGTGCTCCTTTGGAAACAGACATGTACTCCATAGTTTTAGAAATACCTACTCACTCTCTCCTTGGACCCAGAACACAATGTTTCATCCCAGTCTGTGTTCATCATTAAGATGAAGCAATGGCTTGCCTGCTTCT
The DNA here is from genome assembly GCF_008360975.1 of Lichenostomus cassidix. Classification (NCBI taxonomy): domain Eukaryota; kingdom Metazoa; phylum Chordata; class Aves; order Passeriformes; family Meliphagidae; genus Lichenostomus; species Lichenostomus cassidix. Next base: position 19,561,778 of record NC_139479.1, on the reverse strand, counting down.
AAGGGAAAGCAACAGGTTTACAAAAATATGACAGGCATGCATTTGTGTTTTTAAGTAGTGTGTGTATGGCTTATGCTTGAGTGTGCAGCTGCACATACTTTAATCACAGTTTTAATTAAGTCTGGGACCACCGCACTGTTTTGCAAAGGACAAGGAAATTTGTGGATATAGAGACAGAGGACAGTTTCATTTTGTTTATGTGTACAATTTAACCCATCACTGCCTGAACTTACAGATCCCAGTGAAGATCCTAGCTACCTCACAAATGAAAAGCTATACTTTGTCAACATTCATGATCTCATAGTCTTCTACACATTACTGGATATTACATTTCCCAAACTGAAGAAAGCTAGGTCTGTCTTCAAGCTCAATGGATGCAGTTATGATCTCCCCAACAGATCCTGCAAGATGTTGCTTAAGGCCTTGACATACAAATCTTCTATATGCTTTAACATCATTCTTTATTTTATCTACCCACACCTCCTCCAATTAGATTTAAATTGGAAGAAACTGTGAGACATCCTTCCCATAATTAGCGGTACTAGTTTTTAAAGTTAATTTTAAACCTTTAACTTAATGTGTAACTGAAATGAATGTAGAGATTCACACTTCATCCTTGCTATTTCTAGGTTTTGGTAAAACTAGGGATATTGGAACAATAGTTATATTCAAGGTGTAACATCTGACATGACTATAACAGTTACAGACTCTATTAAAAAGCACTGAAATAAAAACAGAGGCATTGGTTCCTTCCCTCAGTGTTTTAAATATAATTATAAAATTGTAAAATATTAATTTACTTTTACGAATGGTGAATATTAATTTAAAAGGCTGAGGATGAATGTAACTAATTCATATAAAATTAACATTTCAGTTATTTTTCTTTCCTCAAAGAGTAAAAACATAAATACATGAAATGAGTATGCACTTGAACAGCCCAGTAACCTTGTGCATTTGACTGATGCAATCAAGTTACTTGTATTTTATTGGCTTACTGTATACCTTCTCAAGGGAAAAGTTATCTTACGTGGCTTTTGTGAAGAAACACATACAAACTAGTTTTTGAAACTGTGCCTATAAAGCATTTAAATTAGTAAACAAGATTTATACAGATGAAGTACAAAATAACTGAGTAGAAAAATGTAACCATAAAGCTGAAGAAAATTATTTTTGCTTAGAGACTAGAAGGAAAAAATCCCGAGTTCTCTATGCCAATGCTGAGACTATTACAGTCTTTGAACTTGCATTAAGGCAGACTTTTGTGGCCAGCCACATTTCTAGACAAATTCCACCCTTAGTCATTGTCATCATTGTATTATTTCACAGAGAGACCTTGTCCCACACCTACACAGACTACATGCAACACAGTTTGAATAGGAACTGATTGATGAAAAAGAGTGTGAAAAGAAAGAATATTATTTCTCACACATTGTGATACTATAAATTGGACAGTAATGTTTGTATGTACCCCAATCTACAAAAGTTAAATGTCTATCCTGTCCTCAGTGTTGTCCAAAGGAATCCTAGGCCCCACTACTTCTACATGCTAAAGGTTACATTAGTTGGTTCCCTGAGGAGAAATTAGGTAGGACACTCTTATATCCTCGTTACAATTGCTAGACAGTGGGATCTTGTTAAATTACATCTCCCACCACCCAGTAGTTATATTTTCAAAGACCATTAGCACTAGAAACTTATCTCATAAAACTTGTGTTCTCAGGTCTATGTAGCCCAATCAAAACACTTTGCAGCACTAACTTCACTGCTCTTACAGCACAAGAACTCTCCAAGGCTCTATTAATTAAATTGCTAAAAATGTCAGTGTACCATGGCCAATTAGATGGTCTTGTTGGACACTGTAAACAAATGTAACTGAAGGGAATTCTTCCCAAATGTACAGTCCAGGTCCAGACCATAGACACCAGCCAATGTTCTCATTTGAAATCCCATGAGCATCACTAGGTTTTTTAACTCTGCAGTGGTTGCACGGCCAGCAGTTAGCCCAGCAGCATCTTGGGAATGAGTGACAGAAAGCTGCAACCTTCTATTCCACAAATTGTTGTCTTGTGTCTCTGAAATGAGCAAACAGCTAAAAAACACAGCTTAGCTGTCTCAGGGAATCCAGAGGAAATGCAGTAATAAGAGCAGAAACATTTTAGTGCAGAAAGGATTTGTGATCAACTCTTTTGACTTTTCTGCTCTTCAGGATTAAATATCATGACTTCATTGTCAGAGGTGGACTTCACAGTCCAGGGTAGAAAAAGTAATGAGCATCCAGTGTAGTTTACTGGATCTACCTTCCAGGTGAGAAATATCGCTACACTCTACATTTACATTACAGCTTGGCCCCATCAGCTACTCTTACTAGTCAACTTCCTGGGAGCACAACTCCAAGAAATTGGTTGTTCTTAAAACTGCTTCAGAAAAGCAGTGTTCTAAAAGTAATGCTCTGCGTACCTTTAACACTTCACAAATTCAGATCTTCAAAAGAAATTAACTTCAGAGTTGTGACAGGATCTGTGTTAACACTGAAGATGGTAATAACCCCCTACCCCAAAGCTGTTTTGTCAGGATTTTATTAATGATGCTCCACTGGCATGAGTCTGTTTTACACAAAATTCAGGCTAAGGAAGCAGTACCTTCCACAGCCCCATCCTTTCTAAACCAAACACAAGCCAGGGAAAGCTAATCTGAATGTTGCACCTTTTCTCATGTGTATGACTCAGAAGGATTCCCTCAAATATCCTATCAGTTGCCAACTGTTCTGTTAGTAGAACTGGGAGGAGAGCACACCTGTACTTTAGCATACAGGGGCACTGCAGTTTGCAGGGAGGTGGCATGCACAGAAAGAACTTCTGTCCCCTGGACTCCTGGGCATGCCCAAAACAGCCTTACATCAGCCCTAGAATCACCATGTTCATGCAATATCCCACATTTGCCTCTGCTGGACCACGGCCTCTGAAGCACACCTGATGCTTTAGGGCAAACTCCTATGGCACTGCAATAAAAAATGGACATGTACTTCATGCCTTATGCATGCTTAGATCGACTTTCACAAGGTTATACATCCTATGACCTTCACCTGGACATAGTTCATGTTCTGTGTAACCAAGCTGAGAGTAGAAAGGTCAGTTGCAGAAACTGTGTCTGTTTATAGAAGGCACAGAAAGCTTTATTTATACATGGCTGATAGGCAGAAAAAGGTCTGTTTGGGGCTAACTAGCAAATGAAGACAAAGTCCAAGTGAAAAATACCAGATTACAAGGCTTTTGTCTGTTCTCATGCACACTCTGGCCTCTTGCTATTTATCTTCCCTTTTAAAAGCCTTTGCAGCATTCTCTGTACAAAGAGCATTTGAAACTCTCCCTTTGCATTTTTCCTGACCATCCTGGCTCCAGTGACCATCTTCATCAAGTACAGAATTCAGATATAACATGCTGTAATATCAGAGTTTAAATGCATTAAAGACTCTTGTTAGCTTCTGAGACTATCCCTTGTGCATTTAAAATGCGTCAGTGTTTTATCACACATAAAAGTAAGCACATAACTGTGCTGTAAGGCACAGCACAGTTTGTACAGAGAATGTTATCATGTAGCATGTGTTATCAAAGAAGATGGACACGGAAAGGCACTCCCTAATGTGCCATGATCAGAAACTCGGCAACAAGAATAAATATTAGAAATGATGCTTCACTGAAATGATGAAACTTCATGAAGCAAAAAAAAATCCCAGGTTAATGAAGCTGCAATGCACATACATATGATCAAATACAGATATATAGTGCATATAGTGCGTGTGTATATATAGATATATATATATATGCATATACTTCCTGGACTCTCTTCCACAACTAAAAAAAGGTAATTTCTTCAATAGTGCCTCTTAGTAATGGTCACTGGCCCATATTATCCCCCAAACTGTGTCCAAGTGCTGCCTAGTCAAGCCTGCTGACAATGAAACAGTATGGACTGTCAAGCATCGGTTTTTAAACCTCTGTGCTCTCACTCAGCTAATTTTTTTCTCTGTAAAGTGGTAGCCTGAGATGTTGTAATATGATTTGATAAAGGGCCCTAATGTAGGAACTGGAAAATGAAGGGATATACAGATACCAGAGGGACTATGGCCCAAGGCAGGACTTAACATGTGCCTGAACTTGACTATAAGCTAAAAACTGCACCCCTAGGGAAAGCTGGTTACCTATTCCCCTCCTCTTGCTAGGTGTATGCTAGCTTCTGATGCTGCAACCAAATGAGGAGTTGCCCTTTTCTTTGATTTTCAATCTTTTTATCATGCAATGTTTTGAAAATTATAAATCCTTAAGCGGGCTATGGATTGTAGGAGTCTGTGTTGGATTTATCTCCTTTTTCTTTTCTACAGGTCTAATAGGTCTCAAGATCTGAGTGAAGAATATTATTCTTAGCAAATCATTGTATTTTTTTCTCTTGGTCACTCACAGCCTCCGTTTGTTCCACAGTGCATGCTGTCACCCTCAGAAAATTGCTCTGAGGTACAAAGCATATGCGCTGTGAGAATAAGTGAGAATTGAACAAAGTTTGAGTCAAAATCAGCATGGGAGACAGAAATATCAGAGTGTCATATGAACTGCTATTCTTTCACAAATTTCAGCTATATAAAAAGTTCTAGATAAAGAACACAGATTTTATTTTGATTGTAAAGAAATGTTCAACACATTTTGAGTTATATATATCTGAAAGGTTGAGAACTTCTGAGGCTTTCTCCAGCACTAATTATGTGCTGATGAAGCCTTACTTGCAATACAGGAGAAACAAGACACACCTGGGAAAGCTTTTTAAGGTGCCTAAATCATAGACATCCTGCTGGAGCTTTACAACATGGTATTTTTCATTCTGGGAAAATGGGTAATTTGTTGGAATCAAAGTGTGCAGAAGAGGGCGATTATGCTGAATCCACCAGAAGCAGCATGGCAGGTTTCCAAAGGAAAGCCTCTTGGTTCCCAGATATGCCAGGATGTCTGTATATTGGGCTGCTACCCAACCTGTTTCTCCAGGTTCTCAGGACTTTCAGACTCCACAATAGACTGCCAGTAGCTTGCCAGACCTTGAACTACTTGATCAAAAAATCCATCCACTTCTGTTGCAGGAACTTTTTATCACTATTTCAGTTGTTTTGGTCTTTGTGATGATAATTTTCAAAGACTTTAGAGCTGGAAACAGGAAAGAGCTGGAAGCTACTGTGCAAATAGAAAGCTGCACTCTAATCACTATTACTGAAATGTGGTGGTATGAATTGCATGACTGGAGGGCTGCCATGAGTGGCTGTAAACTGTTCAAAAGGGACAGGCAAGAAAGAGGTAGTAGACATTACAAAGAAATTATTTACCATGAGGGTGGTGAGGCACTGGAACAGGTTGCCCAGAGAAGCTGTGGATGCTCCAACATTGAAAGGCTGGGTTAGATGGGGCTGGGTTAGATGGGGCTGTAAGCAACCTGATCCAGTGAAAAATGTCACTGCCCACAGGACATTGGATTAAATGATCTTTTAAGGTCCCTTCCAACCCTTTAGTGTTCCTGTATTTCCCTCAGAATATGTGCCATGGATCAGCTGCTCTCTTTTGGTATCGGAAGTTAAATTGTCAATGAACTATGCATGCTCCAGGGCATCAACCTTTAATTTCATATGGCTGAGGCAGAGGCACTTTTTCTCTTCACCAACCTGTCAATGTTTGGCGCTTAGCTCCTGGAAGGGCTGGTAACAAACTGGGAGATTATAAAGGCTTACCTCACCTCAGTTCTTTACTCTGTAACTATGAGTCAGCAGCCTCTACATCTCCCAAATTTCTCAGCTCCTGGGGAAAAAAAAAAAAAAAAGCCCTGCTGACATTGCAATGTCCAGCACAGTTAACGGCCTCAGGACTGAGAGTAAACCAGTCTATTCTAGAGCCAATCTGCAGGTATCCTGTGCAATTCACTGCAAGGTACCATGCCTTAAGGAATAGATATGTGGTGTATAGCCAAAAAGGTGAAACAGGCTGTGCCTTAACATCATACTGTGGCTGACACTGCTCAAATAAAATCCTGCCATAAAGTAATTTATTCACAGTTTTTGTAATCTCAATGACTAAATAGGGAACAGATATGCAATTTATGCAACAGAAAGAATGGAGGTTGAACAAATTCTGTGGAACAGAATTTCACTTGAAATTGTTAATTAAGCTTCAAGTACCAAGGTAGGACAACAGATGAAGTACTGTGGAAGGAGCCTGGTTTACTGCAGAAGGCTTTTGTTTCACAGGGCAGGGACACACAACCTGGGTATGTGGGTACCATCTCTTAATATAATCTGATAGCTCCTTTTTGCACAGCAGGAGGAGGCGTTTGGTAACTTTTGTGTATCACTGCGAAATATCTTTGATACATGTATCTTTAGCACACATTTTTAAACAAAGGGATCCCTTCCATATCATGTTGGTAATAGCTGCATAATTCTCTGTCCTCAGTGTGAAAAAGTCTGTTACTTCCTTGGATATATTTATGGCTCCCTGATGCATCTTGCATTTCTACCTTCTATTGGTAACTTCTGTGTGCTCAGAAAATGTTTGACAAGGGAGAAAGCTGAGGATTTGGTCACCGAGGCTTTTGTTAGACCAATACAGTTATCACTGGTTCTCTTATCACACAAATGAAAAGTAATATTTTAGAATCCATTCAATAAATCCTTTGTTCTTCATGACTTTTTGAAACCTTATGAAGGCTGGCAGAAGCTGCAGAAATTCAAGTAATAAAATTATCACAATATTTTAAGAAGAACACAAGTACAAGTCTCCAGCTGAGTTCTGAACAAGCTTCAGATTGCACAGAGAAGGAGGAAATAAAAGAAATTGAGAGAAATGTGACCATTATGACAAAAAAGAATTCCTGTATTGCTTTGGCTGGTCAAACACATATATATGAAGAACTTACCTTGTGGTCTCTTAGTAACATTGATAACATCAAAGGATAAAAGGCAAAAAAAGGTGTCATTCCAGATAAGGAAGTCTGATTTCTGAACTGTCAGCCACAAGCTGAGGAGCTGCTTGATTACTGTGTCAGACTATTAGGCTCTAAGAAAGCATTAGTAGCTATAAAATTTTTCTTTACTGAGGTCTTTCTTAACCAGGAGTGTGAGAGCTTTCCGATATTCCTTCTTTAGGCAATAGTTTTCCCAAGAGCTACATGTCTACATCTTCCACTAATGTAATTGCAGTGGCAGAGTTTGACAGTTTTCAATGGCTGCCAGTTCCTGGCTCTAGATTTCTCCAGTTTTACAATCTGTGCTCAGATTTCTTCATCGTGCTTAAATACTGAATTTTTAAGACCAATTCTAAAAGCTGGAACAGTAATGTAAATCTTAAATTTCTTATGGACAACAAAATGTTCAAGATGAAGAATGAATATTTGGCAGTAGAAAAAGGGGGGATAGAAACAGGGAAGGCATTTTTGGAAGCAGGATTTGCTCTTCTCATTAATGATATAAGATACTTTATTTTCTTTTAATTTAATGTGCATACTTGGGGATACACTAAAGTTTGAATCATTATTCTGGATTTTCCTTTCATTATCCTACTTACAGAAAACAAATTGCATACTGCAGCTCCTTAAAACTTTCAGCTATGTTACTGAACACAAATTGCTGTGAAGACAACCTCATATGTGTTACACAAACATGACTGAAGACTTTGTCTCAGATTCTAAGAACTGGAGAAAGACATGGAGAAAACTACTTGTATTTCTGCTTGCCTATATGACAGAAAATAATTACAGAAGAAATTTGACTGAGGATCTGCAAGTCATTAGAGGTCTCAAATAGCTTGATGCAATACCTAGGTTCAGTATAAGGCTTGTATTTTGCAGAATTCTCATAGAAGGATGTGTAAGTTTGAGTACTCCCTCCACTGTTCCTTCTGTCCCTTAATCACAAGGGAAAAACAATCATCCTCATAATATATTTTTCTTGTTGCTAGATGTCCTCCAACCTGCTGTTGGGATTGATGACTCAGATGTTCTCAGTCCTGAACCCAAAGTTTTCCTTAGGTGTTGAAGAAACATTTTGTAGCTAATCCTGGAAGTATTGTAGGGAAGAAAAAAAATAAAAAATAAAAAAGAAAGTTTTAGTTCAAGGAAGGGGAGTTTTATGAAAAATAAACCAACTGAAACAGGAGTTAGAGGATCAGACTACATAACCAGAATGGCCTTATGGTCACTTTCAGAAAACAAAATATGTGACCTGTCACATCAATATATAGAACATTTTATAATCCCACTGCATGCACCAGGCACCTCCAAGAGACAGCTTGTCACACGAAAACGTACCTTGAGGTTCACCAGTCTTTCAGAAACTAAACTAGAGATTCGCCTGTGTTTTAGATCAGGCAGTTCTTCGCTTGCTTGGTAGTGAAATGCCAAGGAGGAATGTGTGCCGGCACACCAGTACTCCAGGCCAAGCCCGGTCCTGATTTAAGACACTGAAACCTCCTATAAAGTGATTCAATTAAACTGGGAGAATTACAAAAAGCAAGTATTTCACCCCCAGCCTCACTACTAACTCAATAAAGGTATCAGACAAACCCAAACGCTGCATTCATTTCCCATCCATGAGATTTGCCTTCAGATTAGCCCTTCTAGTCCTGCCTCGCCATCGCACTCTGCCATCAAACTTTTCTGACAATCTGGGACTCCAAGTCTCTTCCCTATTGCGTTTCTTTGCTGAGGGCTTCACCTGTGTTTCGCACCGCTCTCTTGCTGGCGCCCAGCCCGTGCCGCGCGTTCGGGCGGGGAGGGCCGAGCGGGGCTGGGAAGGAGAGCGCGGCCTGGCGCCCGGGGCCTTCTCGCCCCACAGGTGGTGCAGGCAGCGCGGCCCGGGGGGCGCCCGGGGAGGGGCCGGCGGAAAGCACCTCCTTCCCCCCTTCCCCCGGCTCCCTCCGCGGCTGCCCCCTGACCTGCCCTCCGCACTGCCCCGCTTTCCCCTCCCCGAACACGGCGGCGAGACAGGAAGAGCCGGCCCCCTCGCCGCTCCCCACCCCGGCCCCCTGCCGCCTGGCACGGTGAAGGCGGAGCGTCCCTGCCCGGGGGACGGCCCGAGTCGCCGGCTGCCCTTTCACCCCGCCCTCCACCTGCTCGCCGCTTTGTTTGGGAACAGCGCTCGGGGGGAGGCGCGGCCGCCCCTGCGTGTGGTGGGTTGGGGGTGGCACGGCCCCGGGGTGACTCGGGGCTCACGGACGTTCTCGCCGCTGCCTTTGTCTGGCGGCCGGCCCAGGGCTGCTCCCCTCTCCCCCCTCCTCCTCGGCCGGGGGATCGCGCTGCGGGGCTGCGGCTCTCTGGGAGGGGCGAGCGGCTGCCCCGCTGGTGGAACGCGGGTTTCGCCCTCTTTAGGAGACGAAGGGGAGGCGGGGGCGCCTCTCTCCCCGCCGCGCTCCTCCCAGCGCCCCGCGTTGCTCGGCGGCGTTTGCCCCGCCGCCAAGTTGCCACAAGTTGGAGCCGCCCCCCTGCCGCCGGGCTCCGGCCTCGGCGTGAGACAATACCGCGGGCTGCGGGGGAGGAGGAGGAGGGGGCGGGCGGAGCAGCCCTCTCTCGCTGCCGATGGGGCCGGGCCGGCCGGCGCTGCGGGGCGGGTAGGTGGCTCCGCGGGCGGCCGCCGGCTGGCGCGCACCGGGGAGCGGCCGGCAGAGGCGAGCCAGACCCGGCGCTCCATGGAGGACTTGGGGCTGCGGGGCGGGCGGGAGCGGCTGACTATCGGCGACCCGCGGCTCGGCGCCGGGCTGGTGGAACCGGGGCCCGTGATGCTGATGGTGGAGCAGCGGGCAGCTGAGGGCTACAGGCTGGTGGAGGTGCAGCTGACCGGTGGGGCTCCCTGGGGCTTCACGGTGAAGGGCGGACGGGAACACGGGGAGCCCCTCATCATCACCAAGGTGAGCGGCGCCGGGGCGGGAGGGAGGTGGGTCCGGCCGGCTCCATTTTGCCGTGCCCGGGGCGGTGACAGCCCGGCCGCGCCGCCTGCCCGCAGCCCGGGGCGCAGGTACCGCGGGGCAGCGCGCCCAGCGCAGGTGCCGCCGGGCCGGCTCCCTCCGGCGCTGCTCGGGGCCGCCGCCTGCCCCCGGGGAGCCGTGCCGGAGGGTGCGGGGCTCATCCCAGCGGCTCGGGGGGCAACAGGTAGCTGGGGGCAGGCAGCCTGGCGGCTCCGAGCTGCTACTTCTGGCCCCTCGTACGCCCCAGTAAAAAGCCGGCGCCGGCGTTGTGGGTGCTGGTAGCTGGCTGGGGGACCCGAAACCCGGTGCTGGGCTGTTCCCTCCCTCTCTTCGCTCCGGGCTTCTGGCGCAGGAGGGTATGGGGACTGAAACTCCCGGCTCCGAGGCTGAGTTTTCTCCGCTGCCGTTGCACTTGCAAATTCTAAGTAATTAGGGTTGCCTTTTGTTTGTCCCTTCTTCCTTAAACAAAAAGGTCTTGTGGATAGTGACCAAATCCATGCACTGAAGACGGGGGGAGGGGGACGTGCTTGGGTATATATGCACTTTCTGGTTGCCTTCTTTTTTTTTCTCTTTTGGTTTTTAGTTTTAGTCCTTCTGTACTCACAGCTTTAATCTCAGTGTATTGGACATGAGTTTAAAAAGTGCAACACGTTTTCTTGAAAATGTTTTTCATCTGGATGTGTTTTGACTTAAGAGCTCCCATTCTCAGTAATTGTTGGGTTTTGCAGTTAAGACAGCTTTCATGTTACACAGTGAAAGTACATTAAAATAGATCCATATGTTGTAGTAAAAAAAAAAATCACATTAGCAAAGCACATTTTGCTCAGGATCTGTCAGAAAGTTGTATATATGCTTTTGTTTACAAGTCTTCTGGACTCTGCCTGTTCCCGTTTTGAAAGTGCCAGAGAGTGTCAGAGGTCATTATCCACAGCAGAAATTATTCTAATCTTATTTTTCAGCTGATTTTGTTGTGAGTTTTCTAGTTGGTTCTCTTCTCCTACCCTTGAAACAACTGTGTTATGAATATTCCAAGTTAGGGCTTTTCAAACCATCTGTTTCTAGATCACTTCCTTAGTGCTGTTTGTCAAGGAACAACAGTGAGTGTCAGATGTATATGCTGAAAAATGACTGCAAGTCTGTTGGCCGCTTACCAGTGTCCTCAATTACAGAATAGCAAACCCGGGAGCATTTGAGGAAAGGGGAAAAGAGCTATTTTACTATGTATGTACTAGCTATTAAGTGCCAATTCAAATAATTCCACCTTTCTGGTAATGGCTAATAAGTGCTACATCTAAAGACTGATCAGCGATACTTATTCATAATGTTACCTAGGTATTAAGTAACAGGCTTAGGTATTTGTGGCATGAGGATGTGGCTGTGGTATGTGGAGAGAAGTGGCTGTGCCTGGGAACCTTTTAAACTGGGTCTGTTGCAAGGGAATAATTAAATAGAACCACAGCTGTGCTGCTGTGTGGAAGAGAAATCTGGGTCCATCCGTACAGACCTAGAAATAAGAGAGAACTTGAGTCCTTGAGTTTAAATTTTGGAGTGTATTTTCATTTGCCATTGTTGGATACAATGGTATAGAACTAGTTTTGAAACCAGGGACTGGAACTTGTGCACTCAGGACTACAGTTCTTTAGCTGCAAAATTTTCCATCTTGGTTTGGTCCACCCAGCATGGTGTTTTGCTTTTTACTGTGCTGCTTCTAGTGGTGGAAAGCTACTGGGAAGAAGAATTTAATACCGAGTGGTTAAAACAGTCCCTCCTTTCAAGAGGTGTAAAGTTTGTCTCTTCTCAGCTGAAGAGAGAAAGCCCTGAACTTGAGTGACCTTGTTCTTGAGTGGGGTTCACTGGGCTGCTGTGGGTGAGGGAGATGCCATTTCACCTGCGCTTCTCGCTCTGTGGCGTGTCCTTCCTTCTCAGGTAGACTCAGACTGAGGCTGGTCAGTGAGAGACCCGAGAAAAGCCAGTGGACTAAATCCTTCAGGACACCTGTGGAAACACTCCAGGGTTTGTGGATTCAAACTGTGCTTAAGCAATAGCTGGCCATGAAGCTCTGTCTCACTCTAGTCCAGAGCATCTCTGGGGAAGTGAGGGTGGATGACGACAACTGCCAACTCTGAGAGGAATGTGACAAGGTGTGAATGGAGTCTCAGATAGCAGCTGCTTAAGGGGGATTTCTAAAATTCTGCCTGTCTCTGTTTTTACAGACTCAAAAGCAAGATCACCCTTTGAAGAAAGTTGCACCTTTATGTAAATGCTAGGAAGTCTGTGTGTGTAAATATTTCCTGCTTTCCTTAGCATGTATGGCACAACTGCCAGAGAAGTAGCACCAAAAAATACTGTAATTGAAAAATTCATGAGGAAGTGTATGTTGCTCACTTTTCAGCACTTTCTATATAATACACCTCTCCGTTTTTCTGGTTGTGTGACTATTTCACTTCCTGATAGGAAGGGAAATTTTTTTGTTACAGGTATCATAGGGAGAGTCATGGGCAAATACTAGCTGCGAGTACTTTTTAGGAATTTTTTAGCTGGAAATTAGGTGAATTAAAACAAGAGTGTCCTTTGATCCACCAAAATGCCAATAATCAGAGTAGGGAAGGCATGCTAGAGGAGAAAATTTGTCCAGCCTTACCAAGGATATAAGTGTGTGCTCAGCTGCTGGAGTTTTGTCTGTGCTCACTGCAGCAAGGTTGCACTGGATGACCTTTAAAGGTCCCTTCCAACCCAAACCATTCAGTGATTGATGCTGTGAGGGAAGTGCTTTTCCCCGGGAGAGGTCAGTGCACAGTCATGCTGCTGGTGCCCAGCACTGGGGCCAGCCCTTGTGGGGTGGCAGGCTTCCCCATTTCACAGCAGCATGTCTTTCTGTAACTGAAACAAGACTTGGAGAAATAGTCTAGAGATAGAACCAGGTAGGCAAAGTATCAAGTTCACCTGCCAGGCGCAAGCTTTTTTTTTTTTTTTTTCCTCCCCCCTAGCTCTTTTTGTTATTGCTGCAATAGGCACAGAGAAAAATGGTGCATGACACAGCTTGCTTGATCTTTGAGCATAGCTGGTCTTCTAAAACTTGCCCCACCCACGTGCAAATGGTGTTGCTAATATTTGAGAAAAAGGTCTTTTAGCATTGTCACTGTGTTGCATACTATTATTTTTTAATGTCCCTTTAAAAAAATGCTTTGCATTTTTTCTGATCTCTGCATGTGTGTGTGATAACATTCCAAAAAAAATTGCCCAAAGGCAGCTTGTTCTTGCCTAATTTGACATCTTGAAAGAAAGGACTTGCTTTTTATAACAACATGTATATTTCAACAGAAGGTGAAATGAGAACTTTGAGAACATTAATTAGAAGTCTCACAAGCCTCAGTTTGTATTTTCCTCTTTTTTGAAGAAACAACATCTGAAGAGGGAGATCTTACTGGAAATAATAAAAATGAAAAGTTAGAGTGCTCAGGTGGGAATCTCATGAAAATCTCCCATAGCTGCATTATCTTGATTACTTTTACTTTAAAAGTGCTCTTATCTGAGATGCCCAGCTTGTAGTGTCAATCATACTATTGATTGTGGGTGGTGGATAGAAAGTCATTTCACTTCCCGTACGAAAAATATGCTTAGGAACTCTGAAGTTGTTCTGCAGTCAGCTTTATCCATATTATATTAATAAATATGAGAACATTCTAGTTTATGCAGTTCAAGAAAGATTGATGTATTGCTTAAATAAATTTCTTTTTAGTATCAGCTTTACAAGAGCCTACAGCTATACCTCCTCAAGCTATGATCTCATTGCAGTCTAATCAAGGCTGGGCTTGGCTGGCATTTCAGCAAGATTTCCAAGTGAAACCTGGACTGTTGCAAGAAGTTTTGTTGTTGATTTAGTAGATAGAGTTTTTGTCTCCTGAATCAGTGCTGAATTCATGCCCCAGCTGGAGGTGCTGTCTTTTAAAAAGGAGTATCAGACAGACTCAGAACTTTTCTTTATTCCACTGTGCTTTCCTAATGTGCTCCTGTCTATGGTTAGGTGTGAATTGTAATTTGTTTAACTTAGCAATCATTTAAATCGTATAAAGAAACGTTTCCCTATTAATTGGCTGCAAGACTTCTCCATGTGACTTGTATTAATTTGTTATTTCAGTAGTAAGTGATTACTGGTTTAGTTAGTTAGATAATTCTTTATTCCTTGCCCTTAAATGTGTGACTAAAAGCAATTACTTGCATTGCCATACTGCAAGAATATTTTGGGGGGGGGAAGAGCTTTAATGGTGCTGTATACAAATGAATAATTTAAAAAAAAGACATAATCAGGCACAAATACCAGTTTCTTCCCTCAAGTTAGGTGTTTTAGGTGAGCTGCATTGTTCACAGACATTAACAATTCTTATACTTGGCTGTGAAGCTTGATGTCCAAAAAACCAGCATGTAGCAGTAATCCTGTGAGATTTCTGACCGCTTCAACATAAATGCATCCATTTGTGTAAGTAGCTGATTTATAAGTTCTTAGGAGGCATTGTACTGTGGCCAAGAAAGAATTCTAACCTAGGTCTCCATACCCCAACAAATTTCATTCGCTTAGTTTAGTTCTAGAAAGATAGTACATGGAGGACTATTCATTCTGTTTTCTATTAATTTTGTCATGGTCGTCAAATCCAGGCAAAATTACTGACCTGTATGGATCAGAATTCTAATGGATACATTAATGAGCAATTTTAAAAGAATGTATCAGATCATGTTCTGTGTTTCTTTTGAAACCTTCGTTCAACTTCTTATCTTGTAAGAGGGGCTTATGGTCTGAGTTGAACCTCCTTGTGTTGTTAAATTTGATAGCTGAGAAATGTTAGGAAATGTGTATACATCAAAATGAATGTTTTAGGCTTGAAATAGTACCATGTAGCTATTTATATCTTTTCCCCTGCCAAATATGTTTAAAATTGGGCTTTTATCAATGCCGTAGAGACTGTTCTAAGTGGTGTTTTTCTTAGAGTCTGGTTGTTAGATCTCAGGTTTCTATTATTGGAAGAGAGGGGTTGGCTTGCTTGGATGCAGGAAGATTTTATTGATGAAGGTGAACCAATTGATGAAGGGAATGCTCTCAATTCTAGTGCTTTAATGGCTGTTGAATGACCTCTTTATTATGACTGTTAATTTACTGGCAGAATGAAGCCCACCATCCTCACATGTGGTGTAAATGAGCTGTCTGTGGAAGTATGAAGCTTGAGAGGGTGGATTTGCAGTTTGGGGATTTTAACAGTTGAAATGGCACCAATTTTGGAATCTGCATTTAAAAGTTATCTTGGAAATTGCCACATGTGATCTAAAAACTGTGTAAGGAGTTGAAATTAAAGGATGGGTTAAAGGCTTGTGACTCAAGAAGTCTCGAGTCAGTTGAGTTAATTGCTTATCAGTCAACAGTGTGAGAGTGGGCTTTAATGGTGTGTGTGCTTGCAGTACTGAAACTCAACCTTCCTTTGTGCATTTCACACTACATTTGAAGAGAAGAATCTTCCAGAGGACTCAGAGTGCTCTTGTTTAAAATCAGAACTAAGAAACTTACTTAAAATCAGAGAACTTCTAATTTTTGGAAATACTGGTTGCTTCGAAATTGTTTTTATCTCCTCTGCATTTCCCTCTTTCAGCTACTTGGGCAAAAACTGTCAAATTTATCATCATTTTTTTAGTTTAAAAGAAAACACAAACAAAATCATTCATGTCTGTGGAGTCTGCCAGATGAATTGGTATGTTTTGTGGGAATAGTTACTGCAACAGGAGTGAAACAGCTGGATTGACTGAATATTTATTAGTTTGGTCGGCTTAAAGGACAATTTAAACTTCTCTGGTTGTTAGTTCATACTTATGTTAGTTTGTTCTTTTCAGTATGAATTTTGGATTCTATCACAGGCATTAACATGAAAATAAAAGATCTGCAAGACACCTCTAGTTATTGGTTGCTGTTGTCAGAGGTTTGCAGTTTATTATCTACATATCCATCATGTTTATGGTTTTGTTTGTTTCTTTAAGAGGAAAAACAGTGTGGGTATGTGTGGTGTTTATGCATATGCTACATGTGCTTTACTCAATGGACTGTATTTATTTTTATCTTCAGACCTTGATTCATTGTATGTTCTCTTGCTTAATAAGTATTTAAAGCATGGGAATGTGGAAAGAATAAGGGAAATGGGAAGTGAAACGTGGTCATGAACAGATTAGAGGAAACAACTGTTTAGTAGTCACAAAGCCAGTATTTTATTGTATTTGAGCTTCTTTCTTCTCAAAAAAAGCCATTTGTATTTCGTCTTCCTATGCATTTGTAATCTATACATTGAATACCTGATATGTATATGGATCTAGTTCTGTGGGTCAGTTTGTTATAGAAATTGGAGACAGGTCCTAGACATTAAGGAGATTTTTTTTTTTTTTTTTAACTTGCTGTGCATTTAAGAGATACAGTGCATGACGATTTTCACAGGTAAAGTAAAAATTGATACAGTTACACTGCGGCTTCATTTAATCTATGAGAACTTGCTTTCTGCTCTCTATTTTAAACCTATTTGATATTGATGCCTCTCTATAAAACTTAATGTAATTCTGGACTTTCGGGTTTGGGTTTGTATTTTGGTAGGCTTTTGGTGGGGGGATGTGTGTGTTTGCTTATCTGTAAGATAAGAAAGAATCTTGGAAGCTTTCTAATTCCCCATAGCATAACATTTTCAGTTTCTTAAATGTTATGCAGCAGGTATGCTGTGCTCTCCTCATCCCCCCATACCCTGCCAAGAATATTATTGCTAATCTGTTGGGAATTATTTGGAGTTGTAATTTTTGTACTACTTCTAGCTTCACAGATATGGTCATATACAAGCAAGATGGAATGCAAAGTTTATGGAATGGGTAACTGAATGTTTTGTGTTTAAATGTGTCATTCATTCAGTGACAGGAGTAGTGTACAAAGTTTTGAACTGGAATCAGTTTTCAAAAATCAACTTGATGAACTTGTGAATGTGTTTGTACCCTCAATGTATGTTTTGTCAAGGAGCAGACTTCTGCTGGTGTTCATCTGGGCTTAAGAGGAATGTTTGATAAAAGCAGATAGTTTTGGAAAGTGTTTTGTCATATTTAGATTAGACAGGACTTCGGTGCTCTGAACTGCTTTCTGAAGGTGCCTATCATTTGCTGTCAACTGTGTGAGAAGCTGAGGGAACCTGTGGTTTGTCAGCACATATGCCTAGATGCTTACATGAATACCTGTAAGATGAAATATTATTGAGCAAGATTGTCTCTGTATTTACAGTATGTGTGCCTATACCTAAAATATTTTTAACAGTTTTATTTCTCTGATTGTTTCTGAGTGTAGCTTTTCAGTTTGGTTTATCAAGCTGATCAGGGGAGAGTTGTAGCCTACCAAGGACAACAATATTTATGAATTCAGGAGAGAATTTCCTTCCCCTCTCCATGAATCAATACAGTATTAGCGTTCAGTCTCTGATTAATTCAGGGCATTCTTGGTAAGCACAGATCTCTTATTGCAGATAAGAGAATGGCATCTGCCACATAACAAATTTTTATGGAGTCTTTTTAGTGGCCTTTGTGTGTATCTGAAGGCCATTGTGGTGTGCTGAACTCCCCCAGGCAGAAAGAGCCAACTGGTAAATGCTGGAAATGCAACACATTGCAGCTTTGAGAAACCGAAGAGCTTTTGTCAGGTACACAATTCTTGGGTTGACTCTATGAGCAGAAACAGATGGAGTTGAGTGTTTGATGATAGAAAAGAGATGGTTATTTCAAAGTTCCTCTGAACCCTGATGAAATGCCAAAATCTACTGAAAGCTTTGAGCTGTTTAGTCAAAAGCTCAGTAGTGTTGGCACTGAGGGGAATGCCTCACATCCTGCCCCTGTACTTCTCCTACCTCACCCTGCATAGAAAGGGAGGCTTCCCCTCTGCCACCAGCCCTTTCTCCCCGTTTAAATCTGTCCATTTCTAATTTGTTAGATTCTTTGAAATGTTTAAATTCCTCTTACTTAGCCACATCTATCAACTGATATATGAGCTAGGAAATACATTGTCATGTCTCTTAGATACAGATTTTCTGAAGAACTGTACTTAGTAATGAGGGTTTTTTAAAAGGTATAGAGTAGCCTGTTTTTCAAGGTGGCAAAAGAATGGGTGGAACAAATCTCAGTGTCTGAAAGCTAGAAATAGGTAACATAGTAGGGAAATCTACTGCAGTGCATGGGGGGCTGCATCCTCTTGGATAGCTAGCAACAGTGCAGGTTCATCCATTCTTGCAGTCATTTCTCTTGCTGAATGACCTTTCAGAAGGAAATGAATCATGATCGAGGGTGTTCTTATGATTGTGGGTGGCCTTATTGGATCTTTTCTTTGCTCCACACTCTTTGCTGTTCTGTCCATCATGTTTCTAAGATCTAGACCATTTCTGTACTGTACTCACAGTACAGAAAATACTCTAGTCTTTTGCTGTGTCATTTTTGTCATCTACAACAGCAGGATGTTCAATGTTCTGGTAATAGCAGAGAGACATCTCTTGAGAGTTATCTCTGAGCAGTTTGGCAGAGTCTGAGAATGCTTTTGCTGATGTGTGAAGGTGAATTCAGTTTGGTTTTGTGGAAACTGTAGCATAACTACTGAAACTAAGACACCTTTTTTTTTTTAAATGGAAATGCATTAACTTCATTCTAAAAGTAGTACCTTGATTGTTTCTTTGTTTTTGTTTTTTTTTAATGGAAAAAGATCCATGTATTAGTGAAACTTACTTGAAAAAATACCCAGGGGCTTTTAAAATGGCTAGACATTTTAATTTTAGAGTAACAAGTTCTTTGTCTTCAATCCTTTTATTATATTCTCTCTGTAATGGACTTGCAGTCAAGTCTGGATAGCTGAAGGAGGGAAGGATCTGTCGATGGGGAGAGTGACAGGACAGTAAATTTGTTTAGAAGTGATGCACACATACCTACTGCTCTACTTGAAATGGCAGTTTCAGTACTTTTCCTCTTCAGTAAAATACGTGATTGTTCTCAGAAAACCTTCACAAAGCTATGCAAACAGATTATTTTGGATTTTTTTTCTCTCTTGAGATAAAACATACTTCGTTACACAGTTGCTTTGAAAGCTTCCAACATAAATTATTAAATAAAGCAGTGTCTCCCAGTTTCCCAAATACATATAAACTAGTCAGCATTTTTTAGGAAATAAGCTTCTGATTTGGTTCAGTAAATACTGTAAAAGGTTACTGTTTGGGGATAGCAATACTTGATTTGGAAGCTGTGTATTTTTCAGTAAAATACTCTTAGTATTTAGGATAGTATCACAGAAACATGACTTAATGATAAAGGAAGTGAAATGCTTCCTACACAGTGTCAGTTAGTCATCACTGTGTTAATTTTCTTAAACAAATTACATGCAAAAATGAGTTTGTGGGTGTCTAGCTGGCTGATATCTGATGTAGTGAATTATCCGACTCTTGATGAGTATTTGGATTCTGGATAATGCAATAATTACAGTATTGTAAATTGCTTTCTTTTCTCTACAAATACATCCTTTTGACCCAGAAAAAAGCAGAACATCAGATTCTCAGCAAAAGCATTTGCAGTTGTCTTTTTTTTTTTTTTCTATGGAATAGCAAAGCATCCATTCAAGCCATTTCAAGCCATTCTTTCAAGTAAAAGAAAGATGCAAATATACTATGTTGACATAAAGTAGTGTTTTAATGGGTGTTTATATGTGGACAGAATTTTAGGGTAACAGGGAAAACTTGAAGCTTCTATTAAACATAATTAATGTTTAGAATAGTTAATTCAAGATTTAAGAGAACTGTATACTTTAAAAAACAGCTTTTATAAACTGTAATCTGTTTCTTACATTAGTATTTTGGTCAAATGCCTTTATTTCTTAATAGAAAGACTCAGGTAAAATGAAAAAACAGTGTCTTGTTCTGAGGCTGGAAGATACGATATAAATACTGGATTCTCTTAAATGCAACTCTCATGTCATAATGCTTTTTCTGAATTCCAAAAAATTGGTAGAACACAACTTTTAAGCTCTGAGATAATTTTTTCTCCTTTTAAACTATGTATTCTTTGTATGTATAAGAACTTTTGTACTTCTTACTCTTTTTCCTTTATCCTGTTTTGTAAAAGATAAAACCCAACAATTTGCTCCCCTGCTTATAAAATGGAAAATACAGCGATATATTAGTAAAATAATTTTTTTTTCTAGTCTTTACCTTCTGGGAACTTTATGTTTTTCCTGACTTCTGGGGAAGATTGCTATCAGGAGCAGGGAGTAGGGCTGTGCCTTTTCTGACACCTTGGAGACCTGAGGAGTTTCTGTGATTACTCAATCTCTTGTTAGGGAGGGGTGTAAGACAAGTCTCTTGTTGGTCAACTGAATTTCTTCTGTCTGATTCAGGAAATCGTCATCTTAACAAATATTGTGGCCATGACCTGTTATGTCAAAGCTGTCTGTGATGGGAATATGCAAGTGAAGATGCATGTGGCTCTTTGGTGGTGATTTGCTTCCTCAAAGCCAATAATGGGTCTGAGTTGGCGAAGCTTCGACACAGAGCCCTGTCAGAAGCAAGGAACTGGAAATTTAGTGCATTGGAAACTGGGAGATCTAGTAAATTAATTACCTCTTTTGCCATGGGTTGCTTGTGTACCTCTGGGGAATTGCATGGCAGCTTTGCCTGTGGTGATGAATAGAGCTAACACTATTTCACGGAAGTCTGTTTCTCATGAAACAGACCTGATGCAGAAGGCTGAAATATTACAGAGACAAAGACTTTATAGTCTTTCTAGTAAGACCCAGAACACAAATATTTGAAAACCCAAGGGGTACACTGAGTCGTGTCAAAAAGCTATAGCTGTGAGATTCTGTAAATTTTTTTTTTCATGGCAGACACAAGCACAAAGTACTGTTTTATCTATAGTGTTCATCATAAATAATGTACTGAAGTGTACAGTTAGATCTCTGTTTACAAAATCGAGCCCACTACCTACCCAAAACGCACAGATGCTTTCGGTGCCTCAGAAAAGTAAAAGAGCTGAATGGAGTGAGGTGAGTCAGCACCTCAGTGTGAGGCAAAAAATCCCCCCAGAATGTGGACTACTTGTACAGTAGGTCAACCAGCAATTTGAAACATTTGTTGGTAATAAAATTTCATAAGGAAATATATTTTTGTAGCCAAAACACATCCTTGCTGACCACTTGAATTTCCTTCAATTTTCTGATGATTATGACCCAGTTACGCAGCTCTATAATAGAAAGGTACTGTCAGTGATGTGAAGATTGATGATGGTTTATGGTTCATCACTGTCTGAGGTGATAACACAGCATACAAATTTCTGCAGAATGAGGGGAGCATGTGCATGTTTTCTTCTAACTGCAGACCAAATAAAAAATTAAGTTTCTTTTTCTGCATGTTACTTGCACTAACTGGAGGCTACTGTCTATGTTGTGTCAATTGGTACAATCACCCTGCATTTTAACCTAAAGGTGTTGGGCTAGTGTAGGCTCCACCTTAAATCCAGTGCTGCAAACATCAAGTCTTTAGCAACCTGGTTTATTTTGCTGAAAGCTGACTGGGGAAATGTTGCATGAGCAATTTAATTATCCGATTAGAGGGAGTGGAGATGAGCAGCAGGGAGTGGCAACATCGTGGTGTACAGTCACATGCTCTGCAGTGACTTACAGGCTTTAGTCCAGCTGACTTCCAGTGAAAATTAAATTGAAATATGGAAATCATTTTGAAAATGCTTATCTCCTGGTTTCTAACTTTTGAATTTCCATTAACGAGCAGTCTGAATCTGCAATGTAGTCAGCCATCTTCTGAGGATCAAATGGACATAACTTATTAATATCAGAAAAAAAAAAATTTTTGCTTGTTTTAATTTTTTGCTACCAAAAAATACTTAACATTTGACTATCTAGGAGAGCATGTTTGCTAAATCAGCACTGAATTAAGTCATGACATACTATAGCTGGGTCTACATCTCTTATAGGTCTGCATCACCTATCTCTTTGCCTAAAACCTTGGAATGTTCTGGTACATTTGATTGATGCTGGCTGCAGTTTTTTTATGGCAAAGTTTTCTTCTGAGTTCTGGGGAGATTTCTATGAAGACTTTTTTGTGTGTCTTATTTTGATAATAAAATTGGTTGTATACCTTTCAATACCATACTGCTACTAATTACTACTTCTTAAAAATGTTTTTGAACTCCACACTGGGGTGTTTTTTTTTTTTTTTAAACTTTTCTGGTTTAATTAACGCTCTTAACTCTGGATGTCCCATCCCTAGGAGTGTTCAAGGCTAGGTTGGGTGCGTCTTTGAGCAATGTGGTCTAGTGAATGGTGTCCCTGCCCATGGCTGGGGGGTTGAAACTAGATGATCTTTAAGGTCCCTTCCAAACCAAACCATTCTATAATTCTGTTTGTCCATGAAATTTAGCATTAGCGTGTTATCCTGTATGGTTGTGAGGAATGTGGACTAGGGTTGTGCATGTGTCTTAATTAAAGAATTCTGAAATCATTCTACTGAGTGATTCGGTCTTTAAATTTTATATTCTTGTAGTAGTTTGGTTTTTTTTGGTTTTTTTTTTTTCGCTTTTACTTTTTGTTTGTTTTTTTTTGTTTGCTTGTTTTTAAGAGAAGGCAAAAGAAAAGTGGCATCCTAGTGCTGTCCATGTAATTTTATTAGCTGCACTGCATTTTCCAAACTAATTTTCCTGTGGGGTCAGCCTTAGAAGGTGAGTGCAGTACCTTCTGCACTGGGTTTAGATTTCTCCCTTGCCAAAGGAATATTTGGATTCAAGAACTTGGTCTCCAGGTTCTGGAGGGGGAGTGTGTTTTAATTTCCTCTTCTTTCTGGTGCTTGGGCCCAGACTTTTGTGAATTTTCTTTAACCCATTCGAGTGTTACCTCTTCTTATCCAAAGGTCTTTATCTTTCATCATTTTCCACATGAGTGATTCTGGATTCAATTAAAAAATCAAAATCTTCTTTTTTTACCAGTTTTTTTCACTATGCTATTTCTTTCCTTAGCTCCAAAGCTTGTTTTGCCTTTAAAGCCCTAAGCCTACAAAATGTTTAGCATGGAGGATCTTCTCTCAGGACTTGCAGTTGATTGAGACTTCTAATAGCTGAGCACTTTTAAAGGTCAAGTGACATAAGGCTTGACATTGTGGATGCTGTCTCATTACGACTTTTACTGAAGCAGGGGTCAATAGACTGTTTCAAATGTAGTTGCCAGTTTTACTTCTTAACAGAAGGATTTATTTTCCTAATTTTATTTCTTTCTTTGTTTTTTGGAACTGGGTTAAGCATTTCAGTTGAAATGTAAGAAAAATCAGTGTTTGAGTCTTACATGCACAGTGGAGAGTTTATGCCTAACTAATTGAAGTATGGCAAATTCATCAACCACTGAAAGAAAATATGATCTCATAATGAAAATATGATCTCATTGACCAACTTTGATTAGTGAAGCGGTTAATACCACCTGTGGTTAATTACTGAAATGGGTCTTGGAGTAAGATGAGGACACAAGATGACTTTTATAAAACCATGACTTAGCTACTACTTTATTAGGAAGGTGTAATATGTAAATAGGAGCAACAAAATGATGTCTGTACTTTCTGTACCATAAATTTAAATACAAATGAACAGGAACTCAAGAGCTTGCAGGAAGAGCAGTGATTTTTATGTTTTTGTAGTTGTATTTGAAGTTAATCAGTCTGTTTTTTTTTTTTATTCAAAGCCAGAGTACACATAACAAACTGTGACCTGAAGAAGTATCCTGTGAATTTTGGTACGCAAGAGAGTACATTGTTTTTCCTCTGTCTTTGTGACTTGTGCAGCTAAAACATCTAATCCAGCTTAATTTTGAAGACAAAAGCATCTAGCAAGGTTAGGGGGTGTTTTGTAGTGTTTGATGATAGTTGTCCAGGTGCTGATTAAATTTTAGTAAAGCACTAGAAAAATGTGTCTCCTTTCTGAGATATTCTGAGTTATTTCCCTTTCCGATTAGGCTGTGAGTTGAGGCAGAAGGATCATGATGTAGTAGTTAGGCATTTTAAACAGCAGAGCTAGCTTTAATGTACAGTGACAGAAAAGGAATTTTCCATTCTTGAGTACATATTGTTCAAAGCCTGCAGTTTAGGAAGGAAAGCAGGAACACCTTATGACCTCCAGCATATTCAGGGTTTTGGTTTTGAGGTTTTTTCCTTTAAAAAATGACTGTTCAAACGCATTTTGTTCTTATCTGATTTATGTTCACAGATCCATTTCCTGAACTGACCAAAAATCTGATGATGGATGCGAGTTCCTTCAAGGGTTTCAAAGTTGCATATTAAAATTAAATCTTGAAGTTCATAACCTTTGCTTACTGAGTGCTGGAGCTCAATCTCAGGGCAATGGGAAAAAACCTAAACCTGTAAACTGTGCCTCGGCTATGGCACTTCTTGTAATGCAGTGCAGGTTGTGCACATGAGATGGGGGATTCTGTTAGAAGGCAAGAAGAGATCAAGATTTTTAATGTGGAGTTTAAGATGCAGTGACATCAAAAAAAGAGGTTGTGGATATTACACCCAAGGTTGCAGTCACTATAAATTGGCAGGTTTTTTAATCTGGTGCATGAAAATTGACACAAGGTTCCAGTTTATTAAAAGTGTGTTGAAAATCTAGTATGGTGCTGGAGAACAGCTTAAATTACTTAAAAACTGACAATGTGTATTTTACTTACAGAAATTGAAATACAGACCAAAATTCAGTGCATTTTTAATATTAACAAACTTGAAGACTTGGCCATGTTTGAAATAATAGTATTAGTTTCTAACCTTTAAGCAGTATGTCATGGAACTTCGTTCTAATGTTTACTCTTGCTTGGTGGCTTCTTGTTGGTTTTTTTTTTTTTTTTAATTATTTTTAGAGATACTTGCTGGATGCAAAGCAAGTTACTGGCTCAGTGTCTCAGTGTCAATGTACCTGGAAAAAAGTTGATCAGAAATAAAGTTGGATTGTGAGCTCTTGGAGCCTTTTAGTATTTGGCCCGTTTATGGTTTCTGAAGAAACATAAGGTTTCTTCAGAAAGAAGGTACACTGGGAAAGAAAGGTACACTGGGATTCCAAACCAAAAAGCTTTGAGTTGTACAGTGGCAGAGTAAATTCTAGTAAATCATAGGATCTGTAATCTATTAAGTTGTTAATTAGTTACAGGGTAACTGAACAATGAAACTTTTGACTAATACCATTCAGGTTAAGTACGGGAAAAATGGGTTTTGTTTTGTATTACATTGTGTTTGCAGGATACTCAAATGAAAATATGTAGCATTGTTGGTAGTAAAACACAGCTTTGAATCCCTGTTTTTCCATGATCATAAGATTGTTTATATAAGATGTGAGATCAGGTCCTGCTCTGAAATAGTACAATATTTTCATTTATCAGTTAAAATCCAGATGATTTTTGAGATTATAGTGGATAGTGTTGGAATTTCTTCAGTTGTTCTTCATATTTTATCTCTATTTACTTTTTTTAAGGACAATAGGTGCTTCAGTAACTCTGGAAAAAAATACTGAGATTACTTAGATACAAGTTATAATTAAATGATTATGCTTAATGTCATATTCCTGTGGTTTTGAATATTGTATTTCCTGCTCAGTGATTCTTAGCCTTATCCTTAGTGTCATAGTAGTGTTTGGAGGTAAAGCTTTCTTTGTGGCCTTCTTTGTGGTGTAGAAAAATTCTTAAAACTGTCCATTCTTTTCATAAAAACCACCTTAGCAGTAAAATAAACTCCTTAAAATCTTTAGGGTTGAAACCAAAATTGTATTTACTTTTTAATTTGGATTCCCTACTTTTCTCATTTCTGTACTGTGGTTTTAATTCCTTCTCATATAGTTTGATGCAGTGTGTCTGATGGTGTGTAAATGTATCTGAATCAAAACTTGTTTTTAATGAAAACAAAACCCAAAAGATTGAACAGCCTGTTCTAGTGGAAGGTGTCTGGTCCCATGGCAGGAGGGCTGGAACTAGCCCTTTCCAACCCAAACCATTCTGTGATTTTTGTAATGTGGTGTGATGTGCTGTGGACTAGGTCAGTAAATGCTTATAAGTTCTTTGGTGCTAAGGATATAACAAGCCTCAGTGACTTACTTCTTCCAAGATACTCCTCTTGCTTGGGGTTGCTTTTGGGTGGAGACCGGAGGGTGTGCAGCAGCACTGAAGGTAATTATACAAGTTGACAATAGCAGCAATTTGTGGTTATCTCTGTGGCTGTATCAGTTTTGTGCTCGTAATTCTCACTAGGAAAACTTCCTACGGGAGGCTGCGTCACGCTGATGTATGGTCGCTCTGTTGTAACCTGGCTGGAGCCAGCTTGTGACTCCTTGAGCGTGGGACTTGTGTCAGGGCATAGTTTCTGGTTGCTTGGTAGTTTCAGAGGGAAAGATCTGCAGGAAATAAATGTGGGTAATACATTTGCAAATGTGATGAGCTCTTAACATGCACGTCATGAACAGTAATGATGTATTGGCTATCCCCACTGATGAGGAAAACATCTTGGTCTTGCCAATCAAAGGTTTTCATTAAGGGCTAGACATATTTTTTCCTGATTTGTTGCAGTCTCTGTATAATGATTGTTGCAGGAACATCTCTGTGTATTCTCAGAGAGCAGCTTCTAATTTGTTTCACATTTAAAATTTCATATATTTAGAGACAACCAGTATTCTCAGGTCTAAAAGAACATATGCTGGTGGTTCATAGAGGGAAAAAGTAGTTACAGGGTACTTCTGGAAAACTTAGGAGACCAGTAATTTCAGTTGAAGGTATGTTGCCTAGGAAGATTTCTGTTCATTTTGTTTAAGTGTGTGTTTATGGATTCACTGCAAGTAAGGAAAAAACTTGTGAATTATTTTTATTTAGTCACAAGTTCATGTAATTTTGTTTTGCCACAACTTGGCCTTGGTATTCTGAGCTTTTGCAAAAACTGAGTATTTGTCAGCTTTATTTAAGGATTGGAGTTACAATTTCCTCATGAAGCTTTAAACTTCTCAGCTGAAATTCTTTTATTTCATAGATGGTAACTGCTGGCGCTGGTAGAGTCTGTTGGTGATGAGCCTCTGACAGTATGCAGACAGTGATTCATCAACTGTCCAGTCCAAACCAGAGAGCCTGATCATTTAGCAGCGCTTTCCAGTCAGTAATATTTCCTTCTTGTTTTTAATAAATATAATAAAAAGCAATACAGATTTTTATCAATTCATGGCATTTTTCAAAAGCTGCTATTTGACTTTGGCTTGTAAGTACACTCAAAATAGTCTTAGTGCTCCACATGCAATGTTGCCATGAATGTCACAGGCTGATTGATACCACTCAGTTTAAGCATTTTTATATATTGCCTGTATTTATTTTCCTTTCTCATTCAATGTTTGTTCTTCAGAGTTAAACCTCTGGTTTTTTGTAGCTCCTTCATTTGAGATCGCTGTCCTATGAATATCTGTTATATAGATGCAGTTCTCCAGTACTGTTTTTCCAAACTTGTTTACTCTTGAAAACAACATCTGTTGCTCTTGACTATCACAATGTTGCTTAGAGACATCATGACCTCTTTCTGAAAATATCTTACCTGTAATTGTTGACAATATCCTGTACTGTCAAATCAAAACAGAAATTATTTTTTGTTCTTCTTGACTTGCTAACATGCATTTTGTAGTAGCTGCTGTACAGCCAGCTTAATGTACTCTGTGTTATAGATTGATTTCCTCCATCTTCCTCCTTAGCATTGTGAGACAGGGATATTGTCTGGGTGGGCATGTCTGCTGTATCTAGGAACATGAGGACAGCTGTGCTGAGTAGGGACGAAGTCTACTGGACCTAGTTTCCTGTTTGTGGAAGTAGCTGAGGAATAGTTCTGATATAATAACTGAGGAATAGTTCCAAGAAGCAAGAGAAGTATAATGTAATTTAAAAATTGTTATTTTGCCTTCTTTCTTTTACTTATGGTACAGTTTTTTAGTAGACAGAAAGGTAGGGGTGTCTGAATTATTTGTGTTTAAGTGAATTAGCAAATTCATGACAGGACAGATTTTTCTTTTTTTAAGCTCATTGTATTTTTTAACTTTTGTCTTCCTCAGTGTCTACTAGCAATGTTTCATACCCGCTTTTAAAAAAATGGTGCTATTTTACACAGGCTGTCTAATTTGCTTTGTTATATTTCTGAGAAATAACTGGCCATATCCATTTTGTGGTTTTATGATAGTGTGTTATAGTCTAATATAGAATTATTCTTCTTGCTGCATCTGTTCTGAGCTCAAGTCTGTCCTGAATAAGTTCTCTTCATGAAGATTTGGGGTCTGACCAGCCAGTTCTTCGCTCTTATGTTCTAAATTCTGCTGGATTCTAGTTTGAGTAGGATTGCAGGAAACTGTTGGTTTACAACAACATAGGGAATTGAAGGACACAGGACCATCGTGTGAGTGAAAAAGGGCAAGCCATTCCCTTTCTAGTAATTCCAGATGTTTTATTTACTTGTCTGATGGTGACCACTGAGTTGCTGTTTCCAGAGCACGGCAGAGCACATGATGCAAGTGATGATCTCTGGCATGCCCAGAGCTTGCTCGTGGGTCGTGTTTCTTATGTGTGGGTGTGTGGGGAGTTTTGTATGTGTGTTCCCTTATCTACAGTGGCTTTAAGCAATTCAGTTTTCATTGTATGGCTCTTTGCAGCCAGGGCAGTTTTGACTAATCCAGGTAGTCTTACATCATTGACAAACTTTGTTCATCCTCTTGCAGATCACTTTAAAAAAAAATTCCTAAAAACAGCATGAACAGAAACCATAACCAAAAACTCCCCAAACCAGAAAAAGTAACAGCACAGTCCATAGTATAGATTCTAGTGAGATGCTTTTGGTATCCTTTCAATATTGTGAAATGGCCTTTTCATTTCATTACCTTGTTTTCTCCTGCCTGGACTTTTAGAGAGGAATTATTTTAATCCCATGACAGCATAGTTCCTTGTAAAAGTTTTGGTAAGAAATACTGTAAAAAAGAAACCCTTTCTGGGGCAAAAAAACCCGTATAGTGTATTGTTCAGATAATTATTTCTGTAGAGTTGCAATGAATTTAACCTAACTACAAGCCAGAAGCCTGAAGAAATCACACTTTGCTGTTGCCTGCTAAGTTTTACAAATGCCAAATCTTCTGTAGTGGTTAAGTTGGTAAAAACTAGTAGTCACGTACTTGCCTTATTTTTCTCAGGGCTTTTGTGGGGCTGCTGTAGACGTTAATATATTGCCTTCATTTTGTGAAGTAGCAAGGTTGTTTTAAATGTGGGGTCACATTCTGCAGTAGGAATTACTTTAAAACATAGCCTGGTCTTGATTTGTTGAAGGTTGTGGTGGGTTTTTTTCCTCCCCCTGTTTTGTGCATCAGTTTGTGACTATTCTACTGATTCTTCATTTCACAAGAAATTACTCTGGTATATAGGAATTTCTAGGTTTGTCGCTGAAACTTTTTTTTCCTTAAAATTTTACAGAATGCTCCACTTAAATATTAGTGGCAAAGCAACATCTGGCTGAGTGTGTTTACCGCACATACATTGTTGTTCGGGATCTGCAGAGATTGTGAATGCAGATTTAAATTATTTATTTTGACTTCCCAGATCAAATACTGAGGCTCCTTTCTTGATCTCCAAAAGTCTCTAGTTCAGTTCTTGATATGTGTTAGAATAGCAGCATTGTGACTTTAAGTGAGCAGGAAAGACTGTATACAAAATGAAGTTGCATGGTCCTGTTGTTTTGTAGAGAATGACCTAAAATAAAACCTGTCTTGGAGTGTGAGTGATGGCTTTGTTCTCACAGACACCTGGCCGAAAGCAGATTTACAAGCAGCTGTATTTTCATTCTGTAAATGTTCCCATATCTTGTTTATAAGACATAAACCTAATCCATTTTATGATCAGAGATATTTGCCAGCAAAATTTGAGTATGCTTTACTTCGGGGTTTGGGGTTTTTTTGTGTGCGTAGTCTTATGTAATAATAAACCATAGCCTGTTATTTTTTTAATAAATTATTAAGTATTCTTTATTTCTTAATTGGATAATTGACCTTGTCTTTCAAGGAGGAAGCTGTCTCTCAGTAAAACAGTCCTATTTGTTGGACTCCTGTCCAACCAGTCCTGGATTTGTTGGACAGTCCTGTCCTAAAGGCTTTTTTCAGATCGTGTTCAGACTCTGAGGCTTGACATTTGGCTGGACCCAAACCTACTTGCATGTATTGATAATGCTTTCTGTGTTTCTTCAGTGTGTTAATTATCTGTCTGTGGTGTAGAATTTCTGGCTGTATTTGTTTGCTTTCATTTCTCTAAGTGCTTGGACAACATAATTCACTTATCTGGCATTGACTGGCTATGAACATCATTTGCTTTTCTCAGGCTCAGGGAAGCAACATGTCTTTTGTTCCCTTAAAGCCAGAGTTACAGTGTTGCTTCCCTTATTTCAAGAAGAGTTCTGAGCTCTGAGTGAGTTTTTTGAAATGACAAGCCTTTGCATAATTGGGGTTTTTTTCAAGGTAACTTGTGCCAAAATCGAGATTATTGGAAAAGAAGGGCATGTAAGGTTATGTTGTGAATTAGATTTTTCCCAAGCGCATGGATCCTGTTACAGGATTTGTTAAAAAACTCCACTTCTTTATTCGAATCTCATTTTGGCAAAAGAAACTTCAGTGTAAGATTCAGGCATTCTTTATAATTTCCTTTTTCTGTTATTTTGTCACACCCTTGTTCACTTAAATGAACTCAGCTGTGCTTAGGAGAAAATATCATTGCTACCAAGATACTGTGTGGGCTGGCTGATTGGAGAGTACAGCAGGCTGGCATCTTGGCTGAGCTGTGGGCTTGATTTGCTGTAAATGGGCTAATTAACCATCAGGTAGCACAGTGCTGTGTTTGTGTGCAGGGAAGCTACATAGGGGTAACCCTGAGCTGCTCACAGTTTTCTAGTTCTGTCCATTGATTTGTTGTAGTTCAATATAAGGAGGTAATAGTTGTGAAACAAAACTTGAAATAAAATGTAGAGAAATAAGCAAAACAATTGTTGTGAACTGCTCAGTTTGTGCTCAGCATTTCTGGATGTTTTTAAAATATTATACTAGCTCAGAGTTTTGTGGTTTGTTATTAAATAACTGAGAAGAGTTTTGTGAATTGTTCTGGAGAGTCTTAATAAAGAGGAATTGACAGAAGAGCTGTGCTTTTTAACGCTTTCATGCTGAGAGACTTAGCGAGCTGAATATTCTGGTGCTTTTGAAGAAAGAATAGAGCAGCAGTCTATTATTATGAGTGAGGTAAATTGAGCTGTCTTAAGGGTGTCATTATAAACCCACTATCTTTTGGTATTTGGTTTTTTTTTTTTCCTAGATGAAAGACAGAAAAAACTTTTCAAGAATTTTGTAGTTGTTGGACCTCTCTTGTGTAGCTGAGACAAGCACTAAAAATCTCATACCAGCAAAATTTGCATATCAGTCTGTTCATTAAAAGACAGCAGTTTGGTCTCCAGCCTTATCGTTCTACTATTTTGTACCATATGTAGCCAATTAAAAAAAAACAAGGTAAGAAAATACTGTTTGCTTTTTGTTCTATATAAATAAATGGAAGTGAGCACAATCGCAGCCAAAAGAAACATTCCTCTGTGATTGCAGCAAGGTTTGTCCAAAATAATAGGGTTTGTATTTTGCAAATGTTTGATTTAACATTTTGGGCTCTTTAATGTATGTGGGTGCATACCAGGCTAAGTGTAAAATTTCAAAATCCATTGGTGGAAGTCTTGTAAGACAGGACCACCTGCTGTGTTTTCTGGTCTGTTTCGATTGCTCTGTTACGCAAGTTCTTCTGCTGCAAGTTGAAGAAGGTGGAGGAGGCCACTTGGATAAAGTATTACTTGGCGTTGTTTATGTTGGTCACGGTTTTCCTCATTTGGGAGCAAAAAGTTTTGTACAGGTGACTTCCAAGTCTTTTGGATCCACAGAACGATGGATCCTTCTTTATGTGGATCCAGCCAACTGGGGTTTTGTGCATATTTGGTCTCATGTTTTAATGCTGAAGTAGATGTTGAGGCTGTGTATGAACCTAGCTGTATCACTCTAGCCATAGCTGGTTAATGAATATTCTTAAGAATAATAAATTCTTCAGACTTTGTAAGTGCATTTGTGTAAGTGCTCTTGCAGAAATAATGGGCACTTTGTTATGGGACTTTAGGTAATCCATGCAGAACTGTATGGTAAATGGTAATAATTTTGGCCAAAAACATCTGAGTCAGCATGGGAGGGTGCTGTGTTGAGTGAGAAACTTCCTTTCAAAAGACTTTTCTTGTACTGAGAGGACAGTAGTGGTCAGCAAACCTCTAGTTTTACAAACAACCTTGTGTACCTGTAGAAGAAAATACGATTTGTGAACGTAATCCAGATGATTTCATTGTCTCTCTACTTCAGTGTGTTTGTGGCTGTCAACTAAACCAAAAGCATAGTCAGATGAGAACCTCCAGAGTTCATAAGCAAAATTAGGTCTTATCCTTTGTCCAGTCCTTCTCTGTATAAGAAGGCCTCTCAAAACTTTGTAAGTACTGATAGAGGATGACTCATTGATGTTTGAGCCATTTAAAAAGCTTAGTTCTAGCAGCATTTCAAACAAAATCTGCCTCGAAGAGCTGTTCTTCAGGGTAAGGCGGTGCCAGTGTGGGAGAGCCAGAAATCATCCTGTGGGAACTGCTGCTTGCCCTCTTAGCCACAGTCAGTGCTGGGCAAATGCTATCAGTTGATGAAATTTGACCCTTACAAGATGTAGTGAGGAAATCATACTTTTGTATGTAGTAGATGTAGTGAGGAAAACAAAGTATTTAGATAAACCACAGGCAATTTAATGCCATTTCAGAGACAACTGAAATGTGTTCTGCCACCTGGGTCTGTCACTTACGTTGTAATGTCCTGGTAACAAAAGCACTGCGCTGAGCACTTAACAATGGAAAAGCAGTGGGTAAAGGGAGCATAAAACCTGTATGTAAGAAGCCCTGTAAATGTTGACTGTTAAGAATATTTTTAGGTTTAAACATCCTATTTTATCCAACTTTGAGCTGGATGCATGTAGGAATGATGGTTTGAGTAAATCCATCTTGAATCGAAAAAATTAATGGATCTAAATAAGAGACATCTTCAGTTTCCCCAAAGAAAGCAACTTTAGCTCATATTTTTTCACTCTGAAAATAATGCTGCCTAGTTAGACTGGATTTCTTCTGCAAGGTTAGTCAGAAAATACTCTAGTGGCTAACGATGTGGCTCAGTGCTAGGATGGGTGATTTAGAAGCCATTAGCTTGTGCATTCCTGGTTGGCTTTTCATAATTTTCATCACTGCTTATATTTAAAAATCTATCTGAAAATGGGTAACTAAAATTGAGATTATGTTGTCCGTGTTTCCCTAGCAGGAATGGAAGTGTTAATCTTTCAAACAGATAATTTTAGTTTAGTGTTTTGTTCCCCCCCCCCCCGCTATTTTTTCTATCTGTGTGTTTTTATTTTTCAGCTCTTAGCTGTAGTCAGTCCATGTCCTTTCTACCCCAGCCCCCAACTCCAACACTGAAATGGCTCAAGGTCAAGAATTTGGCTGTTAAAGGAAACTGTTTTGTTTTGCATTAAGATTAATGGAGCTTTAAACTAACTAGGAGAGAATTGTTCTGCTGAAATTGTTAAACACATCCACCCTTTTCAGCAGACAGGTTTTTGTCCTCAGTAGTGCTGGAAATAAGCTTTTAACAGATGGCACCAGCAGTAGGATATTCAGTGCAAGTGCATAATTCCATTTTTAAATGAAAGGTGAGATTGGATATGTGTAAATGTGGCAATCACAATTAAAACTCAAGTAAACCCTAGTCCCTAGTAGTGCTCAGTAGGAGATCATTCAGTTAGAAATAACCTAAAATTACACTCCTGTGCCTTTGTCCGTGTGTATGCTTTATGTTTGATTGCTCTAACAATGAGATACTTGGAAAGGTGAACCACGGTCAGTATGACTTGATGGAAACATGGAGAGAGAATGCAAGGAAGGGCCTCTGAGCCTTCCTTGTTGTCTATTAAAAAGATGTAATGGTTCCCACCTTTTGCTGTAAACATCTTCAGGAATCCTTTGGGGAGCAATACGGCAGCTGCTTAAGTAATTCTGGAACAGAAAAATCTCAAAGTAAAAATCAAGCAGAGGTGTTTTGTCAGCAGCATATTTTTCATATGTGTTAACTTCTGATACTTTTTATTCCCCACTACCTTGGAGACACCTTGGTGAGTATTCTGTCTGGCTTGAGACGCATGCCCAGCAGCATGGTTTATGCCCCCTCTGTTTAATTCCATATATAGTCTGCAGTATTGGAAGTAAAATATGGTATTGCCAGTTTGTTCTGGCTCAACCCTGTATAACTTTGGCTGACTACAACAGGCAATAACTTGCTAGCCTTCCTGATGAGTAGGAGTTCACTGCATGTGTGCTGACCACAGAAGCATCCACTGTCATTTCTCACTGAGAGATTATGCAGTCCAGAGATGAAATGTTAATGTTTCAGCCATATACTTTCAAACTCCTGAGGACTTTTTTTATCCAGCTCACTTGCATTTATTACTGGCTAAAGTATTAACATCATCCTTTTCTGTGCAGTACTTTGGAACTCTGGTTACCTATTTTCATTTGCTGCCTTTAAGACAGGTGATGACCTTAGTGAGTAGAAGGCAAAGACAGACAATTGGGGGTTTTTCCTGCACTGAAGTTTTCTAAAGAAAATAAATCAAATCTGAATTTGTACAGGAATGTTTGCCTTGCATTCCACACACTGAGTCAATTTATCTCAGGGGCTCTCTTTTTCCTCCTTCCCACCCCCTTTAAAGGCTTGGTGACTGGAAAAAAAAGGAGGGGTGTATGGTAGATTGTAAAAAGAGATTTTTGTAGCCACTGGTGCCAGGAATCATCAAGGAATGCTTAAGTGGTGCCTCTTGTGACAGCATCCAGTCTATTTGAAAAGCATCATGTGCCATCTGGCTTCGATTTTGACTTAATTAAATGCATGCAGCCGTCTTTAACAACTCGACTAAGATTCAGCTGTCTTGACATTTTGTAAAGAGCTAGAGTTTGGATTTTGTTGGGGAAGCTGCAATAGTCACCTGATTTATGTTGTTTAGTTCCCTTTCAGTGTGGTCCGTGCAGTTTGCTGGTATTTGAGTGACAATTCTGTTTAAATAAACTCTTAAGACTTGCTGACTCTTGGAAGCCTAGTTCAGTAGGGGTTTTCCACTCTAGATGCTGGGATTTTTCTTAGAGCTGCAGTTATTGTGGAATTTTTTAATAGTGAAATGAGTTTCTTAAGTTCAGCCAAGTCATTTGTCTGGGAAAAAGGCAAGCTGCTTTGTAAAAGTTTGGTTGCTCCACCCAAAGACTTTATATCAATGGGATTTTAGCTTTGTGTGGGGAGTGGGGTAGGAGGAGAACGCTTTCTTTTCTGTTAGCCAGTTATTCTTATTGCAGAGAATAGCAGGGAACTACTTTTCATGGGCAAGCAAACCATCTTGCACTCATGAGAACCTGTCTTTTTAATTACCTGTTGTTTCATCTTGCATCTTCAACAATAGCTTATGTATGGGGATGAAGGATGTTGAAAAAAGTTGCTGCAAACGTCTACCCATGCAACTGTAATTAAAAGCCACAATTGTGGTTCTGAGTGCTAGGTATCTTAATTCTTGTGGTTTTATCACTTTGATCTTTAAAATGTAAAAAAAAAAAAAAGGGGGGGGGAAACATGCACAGAAATAGTATTTTTATTTAGCATTTCAGTGAGGTGAACAAAGACTCATTCAAATTGGCCTTTTCATTCTTACATCAAGTTTTATCAAGCTGACTAGTGATAATAGTCAAGTGTTAATTTAAAATAAGTCTTGTACCATATTCCTAATACTCCCAAATGGTCAATTTCTACATTTTTCTTCCAGCTATCAAGGATTACCCCATTTGTTCCCTTTTTTTTTAATCACTGGAAATGTTATGTTCTTGGAAGGCCCTTCAGGAAGAGGGAGTACTTTTAATAGTTATATTTGCAGGATTATCTGTCCCTTTTCTAGTTCTATATTGCAAGAAATCTTTTAGCTTTTTAATCTTTCTAGGTCTCTTATTTTTAGCAAGTTATCTTTGGCCCATTGCCACCCATTGTATGACTGGAATTCTACAGTTCTCATTATGAGCATCAGTTTGCTTAGACCTCTTTAGCTGATTCACTAAGTACAATATCCCGATCCCTCCTGCTGTGTCTTAACAGCTGTGCTGCAGGCTTGGGTTGGACACTCCCCCTGCCCCTCAGGCCCTCTAACCTATAATAGGCACTCCGGCCTGCTTGTTGAAGAAAGAAGCTTTAGGTGCTACTTAACTTACCTTCACATCTCCATCTCCCTGTACCCATTCATGTTTGAAATCAGGATTAATGAAAAATTTGCTATTTTGACAACCTTGGTAATTGGTTCACTATCTGTAGAAAAAAAATACCATGATGATAGGTGTCAAATTTCCTCATGCAATGCTGCTAAACATGTCTTAAAGCTGGTCTTGAGAGCCCTTTCCCAAGGGTGAGGGACTGCTGGACTTCTGCTTTCATACATGTTGAGTTCTTGGGCTGTTTTCAGGTGGCTGAACAAGGTTGCAAATAACATTTCTTGCAAAGGAAGCACTTACTAGCGATAAGGAAGAACATCTTCCTTCTAATGTTAATCTGATTACTGTAGGACTAATTGACTCAAAGCAGTTGAGAATCAAGGAGCTTTAATTTCCTATTGTCCACCTGTACATGTAAGCATCAAGATAAGAAGAGACTACACATTTTTTTGAAGCTTGGATTGTTTAGAATTAATTTCTTAAAATCACATGTTAGTATGCATTACTTGTGCATTGTTATTTGTATTTACTGCTAAGTTAAATACTTGAGTGGAGAAGCCCCCCCTGAACCTTCTTGTTGTTGGATATGAATTGATTATGAGAGCATGAGTCTTTTTTTCACTGCTGGGAATGCATTTAAATTGTTTTGCTTGTATTTGCCATTTAGTGGGAATGGTGCATAGTCTCTCTGGGCTTGAGGGTGGTACTATTGTGGTGGTAGACATGCTCTTTTATAATTTTATGAAAGCATTTGTCTACATTGCTCTGCCTTTGGAGACATTTTGGAAGTGATGTAATATAGGCAAACAATGTTGATAGTTTTACTTACCATGAAACAGGTAAGTGAGGAAATGGGAGCTGCAGTGTTGGAAATAAATCCCCTTCAGGAAAGCTGATTGTTCTGCCTATTTCCTCTCTGTCCACATTTGCTTGAAGGAGACTGTAAAATAGAAACTTGAGCCAGAATTAGCTTGGGATAAGACTAGATGAAATTATTCAAGCTAGCAACTATTACTCAGTTGGATTGAAGCTGATCACAATTTCCTTTGGCACCTCCTGTGAAGTGGGATTGTGGGGCATCCCTTGAAGACCCAGAAAAAGTAGAGAGATACCTGAAAATGTAGCCAGATCATGAGTCCCTGATCTGTATGTTCATCCATGCTTGGGAACCCTTTCACAGCTGATGGGAGTAGCAGAGGAAGCTTTGGAGTTGACCATACAGAAGATCTGATAGTTGAACCTCTTGATTGATTAGTGGCTCAGCTGTAGAGTAAGTCAAGATGGGTGTAAAGCAGCTGAAACCACCATTGCTTGGAGTAAGATTCCCTCTCTACAGTTCTATTTGTACATTGCTCTTGTATGAAAGGTAGGGAGCATATCTTCTCTAACCTGTTACTGAGTTATTTATACTTTGCATGCAATTTTAATTTCACATGTTTATTCTGAGGTTTAACAAGAATGTTTGCTTGTGTTGTACTTAGCTTGTAGTAGATGCTACTTGTAAAGGACTGAACCATTGCTTAGTGTTCAGATGAATCACAGTGTGTTTTCTTGTGCCCTTCACTTCTCATTTCTCTGGATGGAGAATCAGTCGCCTTGAGCTGTGTTGTTTTAGTGCATAGTAGGTTTTGGTGCTTGACTGAGTGTCCGAAAGACCCTGGTGCAAGCTTTTCATTGTTTGTGTAGTTGACTGTGGATCTGTGTTTATCATCTTTGGTGGAACCGACTTTTGAACCTGAAGATACTTCTGCTTTTTCAGTTTGCTACACTTGAGGTGTCTACAAGTACATGCATATAGTTTGAAATGGGGGAGAAGGGCCCCCCAGGTGGAGATATTCACATAAAGGTAATCTCCATCTCCGTTTGTATTTCTGAGTGTGAAACAATTACTTAGAGGAGGGAATTCTGGTCAAATAAACAAAGAACAGAAAAACATGAGGTTTCCAAGTCCAGGAGCCTGATGGCTACAGTAACTAAGGAAGAAAAGTGCTATGCAGCTGACTTTTCTAGGATTATTGATCTACTTTCATCCAATGTAATTGGTCATGTAAGAATTTGAAAGACTATAAATTGACTACAGTTTAAATTTTATTTAGAGCATTAGCACTGCATCTTGTATTGCAGCAACTGTACCTTGCACTAAGAGAAAATTTAACATCTTTTGTATGGCACAGTTTACTTGCTTATGGTTTTTAAAAGTGCTGATTGGAAGACACGAGACACATACTGATAACTGGAAGTTAAACTTAGGTGGAGATTGAAAACAGGAAAGAAAAAGCCTTTTTCTCTGTCTCTTCACTTTTTCATTTGACTGCTGGAGAGAAAGAGAGGGTCAATGCTTCAATGAACAGCAAGGAAAGGTTTTTGAATAAGTTCTCAAATACTTTTTGTTTTCAAAGAATGTTTGTTTTTAGGTATGCTTTCCAATTAGAATATTTTGAACAGCTTCAGTTTTATCTTTCACAGTTGTTGAGAATTTTAAGGACAGTAAGAACAGATTTCAAATCATTAAGGTTTTAGTAAGCTTTTAATAAGCAGAATATCTCTGTGAGAAGAACAAGATTAAAGCAATGAAGTCTTATTTCTTGTTAAAAGTTTGGATATTTAGACTTAAGAGAAGAATGAGGCTTCTGTCTGGTGTGGCTAGACCTTGAATTTTCTGGATTTTGTTGGTTGAAACTTGCCCTGGGAGACCTAGGATGCATGAAGGTAGATTTGGTCCATGGGCAAAACAGAAAGTGGAATGAACCATGTCACCTTGAGGATGTAGGTGTGTTTGTTCCGGGCAGACAAGTCCTGAGGGATTAAAGTGTTCCTTACAGCACTTAGTACCAGTCCAGCCCTTGCATCTTTTACAGGCTGTAATACAGGTAACTACAGCATACAAAATATTTTTGTAA
Source organism: Lichenostomus cassidix (assembly GCF_008360975.1). Classification (NCBI taxonomy): domain Eukaryota; kingdom Metazoa; phylum Chordata; class Aves; order Passeriformes; family Meliphagidae; genus Lichenostomus; species Lichenostomus cassidix. The sequence goes on along the minus strand of NC_139479.1, from coordinate 19,522,454 downwards.
TTACAAGGCAATGAGCGTTGCAGAATGTGCAATCTCCTCTGAAGCCATGTAGCCCATGTGCATGTTTTGTGGGTAGGAATCTGGGCTGCAATAAACTCCTTAAGTTCTGTTGCTCACATGAGAAAACAGAATATAGTACAGTGACGATAGTGGAGTGTGTGTATAGTATATAGATCCCTTTTAAAATATGGGAGGGCTGTGACCTCGCATTCCAGAAGAGATTAAGTAGAAAGCATCAGTTAAAGCTATCTGTAATCAGATTCTCTGCACAGTTTTTCCTTTAGTGCTTTTGATCTGAGATGAAGCCAGTGAGTGATGTGAAAGTTGCCTTAGCAGAGCATGAAACTTCTGAGCTTCATGCATTTGGCACATGTTCAAATGGCTCTGTGTGGGGTCAGTTGTACTTCAACCTTGAGCTTTAGGCATGCTGCTAGAGAGTCCAAGCACATCTATTTGTCCTCTACTTTCCTCAGTTAATATATTCTGTCTTGAAAGTAAAAATATTTAACAGAATTTTTTTTCCAGTTTTTACACAAGTCAGATGTTAAACGTCACGATCCAGATAGCTTTTCTCCTTTTTTTTAACCACTTCCAAATTCAAGCTAATATTTCAGTTTGGGAACTAGCCAAAATTAGCTGAGGAGTTTCTTATCTAGCCTCGTCATTCTACAAGCATTCCCTTAAAACTCTTCCTGAGTCCCCAGAAATGAACTGGTAAAGTCTTGTGTCTCAACTCTCCCTCACATTTAATAGAAATGTGCTTTAGCATTAAATATTTTGGCAATGATCCTACTTTGGTGTTGCTCAATGCAGCAAAGAAATATTAAACATATCATAGTATTGCTTTCATGCCAATTAAAGCAATAACTATTTAATGTATTAATATGGTTGTGGTTATACCATCTTATGGGACATAGCTAGATATTAATGTCTTCAGTGTTGTTTGCTTATCTGTATTGTGCATAATGTGTGCAACTTCTGAAAATAAAAGATTTTGATTGGTGTTTTGGAGCAGTTTCCCTGAGTCTAAAAGAAAACCTTTTAAATATCAACATGTTTAGGCATTGCGCTAAAATAATTCTTTAAAGTTCTCAAATGCTGCCAGTGTGTTCATTCAACAGAGAGGTGTTTTGTGTCTTCAGCCACAGGGCAGCTGCTGATGAGTACACCTCGCTTGACTTGGCTATTTTACTTTCTTTCATTTTCCCCTGTTGGTTAATTGATTTGGATTTTTTTTTTTTTTTTTTTTTTGCTTGGCACAGTACTCAAGTCCAGTTGATGTACAGTCATGTTCATACTTTGCTACGTTTTTTCATGCCACAAAAAGTTAGTGCTTTTTTTTTTTTCTGGAAAGCTCCTTAAAATGCTCTTTTGCACTTCCCTGCCACTACCAAGAAGGCAGGCAGATTTTGAAGGTTAAATTCTATGTTTCACTTCTTCCATCTATCTGTTTAGCCCCTGGGATGTGAACATTTGCGAACGATGCACAGCCAGTACAAACTGTTACAAATTTCTCAACTGCAAACCAACAGAGAAAATACCTAACTCAAGTTTTATACATTGCAACTTACCCACTGCCCCCAAGACAAGCTGCATATTTAATAAGCTTAGGCAAAAAATATTTCAACACTGTTAGTATTGCAATGCTGTAAATATTTCAGTGCCATTAATACTTGAGATACTTAGATAAAGGCAATATTCAGTACAGTGTAGAGTAACAGTCCAGTGCAAAAACTTTATGCTTGAAAGCAAAGAGAAGGGTCTTTATTTTAGGGTGAAAAAACTGTTTCCTTATATGTTCTGTAGTTTTTCCACACTATAATTTCCTGATGTTAGAGCGGAGTGTTTCACAACGGGAATGGCTGGGGTGGGATGGCTGTGAGTGCCTTGGAGGAGTCACAAGGACAGGTTTGGGACCTCCTGCTCAGCACTGTGTCTGCACAGGCAGGAGCACAGCTCAGGAAGGCACCCGCCTTCCCGTGGGACCTCGGGGCTGCTCGGAGCAGTCTCTCCTGCTAGCTCCCCAGGGTTTGTGGCAGGAGCTCTGCGAGGGAAGTGGCTGTGTGGTGAGGCCAGCAAACCTCACCATGGCCTCTCACTAGGGCCACTTCAGCATTGCTTTCTGGTCCGGTGCCAGGAGACTGCTTTGAGTTATACATCGACTGATGGAATTGCACTTTTTCTGCCTTTGGTAACAGGGCAACATAAAAGCAAAAGAAACCTAACAGGTATGGGAATATTTTTATTTAGCGTTATTTTTCCCATTTTTTTTTTCCTTGTTAAATTGAAAACCTAACTTTTGGAACAGTGTTGTAGGTTATGGGTCACGCTACTCTGTGAAAGGAAGTCAGCTGTTAGGGTTTTGGAGTTAAAGTAACTTCTTCCAATGTGTTCTTCAGAAAATGATGACATTGCAAAATGAACTTGCCTTAAAGGGGCTTTTAAAATGTATCGTTTACTGTATTGAAAATATCTGTAATGTTGAAATGGACTAAAAAGTGACTTTTCCTATCAGCTTCATTTTGCATAGCATTTGAGTATGTGCTGATAAATCTTACGTAAGATTTTTTTAAATCAGCATATGAGAAGCACTTTTTTTACTTGTCTGTTATTGTAGAAGACTAATTTTCTAAATGAATGGGTTTTTTTTTCTGGTCCCATGCTGCTTACATTTTAAATCCTCTTGACAAGAGAGCAACTGTTGTGCTCCTTCTGCATATGTATAATTAAGTGGCTGATTGTGTTGCCTCCTAATCTAGATTATCATCCTGAAGAAAAAAATGTGTTCCTTTTGCAAAAGGAATGGTGAAAGACAGAGGTGCAATATAATACCGGCATGGAGGAAAGCATTACCAATTAATAACACTATCAGGAGAAGTAGTATTGTGTTTCTTATCACAAGACCATTTTTTAAATTGCACAGTTTGTGAAACTCAGCCAGTTTTTCCTTGCTTGCACTTGACAGATGCTGTCAGAATCCTGAAAATGCACGTTTGGTTTAGAATGAAATAGGCAACGTTTTTATTGAAGTTTGAGTCTTAGTTTCCTATTTGTCGAAAACTTTTTAAATTACATTTTTACAGCTTTAAGGCTTCATTCACTTTCGTCAAAAACAAAACTCTCCCAGTAAAAATTATTGCACTTTGGGCCTGACTGATAAATAGGAAAATCACAGTTACAGTATGAAATGCAGTACAACAGTATTCTAGAATTAGTGTGTGGATATTTCTCTGGATCACAGTCTTTAAACTTCATGGAAGAACCACTGTACCAAAAAAGTTCTAAAATAGGTATGGTAAAAGTGAAGAGTTCAAAGGTTATGTGCTAAAGAGATAGTACTTTCAGAAAATAATTCAAATTTCAAAATAATCTTGAGGTAATAATTATAGTAGATAACTGATGAGGGAAGAGAAAGGGATTTGCATTTGAAATGAGAACCGTGAATACAAGACAGAAACCTGTGGTTTGGATAACCATATGGAAAATGAAGTGAAATTTTATCTGTAAGCTTAAATTGGATGATGCTCAGACAGGGAAAAACCTATGACTGATAACGGTTATGGATCAGTTGTAGCTCTAAAATCCTGTATGTAGCCAGCCAGGCTCTCCAAGTAACTAGCTAATATTTCAAAGTAAGAGGATTCCTGCATATTCTGTGCAGGAATATAAGCCAGTGGTTTAGAAAAGGAAGGAAGGAAGAGGTACTGTCTAGCAGATACCCCATGCTTGCTTTAACTGGTAGTGTCCATGCACTTAAAAGGTCTTCATGAAATGTTTTTACTTAGTTACTTCACGCAGCTTAGAAAACATGTGAACACAGTGGGAGTCCCTGCAGCTTTCTTCAAATAATGAAACGGGAATTTTAGGTCTTTTACTACAGAGTTATCTAACTTCCTGCACTTCAGTCTTACTCATGCTCCGGAAACTCCCTAATGTAAAAAGCTGCGGTTCTTCCCTCTCTGAGCGGCTCAAGAAGTATCAACCTCAGCCCACATCAGCACTATATTGCAGCTGCTCATATCTTGCTGTGTGGTGTGGACCCAGACCAACTTAAATAGACTATTGCTAGCCCATCTCTACCTTCCTGTATCTTGGCAAGAACAAATGTGTTGTTCTCCACAGTTCACTAGAAATTAAGAATGTTGTTCAGCTTAATGGGAGGAAGCTGAGGGTTTTGGGACATGATCCCAAAAGGTACATCTGCAGCTCTATTGGATAAGAAAAATCCAAGAACACCAGTGCAACTTTCCTCCAAATTCATATCAGCTGCATGTCTTTCTGGTCTACCTGTGTAGTGCTTTCCAAGTGCTTGTGAAGGTACAGAAACTTGTTTCTGTAACAGGAGGTGATCATAAACAGGAGGAACTGAGACATGGGAATTCAGGCTTCACATGGTGCTTCTCTGTTCTTGAGGTAAAGAAAGAAACAGCAACACAGGAAGTACAGGAGTAGCTGTCTAATAAAACCATGGTGGATTTGTACTGGCTGACCTACTTAGTGAAAAGCTTGCAATACATTCTTAATCTCAACAGTCCTTAATGATGATATTTAGTAATAATACACTCTTCTAATATTAAAAGCAAGCAAATAAAAGCAAAAGCTCCAAGTCTACTTATAGGAATACCATTTATTTTATATGTTAAAAGGAGAGTTAGAGTTATTAGTAGAGATAGCAAGGTTCATCTTCAGGAGTGGAGATTGGACACAAAAATAATTCATTAACTGGTCTTCAGGTCCATAGCTGGCTAAACAGAGAACTCCAGAGGTTTACAAATTGATCACTACAGTGTCTGATGTTTAGCTCCTAGAGTGGATATGCAGTTTTTAGTAATTAAGTGCTTGAAATAGGTAATCCAGAAACCTCCCTGTTGAGCAAGGAGCTATTTAAAGAAGTATCCTAACGTGAACATCTGTACAGAGAAACAGTCCAAATTTTCCCAGACTAATTCAGAGGGGAGAGTCAGGACTGCAGTAGCAAAGCAAATTTGCAAATCATAAGCTTAGGGTAAACTCCTGCTTCTTCCCTCCTTGTCCCTTTCATTTTTTTGTTACTTGGAGATTGTGAATTACTCTCCTTTTAAAACAAAGCCCCCCTAGGCAGCAGCAAGTGTGGTGGTTGCTCATCTTTTATGTTCTGTACAAATGTTGAAATACATGTCCATAAACAGGAGATGTTTTTTGCCCTACTTGGAGGTGATTTAACCTCCCATCTATGGCCAGGAGACTGCTCTCCCCACCATTGTGTGTTGGGACATGCAGTGCTCCTGAGCCGCTGTGCGGAAGCAATCCCAGACCGGTAGGGCTGGGGTGAGAGTGAAAAGGAGAATGTGATGGTTTGTTTTTTTAAACATACACATATGCACACATTTTTTTTTTTTTTTCCCCCCACTTTCTCTTTTGTAGACTATGGTTAGGATGTTTTTTGGAGAAGAGATGAATGAGTCTTAGGTAGAGATTTCCATTTCCAGCATTTATAATGAGGAACAAAATGTGTGTTAATGCTTGTAGAAGCAATTGGTGATTCAGTATCTAGGCAGACATGAGGCAAGGTGCAGGCATCTTCAGGAACCAAAGTACTGATAGAATTGCATGTCTCCAAATGTTGTTTTTATTAAAAAAAAAAAAGTTTTCTTCCTAATGATTGAGTTTATGATGCATCTAACATAATGTTGGTCATAGCCTTAGATGCATAACAAAATCTACACCAGACACTGCAGTTTCCTAAATCACTAAACGTTGAATTATACTACAGAGGGCTGGTCAGCCTCTGACCCCAAAACAAATTATGCAGAAACACAGTGCCTATTTAATTGGGAAAGCAGAAGGCTGTCCAGTTGCTGCTTTAGTTAGACTTTCAACTTTCTTTTACTATGATAAATAAAATTTTAATAAAGGGTTTTCCTACAATTTAGAGTGCAAAAATTACTGAATTTGGAAAAAATTTAAATACAGTCTAAACAATTCTTTTAGCATGCAACTGCTGTTGCATACTATGTAATACAGTATGTGATTTAAACTTTTATCATTCAGAAGAGTAGATCGTTTCTCTATTTGTAGTGATTGATGTTTTTCTTGAACTTAACATGTAAGTAAGTCCTGTAATACTCCTACTTTGTAATTCAGTTTCAGCCTACATGCTGAACTACTCTTAATCATAAAACAAAATTTAGGGGTTTTGTCTAGGGGGTTCTTTGCACTTCTGTCCTTTAAAGAATCAGGTCTCTGCTCAGAATATGCTTTTGGGGAAAGTCAGGTTGTGGTGATGAGCTTGATTAGGAAAGACAAGTTTTGAATGGAAGTACTGCCTACAGCGGGCAGGCTCTTCAGCAGACCGTGTTGCTTTTCTCTGAAGATGGTCACAAGAATACGCCTGTGGAAAATTTTTAGGACTATCGAATCGTAAATTAAAACACTGCTTTGCTCACTGGTCTTGCGTGCTTTGGTGTTAGACTTTTAAGATGTGTCTTCTCTGAAAGGAAAAATTAGTAACTAACACAAACAGGATCTTGTGGGTCCCACAAAATACTCAAATTCTTTAGCCGTTACTGACTCTTTCCAGAATGTCAATACATGCAGTCTTTAAATGGTCTGTCAGCTATCAAGATGAGCAAGTTCAAAATCTCCTTTACAATGTGGTATTTGAACATTCAACTTTCTGCCAACATTGACATCCTAAACTGGCATGCTCAGGCATGAATTTTTCATGAGTGTGGTTGCATGCTGCTGGAATACACACTCCTGAGAAGCAGTTGTGTTTGCTGGCATAGGCAGCTGTGGGAGACAATAAGCTCTGTATATGATGCTTGTGTGCACATACTTGTGTGCACATGGTGGTGTGTCCCACCACCAGTGTCAGAAAATAGAAGTGTAATTATAAATTTTCTCCTGTGTTGCAAGAATTAATGTACAAACATTTTTTCTCCCAAAATTCCGCTCATACTTGAGTGCTGCACAGTGAAGTTGCGAATTGTGCTGCATGAGCAGGATGTGTCTTTTAATAAGTGCATCTGCACAGATGAAAAATACTTTTGCCAAACAGAAATACAGATGTTTGTCAGACTGAGTAGTTTTGTCATAATTGAATACATGTTTTTTTCACGAAAAGCAGCTAATTGTGTGTGTAATGTTTTGATTTGTCTTTATTTTTTAAAGTCTTTGAAGTAATGTGCCTGCTCCTAGAACTAATGAGGTCAGTAACATGTAATACAATGAAGCTTTTGAAAAAGACCTGCAGATGAAAGCAAATTTGGAAAATGTCCATTTTGAGTAGTAAGCGTACTACAACTTCCAAATATAAGAATTCTCCACTATAGCACAATTTACTGTTAAATCCATGCAGCTTTTTGAAGCTTCTGTTTGTGTAAATTTACAGTCCATGCTGATTTTAGTGCATTAATTGATAATCCACAGCACAATCGTATAATTTCTTAAGAAAAAATAACCTTTGTCATTGACCCAGTATAATTATCTTATTGGTTAATTATCTCTCATTGATCCTAGGAAGAATTAAGCCTCTAAAATAGAGAAAAGGTGGCAAGATACAGAGATGCCACGAATGGTTGCATATCTAATTCCTATGATGAATTTTTCATAAGGAAGGAATTACTTCTAATGTTCTGTGATGATATAAAGTAATGAGGTTTTAAGGAATGAGATCTAGAATAAACTACACAAAATTAAGAACTTGAAGTTATGAACATTTAGGCTTGTTTAGGAAAAAGGAAAATTTATTTTAAAGAAAATTTTGGGTTTGCTGGGGGAAGGGGGGTTTGTTAGCTTTTTTTAAAATTGTTGTTGTTTTTGGTTTTGTTAGGTTGGTTTTGGTTTTTTGTTAGATCTGAAGTATATGGTAACAGAGTACTGATGACTAGGGAAGAAAGGGCAGGGGTGCCATAATGTGATTAATGCCTGGGGTATAAATTGCTACAGATTAGTTCCTCTTCACAGAACTGAATTTTGCCTTTTTCAGGTTCCCAGCTCACAACAGACTTTTAAGATATTGGTGCTTAACTTGAACTTCATGAATGTTTCATGCCCTGCTCAGCCAATGTATGCCCTAGAAAGGCTAATGGGTACTTTTCCATCTTGTCAATAAACTGCATAAAACACTGGTATTTTTTTATTAACATGCTCTTTTTTATTTCTGGAGCGTTGTGAGAGATTTACATTGACTGTATTAGCAGTCTGTATCCAGAAAAACAGCCCCCTGTCTGACTGTACCAGGCAGCTCAGATGGTGTAAGCTGACAAAAGTGGGGCCTCATCAGGTAGAAACTGCCATACAGTCCTTTGCAACTTGCTTTGTGAACTGTTTGGTAATTTTAGGAGCGATTACATTGCTGTTCCTGCCCTAAAAAATATATTCAATGCTGTTTTTAGTGTTTGCTTCTTCATGTTTTCATGTTTGACTTCTGGGTCAAAGTGGAGTGAGAGAAGCTCTCTTCCTTTACTGAGACAGTAAAAAACAAGGACAGAAGAGAAACTAAGGGCAAGGTTACCCAGACCTTTTTTGTTTCTATAATAGTATGCCTTTTTGTTTTCTTGAGAGTCATCCTACTTGCTTCCGAGTTTTTATTGCTCTAAGAATGAAGAATTGAAATGTCATGCAGAGTGCACAGCAGAAACGCGGAGCAGATATCTGCATCTATGCAGTTTGAAGTACCATATACTTAGAGTAAATGGGGTTGTATAAATTATACAAAGGTGAATTAAGACAGCTATAGGTTTTGTTGACTATTTTAGCACTGGGGTGGAGGAGGGAAGGAATAAATGTCTTCTGGTTTGAACTTGGCTTTAAATATTTGAATTGTTGAGGAAGATGGTGGCAAAGGACAGCTTCAGTCTGTAATTTGGATGCTCTTTGAATGTGAATATCAATTCTGAGCAGTGATCAAAAGTTAATGTAAAGAAAAAGCTCTGTTGTTAAAGTTTAAAACACTCAAATTTTAGAAGGAGCCTGACCCTTCTTTTGAAGTCTTTTGTTTGTTTGCTTTGCAGAGAAATGGGTGAGGGAATCAACAAATAAGACATGTTTTAAAATTCAGCACCTTACTGAGTCTCTTTTTTCTTTGAAGTTGAGTAATACTGCAAAGCAGGGAAATCTTGCTGAAGAATTGCTGTAAGTTGTGAGAGCAGGTCATTCTCATTGTTTGCTAGATTTTTGTTTAGATGTGTTCTGTTCACTCCGCTGCATAGTAGTGGGTTCTTAAATAGTTCTGCAGTAACTATTAAAAATAACTTTTACTTTTGGGATAAAAGTCACATTTTAAGGAGTTGATAAGAATATTCTTATAAGAGTTATTGGGAAATATTATACTTTCCCACTGCCTGAAAAATGAGCATTTGTGCTATGACAAAAATGGAAGATCCCAAACAGCAGCTGTGGTGATAACCAAATAATGGTATGAGTTAGTCAAGATAAGCATTCTGTTAAAAATGGGCTGTTCCAGAGAAAGTATTTAAAATGGAAACCTAACACACTGTAAAATTCCTGTGGCTTTTGGCAGACCCGTCACAGTGCTTTTTGAAACTAACAGGCAGTGAAGCAGTTTTTCTGTTGCTGGGTCTTAATCAGTGCTACCTGTGTCTAATAGTGTAACTTTTTTTATTTTTTTTTTTTTTAAACCACAGAAGTCTGTAGACATAGGCATCAATGAAACTTAAATTTTTGTAAAAGACCACATTTAGACTGATAGACTGAATGAAATAGGTTAAATTTATTTTTGGTAAGTATACTATTGCAATCTACTAGCTCTTTCAATGTCTGTCAGGCATGTTGAAGTTCTTCACAAACAAACTGCAAGTTTGTTTATTAGTTAATGCACAGTCCTATCTACATGATCATACAGACGCATTCAGGTTTTTTTTAAAATTTGATTTGTCAGTAACTCCTACCCTTTCCCTAATTACACAGTGGTTTTGCAGGCAGTTGGATTGCATTCAGTCTGTTTTTGTCTAGGGTGCATTGGCAAACGATGACATTATTTTCCTGGGATGGACAGGAAGGCAGAAAGATAAACCAGTGTTGTTGAAAGTGTATGATAGTTGCAAAGTAAAAAACCTTGAACCTTATGATCGTAAAGATTACTTTGTCAGGTCATATTTTTCCCCTTGGAAGTCTGTTCCTGTTATCAGTTCGAATAGATAAAATACAAGTTGGTTCTAGGCATAACCTCCTTATAAACCATTCTTATCATTGTTCGTAAGAGCTGAAAGTACAAAAATGTAGACCTATAAAAATGCTTAATGTTAACTGCAGAGATTGCATATGTAAACAGCCTATATATATATAATCATCAAATGTAAACTTGGTCAAGTAAATACGGATAATCCAACCCTTTCAAACTCTGGTAGGAGGTTTGTTAAAATAAGTAAACTGCACATAGAGAAAGAAGTTCTCTTTTGGCCAGCTGGCTATTTCTTTTCATACTACAATTGTGAACTTCATTCTTATACAGATTATTTTGTCATTTTGAAGAAAAAAAATAGGAAGATATGTTTAAGAACAGTGTAAGGTATCTGTGACTACAGATGGATTCATCTGGGCTGGATGTACCATTAGCTTCTGTAAAAGGCAAAACCAACTCATGGATAAAAGTAAATGGGAGTTATTTCTCAATATTTTTAGAATAAGTTGTGTACAGATTCCAAACAGCAGTAGGAAGGTGTTAGATGTTGGTGATGTGCTTGGGAAAAAAAAATCAAAACTTAAGCTATGCTTTCCAAGTGTTATTTTAGTGTGAGGGAGGGATGGGACTGGAGTTGTTTAGTTTCAGGATCAACACTACCAGCAGACATCTGCCATCACCCCTGCTTCCAGAATCTTCATCTTTTCCACTCTTGTCTTGGCCTTATTCTTACTCCAGGAAAGCTGGGTCTGTTTTGGCTTTGCTCTGTCCTGGGTGCCAGTTTAGAGCTGTGGGGTCCGTAAGAGCTAGGAAGCTTCTCCAATGGTCTTGTGCTGCCTAGAGGGGCTCTTGCATAGAAAGATTTCCAAAGACTACAGTTTGTCTGTATTTAGTTTCTTTGTGGGGATGGAATATATGCAGGCATGCTGCTCTGGGTTATGTGCAAATGTTATTTAGAAACTGTAAAATGTGACTAGTAGAGCTTAGGTATGAATGGCAAAAAACCAGCCAAGTTCTTGACTCTCAGCAGCTCCACTTTTTTTTTTAATGCATTAGCTGTATGCTTTCCAAACATCAAGGGTTTTGGGGGGTTTGTGGGTCCTGGGCTTTTGTTGGTTTTATTATTATTATTAATAATAATATTATAATCATTTATTTCCAGTAGAAGTGTTCAGCAGTGATTAAAATATTCCAGCTTCTGTTGCTGAAACAATGGAATCACATTGGAAAAAACCTTTAAAAATAAACATCTGTTGTTCCATTTTTTAAAACTTACAAATCTACGTTAAATTTCTCTTCCTGGTACTTTTCATCTGGAAACTGTTATAATTCGTTTCTTGGGGAAAAGTTTCAATAATTTTTTAACTTCAAGTACTTTAATTGGTCTTCAGTCTGTAACAACCCTGTGATTTAAAGAAACAGATATAATAACAGTAACCTCTTTAGAGATAGCAACTGATGATTTATAATTGGAAAGATTTTCTCACAGGATTATGGTGGGTATTATTTTGAATGTAGGTTGAACTAAAATATTAATCCATCTATGTATGAATTTTAAAAGAGGGAAGTGGTGGATGTTTTACCATACTTAAACATTTCTAGCTTGAGGAACTCTGAAGTTAGGTTTCAGCCTGGAGTCAGTTTTTACAGCTGTAATAAAACCCCCACAAAAATGGCCTGTTCTAGTGGAAGTGATGGCAGTCTTTTGTCAAAACAGTGGCATGGACACCATTATAAAAACTAAAAAAATACTTTAAGAACTGTACCAACAGTTAGCTTTTCAAAATATGCTTTTTTTTTAAGCAAAAAACAACAAAGAAAGGAAAAGGTGGCTGGGCAAATATGGAAATACTTAAATACATTAAATAGCAAGCAATTAAAAAGGGCTGTGATAGACTGTGTCCTATTACTGAACTCTACCCTTTAAAAAAATGTTTCCATTTTGATTTTTAAGAATCACTTGTTGACAGAAGGCAGGGCTCCTGCCAGCTCAAGATCTGTGCAGCACAATGGGGGACACTTTGAAAGTGCAGCTGGATGAGAGAGATTTCTCTGCCTGTTCAGTGGTCTTGTGACAGTGACCATGAACTGTTTTCCTCGAGTCTAGGGAAGAAAGAAACAGCTGTTAGAGAAATACATTGCCCAGGACTAAACGTTCCTAAAATTAACTGTTGTTTGCTGTAATGTTTAAAGATAATCTCAGGAAGAGCAAGTATGGACAATGGCTGTGGGGTGTGAATTTATGATACCAGACAAAAGGGAAGTTCTGGCTTCTGTGCTAAGTTAGAATGTCACCAAATGCAGCAGACACTCACCTGCCTGATCAAAGTGCAGCAATTGCCAAGTTAATAATATTGGATAGTATTGCATGAGCCCAGAGTTTGCAAGTTTTCTTTTCTTTATAGGATGGTGGTTAAAATTCATATTGGGTAGTTAATGCTGATTATTTAACCTGCAGTCTGTGGGAAGGGGTGGTTCAGAGATACAGGTACCCTCCATTAACCTGAAGATTTGTGTGGAATTTCTTGCTTTGTTGAAGCCATGTTGCATTGTTTTGGGCCTTGTTTCCATAGATGCTTCTGAAGCCTCTATAAAACATGGCTGGAGTTTGGTCCCTGCCAGGTGTCCTTCCAACAGTCTCTTTCCAAATCCAAGCAGAGTGGGAGAGAAAAGATGTGTAGGAATGTAAAATCAAATGCCTTAGTCTTCCCCATCTTCTAGTGTATGCATCCCTGTATGGGATGCCTTACATATACACATACCCATTGTCTTTGGAGCAGTTAGGTCCTGTTGGAGTTTGTGCCCCACTTTTATCCTGCCTCAGTTGGAGCCATGAGTGTTGCTGGTAAATGCAGCCCTTGCCACTCAAGACTGCATTTGTGGAATGTATAGCTGGAGTTAGGTCAGTTCTGTTACTTTTCTGTTTATTCCTCAGAGTTTCACAAGTGCCAGGCTTGAACTGCAGAGTTTTTTCTCCTTTGTTTAACTCTTTGCAAATCAAAATAACTGATATTTTATTTGTTCTGAAGATCTTCTACAAAGATTGTTAGGTTTGTGGAAAAACTGTATTAGATGCTCATAATACAAACAACCACGTAAACATTTCTTGGCTGCACAAGAAATGAATTATGATAAAATAGTTTATCACAGCTGATAGTAGAATGCTGATAAGTGGTGCTGTTTTTTCCTGTGTTTGTCTGTGGGTCTGGGTTTCCATCCCGTCTCCCACCCTGTCCAAAGAGAGCGCAGACAAGAAACTGTTGGCTTTGTAAACAAAACTGGATCTCTCATATGACACAGTGTTTCCCCAACCTGTCTCCTGCTTGTTTATACAGGTGCCTATAGAGGAATGTGGGTATTTTAAGTAAAGCATCAGACCTGATAAACACAGGAGTGAAGGGGTCACATGCTAGAATTGGTGCTCCCCATCAACTCTGCAGCAATTCAAAGCTGGGAAGATAGGACATTATTTTCCCCTTTCTGTTTATTACCAACAGGGGGGAAAAAAGCCTTGTAAGTATTCTTTGAATGTATTTGTGTGTCTAGCTGTTAGACATTTTCTCCATGGCTCAGCTCTTCCCATGTTTCAAGGCTCTGTCTTCTTTTTACAGAAAGAATTTCACATACTAGATCTACATGTATGTTGTTTTTTCAATTTTTTAAACAATCTTCATATCTACATTTGGAATCACTGTTTCTTCCTGTTTTGTGGATGTGATATAAGCAAAAATAAATCTGGGAAGATGTGCCAATTAATGTAGCTACTGTTACGATGGCAAAGTTTGCACTCACAATCCTCCCAAAGTTTGCCTTTGCTCTTGGTTGTAGGAGGGTCATCAGGGACAGCAGGGTGAGAGATGGAGACTGTGTAAGCAGATGCTTTTGGTCAACAAACATCCTTTTCATCTCCTTTTGAAAACACTTTTTTTGGTAGCATACCAACATCACTGCTAAGGATAGGAAGTCAACATGTTTACACTTGTTAATTTAGCATAGTAAGGAGGGTATGATTTTTTAGTACATAACAAAAGCATGGTTTGAGGGCATTTCTAGAACCCTTGCTCATTCAAGATAAGCTATGTATCTGGATATGTTTGTTGAAGGCTTATGTCTGTTATTTATATGAAAATAAGGTGTTGATTGTTTTTCTTCTATGTGTCTTTTGTTTCCTGCTATTGCTATAAAAATGTTAAGATGTTTGTGCTTATGGGAGTTCAGTTCCCACTGAGTTACATCCAGTTGTATCTGCCATCTGACAGTGGCTGAGGTAGATCTCTTCCTCCTGACTGTTCTTGAAAGACTTCATCTTAAAACCTCCCTCTGCATTTTCAAGGCTTTATTTTCAGCTATTGGCCTAGTTTTTCTGGACACCTGAAATTCTAAAAGAAATTGATGCTAGGTAGATAGTAACAAAGGCTTCAGTCTTAAAAGTTGGGCTTAAATCCTGAACACAACATAGCTGACTCTGAAGATAGTGAGTGAAATATATTCATGGCTGAGGTGTGACAAATAATGACATTTTTGAGTGTATTTGCTAGTTCTAAAATGTTTATGTATTTTGGTTGGTATTTACCCTTCTAGTTAAGGCCTGATGAGATGGAAAGTTACACAGTGGATGACTAAATAAAGACAATATATGTTAAAACTAGTAAACAGAAGAAGAGAAAACATGAAGTAGAAGCTGGAATAACGTTGTCCAGTTTTGCACAAAGAAGGCAGGTTAATATAGCAGTATGTTTGAAGAGGCCTTCTCCTCATGGATATTTTTGGCTGTGTTTCTTTATATGTGTGCAAAGCCTTCTGCTTTTAGTTGTTATGACTAAACAAAGGACTTCTAGTATGACAGAAGAAATTGTATTTTTCCTGTCTAACTTTCCCCTTTCCTCTTAAAAGTGTACTGTGAGGTGGAATCATACCTGTACAGCCATTTGGGGTTCTGAGTATGAAAGGTTTATGTTTAAATTTATTCAGCTTGAAAAGACTTCTACTGTGAATGGATGTGTGGTTTTTATTCTCCTTACCTGCAGGTGATCTGGAGACAAGATCTTAAAGCCACATGAAATTTTCATGAGGATGGCTTCAGCTTTGTGTTTAGGTTTTGATTTTTTAAATACTTTTTGAGGTTATTTGATTAATGTTGTTTTGGACAGCCAGAGTCTCCTTGGAAAGCTTGCTTTGTGTGGAATGTGTAGTTTCCCTACTGAAATTAAAACTCAGAGGGGGTAACTGAATACTCCCTGCTGTCAGTACATTGCCAGCCTGAAGAAAAAACAAACATGCTTACTGAGAACAATGAACATTCCTTCAAACCCTAGGAGACAGATTTTTGCTCCCCCCCCGCCCCCTTTTTTAATACAGACAAAAAAAGTTCCTGTTGAGGTGTTTTGGGGCCCAGGGGCATCTCAGCCTTGTCATTATGTTTGGGTACCTTGCTTGGGGCATAAGGGCTGCAAATGGTTGACATCTACATTTGGAATTTAAAGTGTGTCCTCCAAGATACTTTCCCTCTCTGCTCCCTGTCATGTGCGTCCTGTCCCATCCCCCCACTGCCACCCCCGCCACTTGACCTTCCCCCTACAGTTCTAGTGATTTAAATCTGACTTTCCTTAATGTTTTTTTGTGCCACTTTTCCATCCTACTCGGGCTTCAGTTACAAGTCCCGGGCTGCCTGTTCTCTTGTTCTGCTCAGCCTGATTTCAGTGTCCCTTATACAGCAGACACTGTATACTTGACATCTCTGAACTGAAATCTTTACTTAGATATAAGCAATTTCCACTGCTACTCCCTTGTTTCCAACCTTACTGAAGATTTGCAGTGATAATTTGGTGTTCTGGTAAATTCTTCATGCTCAGAGGAAATGTGAACAGGTCAGAGGACAGATCATAACTTGAAAACTAGATTTATGGGGATGTAGAAACTTGTTCTGTCTTTAATTATCTGGGGTTTTTTTAAGATAAGAAGTTCTGGAAATAAAGTTTCTTGATTAGTATTAATAATGAGTGTTTTAGAATGGGATATAAGACTAAGTATTTTTCATGGTATTCTTTTTGGCTTAGGTTTACAGGCCTGAAGATTTTTAAGAACATCTATCATAGACTTACATAAAGAGAGCTTTTATGTGCCTGCAATGAGATCGAGTGCTCTATGAGATCATCCTAAAGTACTTTCATCAAGAGATATTGCTTTTTTTATTAGGTTATTTAATTTATATTTTTGTTGCTGGACTCTTTCTAAAACCTGTACTGTGAGCTTCAGAATTCATGAAGTTACTTTCCTCTGGTTTTATCTCATTGTTGATTGACTTTGGTGCCTGAGAAGATGGCAGTTCTCTATGAAGCTTTCTGCAGTTGGGGTGATTACAAGGAATTACTCTTTGTAAATTTGCTGGCATTTAATAATGTGGGACTCAGAGATACTGTAGTCAATATAAAATATAATGAAGACATAAATGAAAGTCTTAGCTTTGAAGACTAAGTTTCAAATGTACAGGAAGATGTGGGATATGGATTATGAGCAAGTGAGGCAGGAATAAAATTAAATGCATAGATCATGAAGCCGAGCAACTCAGAAACCAGAAGCTGTGTTGACAGCAAAGGAGATAGGAAGAAACTAGAAAGCTAAGGGATTGAATCACAAAGTGCTCAATACTTACAGCTATACTTAGAATCATAGAATTGTTTCGTTTGGAAAATAGCTTTAGGATCATAGAATCCAGGTATTAACCTAGCACTGCCCAGAGCACCACTAAACCATTTCCCTAAGTGTCCCATCTTTTAAAGGGATGGTCCCCGAACATCCAACGAAGGATAAAGATTTTCCTTAGCCCTCTTTTGCTTGCTAATGTATTTATGAAAATATTTGTAATTGTCTTTTACAGCAGTAGCCAGATTAAATTCTAGCTGGGCTTTGGGCCTTCTAATTTTCTTCTTACATAACTGCATAATATGCTTGTAATCATTGTTTGAAATCAGTTCAAGCTGTTGGTACTTGTTAATCTGTCTGATCAAGCTTTTGAGATTTGTTTTAAATTTTGGAAATGGGTACCTTATAACATGGGGTTTTTCAACCTAGTTGGGATGGGAATTGCAAAAGCCTGACTCTTTTGTTTTATCTTGTGTTTTTGCCACATGTTATGAACAATTGTATAAAAATTTAATGCATTCAAGAGATGCCTGTGGCAGCAAAATAATCTTCCAGTGAATTTCCCTTAGTATCACTGTGTTTTTAAGCCAGAGCTGTTGATCAGCTATATATCAGGTAAATTCTGAGGTATTTTCCTAAATGTGCCTTTGTTT
Source organism: Lichenostomus cassidix (assembly GCF_008360975.1). Classification (NCBI taxonomy): domain Eukaryota; kingdom Metazoa; phylum Chordata; class Aves; order Passeriformes; family Meliphagidae; genus Lichenostomus; species Lichenostomus cassidix. The sequence continues at coordinate 19,505,033 of NC_139479.1, read as the reverse complement.
TCTAGACCAGCCTGTTAAGCAATGTTTTGCATGCCAGATTTTTGAAGTTGGCTGTGTGTTAATGATACTGACAAAATGGTTAATATTATTGGCTACCTTCTCTAGAGAACCATATTTTAAGATGCCTGCCCAAAGCTCTATTTGCAAGTATGATTACACGTTCAGTATTGAACAGAGGTCAAGATCACAGATGCTTTTCACAGAATCACAGAATGGGACATGTTGGAAGGGACCACAGTGGATCACTTGGTCTAACCTCCCTGCTCAAGCAGGGTCATCCCAGAGTACAGATTTGCATCCAGACAGTTCTTGAATATCTCTAGTGAAGGGAGACTCCACAACCTCTCTGGGCAATCTGTTCCAGTGCATGCACAGCAAAGAAGTTCTTTCTTATGTTCCTAAATTTCCCTCAAGCTTTCTAGCTTTCTCAGGAGGTTCCCACTCTTTTATTTCTTTCCTATTCTAATAGTCTCTGTATAGTTACTATTTCTTTGTAGTGATTTTAATGTACCTTCTTAATTATGTTAAGCACTTAATTATTGTATTAATTTTTGTTAAAGCCAGTATTGAAAGCTCATTAGCTTATTTTAAAAGTGGCACTATGCAACCTATATAATTCTACCATTTGTTGCATCCTTTTTTCTTTGCAGATAGAAGATGGGAGCAAAGCTGCAGCTGTGGACAAGTTACTGGCTGGGGATGAAATTGTTGGCATCAACGATGTGGGCCTATCTGGCTTCCGACAAGAAGCAATCTGTCTGGTGAAAGGGTCACACAAGACGCTGAAGCTCGTAGTAAAAAGGTAAGCTTGTGTCGTTAGCTGGAAAACCAAATGTGTTTCAGCCTATAAGCTACTGGGCAGCTAAACTTGCCAAGATTTGGCAAGTTAGTGACTTTTATGCAGTGTTACCAATGTGCGTATTATGTGGTGTTAACCTCCTCCTTAAACATAGACCCTTTGTGGAAGAAGATGCGGAGAGAGGCAGCCTATTGATCAGAGCAAAACCCAAGGCAATATATTCTGTGAATGCTGTTGTGATGTGAGGAGTCAGGACGCTGTCTCTTTCTGTCCTTCTGAAGTGCAGTGCCCAGAGCAGGCTGTCAGCCCTGCTTCCCTGCCCTTGGTGTGTGCACATGGGCAATGCTCTTTAGTGCATATGCCATGCAGGCCACTTGTGCTGTGAGGAACAGGTTACATGGGAAGCTTTTGGAAAAGCATTTTACCATTCTGAAACTATTTGAGGTCTCAAGCATTTCACAAGTGGTTTGTGTAAAAACTACTTTCAGTTAGTGAAGGGGAAAAGTGAAGCAGTTTATCAAAACAGAACTTATTTTTTGTATGAAAACCTTTCAGTTTGTCATTTTGACTTACGGCTTTTAAGTTCACACTATTTTTACTAACTTGAGTTAAAAATAATTTTCATAAAGTATTTTTGACAGAAGTGAACCGATATTAAAATAGTACTGATGTTAAATCTTGTAATTTCTAAAAAAAATTCCAATCAAGAAATCTGAACAACATGATCTTTCTTGGTAATTTCCCACTCTGGTGAATCAGAACTTTCTAATTAACTACTCTTATCAAATTATACTAGCCAGTCTTTCATGTGAGAATTTTGGATATCTGTTAGAATCAAAAAATAATTTAGATGGAAGACAGAAAATGCCAAGAATTTGAGCTTGACAGATATGATGATCCAGTCCATAAATATAGTGACTGAGGCTGTCTAAAATGAGTACATTCTTTTGTGAAATAGCACTGATAGGTAAGAGAGCTACAAAAGCGTGCTTTTCACCTTTGCTTTTAGAAGGTATTTTTGATAGAAGGAATTACAGGAACCTGTAGCTCTTTCACAGCTGATTGTTTATATCCTCAACAATAGCTACTTCTGGAAGCTCTCACCGAATTTTTGTAGCACTGAAGCTAATAAACGCAAAATAAAATACATTCACAACTACCATAAATCATGTTGATATTCAGCAGTTCCAACTTGGGCTGGCTATTCCAGTAAAAGTACTTGTTAGTAGAGGTTACATCAGCTGTTCCTGTCAGAGAAAGGGAGAGCTTCAGGGTTGAGAAGTTTTATAGACACTGAAGAATCTGCCAAGACAGCAAGTCTTAATTAGCAGGAAGAGCTTCAGTCCAAGTAGAAAGATTCCCTCTTTCTTGGTGCTTTTCAATTTTATGACCATAATTTGCTCGGAAACTGTGAATTCTGATCTGTTATTGGAAATGGCAGAGGGTTTGGTGCAGAAATACCGTCATGAGAGACACAGCTGTGTCATTCTTGTTACTCACTTTTACCTCATAGCTCTCTACAACTATCTGAAAGGAGGTTGCAGTGAGGTGGGAGCCATTCTCTTCTATTGTGACACCAGCAAGAGGACAAGAGGAAATGGCCTTAAGATGGGAGATTCAGATTAGATACTTGAAAAAAAATGTTCACTGTTAGGATGGTCAGGCATTGGTGGAGTCACCATCCCTGTAGGTGTTGGAGGCGCCTGTATCTGGTGCTGGATGTTGCGGTTTAGGGGTTACCATGGCAGTGCTGGTTGGACAGTTTCACTGGATCATTTAAAGATTTCTGCCAGCCTTGATGATTCTGTGATTCACTTCATGCATGAGATTTTGGAGAACTTTCCTACAGCTAATCAAGTGCTGATTTGCTGCTGAGGGTTTGTGGCCATTCTTTGCAGGCAGCAAAGCCCTGTTGCTATGCATGCCCTTGAGCACTTTGGTGCAAAACTGATGGATTTTCATCAGTCCTTTATCATCTCCCCCTTTTTTCCTTCCCTAGCATATGTGCAATGGGCAAAAGCAAGCTAGCTCTTCTGGCCAAGAGGCTGAAACAGTGGCGGTTGTTAGAGAAAACATTTTTGTTTTAAATTCATTAAGAACTTCCATAGCTCTCAAAAGAGGCAATAGCCCTTTGGGTCATTGACAAGCCTGCATAATATTAGATAAAATTTCATAAAACTTACTGAATGAAACTAGCTGGGCCTTTTGTCTGTGGTTTTTCAACTTTGCTCTTTCTCTTGGAAACTTGCCCTGGGACATCAGTCCTTTGACGGCCAGAAACCTTTTAACTTCCAGTCTCATTTTATTCTTGGCCAGCTTGTTCTCATGCAGTGCTGTTGCTGTGCTGAAATAGCTTTTCTTTTCCTGTTGGAAGTTCAAATGATGCAGGTTTTTGTAAAAGCCTTGTTGCATGCTTTCTTTCAGAAGTTATGGTTTGAACAACAGTATTAGTTTTGTTTTGTTTGCCCTAAATCTTGGGCTGAATTTTTATGAGTACTTTAAACAGCCGTGTCTTTAAGCAAACCAGTTGTTTAGTCTTTGTGTGAGCACTCCTGCAGGTCTGGATTGAATTGGATCAGGGAACTGATCTGACTACAAAATTACTTGAATGAGTAGGGTTTCAGCTGGGTAGGACCACCACTTTTCAGAGGTAGTCTGCACTTTTTAATCAATTACAGCAATCTTGAAATGGCTGTTTTAGCATTTTTAGACTATTTCAATCTTCAGATCCACACTTACTGTTCCCTGGGGAGACTGGGGATAGTTCCACAGTTCCCTTTCATTGAGGTACATATAAAATGAAATACTGATCTGCAAGTCATCTTAGCATCTTTTTGTCTGCTCGCCCTGTGTCCTCTGTCTAGCGCTGTGGTGTCTCTCTGTAGCATTGGTTTAACATTTTATTCTCTGTGGGCATCAATGTGATAATCTGAAGCACAAAATAAGACAAAAGCTTTGAATTTCAACTCAATCCTGAAGCTTAAGAGAATCTTTGTTTTAATCGTGTTGTTCTTGTTATCTGTGAGAGTTAGTGTGGGTAGCCAAGATCTAGATTTTATGTAGAAAACATTTTTCCCTGGGGTTGTTTGTAGTGTCTGTTTGTAGACTGATCCAGAAGCAAAAAGCAAACTTTAAAAAATCTATTATGAAAAGATTACTTATTAATAAAATTCTTCTGGAAAGTAGAGAACTTCCTTGCAAATTATGTCAGTATAATTAATTGAGAAAAATCAGATTTTGTCACTGTAGAGAAGTATGTCCATGTGAAATTTCTTCTCAAAGCAGTAGTGCCACAGCCTGATCCTGCATTGATCTGTTTCTGTATGTAGGAAACAGTAGGACATGCTGTTCTCTGTTTAGAAGTCTAATGTAGCTACAGTGAAGACCAAGGGAAAATGTTTTAGTGAGACTGATGTGTTTCATTCATAACAATTCTTTTGTGTCTGTGACAAAGATTTCTTAAGGGGCTTGTGTTGTTCTGCAGTGTTAGCTGGCATCCACAAAATTGCATTTACCTGCTGTTTTTAAAGAATCTGATGCTTGACTCACACAGGGAAAATAACACTATTTTCTGAACAAAAGTGGCTGCAGCACCAAATATTCAACATAAATGTGTTGGCTGTCAGCATGCATATTTTGCTGTATTTTCTGGAAACATTGCATAGTTGTGGTCTAAACCAAATCAGGTCTGTGCAACAGGCTCAACAACAAACATGATGTTTAAGAAGCTTACATATACTGATGGTTGAACAAGCACAGTGTACTTTTGGTCTTGGATTAAAAGAGGACTCAGGAGGCTTCATGTTGTTTTCTCAAGTGGATTTGTAGAAACAATACGTCTTAGTTGCATGCTAGGTCTTCAGCGTTGTACTGAGTAATTTCTTGAGTAGGTTCCTCTCCTAGAAAAACAGAAAGCAAACCATGCTTAGTACATTTCTTACAGGAATTTCTTTAGTTTGGAAACAGCGTGCATATCTATATACAAATGAAATTGCTCTGAGTGTTGATACTGAGTGTTGATGTTAAGGTAATGGCCATATTCTGTGTAATTTAATTATTTTGCATATACTTCTAACTGAAATTCCTTTCTACTTATTACATACCATCTTCATTCCTTTTCACAGGCTAGACATAAGCATGAGTTACAAATCCATAGTAAGAATAATTTTTCACTATGCATTCATGAGACACATTAAACTGTTAAAAATTGGCACATAGGTGAGGCTTTCATGTGTGATTTATTACAGGCAAGGTGAGATTTTAACCTCTCAAGTCACCCTAAGAAGTTATATAGGTTGTCCTCTTGCCTGCTTGAATCGTCTGTTAGTAGCAGTCGAAATGGATGGGCAAGGCAAGGGAGCAGCCTCTTTTCCACAGAGTCTGCTAGTGATGAGAAGCTGGACTTTGCCAACTCTGCAGGTACTGCCAGTGCCTGAGAACCGCCTTTAAAGCTCTGGAGCTTGGCTACATTGTATACACATGAGGGCCTGTTGGGTTTTTTTCTTTTCTGTAGCGTTTTGGTTTTGGCCTTCATGTGCTGAAGTGCAAGCTCTTTTTGCAATGCTGAGGAAGTCCCTTGTTAAAGGAGAGGGAAAGGGAGTGGGAGCAAACACACTTGTAATCAGAAGTGTAGTGTGAATACTGACATTACTGTGCAAAATGCTAACAAGGGAAGTGACTTTCGTGATACTTGTGCTATAAACACCTAGACATGGAAAGTTAGGGTTATCTTTATTTGCATGGCACTTCATGAAGACAGCCAACTCTTAATTAAAGCACCGAAGAAGGAACTTCTAATGAATGTCTTGAGGGCTCCAAGATTGTACAGTACTGTTTCAGACACCTGAGACCTGAACAAAAATGTGTGAATAAAAACCTTGGCTTTACAATGTTCAGATGGGAGATCACTGAAATTTGTCATATTCTGAGCAGAAAGCTGCTGAACACCACCAGTGCCCTTTCTGTAGTGGGTTTTGTGTAATTTAGCAAGGCGATCTAGTCTGACCTATTTTATGACGTGGGGAGTAGCTAGCTATGTACTTCATGGCTCCTTGTGGCTGCAGAAATATTCTCTGAAACTTGGCAATATCAATTTGTGAGATGACTTCGAAAATTGAGGGATTTTTTTTTTCTGTACAATTACAAAATAGAGATGGAGGACTGTGAATTCTGTCTCTTATGAGTGTTTGGCCTTGATACTTCTAGTTTCATAGACATCAAAATGGTGTAGGAAACAAACTGCAAATTTACATGTAGTTTTCTACTTTTAAACATTTTGTATACTATTTTGTCCATGATTATAGTTAAGCATTGCTCAATAAACCAAATGCACTTGTGGAGAAGCAGTGTTGAGTACAAGTGAAATCTATTTTGTCATTCAATTAAATTTCTTTGCTTCTGGAACCAGGGTTTGTTATGGCAAAACAAATAGCAAAGGTTTTTCTTTTGTTGCTCAGTAGCCATAATCTGTCCTTTTTGAAGATTGACCTTGGCCTTAACTAAGAACAGATTTTTTAAATTTTTTTTTTTTTTAATTCCTGTATTTTTAACCAGACTTTGGAAATGTATAGGAAACTGTTGTAGGGCTTTCCAGGGCTGCATCTGCATACTTGTACCATTGCTGTAAGAAGTGGGCAGGTGGGATAGCTCCTTGCTACCCATGTTGCTTGGAACTGATGGCTGTGGAACAGGATGTGCTGGTGCAGATGTTTAAGAGTGAGTATTTGCAGCAGATGCACACAGCTTTCAAAGTCAAGGCATGTACATTTCTGTGTGACTGCAGTTGGTGGAAGGGCTGAGCTCTTTTAAACTCCCACTTTGCAAAGTCACTTGAGAAGTGGGTTAGTGCATTGATGTGGGCCCCCTCTTTTGCTCTAAGCAGGATGGCCAGGTGTAAATGTGTGCCAGGTATGGACACACACACTGCTCCCAGCCAGCTCTGGTGATGGAGAGAGGAGCAAGCTGTGTGTTTCAGGATATGTGACAGGGCATGACAAGGCTAGGGCACTCTATTTGTCCTTTGCTGCTGCCAGTGAGCTGCCATGGCTCACAGTGGGGTGGCAGGAACCAGATAAGCACAAACATGGCACACCATGCGAACTGCACAGGACAGCTCAGGAGAACCTTAGGTTGGATGTCCCGTGCTTTAAGGAGTGCCTAGTGATCTCAGCAGGATCTTTCTGTGAAGGAGTGTTTAATGGAGCATCTGCCAAATGAACCACTCTGTACACACATGCTCAGTGGGGGCACACAGAGTAGGCCAGCCCACCTGGGGGTCCTCTCCTGCTCTGGCTTGCCTTCCACCTTTGCCATGGGCAAACCCAAGGCTGGCTGGGCCTCCGCTGTGCTCCTTATCCTTCGGTTGTGTGTTCCTTCACTACTGATGGAAGGAATGGACATGACAAAAGGAGGAGCACACACTTCCATCTTATATTTTCATCAAATTATACCTTGGAAAAGCCCTGATGAGGACCATTTTTCCTGGTTGCATCACAGTCACTTGACCCAACACAACAGTGTGAATCCATACTCCCTTTGCTGTAATCCTAGCAATACCACCCAGGTGTTTGGATGCTTCCCATGCCAGCTGCCTTTTTGGTGGGATGTACATCTAAAAAGCACTATTTTTCTTAATTTTCAGCCCTCCTCACCTGTTTCTTAGTTTTGTTAACATGATTTGATTCATGCTATTAGTGACACGCTGATGGATGCCTGAGCTGAGTGTAAGCTTTAGTTATTCCAGTTGGTGGTGTATTGTCCCTGGTTTCAAAGAGCAAATTATTGTCTTGTGATTTTGGATGTTTATCTTGTAAAGCTGTCAGGCTTCTCTCAAATACATATGTCATGACTGACATGTTTTAATTTTGTGGCAACCTTCATAATTTATTTCTTTGCAAATCTAAAAAAATCTACCATGTAAAGCTTGAATAACAGAAAGCCAAAATTACAACAGATGTCACAATATTTTACGAAGTCAGCTCTGCTAGGGCAGTGTTAGGGCTACTAGGAAGACCATAGACACTTCCTTGTATGTAAAAGGAGTACTTTATAATTTGAATATGCTTATTCAGAAGGTTAGTTGTGTCAGTGCAGTTTTTTTAAGTAATTGGGCAACGTGGCTTTTTTTGTGGAATGGCATAGCCATCAAATGGTAACAACCTGTGAGTCATGACTGGGTTTTGGTTGCGTTTTTTTCCCTTCAATCATGCATGCACTTGTCAAAATGGTTAATTTTGAGCATGAGTAGCCTCATCCAATTTAGTAAGAGCACTCACATGACTAAAGATAAAAAAGTATACAAGTGCTTGCAGGATCTAACCATAGGTTTTTACAATGTGGTACATTGGAGTTATTGTGAAAACTGCTTTCCACTTGTGAATTTCAGTGTAGGTGTTGGAAAATGTAATATATAGCCCCTTGGGTGAGAGAGAGGAAAACAAGTGAGCCTTCTAAAATTTAGGGGTCTGAAGACTTACTCATTTCACATAATACTTTTCCATGCCATTTCTTTATGTGTTTGATAATACTGTGGATATCTGTAGACTTGACTTAAACAAAATTATAATTCCATTCATTAAAGACCAAGTAAATAATCTTTTTATGTCAGAGATGATTTTTGCATGTTGAAGGCATGCTTCTGTGTATGTTTTATATGTTTTGACATAATTGTTTGGGGTTGCTTTTAAGCACTTCAGATGTTGGGTTTTTTAAATACTAGTCGAGGATGTTGACATGCATGTGCAATTTCAGGAGAGAAGGAATAATACCCATATTTTAGTGTGTTGCAGTTTTCTCTTTGTGGAACTTTTATTTTAGGTTACATGTTTCATGTCCTGAAGATTAAATGATTGACAAGTTTAAGAACTTGGCAGTACTTAGACATTTCAGCATCAAGTATCTACCATATTGAGTGTAGAGATTTTATGCTCTACTTGCTCAAGTAACTACAGTAACACCTTCCAATTTGAAAAGATTATAAAGAAGTTCTAAAATAATTTCTAAATCCAACCGTTGGCTTCAGAACTATAACCACTTCAAAGAAGGGCAGGAATGCAAGTGTGTTGCAGATTTAGTTACTGAATAACTGAAGAAATTTGCATCTTATCTTTTGCACAAGAAACCCATGGTATTTTATGGTCATTGCTACTGAATCTGCATAATACTGGATCACCTGGCAAAACAAAGTCTGGCACAGAGTCACAGCTACCACACTGCTGAGTTATACAGCCTTTCTGCTTTTAGTCCAGCTTCATGCTGAGTGCAGAGGAAGGATAGAATGACAAAAGCCAAAGTTTGGGGAAATTTCTGCTGGGTTGCAATTGAAATCCGAGTCAGGTCTCTGATCTGGCTGATGGAGCAGCCTTGCCAGCAGGTGGGCAGCTGAACCTGGGGTGATATGGGGAAGAAAGCACTCTGGGGGATGGTAACTGGCCTGGCATAGGTCATGTCAGAGCAAAGTAGCTTTCTCAGATAAAACCTGAACCATCTCAGCTCGTGGCATAGTTCTTTGTGGAGGCTCGGTAATTTGCATCATGTGGCTATAGTGTTTTAACCAAGAATGAGACAAAGTAGGGCTGGGCTGTCTCCTGAAATGCCCTGGGACAAGAGGAATTCCCTTTCCCCACTCCCATTTTTGGGTCACCTTGGACGCGGTTAGGTAAATTACAGCTGAAATGGGTGTGGGAAAACACCACACCTGTGTAGAAGGACCAGTATTTGGAATGTGGTTTCTGAGGAAGCTCAACTCATTTGGGATGGCTGTCGAAGGGTAAGCTCATTGTGGTGAGTGGCTGGGAGGCAAAACACACCCGTTGTTTCTGGCCACAAACAGCACCAGGGTTTCTGTGGCTGAGTGCCCCAAGGATGTGGCAGGTTCCTTCTTGCTGAAGGCAGCGTGTTGGGCTGGCTCAGGCAGCTGTGTGCTGCTCTGGCGTTCACTCTGCCCATCCTGGGCAAAGGTGGTGGGGGAAATGTGTCTGAAGGCTGCTCTGCTTCCTGCTCCTTTGCCTCAGCCGTGGTCAGACAGCCTAAAATCCCCTGCATAGTTTGACTACTGCTGTTAGCATTAGCCCTGTCAGAGGCTCTGTTTTTCTTCAGTGTTACTGGTGAGTAACACTTCTTCTGTATATACCTTAGAGGTTATTTTCTTTAGCACTTTACATGGCATGATAATTTCCAAGATATTTGAAAATAAATCCTGCCAGAACCAATTTATTCAATGTGTGAAGCATTTTAGATGTTTCCTAATGATAAATACTCATTTAAAAAACTCTTTATTATCCTTCTGAGGAATTCTGATAAATCATGACAAAAACTGAGGTAAGAGGATGACATCAGGAGTTTACTGCTATCTAGCCATCAAAAAGTAGCGGGATGTGCAAAAAATAAGAATGAGGGAAAAGTATTTATGTAGCTTATATAATGTACCATAAATCCCAAGAGCAACACTTTTATCTCGCACATCCAGATGTCTGTCTAGTTCCCCAAGGCAGAGCAAGGAAAAGCAGTTCCAAAACGTGAGAGCTTTATCATGGTAGTCTATTGTGAATTGAGAAGGCAGAAAGATTTATGATGTTATACCTCATACAAATTAACACCCCTTTGTTGACAGTGCATATCTCATTTATAAATGAAATTGCTGTTCCATCCTGCTCAAGCCTGTACAGTTGGGCTGAGGAACAAGGAAAACTAGAGCAAACTGTGATGGTGAAATCCTGATTTCTTCAAGTTAATGACTGAAGTCTTTAAGGGCACTACTGTTGATAATTTATTAGCATTTATTTGTTTTCACAGACAGAAGCAAAGCCTTTTGCAGGTCTCTTTAGTTTCTTTTTATGTGAAATGCACTTTATTTTAGAGCATGGGATAGGAAAGGAGCTGCTGTGCAGTGACAAGGTAATACTCCTTCCAACATGGCTTCTTTTAGAAGAGGCACTGTTGGCTGTAGTGTGGCATTGCTGTTTGCTCCATTTTTCTGGTGCAGGATGACTGGCAAATGGGAGCTCAGACCAACTGCTTACCCCATACATGGCAGGAGAAAGCAAAGAGCAATGCTCCAGGCCTTACAGGTGTTGCCATGGTTGACAGCAAAGCAAAAGGCAATTGTGTAGACCTTTTGTGAATTTTGGTGTGTGAGAATGGGCATTTAAGGTAGAATATACTGCTTTGCTGAAATTTTAGGAATTTGTACAAACACCCATACAATGGAGTGCTGTCAATAACTTGCCTGTCTAAATACTGGTTCAATTTGCCATTCTAAGAATATCTGAATATTATTAGGTTGCTTTTATTACTTTAATTGCTTTTATTTTTTTCTTTTAGAGCCTGTCCTTCCCCCTCAAGTCCATAAGTTAAGCGTGTATTTATATTTTTATTTTATTGTTTTAAAGTTCTAGGTCACTTCTTTTTCAGGGATACTTTTTGGAAGTCATTTCCTTTTATGATAAGATACTAGAAGCTGAAATTGCAAAAACAGGAACTCCTTCTCTTTTGCATGGGAAAAAGTGCTGCAGTTTCATTTGCTGTTTCCAGAAAAATAGGCTGACTTTGTTGTTATAATTTGTTGGCACTTTTCTTGAAAAGATAAGTAAGAGGGGAGTGCTAGGTATTCAGATACTCAGTGCATAAAGATCATAAACAACAGCAAAGCCACTGTTTGGTTGTTTTAACTCATTGCAGTGAGTTTCAGTCAGGTACAAACATTCAGGGGAAAAAATTGTGATATCAGAAAAGCTGTTAATTTCAGGTATCTCAGTTGGAGTGGATCATTTTAAAGGTGTGTAAAATCCAAAAACTGCTGACTAATCTCCCTTTGAAACAAAGAAAAACATGCATTGCTCTATCTTGAATTCCACCTTTGAAAATGGAGACACCCAGAATATCTCCTGACTTCTGAAGATCACAGGTATAGCAATTAAATGTCTGAGGACTCCTTTTAGATGTGCAAATAAGACTGCCTAACCACAACCTTTTTTTTTTTTTTATTACTCTTGACAAAATCTGAATTCTCCATGTGGCTGAATCCTTGGCTGGTAGCGCTCTCTTGTGGCTGTTACTTTCATTTAAACAGCTTAAGGGATTTCAAAAATATGTATATTATTTAGAAATTTCTGCCTTAGGACACAACAGTCTGTGTTGGATAAGCATTCCTAAATTAAATGTGGTAATATATATTCTAATAATGCAGGAAGGTCAGTCTAGGCAAAAGCATGCCAAGTGTGCTTCCCAGAAGATCTCAAAGGGATGGGTGTATTGAGCATTCAGGCTTTTAACCAGTTTTTTTGGTGTATTTTTGGTGGAAAGCCATATGCCTGTGGACAGACGGGGGGAGGCTTGGAGGGGAATGAAATCTGCCTTGGCAGTCAGAGTCAGGTGGAGGAGAGACAGGGATGGGCACCTTCATTAACAGGCTTGATTGCAGGTGCTGCTCTTCCTGTGGTGCTGCTCTTGGTGATGAGCAAGTTACTTCCCACAACTTTGGCTATTAAAATGAATGAACAAAAATGATTTGGGAAACTTTTCAAGTGAAACCGATATGTGTGTTCCTGGTGAAAGCTGGAAAGCTTTTCACCCTGAGTCTGTGTTTTCTCATTCTGGGGATGGGAAAGGAAAAGGTGGGGGGTTAGCTCTTGACCTATTCTGGTTTTTAATACAAATGTTTTAGCTGATGTTTAAATTTTCAGCAAGGAGGTAAAGCCTTTTGGAAGCTCAGATTGTGATGTAGAGGGGTTTCCTTTGAACTAGGGACACACAGTTTCCTCTTTGAGGCACAGTTATTAATGGGCAGTTGTTTGGTACTACACAGACTCGATACTAGTTGGATTGTGCATCCAGTGTCATAGCTTCATAAGCATGTCTGCATTAATACCAAGCGTGTGATGTTGGGTGTAGGCTCCTTTACCTTCTGTACTGTACCCAACAGCAACTGGAATAATGATTTCAGGTTGTTTACTTAGTTGTACTCTAGTTAGAGGCAGGTTTACACTTGAGATAAAACCTTGAATGAGAGGGGTCTTGGCCCTTGAATGAAAAGTCTGTATTCATCTGTGGGCTGAAATCTTGTGCATGGCATTTGTCTGATCACCCACCTTCATTCATCTTTGGATCCTGTATGTCACATAAGCACTGTAATAATCCTAGTTCTTTCAGGGATATTTTTTAAATTTCAACTGGTCTTCTGGGAAAGCTTTCATAGCAATTATGTGAATGTTAATAGCTGTTTTCCAGCAAATGTACTGCCATGCTCAGCAGTCTTTGTAGTGAAGGTAAGATGAGCTTGTTTGCTGTTTTGGCTGCAGTCTAGCAGGACAGCTCAGCAGTATCTGATTGCAGATTAAAACTGAAAAGAGGCTTTTTAAAGCAAATTAAAAATCCTATTAGTCAACTGTATTTTGAGGCTCAGATTTTCTTTTTGTTTAAAATTAAGGAAATACTTAGTTTTCCTCACCCTTATCAGTGTAGCAATGTAACTCTCATTTTTTAGACAGCAGATTCAATACTATCTACTCTATGCAATTTATTCTTCTGTTATGTAGAGTGAGGATGGACTTGCTGCTGGAAATTCAGGAAGAAAAGTTCTTTTTTCCCACTTAAATTTTACTTCTCTGTTTTGCCAAATAACTCACCAAACATAGAATAATATTTGTCAGGTTGACTTTGCATCCTCATTCACACAGCAGTAATTCCATAGTTTTTAGACTCTTTCTGAAACATGGTTGGAAAAGTGAGCTGTTAAATCAAAGTCTGCCTTTCTCTGGTCTGAGTATGCACATGCACACACACGTGTGTTGATGTTAATAACCAAGCCATCATGCTAGGTTTAGTTTACCTTTATTGAAGGCTACTTCCAAAAAACCCTCATTACATTACCTTTAGCATCTGTGAGTAATCTATGCTCTCACATGTATATGAAGTGCAGTTGTTTTTTAATAGAATATATCAGTCTAGCTGAGAAAGTTTTAGCCAGATATCATCTAACTTTCCAGCAGGTTCACACAGCTGAGCTATTTGACGTCTTTGTAATTCTGTCATATGCTGTCTTAACTGGGTTTCTTATTAAAATACAAATATGTATGCTTGCATAAAATAAGACCATGTCTTGCCCTTTACCCAACCTCCTTCCTGAAGTCTGAGGATTTCTGTAAATCCGTGGAACTTCCAGATTTTCCTTTACAACTATAAATGTATCCTGCTTTGACCTGTGAAAAGCCGTTCATTTTACACATGCAGGATGTGGCTCAGTCAGTTGGTAAGGATGCTGTGGTGCAATCAGTCTGCTCTGTTATAGAACAGAACTAATAAAAATGTGTAGTTGTTGTTTAGTGTGATGGGTCAGTGATTCTAAGGAAAACATGATCATGTTGCATAGGCCAGTGTGTAAGAAGAAAGTTTTAGCTTCGTTTTGCTGTGCTGATCCTTAAGGGTACAGCATAATTAGTCTTTTTCATTTTCCCCCAAAGAAACTCTGTGCAGCCTGACTGTATCCTTTATATCCTCAGGTATGATGATGGTCAGCAACCATGGCAAGCTTACGTGTGCAAATCTGGCTTGCAGAAGGGGATTAATTGTGTGACTATGGAATAAAGTTTATTTTTTCAGAAGACTTTTAAAATAAATTGTCCTTTGAAAGAATTCCCCAGAATTTGTACTGTCAGTTTCCCTGGGGGATGGAAGGATGTACCTGCTGCTTTTTTCTGTAGGTGATGATTTCCAGTGCCTGCATACTGAGGTGGTTTTTTTTAGGGATATAACAGGCTGCCTCTCTTTTAGGGGAAGATGCTCCCTGAGAAGACTGTCTGGTTGTTTTTCATGTGTAGGAAAAACATCTGTAACTCTCCACTACCATTGATGGTCCAGGTCTTAAGAGATTTTGTTTTAGCTTTGTCATCTCATAGGTGACATTAACTTATTTACAATGCAGTGCCCCAGAACTATCTATTAACCTGCCCATGTATTTGCTTAGAAGACTGGAAAAGGATAGAAGACATAAAACAAACAAAAACAGTTTCAGCAGCATAATGTCAGTGCATTTTCCATGTGCCATGTCAAACACCACTTCAAACAAAAACTAAAAGTCTCCCTCCTTCCTGCTCCGTCAGGGACAGTCCTCTGGTTTCATTTTATGGGCTTTACTCAGCTTTTACCCGCCGCGCTCCGCAGCCGTGTTCAGCAGCGTAGTGGCGGGTTTGACTAATCTGAGGTGCCGCGGCCTCTTAGCGGGGAGCGCTAACAAGGCTCCTTTGTGAGTCTAATTATATCCCTAAGCTGGCGGCCGCAGATTAGCGCAGGACAGCCGGTGGCAGAGGGCTGAGGAGTGCCATGCTCTGCTCTGCCGGCATCGCCCGCTCCTGCCGGCGACAGAGCCCAGGAGGTGCCGCCAACACCGCCCGGTGCCGCTCGGCCCCAGCGCTCCGCTCCCGGCCCGCTCCCGCTGCATGCCCTGCAGGCTGCTCCGCCAGCCCGGAGCCATGCCTGCTCCCTGCGGGAGGAGGCACTGCCCTGCTCGGAGCCTGGGTACGTACCTAGGGCTGTGCCAGGTTGGGGAGGCTCCCGCCAGCCTGGCCGGGAGGTAGGACACTCATGAGCAGCTCCTCATCCCTTCGTTCCGTGGTTGGGGTAAGCCAGTGCTCAGGGTGCCTTTCTCTTGGCTTTTTTGTGTCTTTCGTAATGTGTTGGATGAGGGGGATAAAACAGCTATGCATAGTTGTCTGAAATGCACCCGATTAAAATTTCATTGTAGGATTGTTGAAGTGGAATCGGCAGGTTTGGGAGGGGAGGTGACTTTGAAAAGAGTATTTTGTTGTTTCCTTTCAAATTTGCCTCCTGTTCCTCAGGCAGACCTAGCTTTAGTGTGCTTTGTCTTGCTGAGCAAAACCCCTCATCTCCCAGCTGGGCCATGCACTGGGGTGGTTTGCAGTCACTACTTTCTAAGAGATCTGCAACCAGTTTTCTTGGGTTGGTCTCTTCATCCCAGTATGGGGTGGAGACAAATTTCAGGGCAGAGTCACTCATACTGAAACTTAAAGCGTCAGGGCCTGAGAGTTTTTAAGTCTTGAGCTTTTAGTGGTGTGAAAATAAAATTCAGTGGAATAAGTTTCCCAGGCTGTGAGAGGTTTGCCAGCATGTGCAGTTTACACAAGGGTGGAAGGGGGTTTTTACAGAACAGTGCAAGAGGAAACGAGTGTGTTGATAAATGTGGGGCCAAAATTGTTTGTTCTTCACAATAAATCTGAAGAAAGAGTTGTGGGATTTCTCCTTGGGAAGGAGGGGAATATGAAGTACTGAGCAAAAGTGGGGGGGGGGGGAAACTCTAATTTTTTTAGTACACTTGTCTTACACAGTTTGGGGAAAGAGGAGGGAGGGAGTGTTAAGTGATCAAATTAGGGTAAATTTTGCTTTGTCACTACCAGGCAAGTCACTGCTTCCTGCTT
Organism: Lichenostomus cassidix; assembly: GCF_008360975.1. Taxonomy (NCBI): domain Eukaryota; kingdom Metazoa; phylum Chordata; class Aves; order Passeriformes; family Meliphagidae; genus Lichenostomus; species Lichenostomus cassidix. The sequence continues at coordinate 19,488,806 of NC_139479.1, read as the reverse complement.
TTCAAGAGCATATGCTGTGAAGGTGGGGTGCTGGAGCAGCGTGGGCTCAGGATGTGTTTCTGTCTCTATCTTCTTAGTGGTGACCAGACAGGCCAGCCAGCTCCATTAGAGAAATCCTTAATCTAGTGAGGCTAATGGACCTTCTTGCACTGGAGGGCTGCTCAGATAGGATCTGTCCACTGTATTTGTGGGGAAGGATCCCAGAAGAATTAGGATCAACGTCTGCAGGTTATTGTTGGTTTATAATAATGCATAATAATATGTAACAGAGCACTGGCACATAAAATCCATCACATATTTCTGCTGACTTCACTGAACTTTGAGTGAAGCTATAAAATACTGAACTTTCATTAGTCACTTGGAGCTCGTATGTGGTATTCAGTGTGTCTCAGTGATTTTTTTTTTCTACATGAAGATACCTTTTCCATTCCTTGAGGTTTAGACTTCCTTGTTTAGACTTTCCTGTGTGGAGCTCTGTACCACACTAGGAGTGTTAAAACCCAATTTTGTTTCCTGTCTCAAGAAGACTTAATGTAGCACATGTAATGCAAGCAGCTGAGTACTCACTGTTAGACAGAGCCATATTCACTGCTCCAAATTTAATAATAGTGATGAAGGCAGAATTTGCATGTGAATGTAGTCATAGTATCTGTGTGATCTGTTGTAGGATTGTCCGTAGATACGTATCTTGGTTTATGCAGGAAGAATGCATGGGTGAATTCAGTTATTAAACTACTTGATCATTTCAGAAGGTTACTGATGGTTCCTGCAGCTTTTTAACAAACAAACTTGGGCAGCAGGAGTAACTGTTTATGAATAGAGCATTTTTTCCTGTATTTTGTCATCCATTGTAACTGATCTGTGCTTGGAAAACTGAGATAGTTTCTGATTTGATTTCTGTGTATTCAAGCACATGTTTCAACCTGTGGGCATTTATTATTTTATTTTTACCAGATTTACTCTCTTGTAAAACTTACTCTTGGTGATAATTAGGGTGACTAAAGATTGAGATTTAAAGGGGTGGTGTGAGCTGGGCTAGAAGAAGAATGATCTATTGAAGATTTATGCTGTTTTTGCTGTGAAGTGATTCTGTTTTCAATTTTGCTTGGAAAATAGCTTTTATTTTGCTGTGAAGTGACTGAACCCAGCTTTCAAGTCCAATGATGTTAAATTGGGTGCATATTTTGGCACATTTAGTTTCTGTAAAATAAGCCTGAAAACCTAATTCCCCAAACAAAATCAGTTTTGTGCCGGGAATCCCAGAAATCAGAGTTGTGTGGTCAGTTTTAAACTTCTAGCTCTAAGTTACTGTAAGTTACAGGCATAGGAGGAGAAGAGCTCATGCTCCAAGAAGTTGCAGGAAAATATCCACCCTTTGCCTGTGGAGAAATGGTAGATGGATGCATAAGTGTTTCAAATTGTACTGCTGCTTGTTATAATGCTGTTATGGCTGCAGTCATCAGTTGGAGATTAAGAACGGGATATAAGTTGGAACTAACAATTAACTTCACCTGAAACTTGAGCCGCCCCGGGAGGTAAAGAGGGAGAGGTTACCTTGGATCATTGTGCAACTGTAACCACCTTTTTATGCCTTGGGCTTCCAACACGTTAGGGCAGCTGAGATTTCCTGCCCGAATTACGAGCTCTGTAATGTGCCAAAAGTCTAATGTCTGTTTTAATCTGAAAATAGTTTTTATGACAATAAAAATCCTTTTAACAACAGTGCCATGTATCACAGAGTGATTTACAGTTGCATAGCTATCTCAATTCAGTGGAAGAAGTATAAATTTTTACATGCATTTGTATGTGTAATCCAGAAAGGGCTGCTCAGAAGAGGAGGTTTTCTTTTAATATATTTTCTTTTTTTTTTGTTTTCTCCCCCTTTTTTTTTTTTTTTTTTTGGAAGCAGTTTTTTCTTTTGAATCTCTATTGTCCTTCTGAGATCAAGATGCCTCAAGGGAAACTTTCTATGTGAAAAGCTTATTCAGTTCATTAATAATGTGGAAAGTACTGTAATTTTTTACAGTATTACACTCATCTTTTGTATCAGTTGTGGCTGAGCTGGAGTAAATGGGTCTTAAATGCTGTGTGATGTGACCAGTATTTATTTGGAAGATTACTTGAGAATTCCAAGTGTTGTGAGAGTAGGCTGAGAAGCAATACTTAACAAGTGCAAGCTCTTAAACAGATGAGCAAAAAAATTTTGTGTGAGCCTGTTGAGTTGGTTCTTCTTACTCCAGTGGGGTGTTTTGGATTAAAAGAACTATACTGTTTGTCAGGGCGATCAGAGGTATTGTTCTAAATATTTACTTAATTAAATATTTCATTAAATGTTTCTGCAGTGCATCTGATTTAATCATTCCTTTTGTGAACAAGCCAGATGTAAATCCAGACAGGATTTGGCTTCCTCTGAAACAGAGTTCCATTCAGGCCTTTTTTTGTATTCAGGGAGCGACCCTGAAAGAAGGAGATGCTAGGTGTTTTTTTTTATAAAGCTCACTGCAGATCTGCAAGGTAAAAGGCATGACCTTAAAGTACTTGCCATGATATTTACCAGTAGTTTTTTGGTTTCTTGCTCATGGTGAAAAGACATTTTAGAGATCTTAAGTCTACTCTCTATAATATAAAGTTAGGGTGTGGTATCTGTACAGTTGAAATTTCAAGTCCTGATGTTTCTGCTTCACCTGGGAAGGCCCCTTTTATTGGCTTTTTGGAGGAGTTTATGCAGTCACTGTATCTCCTGTACTTACTTGAAAGGACATTAAAGGCTCTCCTGGATGGACAGTCTGAATGCTGGCAGAGTGTACTTCAGGAATAGCATTTAAGTTGTTGCTGCTGTCTACCACAGGACAGTAGGAAGTTGGGGCATCCAAGACTGAATTTGAGGGAAAGGCAGTAAGACAGTCTTAACAGAAAGGAAAGGAAGTGTCTAAGGCTGTGATGCTGTAGAAAGCAGCAGAGAGATGAATTTATAAGTGGACTGTGGGACAGCTTTTAGCAATGGTTCAGTATATTGGGAAGACTGGAAAAGCAGTGGCTGGAATGCAAAACCATCAACCTGGTCAGAGAAATTGTGAGCATATTTTGGAACTAGAAAAGCCTAAAAAGTCACTTTGCATTTATGTGTATGTCTATCCATCTATATATAATATGCATACATACTTATACATGTATCCATATAGAGAGATGTGTGTGTATATATGTAACTTCTTTGAATTATCTCTATTGGATATGAGTGACAGTGAAGGTTTACTTCAAAATATGCTCTGGAAGTTTTTTTAATTTGGGGTATCCTTTAATGTACAATTTCTGCATGGAAATTTTCAGGGGGGCTTTCTGTGTTTTTCTTCCTTCTCATATTCTTTCATACATACATACCACCCTCCTTCCTTTATTTTTAAATAAATGAAGAAGAAATAAAGAGGGAGATTAACTGTGTTCAGATAAAGTATTCATATAAAGTATTTGTATGCTTTGTCTTCACTTGGTTTGCTATTCCATCCAAAGATATAGGTCCAAAGATTATGTCAGGAAATAGGACAACACAGAAAATGGCAAGGGGAAAGGAGCAGGGAATTGTATTTGACTTAATAAAAAGCTTTTTTACTGAAATGGTATCAACTCTTTTATCCTAAATTAGGATAACTTTTGCATGTATTTAATTACTGAGAATGACACAAGAAACTGTTTGCATACCTTATGTAGTTTTTCTGCTGGACTACAGCTTTTTGCTAAATTTTAGATGCTTCATTCCCATATTTCCCAGGCAGATAGATCTGCCAGTGGTGACTAATGTAGCATGAAGTAATTTGAATTCTATGAATATAGTTGTCTGAGACAGATAATACCAAATATCTTTGTCTGTGTAGGATGATGACTCCTTTGATACTCTATAGAAAGGAATGTTGTTTGTCTGCTTAAATGAGCACAAATTAAGTGCTCATTCAAAAAAAAAAAAAAAATTTTGTCTTCATGTTAGAAAAATCATCCAGTTCTAATCATGAGCTCCCATGTTAAGCAGTTGAGTGAGTTCTTCAGATCTGCAGTGACAAATACATATAACAGCTTCTGGGATGAAAAACAGTGACATTGTCAATTTTCTTTAATTTGAGGCCCCTGTGGGTAACTGCAGCCTCAGGGTGGTTTTCAGCCTCCTTTTTTTTCCCTGCCAAGGATTCAGAAGGCTAAGAAAATTTTAAAAAAAAAATTAATACATTGAATAAATGATTTAGCAATTTCTTTACAGTGGCTTTTTGCATACCCAATTAATTACGTTATATGTTGGTCTTCTAGTGTATTTTAATTCACTGAATGCAAGTTTGGTGAACTGCAAAACAACCCACGTGTTGGAAAGACTTTAGTTCCCTCAGCATATACAGATTTATTAAAAAAAAATTGTTAATCAAGTATTGGTATGTCTGGCCTTCTGTTATTGTAAAGGAGGGGAGGTGAGAAAGCTGAGAACTATGAAGCTGTTTGGAATTTATAAGCAGACAAACAAGGGCACCTGCGCTGTCACTACAAATTCTTGACATTTTCTCTACATGGAGTAAAGAAATTAATGGGTGAGTGGTTTGCTGAGAACATTCCAAAAACTGAACCCTTCCTAGCTGGCTCGCATGGCTGGCACGGGGCAGCAGTGTTAGTAACTGGTCGTCTGTTTCTGTAGGACAAACAAGTGCAGCATGGTTTGGTTTATTTGGCTTTGAAACAATGCAAGGGCACCTTGTGAGCCATACCTCACAGTACATGCAGTGCCCAAGCGTGCTCCTTGTTTGAGAATGCCAGTGAATTGTGCATTTGACCTTTAGGCTTGTGCAGGTTTCCATTTTATCTCAGGGCTGCAGCCTTTCTGCATTTCCTTAGCCTTGCATCCTTGGCATGTCTTGTAACCAATTACACTGGGATTAGGCCAAATTTCAGGTTGTAGACAAGGTTTAAAATGACTGCCAGTAGTTTGGACCTCCTGCTGCAACTTTGGACAAATGAACGTGGGCTATTTTAAAAGCAACGTTCTTAACAACAGAGAAAAGCTTTGCTGCACTGCTGAAAAGCTTTGAGTTGTGTCATTGTGAATGGAGGGAGAAGAGTTTTATTTTAATAACTGCTGTTCAGTGTCACTACATTGACTGGTTCCCAAATTCTCATGTCTGCACCTTGAAACGTATTCTGGAGCTTTCTGTAGAAACTAAAGTGACTGAAAAGGGAATATATATTTTTAAAGAATCTTTAATATAAATGATCACTACAAGAGTTTTTACTCAGGGAATTAGGGCTGACAGTGTGTAACAGTTAAGAGTTAAAAAGAGCAGATGCTTCGCTTCTGCTTTGGGGTGTTTTTTTCTGTCTTTGTAGATTCAGCCCAGTTCTGACTGAAGCCACTGACTTGTCCATCCTTTTACTTTTGAAAAATTGGCATTTCTTGTCTAAACCCAGGTTTTATTAGGGTGAGATCTCACCTTGACTACTGCATCCAGCTCTGGCATCCCCAAAACAGGAAGGACATCGGTTTGTGGGAGAGAGTCCAAAGGAGGCCACCAAGATGATCAGAGGGATAGAGCACCTCTCCTATGTGAAAATTCTAAGAGAACTGGGAATGTTAAGCCTGAAGAAGAGAAGGCTTTGGGGTGACCTAATTGCATTCTTCCAGGACCTGAAGGGAGCCTACAAGAAGCTGGAGAGAGACTATTTTCAAGGGCATGTAGTGACAGAACAAGGGAAAATGGCTGCAGATTGAAAGAGGGTAGGTCTAGATTACATGTTAGGAAAAAATTCTTTGCTCTGAGGGTAGTGAGGCACTGAACAGGTTGCCCAGAGAAGCTGTGGATGCCTCATACCCTAAAAGCATTCAAACCAAATTGGATGGAGCAATTGGATTTGAGCAGCCTGGTTTAGTGGAAGCTGTCCCTGCCTTCATTAGAAAGGTTGGAGCGAGATGATCTTTAAGGTCTCTTCCAACCCAAACCATTATTTAATTGATTCCATGATTTATGTCCTGTCACAGTGGATACAGATGAACAGTGGGAGACACTGCGTTTGCAAGGACAAGCTCTAATGCCCACTTCTGCTTAGATGTGCTCTGGGGAACCCTGGCTGTCAGTGGTAACTGCCGATATGGAGCGGAATTCTGCAGCCACCAGGAAAGAAAATGCTACCGTGTGAAGTTCCGTGGTCATAGGAGAGTGTGCGGCTCTGACGGCCTGAGGAAGGCTTCCTTGGGCTGAGGAATAATCGCGGCGGTAGCAGCAGGAGGCAGCGGTTCGGCAGTGCCGGTGACGGCCGGACCCGCGGCAGCCGCCAGGGGGCGCGCGCGGGGCAGGGGACAGCAAGGCCAAGAAGGAACAGAGCCTTTAAATAGGATAAAGAGCCAGTTTGGGGTCAGGAGAATGGCACATCCAGCCTCTGCCCTGTGTGCCTGCCGCTGCTTGCACGGAAAGGTGTGCAGCCTCAGGCTCGGGGTGTGAGCCAGCACTCAGGCCTTTGCTCCTTCAGCAGGGTTTACACACAACACACAAATTAGATATTAGGAAGAAATTCATTGCTGTGAGAGCGAGGAGGCACTTGAACAGGTTGCCCAGAGAAGCTGTGGATACCCCATCCCTGAGAGAGTTCAAAGCCAGCCTGGATGAGGCTGTCAGCAGCATGGTCTAGTGGAGTGTGCCCCTGCCCATCGCAGGGGTGTTTAAACTGATCTTTAATTGAGTGATCTTCCAACCCAAACCCATGGTTCCATGAAATAAATTCTAGCAATTGCTTTTCACCTGGATGCAGGTCCTTGGAACTGCCTGTCACCTTTTTGCTTTGGTTACTCCAAATGCAAAAGCCGGTATGGCAGGAGAGGTTACAACAGAGGTGCTATTTGGTAGATAAGAATGAGACAATTTATATTGGAGAAGGTGGTGCTGGAGAAATACATGCCTCTGTTGTTGTATCTGCTGGCCTTTTATCTTTTTTCCTTTGTAACCTATCTTGTGTGCTTATCAACATTTTCCTTCCAGCAGCCTCTGTAAAAGCACTGGTAGAAAGACACTTTCAGTGAAATTCTTTTAATAATGCTTCCATTAATGCTGGAGGTTTTCTGGGTTGTAGGTTCAGATGATCTTATTCTGTCACTCAGAGGTAATACAGAGGTATTACATTAGAATATAAATGCTCAGCTTCCAGTTGCTTTAGTTGCCTGAAAAATATTCCTGTTTTGAATCTTTTAAACTTTTCTTTCTAGTCCTTCTATCCATTTGCTGAGTTTTGGAATCAATATTTATGTTGCAGTCCACTTTTTAGATTAAAAAAAGTTTTTTGAAGTGCAGGACAGATTCTCACCATTTAATTACAATTACTATCAGGAAGTATTGTTGACTGTTCATGGTAAATTAATTTTCAGTTATGTTGTGAACTTCCCAACAAAAGCAGGTGTCTGTGTGATTCCACTTTCTGGGTATCCCACCAGTATTATTAGGCTGTTCAGACTATTATGTCTCAAAAATACTGTGTGTCCACAAATACAGAAAATAGAACAGAACTTGTAAATTTGTCCACTTGACTTGCCTTATGCCACAACTCAGTCCAGTCTATTCCTCCCCTTGCTTGGCTGCTCAGGAAGATGAAAGTGGTGGTGGATATTGTAGCAGAGAAAATGCCATCTGAAAATGATATTCAGGTAGCGAGGAACTATCTTATGAAGATCTTGAGAAGTTCCATGAGGTACAGTACTGACTTTACATGTGCATCCCTTCTGTTTCTTCCCAGTGATTGGATTCCTCCTACCATTTGTCAAGCCCAAACTGTTGCAAAGCCCTCTTCCCAACCTTCTTTTCCTTATGCTCCAAACACTGCTTGTATTGTGCTAGTTTTCTAGTCTTGTGTTTCCTTAGTGCTACATTATAGAAAAGTAATTGTCTCATGACAGGTAAACTTTTTCAGCCGAATTGATGCCTAGGAGATATACTGAATTTGCCTTTTCAGGTATTTGTGGTTTGCTGAATTGGTGTCAGTACTGTTAAAGGTGAGCAGTTGTGGGGAGGAAGACATCTGATGTTCTGTGCAGCTGAACAGTGGAATGATTTTTTTTTTTTCCATACCTGCACACAGGTGTGGAGCAAGCAAGGACTGTCTGGAGCCCATCGTGGCACGGCTGAGCAGAATCTTTTGCATTTGTTTGATCTAAGAGTACTGGGGCTCCTCCACTCCCTGAATGTCATGTCCTACCAAGAGCGAGCAACTAGAGATGCTCTGCTTAACTGTTTTCTCTTTTGTCAAGCTGGGAAGAGTAGGCTTTTGTTTATGGAAACAATTACTTCTTTTTTTTTAGTGACAGTAATGATGCTGTACTTTGTAGCGAAATTACGGTTTCCCTGTAGAATTGTTATTCTCCTTTTGTAATCCTGCATGCAGAGTTTGGAAAGGCAATTCACCACTGATTTCTTCAGATCTTCCTGAATGTACTGTGAAAACCCATGTACTCAGAATTGACCTGTTTTGAAGATACTGGCTTTAGTTTTGGTCTCTAAATGCAGTAGCTGTCTGATAACACAAATTTATAAAAAGGAGGAATGAGTTAAAAAATGTACAAGGACCTTTACAGTTCAAATGGAAAATACACACCTTTTCAGTGTAGCATATTACTTCTTTAACTCAGACAAATTAGTTAACCTTGGAGTAATAAATTTCTTAAATACATAACTGCATTAAAAAATCTAAAGAACTAAGGTCCTATGAGCCTTTATTTTAGACTCACACTTGGACAGATTGGATTTGTCAAACCTCATACTATATCTAAATTTTAAATTACACTTTGTCCAGGATGAGCCAAGGAGAAGGGCAGGATGAATTACCTTCAAAGAAGGTCCTGCTTCATTCCCAGGTGACTGAGAAGGTCTAGACAAATGGCCTGGACTTGGCAATCTGCTCACTAAAACAGAAGTAGCTGGATTCCACCCAGAAGGTTTATTTAACCTTAGGGAAAAAAGAATGCACTTATTCAATGAGTGCTGAGAGGTGTAACAAACAGCAAGTCCTTGGAAGGCAGTGCAAGCTGTTGTTACCAATTCCCAAGCAGAAGGAAGGGGTAGAGGAGTATGTGGCAGTTTTGCAAAACAATTTTTAAGATGCAAAGCTTTAACAGCAACTTACTGTTGTACCTCTTAGAAGAGATCTCTTCCATTACATGACCAGGAACATCTGGAGGTGATATCTAAGTAGATATTTGGGAACTTACATGATTTGCTGAACTGTTCTTGAGATGTATTCTTTAAAAACCAAACCCAGAAAACAACAAAACAAACAAAACCTCCCTGCATATCTGGGGTGCCAAACATTTCAAGAGCTGAAGGAGAACTTGCCGGGAGTTAATATGATTGGTTATATCACTGTTACTAACTTGTATGAAACAAGGTACATGGCTTTAATCCTTCCTGTCATTAACTCTTTCCTTCCTAGCTCTTCCCATATGCACTCACCTACAGTAAAATCTTACCAAAGCCCTGCTGTTGTCAAGTTGTAAAAGAGTCCTAAGTCTCAGTATTAGCTTTAACTGTTAAAGCTCTGGGTATGTGTCAGGTACTTTAAATTTTGTTTGTCAGTCTCTGTGCCTTGTAAAAAACACTCGCCCCACCACCCATAAAAAAATACTAAAAAAATATTGACATCTCACTGTATCTCAAGCATTTTAAAGAAATAGTGATGTCTTTTCAAAACTGGCATGCATGTAGAGAGTTGTGCTGTCCTTTAAAGTCATTATGCCTCTGTCGTATCTGTGAAGCATTTTACTGCTGCCCTGGTAGATTTTTTTGCTGCATATCACCTTATTGAACTGTTTGCATTAAAGTAGCACACTCTGCCTCTGTTGTTTTCAGAAGGAATGACCTAGCCTGCAGGCCGCACTCCTGGCATGCAACCAAATTTACAGAAAGTCAACCTGAGGCAGCCACGTCACACCTTCCCTCGTCGAATGCCTGCGCCTCCTGGCACTCGCGCTACCATGCAAGGTGAGTCTCTGCTTAAGTTACACACCTTCAGCTCTAACAGCCAGGCAGTAATGACGGACGTCACGGTGTTGAGTGGGGGTTTTTTAAAAAACAACAAATGCAGAATCGTGGTCTTGTATTTCTTTAGAGTTGCCTGTCTTACAGTGCATGAAGGGGGAGTTTGGGAAGTTTGACATATGGATGAGTGGATTTCAGAAACAGTTTGTGATATGTGCGTGTGATTGAAAGGTAAGAAACGAGCTTTAAAGGCAATCACAAGGTTATACTTCTTGCTCTGCATTTCCTTTCAATGTCCACTGGTAAAATTCTAAGGGAAAGTAACCATCAAAATTAACATTTGTAAGGTGAGATAGAGGGAGGAGAAATTGAAAAATACTGTTTCAGAGAATTAAAAAGGCTTCTTCTAAAGAGAGGGTACAGAATGCTTTACTGTTGTATTTTAAGGTATTACTGGTTTAATTAGTTAAACGGTCTCTGTAATCCTTCCCTACACCTGTGATCTTGCTTGTTTAAAACACCTTAATATTTGTTAGGTCACGTTCAACACTAATGGAGAAAAGCTGACATCCATGCAGTTTTAGCTGTGAAACTCTATACCTTTAGGTAATGCCTGTTTGTGTCTGGTTACAGGTTCTTGTTTGTTTCCTGCTCCGAGGTGACATTCTTTGTCATTTTCATGAAGAGTTTTCTTGGTTTGGGGTTGGTTTGTTTTTTGGTTTTTTTTTTTTTTTTTTGGGCGGGGGGGGTTGTCTTTTCTTGCTTTTTCCTTCTCTGTTCCCATTGGACTATAGTTAAGCTGAGCATTAAAGATAATGAGTCTGGTGTGCAATCCCGGTTTGGGAAGTAGATTTCAATTTTCTATACTTAGTGCTGTACATTGTCCATCATTACTTCTTGAGGTTAATGTTTTGTGATAGTCAAAACAAAAGAACATAAATACTTCAGTATTTTATTTTTCATCTAAATTTTAGAGTTGTTTTTACATTGTTTTCTTTGGAAACTTTCTACTGTTTCTAAACTAACTTGCTATCTGCCCTTGAATAAAGTATCAATGTTGTCATTAGGCAGAAAGGGGTTTTTAAAATGTTTTTGTAATACTTCATTAGTAGAAGTTTTATAAAATCTTTGATTATAATATCTTCTGTTTTAAAGTTAGTATTTAACTATCTATTAAATATCTATCTAAATAAGTATTTAAGTAGGTAAGTGGATTTAGATTTTTTATAGATTTGGAAACAGTATAAGTCCTTGTACCTAGAAACAAAATTCAGAAATTTCTAAAAACTTCTGTAGAGTTCCTCATTGCAATGCTATAGCTAAAGAGTATTTTTACTATTAATAAGTCTTCTACACTAAGCTGTAAATCATTATATGCTTCCTGCACTTCCTGGTGGTTGTCCTTGTGCCTTGTGAAAGTAAAATACAAGATGTGTCTCAAGGTGTGTTTTGATGGGGCCTGGGTGTGTCCCAGTACTTAGAAAAGAAAGAAAAAAAAGGTTCAATGCCAGTTCGAAAAGAGGTTTGATCATCAAATTGTGGGTGTAAAGGAAGGTGGGGATGGGTACAGAGCAATCCTCTCCCCTCACATATCAGAAATAGCCACAACTGCTGGCAGACACTAGTATTAATAAAAACAAATTTTTCTCAGATGCTGCTGAAAGATTTAGTGGCCGTAGCGCAGTCTAATACCACAGTTCCCACGTCACTGTTATCCTGAACCTCTTGGCTGCCTGTGGTGCCCCCTTGAAAGGTGACATATTTGGGAGGTTCGTCATCCCTGGTGTCTGCTGTCCAAGACAGTTTCAGTGGCAGAGCTGGTTTCAGAATGCAGCTGCTGGAGAGGGGCCCAGCATTCCCATAGTGGCAGCCCAAGGATTTCAGTATTTTGAGGATTTCAGATTTCAGAGTGGGGTTCTTTCAGCTTGCTGTTCTGCAGAAAGAGCTGAGCAGCCTCAGAGATTCCCCACTTTACATTTCACAAAAAGCTCAGCTGATCGGGAAGCACAGCAATCAGTAACTGAAAGCAGCAGTATGCAAGGAGATAATGGAAATAGCCCGAGGAGGGGGTATTTCTAGCCCAAGCATTCTATCCCTGGGCTATTTCTGGAATTTCGTGTCCTTCCTAGAGCTAAGCATCTGAGCCTACCTGCATTCTCTCTGTGAGTGTGAAAATTCACTAAATCACTTGTAAAACATGTGGAGTTCATTTGCAGGGGGTGGGGAAGATGCTTTTGCTCTCTTCCAAGCAGGATATACCTGGATTTTTTGTGTTGGTGGAGTGGGGCACAGCTGGCCAAAACAGCCCTGTGAAGATTGTCCTTACTATCTACTGCTAGGTTAAGGTATGGGCAGTTTGATTTGCTCTAGGGTTTTTTTGTTGTTTGGTTTTGGAGGGGCTTTTTTTCTGCCAGCCTGAATTTGAACCTTTGAAAAGGTGGATGAAGCTAGAGGGAGACAGACAGACCAGAAGAGGCTGTACCAGAATACAGGAGAGAGGGTGGTCCTGGAACCCAGCCCTCTGTATCCAGCACTATATGTACAGGTTTTTTATGACTTAAATGCAAAACCTCCAAGCTCTCTTGGGACCACGAGGTCTAGATGCCTCTCATGCCAGGCTAGAGAGCTAGAACTTGTAAAGCTTTTGATGCCTTCATTTCCCTCTGTGAATCTTTTGTGTTTTTCACAGAAGTTATACCTTAACAACATGGTGCAGACTTCTTTCCTAGCCCATCCTAAACTAGGGCTAAGTACACTTTTCTGGGAGGTGTGTAAGTGAACTAAGTTGCTGAAAGTTTAAACCCTGTGTTTTCTTGCAGTAGGATATACTATGACAGAGTAGCCTTTGGGTTTTTTCCTGTGCCCCTGGTTGTGCAGTTGAACCCAACAACCTCTTCTACTTCATTCTGGTCTTACAGGTGTGGCTGTGGGACAAGTGTGCTTTGAGAAGGCTACTTAAACTGTGGTTTTGGGGCAGTTAGGATCAGATCCCTCTGATCTGTAAATCCATGCAATTGCTGAGATGAGATAATTTCTGTAAGGGGCCAGAAGCAGAAGCTCATGCCCCAGGGCTGGGAGGGGTGCTTACTGGCCATTGTGGCCAAGGGATGGTGTTTGTAGATTATTCCTGAACTTCACCAGCCAGACTTTGACCAGCAGTGTAGGTGCTTTTTGAATCTGCTCTAAAAAAGCTGTTGAGAGAAGGATATCCTGGGATGCCAGCCAGGCTCAGGCAGCAAACTGGCTTTTGGACTCTCTTCCATGTCAGGGTTCACTGGAGGATTGCCCTGCAGTTGAGGACGACAGGAGGGCATGCTTTGCAGTAACATGCCATTAGAAACCTTTGTGTCCTTCCTTTCAAGTGTTCACTGCTTCTGTTAGGTTTCCATTAGGCATTTCTAGCAGGGCTTTGACCTCTTATGCTGATGATCTCTGCTCCACATTTGATACCAGCAGATTTACATGAGACCTGTAAACTGAGGCTTTCCTGCACAAGTGGCATCTTTAATTTAATTAATGCCAAGTATCTGGTTGGATTTTATCATCTTAGAAGTCTTTTCCAACCTTAATGGTTTGATGATCTCCTTAGAGCTGAAGGGGGTGGGAATATCAGCAATTCTTAGTAATATCTGGCTCACATTTTTCATTGACAAAAGAAATCCTAGTAATAACCAAGATGTCTTAATTGTCATTTTAGATTGATACTGTGTTTCATGTAAAAGGTATTTTTAAGGATTCAGCAAGATGTTTTAAATGCTGAAAATAAAAAAAATTAAAAACTTAAAACCCCACAAGATGAGACCAATGCTAGTGTATCTTGTTAATAAAATACTTTTAGAAAATAAGCATAAAGTATATCTTATTTCATATAAATTGCTTTTGACCATGTTGTATAGAAAGGAAGTTTAAAAGGCTGTTGGAGTAGAGGGAGAACAAAGCAATTCTGTTAGTATTGAATTCCAAAGAACTGTTGAGTTGACCTCTGCAATATTTTTGACAGAAGAAAAGATCTATATCCTCTTCGTATTTTTGATGTGGACTAATCTAATTTCATTGCTAGCTTTCACAGGTCTCTTTGCAGCACAGGATTTGATAGATACTTCATATAATTATAGCTACAGGGAAATGGAATAATTCTGGGATTTCTACCAAGGGGCTCTACATGCAAGGGCAAGAATTTGAATTTGGTCTATAAAAGCAGGAGGAGCTGCCAGTGAAGTTCAAACAGGGAGATGTGATGGGAATAATTGGAAAGACTGTCATCTCAGCCATCAGTGTGTTGGGTTGACAGGAGGTGAGTGCTGTGAGAGAGAAAAGAAATGCAAGAAAATGAAACAAAACTCATTGGGTAGGAAAGTAACAGAAGCAGCAAGATTTGGAATAGTGTCCTTGGCTAAAGACCTGAAGAAAGTACAGTTTTAAAGATGATGTTTTTATAGAAGGAACAGTGGTAGGGAGAAACTGGTGGCAGTAAGGATTCTTGAAGGGAGGTCAGAGGTTTGTTTGTCTATGCAGAGCTTATGTTGCTTTGGCATCTTCTCCTGAAGTTTTCCTGTCAGTGTTGTGGAACTGGGGGGAATTGAATGTTGTTGTAAGAATGTCAACCTGAGAGTGGTTTGAAACCACACTGATAAGGTGCCCGTGCAGGTGGTAATTCAGACAAATGTATTTAGTGAGTCTCTGCTTAAAAGTTAATATATCAAATTAATAGGTAGATGTGGATATAACTTTATGGGAATAACTTAATGACAAGGGAATAGCATCATGGGCTGAAGAAGTTTAGAGTCACATTTCAGAGATGAAGAGAAAAAAATACCTGAGTTTAATAGCTGGAAGAATCAGGGTGCCTGGAAAATAAGCTGAAAAATAAGTTTGGTGTTTGCCCTGGGAAAGAGGGAGCTAATGGAGCTCAAACTAAATTTTTCTGAAAGCAAAGTCAGCAAAACCAGCTTGCAGAAGGGGAAGGGAGCCTTCAAGGAGATAAATGGATATTACTTACTGGCAAACTTACATAGAGAAGTTGAGTCAGTTACTAAGGTTTCCAGCTTTGAATCAGTGGCAGATTATGAAGTTGAACCCTGACTCTGTGTTCAGACTTTCAGTTTTGTTAGGTTGTTTGTCTTTAACTGCTGTGCAGATGCATCTTAACCAGTGTTATTAAAACGGGTGGTTATAATTAAGTTGCAGCATTTTTTGACTGGCGTATTTATTCTGATACTTTTTTTGTTTTGTTTGTTTGTTTCTTTCAGTAGTTGTTCTTCTCATGACCTGTCAAACTCGTGGGATCAGTCAAGTTTATATCGCACTTCTGACCAATTCAGCTCTTTGGGAAGTATGGACAGCTGGGACCACACTCCACAATTAGCCCAGTATGGAAGACTTTCTTCTGCAAGGTCTAATAGTAGCATTGATCATCTAGGGAGCCAAAGTAAGCGGGATTCAGCCTATGGGTCTTTCTCCACGAGTTCTAGCACTCCTGATCACACTCTGTCCAATGCAGACACTTCTTCGACAGAGAACATGCTTTACAAAGTGGGCCACTGGGAGACTGCTAAGCATGGAAGTAAGTCTGGCCAGTTTTTGAATGACAGCAGTGGAACAGAGGATAAACCTGGGTATTTGTCAGCAGCCATCCAGCATGAGAACAACAAAAGCCCTAGAATAGAGGAACACTCAGATGGCAAGTTCACTAGCGCTGGAAGATCCAGTTTCGGACCTGTCTGGTATGTTCCTGATAAGAAGAAGTCTTCATCTCCTCCCCCACCACCTCCACCTCTTCGTAGTGACAGCTTTGCTGCCACCAAGGGCCATGAGAAAGCCCATGGCCCTGTGTACTCAGAGGGTGTCAGCACGCAGCACTTTACAGCCCTGAGCCGATCTCAGCCCAGGAGTGACTGGAGTTTCGAAACTGCAGAGCAGCAGCGGCGACCCTCCAGAGCATGTGACAGGAGGATCAGCAGCTCAAATTATAAATCTGATCTCAGTTCAGAACACACTTTTTCTTTAACTGGTGAAAGGTACAGTAGTAATGCAGGAACTGTGAACAAACTGCAGCCATCCTTGTCCAGCACTGACGTTAGGTTTGCACAGCCTGCTTACACTTACCACCACCAGCACCAGTACAGTGATGAAAGCACCTTTTATCACAGTGCAAGAATGTTAGCTGCACCTAAAGATCAGCAACATTATCTGTCCTACAGTGGCATTCAGGACTTAGCTATAGATCATTTTCATGGCTACGGTCCAAGCCCAGCCAGTCTGCTCATCACTTCCTCTTTGAACAGTGCTGCTGAGCAGAAGGTGGACAACACTGGACAGAGTCGATATTATTGTGTGACAGCAAAACAGCCTGCTCAGGGAAGCTCAAAGCCACTACAACTCAAGGATGACAGCTGGAAACCTGCAGTGGGAACTGATATGTCACTTGGACCTCATGAAAATTCTGCAGTTTCTACAATGGCCCAAAACCCAAAATACTATCTACCTCAACAATCTATTGAATCTTCACTGATGAAGTGTGAGAACAGTGGTCATTACCCAATGGACAGAGAGGGAGAAGCTAGGTGTGCTGTAGTAGAAGAATCTAAAAAACCTAATCATGCTGAAAAGTCTGGACAACAGAAAAGCTCTGAGAACAGCTCTGAGGAAGGTGAAACTAGGCACAGTCAGCAGGAGTATGTAAAGGGCTGTGTCCCTACCACTGAAAACAGATCTGCTCAGAAAAATTTTAGGTGGGGGAAAGACGAGAGTAGCAAGATTTCTCCTCAGAAGACACCAATGTTGCACTCTTTAGCTCAGGAAGGGAGAAAGCAGTCTGACAACAACCGAGAAGCGGTAACAGAACGACAGGCCTCTTTTGACACTCACCTGTCTAAACAGGCACGAAGGAGTGATCGTTTTGCAACAACCCTCAGAAATGAGATCCAAATGAGAAGAGCAAAGCTGCAGAAAAGTAGAAGTACTGCTACACTCATAGGGTCATCTGAAACAGAGGAGTGCAGTGGGGCCTGGACACCAGATCCAAGAGAGAATGTCACCACCTCCCCAGACACAAACTTTACCAGCACCTACAAAGATCACCTCAAGGAAGCACAGGCCAGGGTTCTGAGTGCAACGTCCTTCAAACGTCGGGACTTGGAGCCCAGCCCTGCTGAATATCTTCCCAGGTCACCTGAGCGGAAAACTGGTAGTTACAACTCTTCGTTACTGGCTTTGGTTTCTGAAGATGTCTCTGGATTCCTTGAGGCTACACAAGCCAATCCAAACCCTACAGGGGGTGGCACTCATCACGTTTCTCGTATTGGAGCCAGGAAGAGGTTCACAGCTGAGCAAAAACTGAAGTCCTACTCGGAACCAGAGAAGATGAATGAGGTGGGCATGTCAGAGGATGAATGCCGTGCTCATTGCCATCCAAATATATCAGAAGAAGCCCTGGGCTCATTTGCAGACAGGTGGAAATTTTTTGAAGAAACAAGTAAGCCTGCATCTAGAAAATCATCACAGAAACCAGGTCCCCATGGTCTAACAGAGGCACAGCCTGAGAGGCCAGATAGGAAAGTGCAAGAGGGAGAGGAGCTGTGGTATGAGAGAAGAGGTCGGGTAGGCTCTGTTGGACCTGACATTGGTCGTGCTTCCAAGGACAGTGACCATCATAGCAGCAGCAATAAGGCTGCTGAGAGAGTTGGGAAATCTGCACAGCCACAGCGCCTGGGAACCTTTGCAGAGTATGAGGCATCCTGGAAGGAGCAGCGGAAACCAGTAGAGCCAAGGAGCTCAGGAAGGTACCACTCAGCCGATAATATCCTCGATACAAGCCACGAACAGCATGGCAAATCCCAGTACACCCATGAGAGGTCTAGATCATCCCCTTCCACTGATTTCTACAAACAGGTACAAGTGTCCTTTGCATTATCCTTTAGATTGCCCGAGGTGGTGGGGGACA
This sequence comes from Lichenostomus cassidix, assembly GCF_008360975.1. Taxonomy (NCBI): domain Eukaryota; kingdom Metazoa; phylum Chordata; class Aves; order Passeriformes; family Meliphagidae; genus Lichenostomus; species Lichenostomus cassidix. The sequence goes on along the minus strand of NC_139479.1, from coordinate 19,470,884 downwards.
GTAGAGGAGTGGAGGGGAAAACGAGAATTTTTATGAAAATTTCCAATTTAAGAACACTATGTAATACAGTGTTTGCCTTTTGTCAGTAGAGGAGTAAATGTTAAAGGTAGCTCTATTAAGTAGAATGAGGAAGATCAAAGTTTGTACTGCACAAGAGCAATTGGATCACAGTAATTTCTTGTGTGTTGTAGTCAGATGGAAAAAAACATGATTGATTTGAAAATATCCTCTTTTTTACAGTAGAGATCTAGGAGGTTCAAAGCAATCTTCACCAGGAGTTATTTTTTCATTGGTGTGGTCTTTCCTGTTTTAAGGTTTTGAATTCTCTGAAACTATGAAGAAAAGTGTTCAAGTATAAATAATACATACTTTTGTCCAATTTTTTAATGGTCTAATAGTTTCCATGGATTTCCTCTTTTCTCCTAAACTTGCTTCAAGCAAAAGCTGCATAGAACAAAACTTCTGTCTAATAAAATTTAGAGATTATAAATATGCCTGTTAATGTTAAAGCTACAGCAACAATGAAACTGCTTAATGTTTTGTTTTATGTCAGTTTGTTTGATTTAAGATGTATACATTTATTCCTTAGAGAGATGCCAAATGTCTCTTCAGCTTGCAAGTAAATATTAAGTTAATTTTTAACTGAGCAGGGCCAGGCAATGGTTGGCAGGTGGCACTGGAAGTAAACAGAGAAACCAAGTCTCTTTAGTTCTCTGTTAAAAGATATTGTTCAAGCTGCTACAAGATTGCCTGATATGTATAAGGAGTCATAGTGTGTTTGGCCTGTGTTGAACTTCGCCTTCTGCAAGAATAGAATTGAAGCAATGCAGTTGTATATTACTTTTTCTTTATTTTTTCCCCTTTTTGGTAAAAACATTGCATACATACATACACAGGTCACCTCTGTGTGTGTGTGTATTTGTGTAGACGTGGAGTAGAATGAGAATAGCTCAAAAAGAAACAAAAATGTTGATCTCTAAAAGTTGTGGACTCTTTCCATACTTTTTTTGTGTCTTTAGTTTGGCAAAAGTTATTTTTGAACTCTATGTGCAGACTTAACTGTAGAGATAATTTACTGGTGTAGACATCCCAAGCACTGAAAATATTCACCTGGAAGTTATTTTGAAAATTAAATTCACTATATTATTAAATAATTGCCTACCCAGCAGAAAAATCATATAATCTATTCCGTATATGTATTTCTGGTTTATTAGTCAGTGCCTTTAAGTTCAGTAAAGGCCTCCTGGGGCAAAAAGCAGACACCTGTTTAGGCACCTGGAAAATATGGTGATAAGTGCATTGAAGATGCTTACAACAGACTGAAGTAAATAAAGATGTTGTTTTGCATATATGATTCAGATTATTCCAGTGCTAATGCGCATTTAAATTTCCAGTAGGTTCAGTGTTTGTAATGCAAAGCTATGCTTTGGGTGGGGTTGTTTGAAGATAGTGAGATAATAACGTTCTGGAACAGCACTGTTGGTGTTTTACTGAGGAAACTAAGGTAAAGCACGGGGATTCACAACCTGGTGCATACCTGCAGCTCCTAAAATGTGAGCAACTCTTCTGCAACTTCTGTGCCCCTTTTTTGTTGTTTGTTTTTGCCAAATGGAAGTTGCAAACGTTTATATAAATGTTAAGCTCTTCTGTAGATCAGCAAAGCAGAGCAGCAACGCGAGCACAGCCAGGTTGGGAGTGCTGCGCAAGACGTCACAGAGCACACTGCTCTGCTTAAAACCAAACAAGCTTAAAACATGCTATGCTGTTGACTTCATGTATATTCAAACACAGCAAAACCACAAATAAGAGGTTCCATAATAATAGATTTTTTGGGAATCTGAAACATGATGACTTGGTCTCTTACTTGTACCATAAACCTCTTTTAGGAAGTATCAGTTGAAGTAAGGAGACAAGCAGAGGATTTAAAGGAAGATGGGGAGTGTATTTTCTCTAAGGTTAACAAACTGGATGAAAGGAATTGCACTGTAAGGTAAGTATTTCTTAATTTCTCTCTCTTTCTTTTTGACAACTCTGATCTGATCTTTTCCTGACTCAAACTGGAAGTTTTGCTGTGATGATTTCAGAGTTTCTGAAGTGCCTTTTCCCCTTGTTTCCCTCCTCCTCCCCATGTACTTCTATGTACATGATCAAATTAATGTTGAGACTGAAATTTTTGGGGACTGTAGTTTGAGCTTAAAGAAATTGTTGAGTGTTGAGCATATTATAGTTTGCTCGGAGGCAGTTGATTCTTGTTTGTGTGCATGAAATGATAGTTACAGGATTTTTGGGGAGTGGGTGGGGGGCCTGAGGTTTCCCAAGAGAGTTTTCCAGTATTATCCTTGGCACAGACAGCATGCTGCTGGAACATAATCATGCAGTAAATTGGACTTTGCTTTTTTTGTGCCTTTACAGAATACACTACATTAATAGGAGCCACTAAAATTTGTTTTACCGTTTGATCAGCTCTGATTTTCTCTGTTAATTAATGTTCCAGTTAATGTACAATGTTTTCAAACCCTTTGGAAAGGTGTGACTGTATGCACCATGCAGTTAAAATCCTTTAAATGTCTAGCATGCTGAGGGTTGCCCACATCCTGGCCCATTGTGGTGTAAGCAGTGATTTCAGCAATCTCTGATCCTGCGGCTGCTGAAATCGAGCTGAGGTTGTGCACACGCTGCTATCACCAGGTCTGACAGCTCTGTGTTTCATAACAGAGGAAACCCCTGCACAGGAAAAAGAAACCTCTATAGGCTGTCCTTGGTTCTGTAAGTGGTATTAATCTCTCAAGGGGAGAGGAAATTACGAACTGTAACAAACACATGCTCTAGCCATGACCATAAAACCTTGTCAAATATTATTTGTGGGTTTATACGATTGTATTTTGCATTGCTTATGGCTCAACTTAAGAGACCACCCTCTAATTTTCTAATTTTTTGTAGCCCTTTGTACTTACTGTAGTGATTTCAAAATGAGTATGTGCACACCCGTGGGGAGGGGAGGGGAGGCGAGGCAGAGGGGAGGCAGAGGGGAGGCAGGCACAGTCCGCCGGGAGCAGCCAGGCTGCTGTAGGCGGGCAGCATCTCTGGACAAGTAAAATGATTTCCATCTACCAGTGCTGAAGCCGAATCACAAAAGCATGTGAATAATACTCCTACGCCAGCATTTTAGCAGTGTTTGTGCAGCACAATTCTTGCTTTATAGTCATGGAATCCATGAAAATCACATGACTGGGCACCAGCTTCAGTAACTTTTTCAGCTGTAGCCTGTTTTGACATACTATTTCAGATATCGTATTTGGCCATTTTACCGCATTACAGAAGGTTTTGTGAAATCATCTCTTTCACAGTCTTTCTCTTAACATTGATAGGCAGAGGGTTAATAGTCTTTCTGTATTCAAAAAACTAATTAAAATCCTTACTTGGACATTTAATTTCTGTGTTGTGACCTGCCACTGTGTGATAATGAATGGCTGCCTTATAGGAAAGAATATATATTTCCGTGTGCTCCTTTTCTAACAAGGCATTCTTGTGCTCAAAAGGAGCTGGGTTTATGACATAGATTGATTTTATGATTTTTGAGCTGCCCTAAAGGCATTTAGTTTTCTATTTTTAAAAGCTAGCAATCTGCAAATGGCTAGCAAATCTACCTAATTCAGGGTGTATTCTGGAACATGAATAGTAACCAAACCTGAGGTCTTCCTTGTGGTCATATTTAATACTTTCTTTTAAAATTTATGTTTGGATTAAATTGCTGGCAGCTGTTACTTTGTGCTACTGAGGCCTGTGTGCTATGGTTGCCTTTGTGCTACTAAAGTCAGTGTGATAGGGCTGAACACAGGAGATGTCTTTCTGTGTTCTTGGGGGTGAGATGTACAGGAACTCAAGCTGAGAGACACCTGGGGTGTCCATGGGTGCTTTCTCTGCGTTAGAGACTGTCCTACACTACAGGCTGCATCTGGTCTCCCTCCCCTTCAGTTGTTATAAGAAAAGATAAAAAATTAATAACTTGAAATAAACTTTGAATATTTACCATTTACAGCTTCACTGATTATTTTCCATAGAAATATGAGTCTTTTTAATGCACTGAATCTAGAATGAAAAGGGGTTAAAATATAGTAACAGCAAATGGCTTTTTAAAAACAAACAAAAAATAAAGATGCATGATAAAAATTTTTTTCTCCTGGGCTTTTTGCAACAGTATTTTTGGCTGTTCTTTTTTAGCACACAGTTGTAAACCTAAATTAACACTACTTTGAAAAATTGGGGGGGGGTGTGAGTGTTGAGTTGATGAAGATAATTTGTGAACCTCTTTCATCTTTGAGCTCTGTTTTTCCCCTCTGAGATTACTGTGTGCTTCCAATGAATTCAGGTTGTTTCATCTCCCTTTTTAAAAGAGCTGCAACATGTTCTTTTGAACTGCAGTATTTAATAGTTTTAGGGTATTACTTTCATAGGAAGAGAAAATAGTAGTCCATAGTAGCTATTGTCATCTCTTATGGAAGAGCCAAACCACTAATGTTATGAACCTACAGCGATGCAAACAGTCATCTAACATGAGATGAGTATTTTTATACTGAGGGGTTGATGTGATTCTATGTATGTTTAACTTTAGAACAGCTTAAAAGCATTCTACAATTCTGCTGATCTGTAAAACAAAAAAATGGTGTTTTTTTTATTTTTATTGATGCTACTCTTTCTATTTCAAACTAGTTTCAAAAGCTTACCTTTTTACAGATGTAAAGTCTGTGCTTCTTCAAACATGTCTCTTTCTGAATTTGTAAAATTACTTATATTGGTAATATACTTAACTTCCTTATAGAAGTCTCCACACTTTCTAAACTGAAATAGACTTTCAAAAGGTTAAAGAGGGAAATGGGTGCTCTGACCAGTAGTCTGTGGCTTCCTGAAGTATGGCAGCACACATAAAAGTCATTCTGCATCAAAAGAATCATGCTTTATGATCTAATTCTTAAGATTGCCATCTACTAGAGATGTTTACAGCCATTGCTTTTATTTACTTTCTAAGAACATTTGACTTCTAGCTCTATTAATTTGTTCCTGTGATGTCTATTAAAGTTACATAACTTCAAAAAGTGAAAAAGGATCTATGAGAACACAGGTTGCAGAAAATATTTCAACATTTAATAGGTGTCAAGTCCAAGAGCATGTGCATGTCAAGTGTAGGACCACAGCATGACTCAACTCTAATTAAACACTGCGAAATACTTCTTTCAGTGTTTTTATACCTTAGTAGTTACTCTTATTTGAGTTGAGCTCTTGAAGACAGAGGAACAGCCTTTACAACACAAAACTAAAGTAAAACTAATTTCTTAATGCCTAAAATGTCTTCAGTGCCCAAGTACAATGTTCTTGAAAAATCTTTGATAAGCCAGTAACAGAAGCTTACAGAGATGTTCCCAAGTTCTTTATTAGGCTCTTCATAAGAAAACTGATTTTTCAACTCCTGGTGAATATCTAGGCTCCATGCTCACCAGAAGCAGCAGCAAATTATTGTGCAAGGAAGAAGGAGGACCTTTAGCAACATAGGAATGTGAGTGACCGTATGTCTTCTGAATTGAGACAGATGGAAAAGAATTTAAAAGTGGCCACTAGTCCATTTGTCTATGTGTTTATTTGTATCATGCATATATGGATGTTCATATGTGTGTATATATATACGGACATATAAAACATAGATGTGTATATTGATAGTTACTTTTCTTTGCTTTTTCTGTTTTGTGACTATTACAGGGGTTGGGACTTACATCTGTATGAGGGCTAATTAAGAGTGGGGGAAAAAAACCCCAACAATCCACAATACGTATTTGGACAAATCAGATCCTCATATTTACAATGGTAGACGGTGTAAATTAGCCATTGGAAATATTCTTAGAAGCTACACAGTTTTTCATAACTGCAGAAATTTTAAATTCTGTCTTTTGTTTGGGTTTCTTTTACTGTGCTGTCAAAAAAATTAATATAGTACCAATACACAGCTTTAGGATCAGCTTGACTAGGAACTGACCTACTGAAATACAAGACTTTTGAAGGCTTGGGGGTTTTTATATGTAGCAAAATGGCCATTTCCTTAAATAGTTAATGAGAACCTTTGTTGCAGGCATTGTGTCACATAGCTATTTGAAACTTCTGTACTTTATTTAGAATCATAGAATCCTAGAATGGTTTGGTGTGGAAGTCCACAACTTCTCTGGATAACCTATTCCAGTGCCTCACCAATCTCACAGTAAAAAAATTCTTCCTAAGATCTAATCTAAACCTGCTGTCCTCCATCTTAAGGCCATTCCCCCTTGTCCTGTCACTACATGCCTATGTGAAAAGTCCCCCTCTGGTTTTCTTGTGACCCCTTTGAGGTAATGGAAGGTGCTCTAAGGTCTTCTTGGAGCTCCATCCTCTCCCCTCCTCTCCCCTCTCTCCCCTCTGTCCCCTCTCTCCTCTAGGTTGGACAGCCCTGACTCTCAGCCTGTCCTCTGATCATAGTAGTGACCTTCCTCTGGACATATTCCAATGGGGCCATGTTTTTCTTCTTTTGAAAACCCTGAGTTCTTTTGAAACCCTGAGAGCTGAGTGCAGTAATCAAGGTGGGGTTTCACAAAAGCAAAGTAGAGAGGGAGAATCCCCTCCCTTGACTTGCTGGCCACTCTGCTTTTAACATAGCCGTTTGGCTCTCTGAGCTGGGAGTGCACACTGCCAAGTCATTTTTGAGCTTTTCATCCACAAACACTCCCAAGTCTTCCTTCCCAAGGCTGGTCTAGGTCCATTTTCAGCCTGAATATCTGCTTGGGATTGCCCTGACCCACCTACAGAACCTGGCACTTGGTCTTGTTGACCTTCATGAGGTTATTAATTTATTGTTAAACAGTCATTTTAACTGTGAGTTGCTTTTCCTGACTGAAGATTGCAAGACAAGTATGTCTTAGTCATTGTAGGACTTACCAAGACATTACCAGAGCCATGTAAGCAAAATGCTTTCACCCTTTTCCTTGTGAGGAAGAAATAGTATGATCTTGTGCAACTGCTTCCTTAGAAATCAGTGGAAAAATTACTTTGGCAAACATTTCATGCATGTGTTAACAAGCTTCACAGAGCATTCTCTTCTCCAGGCTGTACAATCCCAACTCTCTCATCCTGTCTTCACAGGAGAGGTGTTCCCTTCCTCTGATCATCTCCCTGGCACTCCTCTGGACTTGCTCCAGCAGGTCCATGTCCTCAGCATTTCTCTATCATTAGATGCAGATTATTAAGGCATTTCTCAGACCAGTTTTTTTGCAGGTGATGTCATTGTGTGTGTCATATAGCAATGGCACTGTACAGTCTGGGCTGTTACAAAGTTTGTGTTTTTTCTGGGAATGGGAAAAACCTACTGTGGCTCTTCCTATGCATATAGAGGAGAGAGAGTCATCTATTTATGTATGAGAAATCCCTTGTAACCTTTCATCTTCCTTAGGTTTCTGTGAATACTTGTAATTAGTACAAGTTTCATTGCACTGAACCATTATGACCTTCCAGTGTACTAGTCTATGTGACTAACAACAGATATATAAATATCACACTTTGAGACAGTGGAACCTTGAATCACTGGTACATAATGGTAGCTGATGGATGTTGATGCTTAACAACAGGCCAAAGGTCTACCTAGGCAGGTTTTTTTCTCTGACTGAACCAGTAGCAGATGCTTGGGGAACAGAAAACCGCAGCAAACCGGGAGCCATGTTGCTGGGTATCTTGTCAAGGCTCTGCTGGTCTGTCTTTCTTTGATCTTTATTTTGGGGGTTTTGTTTAGTTTTTTACTGCTGTGAAGTAAGAAGATTATATGTTCCTAGAACAGTCTGTGAAATTCAGCTTTTCCTTCTTGCATAGCAGTAATTTCTGTTGTACATCATTGTATATGTTGGTGAAGTACAGGAACATGTCTTCTGCAGATTGCATTTATTAAATATGGGTTTCATCTGTTGTTTTATGACCCATTCGTTCAGTGATAGGAAATCTTAGTTTTGTATCTTTATTATTCAGAATAATTTCCTCATAGCAGCAACTGTTGCCACTGAGTTTTTCACCCATTCTGTACCTCATCTAGGTCTAACAAGTTCAGATGAGAATGATGTGATGAGACAAAGTGAGGACTTTGTCTCATGGGAGTAAAATTTTTAAGAGCATCAGGTGAGATAAAATTAAATTTTCTAAATCACCTAAAAATTCAAAGTCTCTGTCATGCAGATCACTCTTGTCCATATGTGTAGTGACTCTTTCTATGATTATGAATGCATCCAAGACACATCTTTTCTACACATGCCCACATTACTCTGCCATTTTTACTCATTAGTGCAGTGTTGAATCTCTTAAAATTTCTACTTCTTTACCTAATTCAGATGTTAAGTTTATGATTTTGAAGTTCTCTGGATTCATAATGAATATTATTTTTTATTCTTGCCTTCTTTTTCTCATTCTCTCCCTTCAGCACCCTCACACCTTCCCTCCCCAACACTGGGTGTGTCACTGTGCTCAAGCAGCTGCCCAGGTATTAGAGGAATGGGTAGTTGTGCATCACAGCTCCCAGTTCAGCAATTTCCTGTGGAAGTTTCAGGTGATTGTCATATGGCCTAGGTAGCTTATGACTACCCACTTTTAATGGTGTGCAGCATCTGAGAATAGTTCCTGCAAAGGCTATTCTTTGCTCGAGGAGATACGAAGGGGAGACTGTGCCAATTTTTTGCTGCAGCCTTATTTTCTTTGTATTCTTACTGTTGTATTTTCATCCCTGTAATCTGTTTGGCAGATATCTGTGTTTGAATAAATGCCTTTTTTTTTTTTTTCTAACACTCTTAAGAATTTGTACCTCAGCTTTTCTTTTAAAACTTTCTTTTTTTTACTATACTTTGCTTATACATTTGCTTTGCTACATTAGTTCTGGATTTTCCTCATTTAAGTAGGACTTAAGTTCTCTGGTCAATGCTCCTTTTAGTTGCTATTTAATTCAACCTTTGGAGGGGACAGAGAGAGGGAAGGAACAACGGTGGTTTGGTGTTTTGATAGGTGTTACACATTTTCTCTGAGTTTCATATGTTGTATCTTCAATTGCATGTTATCTCTCAGCATTATACCATCTGGCTTGTTCTTTTTAAAAATATTCATCTCATGTATGTAAATGCCCTTTTCAAAATTAAATACCACCATGTGGATTCTTTATCTTCCAAAAAAGATTTGTCTAAATTCATATGGCCACTGGCACAGGGTAGCTCTTCAAATAGCAGTTTTGAACCAGATTCTTCTCATGCCTCAGGATCAAGGCAGAAGTTGCATGATAAATTGTCCCACTTGGAGTCTTTTTCTTCCTCTTGTTGTCCATGTTAAAACTTTCAGGCTGATTTAGCTGAGAGATGTGTGGGCATCTTTGTAAGCATCACAAATGCATTATTCTGGGATTTGGGGTGGTTGTGGCTAAATGAAAATGTTAAAACTTGCAGGCTCCTGCCACTGCCTCCCCATTCCTCACTCTCCTGGCAGCACTCAGCCGGCGGCTCTCAGGTGTGCATCCTGCAGATCAGTGTGATGCCCCACTCAGGCTCTCCAGCAGCTGCTGGATCTCATTAAATGGGTGCTGGACTGCCTCCAAAACCTGTGCTTGCTTTACAGTACACTACAGTAATACAGGCCTGTTTCTCCCCCATCCACTTGGTGCATTCTCCACACCCTTGAAAACGTGGGCTCTCCCTCTACCTTTTTTAGGTGAACTTTGGATCCCTGCTTCTAAACTTGAGCGTGGCTATCCCATTTCATATATCCCCTTTTTTCTACTTGCAGCTTCTTACTACCAAATAAAGTTACTTTTGCTTTAATTGCTCCTGGCACATCTCTTCTCCTCACTGTGCATGCAGTGTCAGCTAGGGGTATGTGAGGCCATCCTGGGCTGATTAAAGGAAGTGTTGGAAGGTAGTTTCTTCTTGCAGAAAGTTTCCTCCCCTACCCCTAAAGGTGTTACCAAGCATGAGAAGCTGGAAGAAGTCCTAAACATGATTCTGCAGGTATGAAATTGGGAGTGAGCGAAAGAACAGCACACAAAAATGTTTGTGGAGAGAGAAACAGATGTAAATTTGTATGCATTAGTTCATTTTTGTATTCTGGTTTGATATTACTGCTTTCCCTGGAAAGAGGATTACAATGAAAACCATCTAAAGATGTGCATTTTTGTTGCATTGCTTGAAATCCAGCTATCTTCTTATGGCCCTGTTGATGATAATAACAGTTGAGTAGGGAGATTAGAGCTAATCTAAGATACAGTCTCCAGTGGTTATAGTCATAAAAGCATCATATGCTGGTGGATTGTAGATTTTATTTTCCCTTAAGTTACTTGATGAAAAGCATAATTGGAAATAGGTGACTGATTTGCAGCAGTTCATATATTTCTGACATATGGAGTGGCTTTATGGTGTTCTGGTACTAAAAGCTAGCCTGCGAAATGTTCACTTTCTGCTATAAGCCCTTAGGCAACATGGTTATGGTTTGCTGTCACGCAGGAGACTGTTTATGTCAGTAAATGTGAGTGAAGTTTTGTGCTAAAAAGTAACGTGACAGCTATAGCTTCCATTTCTCTGCATGGGCCAACCAGACTTGCTGCAGTCTGTTAACCAGTTGTGCTGTATTATGTAAACTGCTGCTTTTTCTTGAAGTCATTCTCACTCTCTATTGAAATTAAATAGGCAGCTTTAGGAGGCAGAAAAAATAAGGGGAGGTTATTAACTGGATATCTAACTGCTCTATGTGATTTTGCATGCAGTTTAAATAACATTTTCCTCTTAAAGTGGTCATCTTTAAAATTATCTCTTCATACATATTAAAGCTTTATCCACACCTTCTCTATTAAGTCTTTAATATGTTCTTGTAGAAAAATTGAAAGGAGCTTGAGCTTTGCTCTGATGAAAGCCACGATGTCTTCTAAAGATGGAGTGTGGGGGTGGCAATGTGCTCATGCAGCATGAAAGCATTTAGTTCTTTCCCTGCAGAATCTCCTGCAAGAGAGGGCGCCTGTGCACACAACACATGCAAAAAAATTCAGGCTGGAGAGCTGTTGATGAAGACTCTCCTCTAAAATTAAAGACTTGGTTATTTGAATGCTGTTCAGAAAGGAGCCTAGTAACACACTGATCTTTTAAAATCATTGTAAACAGTTAAAACTTGCAGATATGTAGTTACAGAAATGTGGATCATGATTTTCATAAATGAAAAGCCCTTAAAAAATTAAAGGACTTAAGTTTTATTTTACTTTTTTTTTTCTAATAACCAAATCCAGGGGGTGGGCGTGGGGGAAAGGAAAAGCTTTGAAGTCCCTGAGATCTTTTCCCTGAGGTCAGAAGTTTCTGGTGATGTAACATACAATACAGACTAAGCCTTCACTTATCAAGGTTAAAGTTGACAGAGCTTGTATGAACTTGTCAATCATAGGAAGCAGGCAAAAACAAGCCAGCTGTTGTGAGGCATGGCTTTGAAAATCCTCTGTGTTACAGTAAATGAGACGCAGAGGTTGAGGCAGATTCAGTTCTGCAAAGCTTTCAAACTGGCTGGCACATTTGCAAGGATGCAAAGCTCACATATCCAGTGAAAGGGGTAAAAAGCTGTAAATCCCGGTAAGATTGTCTTGTCTTTAGTGTTAAAGCATGAAAGAAATGGCTAGAGGTGTGTGCCTTATTTACTATTTTTTGTCAGCTCTGGACAGAAATTTGTGGTATTAATTCATACAGTATTTCTTTTGTTCTTCAGGTCTTTGAGCACAGGCTGCATCTTCTGCCCCTATCAGCAGAAGCTACAGGAGCAAATTAGCAATGATGCAATGCGTGGTACAGAATTTTATTTTGCTTAGTGTAATCGACTGCTCTGCTCTCTGATGGGTTGGGAGAATAGGGGGAAAACATGAGTTAATTCCAGCTAAGATGCTCTGTGTGCATATGCTCGCACACACGCGCTGTTTTTAGCAGCTTTTGTTTTCACAGTTGGCATCATGTACACTGGAATTAGAAGGCAGTGCCTTTCGAAAATACTTGTTTTCTGGTCTGAGGGCTGCAGTGCCGTTGTTGTGGCTCAGGGTGCCAGGCTCGGGGTTCCTCTCGGCTAGGGGTGGTGCAAGAGCTTTTCATCTTGTTATTTTCCTGGCAAGCCTGTTACTGTGAGTACAGGCTTGCACGAAGACCTTTTCCACTGCAGCAGGAGCTATTAGCTGGGAGTGTGAGAGAATTGGATGTGACTATTAGAAGCAAGCGGTGAGTGTGTCTCTGAGTGAAAAGATGGCTATTGAAATGTGTGCATGTGCATGCTAATTAATTTAAATAACTGGTTTAGGATTTTTTTTTTCCTTTAGAGATGAGCTAGCTATGTGTTCATTTTGGTGAGAGAATGCCTGAGAATCCCAGGTGACCTAGTTGTAATTCACAAAGTGTTTCATTTTATAGCTTGTCTTCTGTTACCTAATTCTTCTTCAGCTGCAAGCAGCTGTTTTCAGTAGTAATAGCAACAAGAAAATAGCAACAGCATTATCAGGAAAAAAAAAGTCTAGATTAAAAAAAATCAAAGGACTGGCGACTGGAATGTAGGGGGTTTTTTAGTAAATTGACAAAACAATCATTCTTCTTTGAGCTTTTTTTTAATGCAATTATGATTTCTGTGCTAGCAGTGTTGGAAAATATTGTCTTTTGTCTCTGCAATGGTTGCCATTTGTGTAATATGAGGGTTCTCGTTATACTGTTGGGATATTCTGATGATTGAATTCACTGTGTAAGTACTGAACACATTAACTGGTTGACTTGAGTAGAAGTCATTTTAATTCTATGCAGGTAATCCCCTGTGTGCTAGGAGAGGCATGTGGTAGATAAAGCAAGTAAGAATACAGCCATAAAAATTATCTTTTATCATTTATTTTTGATGTGCAGCAGAATGGAGGAGGGGCTTTTGTTTTCTGAACTAAGGAAAGGAAAGCATCCCTCCCTCAGTCCTTTCCCACAAGATTCTTTCCTTCTGCATAAAGGCCCTTGTGCTGCTGTAAGAAATACGATTTTAATCAGATTTGATTTTTGTTGTGGGCCTGTGCCTTTTGCTGTTACCCATGACTGGCCTATATTTATCCATCAACATAACTTTATTTATTGCAGAATTAGAGTGGATATGTTCTTGGTTATTTATTTATTTCTTATTTTCATGGGGAAAAAGGTAACATTTTTAGAGAGACAATGTGAGATGAAAACACATTGCAGTGTGTATGTTGCCATGCAGGCAGGACAGGAGAGAAATTCTGGTGGGATCGATGGACTGGCAAGCAGTGTCTGTTATCATATTTCATTCTGTGATAAAGCCAGGTGATAATGCAAGGGTTGTTAAGCTAGAATGACATTTTGCTTTATCACATTGGGTGCAACAACTAAGCTGTATTTAGTGTGACTGACTAAACAGCTGCCATTGAGGCACAGATAATGTTAACAGGCATTTAGAGACAGAACTGAAAAACCAAGACTCACACCATGAGAAACGGGTTGTAGTGGAACAGTGATATTCTGTGGGACACACTTTGTGAAATATTTTGCTAGTTTTGTACCTTCAGTTGTCTTCTGACAGGCCTTTTCTTTTTTTTAATTCCTTGAGAGATAGAAAGCATGCTCTCATCATTCTGTATTCATTATTGTTTTCATCTTAACACATGCTTTGGTTTTAGGATTGTTTGCTTCAGTAGTGCTTCTTGGATGCTAGGTGCCATCATCTGTCTCTTCAGGCGAAGGCAATGGACAGCTCTACTTCTTTGAAGAGGCTTACATGTTGTGCCTCTTCATAGCATGACTGTTAGGTACAGCCATCATGGGTCTTTAGAGGGTTCTTTATTCTGTGCATTTGTCTTTAAAGATTTCTAAGTAGTTTTGTAGCCCAGGATCTCATTTAGAGTCTTTGGAATATGCTTCATGTGTCACTATCTGATGGTTAGTGTGTGCTGTACTGATTCAGTAGTGATAGCAGATGGAGAGCTCATCAGAAAAATGAACCACTGGTAATATAATTGCCCTGGTATTGGATGTCCAAATCGTGGTGTTGTGTTGTCAGTGTCTCCTGAGTATTGCAATAGCAAAACAAATTTAAGGGCTTAAGTCATACTGGACCCTCTGAAAAAAAAAAGCATATGGGATTCAGATGAGAATTCAGATAACTAATAGAAGGGAGATATCTACACGCAAGTGAAGTGCTGGCTCAAGTTGTAGTCCACAGAGAACTCAGGTTTCATTCTAAGTTGGCTAAACTTGGTTGGCTAAACAGTTGGCTAAACACAGGTGTCTAGTGAGACCTGAGATAGCCCAGCATATCCCACTTGGCTTCCAGCTGCCACCTCTTAGGGGAACTGATGCCTTTGAATCTTTAAAGTTTGAGATCGTAGAAGACACCTGTGGTCCGATATCTAAATTGATCTCCTAGGCAGTGAAACCAATGCATGATTTCCTTGTACAGACTACTGTAGGGTGAGCTGTAGTCTATTACATTGCATTAGTTAGTTTATATCAAGATGGATTAAAATGGGGCATTAGACCTCAGATTTTTTCCTGAATTCCTAGCAGTCTTACCCTATGCACTCCATTCTGACTTCATAGCATTTTGTTGTTGTCTCAAGCAGAACTATACTGGATAGAAGAAACTACCCTTTATTTGTGGACTACTGTGGAAGTGCTTTTGGATCCCAGTGTGCCATGTGCCAGACAAATACACAATGAAAACATAGGTTCAGCACATAAAGTTCATAGCTTAAAAAGTAGTGTATTGGCAAGGGCTGTGCTTCTAAATAGAATTTTGTCATATGCAAAGACAGTATTTCCCAATTGCTTTAAGCCGCATAATTATCTGTTTCAAGCCAGGTCAGGTCCTTGATCCCATTTTCTGTGGGGCTGTACAATTCCTACTGCTAGTACACTGAAAAGAGCAGGAAGACAAAACTCAAAGGGTCTAAGGAGACTGCCTCTTCTGGCAGAGTACCTGCATAAGGTCACTTTAAAGGGCCTGCAAAACTGTGGCCTTGATTTTGAGGGTATTCTTGTTGTAGGGTGAGGGCTTTTACAGAGAAGTCATACTCAGGTAAGAAGGCCTTTTTCCCACGTAGCTTGTAGTTCTTGAGAAGGAATTTAGGTTAAATCAGAAACAGCCACTTCATTTGCTCTTGTTTGCCAGTGAGTTAGTGCAAGACACATTGTTGCTTACATGACCGTGCTTATGGTTTATGCTGAAACTTTTGCACAGAGGTCAGGTCTTTCACAAATCATACATTTTTCAAATGTTGGCTAATGCATTTTTGCAAAGCTTATCTAGTCTGGGATTTTGAAGTTGGAGTGTCTTGTGGCACTGTTTGGGTTGGCTTGAAGTGTTCTCAAGAAACTGTAAGTCAGATAGATAAAAAATCAAACACATTGAGTTTATTGAAGTCACTTTCATCTATTGAGGTACAACATTCAATCAGATCATTCTACCTCTCTATTTAGCCAAATCTTGAGTATGGGGCAAATGAAGAAAGAGGTTTGGAGTTGTTTTTTATGGCAACCAGAAATGTTATTTTTCTGATAGGCATCTGTACATAATGATTCATTTTTGTAGTTGCTCTCTGACTCCACTGGCAGGCTCCTATTAGTGTGTGTGTATGTGTGTATATGGTTTAACTTTCATGTAGGAGCTTACATTACTGTTACCTCTCTCTGGTTTGTTAGAATAGCCTGTTGTATTATTGCTCAGGGGACTGGGGGTGTCCAGGCTGGGGATGAGACTTGGGAGGTTTTTTTGCCCAGCTTAGTCTTTACGTGGCCTTTACATTTCAGTCTCGAGTGTGTGTGCCCCAAGCTTGCAGAGCCAAAAGGAAACAGGGAGATGTACTTGTTCATTTAGGTAGAAAATACTTAATCCAGTATGGAGATCCACATTCCCACCCCCACAGCAGTAAGTGATGGTGGTGTGGCTATGGCCACTGTGAAAGTGCAAGCCACAGCACTCACTGATGAGTGCTCAGTCTCTTATCTCTCCACACAGAACTCCTCTGGGAATGCTGAGCCCTCTGCTAAATGAGAGCTTCTCAAAAATGTGAAGGACTGGTTTGTGTAATGAAGCAATTCCTTCTTTTCAGTCAGAAGCATACATTGGTTTTTCTCCTTCTGCCATTTAGATATGAAAGCTCCTATAGTGAAACACCAAGTGCAGTAGAAAAGGCTCATGTTAGACTCCTGTACTAGACTCACCCTTACTGAATACTACCTTGTAGCAGCAGCATAAGACTCTTAATTACACCTCCTTTGCAGTTCAGGTTCAGTGACTGGTGTAAGTTGTCTGACAGTAAAAGCTGTAATGTGCCTTGCCAGGGGTGGGGAATGAGGTGTGAGCTTTCTCGGTTCTGTTGTGTCAGAAAGGCTCTTGCAACTTTGATAATTGTGGCATTGTATTATAGGGGAGAGGGAACTTTGGGTTTGAAGATAGCTAAGAGTTTAATGGTTTTGATGTTGGCTGGTTTGTTATCTAGAATGAAAATAGTAATTAAGTAAATTGTCATGTTTTCAGATGATTTAAAACTTCTGAGTCTCTCACTTTGTGATGGTTGGTTATAAATGATGAGTTCCTTTCAGTGGTATGTTATCTTTGTATAATCCTATGGGCCTCATTTCCAAACCAGCGGTATTCTGGGCATATTTTTTCATGATGCACTGACAGATAAAAAGCAGCTTAGTGGACTTCTCAGTATTTATAATAATGTAACACCTTTGCAGGTTCTTGCCACTCTGTTCTCCTGGGGCTTGAAGCTTGTTCTCTTTTCCTCCTTTCTGAACAGTAAGCCTAAATCTCTCCAAAATAATGTGATGAGCATGTTTTGCATGAAGACCCACTCACACTGAATGCAATTTAGCCTCAGTGTTGAATGTAGCCACCACCTTTCCATAGACCCATTTTGTGTGGCACTGCAAAATTTTTGATTAATTTTGTGGGAGCTGTATGAAGGCCCGTGTGTAATCTCTGAATTTTCTCTCCATGTTTGCAAATATGGCATCTCTAAATTTCACTGTGCTGTAATTCTTTGTCCTTTTGCTCAGTTTTAGAAAGTGACAGAACTACTGAAGCATTCATTGCTTCTGAGCTGGAGTAATATATTATTATTATTATATATATGTATCAGTATATTAGTTACATGTTTTGGATGTGCACATGTGTCAGATCAGTGGTGTTCTCTGTCCTGTTTGCTTCCACCAGCATCCCCAGTCCCAATGTGCATGCAAAGTTCACGGTATACTTTGCAAATTGGTCGAGGTAATGCATGTAACTGATGTCATTGCAACATTTTGTGCCATACCCTTGGTTTTTCTGTGCACCTCAGAGCATCTGTTAAACTGGTTTATGTTATGGCTTATGGATGTGAATGTGAATTGGGAGGCCTGAAGAGCTTTTGCACAGGTTGACTAGGAGAAAATTGTGCTCTTTGTGGGATAGCTAGACAATGAAAAATTCTGATTTAAACACAGTATTTCATATGTAAGGACTGCAGTCTTCATTTGGTAAATATTTCTGTTAAAATTAGCAGATCTATTTACAGGCCTGGCTCTGCTCACATTGAACTCACTAGGGAAAATAAGGTGACTCTTGATATGCTAACACACACGTAACCAAATCTGAATAGCGTTGGTCTTTCTGGCCTTTTGTATAACTTTTTATTTCACAAAACTGTCCTTCATCTACTGTTAAAAGAGGAGTCAGTAAATACTGTTTTGTAAATCAGAATTTGCTCTGAATTTGTCCGACAACTTGAAGTTGTCTGAACCAACTACCCTTAGGTAAGAGCAATATGAAGAGACCTGAATGTTAACAATGCTAATCTCCTCATTCATGCTAAATTGAAAATTTACTAGTTAAAGTTGAATTTTAATGTTTAACACTTCACATGACACAGAGAAAGACTGTGTATGTGACTTCTCAGGAATCATTTAATCAGTTGTCTTTCCACAATACTCAATTTTAAATATTTGTTTTAGTTTAATTAAAATAGTAACGCTAGTATGTAATTATTTGAATTCTTTCTTCTTGAATTTGTAATAGACTTTCAGCTATTAGTCATTTTATGTGCTTTTATCTCAAATTTGGTTTTCTTACACATTATTCTTAACTGCCTATAGACATTCTCAAAACTGGTACAGTGATGTTAATAATTTGTTTACATTGAAAATTTAAGTTGTGAACAGGCTGGAAAGTATACCTCTTTCACAGTCACCTCAAAAGAAAGCTTGGACAGTGCACGACTACAGGATTACTAGTTAAAAATACAGAGACCAGCACTGTCAGTAGCATAAGTTTCATTAGTAGCTCTCTGAAGCCTTTTACTTCTTTGTTGCAGCTTCTTTTCTAAGTTTGTAATGTCTCTTCGGCCTCCTTTATATAGATAGCAAACCTGTCTCCTCTTGGGGCTCCAGAGGTACTTTACTCCTGCCTTCTGCTTCTTCCCCAGTTTGTCTTTATCTGGTGAGCACAAATGTAGTATGGGTCTTGTGGCAAAGGACAAGCATGGAGCTGTGAAAGGCTGTTTCCTGACTAGAGAAACAGAGAGTGTAAAACTGGAATAAACCCAAAAATATTTCTGTCTAAGATACGGTCTTTTTGGCCATTGTTTGTCATTTGTGCTGACAGGGCAAAAGAAGTTCAATCTTAAAATAAATCTGACTGGACAATGCTATCCTTTCTAAATTTCCTCTTCTGCCTTAATTCAGGAGATACTAATTTTCCCTTTCCCAGTTTGTGGCTTGAGCAAACATTTTGTTTGCACTCGTTTCATTTTTCATCAGATACACAAAAATTCAGCCTCCAGATTCATAATTAAAATTCTTGGTATTCGGTTCATATTTAAAAATGTAGACAAGAAACTTGTTTTGCACACTTCATTACTGACTCTGGAGCTAGAAGAGAATTAAATTTTACTATTAGAATTCCTCTTCTGGAGACAGTTTTGTTTTCTACCAACATTTGGACATTTGGCTGTGCATTTAACTAAGCCGTGCGCACTGCAGCGCCTCGGGTTACGTGGAGGTTGTGTCGCACCATACCCTAATTTAGCCTGACATTATGTTTTGACTCATCACGTTACATTAGGTACACCATGTGTGCCCATACATGAGAGGATGTTTTTGTGCCGTACAGTTACCATAGACTGGAGGAGTTGGTGTTAAATGTTGGATGTGGTCTTGGTGTTCAAGCTTCCTGGGTTGGTGCAGTGTCCTTGCACTGAAGGAAATAAATCAGCAGCACACTAACAGCATGTTCTTTTCTCTAGGCAAGCTGACACAGGGGCTCTGAGGGAACACCCACGAGAGAAGAGTGATCAGCTGGAGCAGAATTTAGGCCACAAGTGGAAGTCATCTGTCAGACCTTTTCATGTGCAAGAGCCTACAGTTCTCCCTCACGAGAGTCGGGGCAGGTCTGGGACATTGCCTAGTGACTACCGATACTCTCAGGAAAACGTGAATGAGAAGAGCAAGGATTGTAGCCTGCCTCACCTGCCCTACTCTGAGCCACAGACCTTGAATGAGAACCACTCCTGTCAGTCCTGGGGCAAAGGAGAGGAAAACCACAGGATAGAGCCAGTGCTACTGAACAAGAAGCGTGGACCTGCTCCTCAGAGGCCTCCACCACCTAAAAGAGATAAATACAGGCGACCAGATACTTCTGCACCATTGCTTGGCACCTCTTCTGAATCTCTGCTGATAGCAGCCAGCCAGCCCTTTCCGTCCTCATCCCCCAGCTCTGCCGAAGCCTTTGCCAGTCAGTCCTCTCTCTGTCAGAGTCCTGCAGCTTTCAATGGAAAACTGAAGAGTGCTAATCCACAGCAGCTCCAGCAAGTGTCATCCACAGAGAATGTTTGTCAGCACTTAGAAGAAAAAACACACCTTAAGTCTGAGTCTTCCAAGTATCGGTATCTGCAAAAACCTGGCATGGAGTCATCAAGGTCTCCTTCTCCCCAGTTTGCACCACAGAAGCTCACTGATAAACCTCCTGTGTCCCTACAGGATGAGAACCCAACCAGGTACTAGACATAACTCCTTTACTCTTTTATTAATGCTTTTTGTCCAGTTAGACCTTATTAATCATTGTCTGTTCATTTTCTTTACACATGCTTCGAGTTCATTAAGTATTGAGCCATTGCAGCACACCTTAGAGAACCACAGATTTGTGTGAAATTCATTTTGGTACCATTAAATGTCCTTCCGCTGGTCTGGTTTCTTTTAGTTGACTTGTGCTGCTCAGGTGTTACAGCTGGTAGTTAGTTGAAAATGAAAGGGAAGGGTTCTAAAGGTTTTTCCACTGTAAGTAAGTCCAGACAAAATCTGAAGATTCCCTGTCATCATTTCCCCTGAGTCTGTATATAAATATGAATCACTGTAAGGGACAAAGCAGATGTGGGAAGGGAAGCTGGATTCTTTGTGAGAACATAATTTTTGGAAGCACACAGAGTAATATACACTGCCAAATCATGACTGGTTTTATGTTGCTTTTACAGTGAAATGTGGCACTTCAGGTTGTCTGTGGAGGGGTTCTCAACACTTTATGTTGTCAAGGACTAGGGACTAAGCACTCAGTAGGAGATTGTCAGTCCTTTCCCAGGGTAGATAAACTCAGAATTAGACAACTTACTGAAATTAAATGATTGCTGCGTCTGTCATATGCTGCTAACATCATAAAATTATTCTCCCACAAGATAGCAAACTCTTCCAGGAAGCTCAGGAATCTTGGTTTTCATAAATCCTTCAGCACTATAATTCATGGTTAAAGAATGAAAACAAAACCTCTAAGCTGAATTCATGCAGAGGTTGCTTCTCTGAGCAAAAGTTGGCATGGCTTTTCTCTAATGTAAATGGTTGAACAAAATCAGGCTGTTTTCCATTGTACCTTATGACATGAAAACATGAATCACTTTTTTTTCCTAAATAGGCCTTGATGTTTTCCTTATATGACTGGAGGAAAAAATGAGGTTTCATTCTGCAGTGTTTTTAACATGAAGTAATAATGTAATTTACAATGAAAAGTGCAATATGTCATATGAACCCTAGAATCCATGTGCTCAGGTAGATGACAGTAATTACTTCCTTAGTGTTTTGCTTTGACTTCCTTCAAGTATTACTTTATGAATAGATATGAAGGATGCATAGAAAGCCAAATGTATTTGTCCTTCCTTTTTGCTAAGCTTTAATGTTGAAATGAGCACTGGAGTGTGCCTAATTATATGCCCATATCTGAATGATAAAATACTAACCCTGCAAATCTTTTGCTAACATTTAGAATTCTTTGGCCCAGGCAGCTCTTGTTTGTGCACAATGTATTGTCCCAGCTAATAATTAAATTACTTACTAAAACAGGTTTGGCAAAAAAGGACAAGAGTGGTGGCCATACCTCTGAACTTTCTATATCGTATTTATTTCATATGAATAAAATATGTTAAATAGATTTGTCTTAATGTATAGTTAATCAGATTTGGCTTATTATTTCTATTAGCTCCTTGCATATGAGCTTTTGGACATGTCACTTTGCATGATGGGGGCAGCTAATGTTTGATGATGTCAGCATGGAGCTTTTGTCCTCTTTTAAGAAAGGTGTCTTGTTCATCAGCAGGCCAAAGTGAGTGTGTGTGTGCAGGGATTCCCACAGTGATTTGGATAGAGCAGTGTGTTTGGGGCAAATACTGATAGTGTGCACAGCCCAGCTATTGCCAAAGGCAACTGTTTATCAACAACAAAGCTGAAAAGAGTGCATCAATAGATTTCCACTAAACCTACACTCAAGTCAAGGAGGGACTGTTTGTTGTTGGGTTGAAGCTTTGGAATGTCCACAAGCAGAGCTCCTGCAAGTCAAAATTTCATGCTGCCTTTCCACAAATGGAGACCTTCAGAAATCAGGAGGGTAGCGATTGCAGAAACAGAATTTTTGAAGCACCTGGTGTTGAACTGTCTTTGCTTTTACTAGAGTCAGTTGATTTGATGATGCCTTAAGTTTCTGGAAAATTTTTGACTAGGCTGAGAGGAATGTATTCAGTCTCAGAACAGATGCCAGACATTTTAGGTGAAGAATTGCAGTCAGCTCACTTCTTTTCCAGTTGCCCCACACACGTTTATAGGTTCATCTTACATTGCCCCCAAATTGCAAAGTATGTTCCTCTTCACATTCTGGTGGAGTTTAAAATGTGTGGGCTTTAACTAAAACAAGCAAAAGAAAGAGTTGGAGGTGGTGGCTGGGCACTGCCCAGCTCTCCTGCAGTCAGGTGGAGAGTCCACATCTCCAGGTGGGGAGCTGGGTCTATGCAGCAGGCTCAGGAGTGAGCCCTTTAAAATGATAAAGTCCCCTTGAATGAAAACAGTCTGATCAAATGAGAGTGGGGAGGTTCAGCATGGGCTGGAACACCTGCCCCAAGAGTTGGATCAGTATGTCAAAGCATGTCCACAAAGCACTTGTGGAAAGTAAATACCTACTGGGGGGCTGCACGTTCATTCAGTGGCAAATATACCTTTGAAATACAAGATATCCACCTTCTGAAAAATGTCAAACAGATTCTGCTGTTACCAACAGTAGAAAAGTATAAGCTTATTTTAGGAAAAGTGACACACCCACACTTAGAGGAAAAGAGCTGTAGTATGTCTTGGTCACTTATCTGAAAGGCAGCAAGCTACCCAGCCAGATGAAACCAGATATTTTAGCTAGTAGGCAATGTTCCTTTCCTTGCTGTAGAGCTTCCAAACCCACAATATGACAATAATTTTAAACTTTTTGCAAACTCAGAACCACTAAACTAGACTTCAGGTTTTTTTATGGCTTACATACAGTACAGATTTTTCTGTAATGTTATTTAACATGTTATTGTCCGATTTAAAAATGTAAGCCTCCTCTTTACATAGCTTTCGTTACTGAATGGCTAAGGTGGCCTTTTGTGCTGTGCAATACAGAATTTCTGCTACAAGCTTCTCTTAGAAAGAGTATCCAGAATTGTATGTTACCCTCTTTGATGACTGGTTTCTCTTCTTTAAGTGGATAGATAGCTAGGACGATGTGGTGAGATCCGTTTGTTAAGCTTCTGTGTCATATGTGAAATTTTATAAATTTTTTTTTTTAATCCGTGTAATTAAGTTTTGAATGATTTCCAGGTTTCCCATGTGTGATTATTTATTATTTTTGTAGCTCAGCAAAAACCTAGCCTGTGGGATGCTCCCATCTGGTCTGTTGTCTCTTTCCTTGGAAGGGCTGAGAATTGATGTGAGGGCATCACAAACTCCCCAGGCAACTCAGCTGCCTGTCAGGCCAAAAGCTGAGGCCACTGTTGGATCTGTGTGAGGCAGTGAGGTTGAGCCGGGGGCACATTCTCCTCTATACCTGTGGCAACAGAGGAGTAAAAGGCAGTTCAGCAGCCCTGTCTGAAATGTGGGGCCTGGCTGCTGAGATTGGACCCTCATGTTCATGGAAACAAACAGAAGTCCTGTATCATGAGTATTATACAAGGCTGATGCTAGGATACCTTACAAATGAACTAATAATACTATTTAAAGTTTGTGGGCAGAGAAGAAAATGTGTAGATTTAGGGTTTGAGATACAGTGCAGTGATAGGACTATTCCATTGCCTTGCTGTCTTACCTGTCTTTTTGTGTATTTGGGCTTCTCCTCTGATTTGTAGATATGAATTGAAAATTAAGGTTCTTCCATTTCTAAGGATGAATTTTGTTACTTTTCCAGAATTGAAAGGGTTATAGACAACAATACTACAGTGAAAATGGTTCCCATCAAGATAGTTCATTCTGAGAGCAGCGCGGAGAAGGAGAGTCGGCAGAGCCTTGTCAGTACTATGGAGCCTCCTGCTTTACCCAGTGGTTTGGAAAAGGACCAGATTAAAACACTCAGCACTTCTGAGCAGTCCTATTCACGATTCTGTGCTTACACCAGGCAAGGTGTAGAGCCAGAGCCAGAAGTCAGAACCAAACCAGTTGACCCTCAACCAGCTGAAGAACCTGGGAGCAACTTGAAGGACAACAATGCTGCCACACAAGCATCCAGCTATGTAAAAGCCAAAGAAAAGACCTTTGAAGACTGGAAGTCAGAAGAACTCGCCAGAGAGATTGTGGGAAGAGATAAATCTCTAGCAGACATACTTGATCCTAATGTGAAAATAAAAACAACAATGGATCTGATGGTTGGTATATTCCCTAAAGATGAACATCTCCTAGAAGAGGCTCAGCAGCGCAGGAAGCTCCTGCCGAAAGTTCCCTCTCCAAAAATTTCAGAGGAGAAGTGAGTATTACTTTCTGTAAGCCAGTATGTCCTTGTAAGCTTCTATCCAGAGTATGTCAGTATTCTAAGAGGTTTGAAGGTCAGAGTCTTCCTACTATTCAGGGTCTTTTCTAAGACTTTTATGATAGGATAGTCGTCAAGCATATACTACTAACGATACCATTAATGGCAGAAACAGAACAGTGTTGTACAATATGAAAAATTTCCAAGCCATGGTGGAAAGCCAGTGTTTGACAACTTAAGAAATAATTAACTTTTTTCATTTCATAGTGAGTGCACATTTTAGCAAGATTATCCAGTCTAGTAACTGGATAAAGATGGAACAATATTTTTGCCTTTTTTATGTGATGAAAATTTACGAAGACAGACTTTTGCTGAGTATGTACTGAATTCATACAATTTTTTTTCACAGACAGTGTTTGTTTATCCTGTTTACATAGGCAATGGTTTTCTCTTGAGCCCCCTGCTTGCTTGGTGAAATGATGGCTCTAAAAGATTCTCCTTTCTTTTCATTGATTAGGGTGTCAAGGCAGTTAATGAAAGTTTTGACTTTTTCCCAGGAAAGAGGAGCAGAGTGCACCATCTGCCATCTCCCTGACAACCAATTCTACTTACTACAGCACGTCTGCGCCAAAGGCAGAGCTGCTGATTAAAATGAAGGACATGCAGGAGCAGCAGCAACAGCAGCAGAGTGAGGATGATTCTGAAGATGAACTGGATCATGACTTGTCAGAGAAGAAGGTAAAAGACTTCTCTAAAAGTGTAATGGGAGGCTCTGAGTTCTGTTCATTACATTACTATGAATTTGTTTGACTAAACACCCCTCAATAAAAGGCCTTCTAGATGTACAGGGTCAGTAGGAAAAAATCAGCATCTTTTGGTTCTGGGACATTTTTGTTTGTTTTTGGTGATGATTTAAGTGTACAGCTGTGAATTTAAAAACTTGATAGTAGGTGCTTCTTGCAACTTGTTGCACATTTTGGAAAGTCTGAAGGGGAGAAGTTTTGGGGAGGTTATTTTAAACTACCATTTTCCATTTGGGGTCTTTTTATATTTCTCACTATGTACAAAGAAACAGCAATGCTTCTGTATCTCACTGTAGCTGGTGGCGGTTTTAGTTGTTCCAAATTTTTGAAATTTAGGTCCAGAATTTGGGTTGGTCTTGAGAGAAGGGGAACATACACACACCTTCCTTTTTTATTTTCCTCCCTCTTTGTCTTCATGAGCAGCAAACTATTTCTCCTGCCTCCCAAATAACGATTGTGGGAGATATCTATTTAGCCTGGTGGATTCAGTGAAAGTTACTCATCACAATGGAGGGAAGCAGTCTTCTTATTCATCCCCATATTTGAAGTTTTCTTTCTGATCAAAGGTTACTATAATTCCCTAGATACTACAATGATGATCTGACATTTGTGTGGCTTGAGAAAGTGTTGTCCTACAGTAAAATCATTGTATTGATCTCATTAGTGATTTGGCATAAAATATTTCAAAATCATTGTTCCCAATACAGATAAGCTGGAGGAAATGTTCTGTTTGATCAAGTGAAGTGATGTAGTTTAACTCTGTTTACCTAAGCCAGTAATGCAGTGGTGTGCAAACCTTTTCTGTCCAATTCAGCTCTCTGCTTAAAAATCAGCTGCCAGGGTATACTTGATAATCCAGTCCCAAAGAAATTACTTTTAATTATTAGGAATATATTTAGTCGCTAAGAATGAGAGATTCCTGTCTCTGGTTAAGTGTAGGAGTGGCTGGCATTTGAACAGCAGTGCATTTGAGGGGGCTGTTGTGTTTTCTGTTACCTCTGTTTTGTTTCAGCCTCCCTCTGCTGCCTCTGCATTGCACAGTTCAATGTGCTGTGCTCTGCCAGGGGTGTGGTGTGCCTGCAGCAGGAGACCTTCCTCACCCTCTTGCTAGACAGCTGCTGAATCCCGCAGCTGTACTACTTAGACAAATTAGCGATTTCTCTACATTTTAAATAATTTGGTTTTATCTGGTGCCACACGTGACTGTCATGTTCATGATTTTTGCTAGAATTAGTTTCATTTTCATTAATTAGGGAGTAGGAGGGAGGTAAAATTAAACCTTTCTTGTTTGCCCAACAAACTAAATGCTAAAACTTTTATTAGCAAGAGTGCTGTTTACTTCTGTTGGTTTCTTAACAGGGAAATCATGTTCACCCTTTTCATACTTCTCCATCCATCCCCCCAGCTTCCATATATACCACTGAGCACATGAGATAGGAAGCTTTTCATGAAGAGCTTTTAGCAGAGCCCCTCGCATCTTCTCCTCTAAGTGTACATGTTACAGCACACACACCCTGCTGCTTGCTTCTGTCCCTGCTCTTCCACACGGAGTAGGCTGGAGCACTCAGTTCAATGGGCTTTCATCATGGATCTTGTCAGAAAACATACAAAGCTCATCCTAAGTGGGTCAAGGTATCTTTGTTAAATGGACAGAAGATACAGCTTGGCCCAGCTTCTCCTATTTGGCAACAGTTTAACAAGGGCTTGTTAAGGACCTGAATATTTTAATGGCACGCTTTAGGGCTTTAGTAATTTTAGTGGGGCCATATGCCCAGAACCTGTTTCTTAATTCCTGGAAACTGGTAGTTCTGTTACGAGATATCTTAATTGCAATCCACTGTGGAATGATTGCTATATTTGTCATTCTCTGCTCTGCAAACCAGAAATGTGTGGTGGTGCTTTTTTTTTTTTTTCTTTTTGCAGTAAGTATAGGAATTTCATGTAGAGTTGTTAATTATTTTTATTTTGATTTTTGGGTCAATCCCTGTATTACCAGCTAGCAGGAGTGGAATGTGTGTGTCTTATGAACTGAGTTCAATGTAGGTTTAGCACAATTATAAAATACTGATCAGATGTTGAAGATGTATAAGAGTGTTTTTTGTTGTAAGGAAAATCCATGTGTGGCTGTGTAGGAAGTTTCCCCTTTGTCCTAAGGAAAATTTCAGCAATTCCTGAAGAGCGTAAAAATAATTGAAGTCTACCAATTTTTTTCTGGTTTGAGGCTTGAATTCATTAGGAATGGGGTGGTGAGCTGAGAGCAGAGTATTTTTTACGTGAAAGCATGCCAAGCAGTGAGCCACCTGAGCAGTGCTCTGCTGAGCCACTTTGTGTTGCTAGTCAGATCAGCAAGAATGACTTTATTGTTTTCTTGTGTACTGGTACAGAATTCACAGCTATAAATTATTCATCTGCCAGTCTCAAGACGTAGACTGCAGCTCTTCTGGCTCAGTAGATACTGAACATAATCCAGGTTTTCTGCTGGTTAGCAAAAGCATGTAGTGAGTTCGCAGTTGCTGCATGCAGAAGCTGCTTCGTCTGGGTAGGAAGCAATCAGTGATCATAATCCAATTCTTAATAGATATGACAATCTTAGAGAGTATTTATGGCCTTCTCAGCTGAAAAATTGTTGCTTTAGAGTTAAGCTTCAGCTGCTTGGGGTGTTATTAAACAGGATGTTACTGGGAAAATGGCTTCTTTCTCTTTTTTAAAGAGAGAGCTGATCTGGACTGGCAGACCAGATCAGTAAATGCTGGGCAGCCATGTGGTTTTTTTGGTTTTTTTTTTTTTAATTTAAGGAAGTTGCAACAGCAGCAGCAGAAGTGAAAAAATTTGAGATAATAACATAGAGCACCAGAGTATCCTGCTGTGTTTCGAATGGTGAAACAGCAGCACAGTGCATGTCATCTGAGGGAAATGAGACCGTAGCACTGTGACCTACATAATCCAAATCAAACTGCATTTGCATTGAGAGGAGGGGGAAAAAATCAAATCCTGCAGATTAATCAGTCAGTAAAGCAGGCATCTGTAGAACTGCTTACTACCTTAATCTTTTGGGCACCCAGGCTAACAGATAACCCAGATCCAGATTAACCTGGACTGAGTACATTAAATCAAAAAGGAGAAAACCAGTATGGATAATCCAGGGGTTGAATTTCTACTTTCAAAAAAGCTGTTAAATTTTCAGGGTGTAGTTTCTTTCTGTTAAGATGGCAGGCTTTGTTTTGTGTTGGTTTTTGTTCCCAAAATAAATTGGCAATGACTGTTGAGTGGCCTCTGTGAGCAGCAGCTGCTATCAGTATGTTTCTCAGTAATCATGAAGGCTTGTAATCAGATTTGCATTTAGAAAGCAGAGTTCCTAAAGAATGTCATGAGTAATTTAAAAAAAAAAAAGCTAGGGGTACTGTGAAATAATGACTATTTTAAAGAATGTAATTTTCATTCAGAATTTGCACTGAGGTGTATATTTAGAGAATGCTTTGGAAATTTTTCTTACCTGAAATCAGCTGAATACCAAATAGGCATCTATATTTAAATGAGTGAGGCATTTTCAGGTTATTCATCTCAGAGTACACAACTAGCTGAACTGACCTCCAGCCCTTGTGCACCGCTGAAAGCTAATGGGTGTGTGAGAAACAAGACCTCTTGTCCAAATGCAGGGAAGTAGCACAGAGGGACCACAGGTCATCAAAGGAGATCTGGGCTCTTGTTCTGGTTCTGCTGGTTCTGCACCTGACATGTTTTTTAAGGCAGTGCATGTGCACCTCAGGCAGTGGGGACTACAGTACAGAAGCCCCCCAGACTTGAGATGAGATTGTGTATTTGCCTGGCCTGGGACAGTGACAGCCAGAGATGCTTGTTTGGTCCTTTGGCAGAACAGAGCCACTTTGTACAGAGCTGCTTTGTACAATACAGTAGGTTTTATTCCCTGCTCTGTGCCATAGGGATTATGGCTACCCTACAGAAATATTGTAAGGCACTGTTAATGCTAAGAATTTCTGAGAATGGAAGGACTGCTATTAGAGGAATGCTAATATTATGCAGAAAGGAAAAGAAAGCTTGACGGTGCCCTAGTTTTAACTGCATCATGTTGGAAAATACAGGATTGTTTTTCTGGTACTGTGTATCTTCCTAAGTGCAGCTCTTCAGCAGTGTGTTACAGACCTGGTATTTAGAGGCACAGGCATGGGTTGTACTTTCTGCTGTTCATAGCAAGCTTTGAAGCTGCTCAAAGAAGTAGCAGGAATGCTTGTTGGTGGGGTGAAAATCCTTCATCTGTTCCCACAAAGGTAATTTGCTTTAACACACATCTCAAGCTGAGCATCGTACAGCTACGTCCTGAACCTTTGAATGCAGACGTATAGACCTCAAACACAGACATTTATTTATTTGTAATGCAGTCATTGTCAAGGCCTCATGGAAGTTCAAAATGTATTAAATTGCTAGCTGACATGCTAGCTACTTTTCAGAAGTAGGGAAAAATGCAGTAGTGCTAATAAATTCTTATCTCCTTTATTTTCCACAGCAAGAACTTATTGACAGCATTAGTAGGAAGCTGCAGGTGCTGAGAGAAGCACGGGAGACACTCCTGGAAGACATCCAAGCAAACAATATACTGGGGGAGGAGGTAGAGGCCATTGTGAAAGAAGTCTGCAAACCAAATGAGTTTGACAAATTCAAGATGTTTATTGGCGACCTTGACAAAGTGGTCAACCTCCTGCTGTCCCTGTCTGGTCGTCTGGCCCGGGTGGAAAATGCCCTCAATAACCTGGATGACAACACCTCTCCAGAAGAACGGGTGAGAAAGGCCAATGATAATATCCCTGCATTTAGAGAAGCTCATGTGGGGAGTTTGGCTTGGTTTTGTTTATCTAAATTGCAGCCCTCAACATGAGGGCTAGTGAGTGGATAAATCTCATAAGGCCATTTTTTTAGATTGCTTACAACTTCTCTTTGCCTTCTTTTCTTGGAATACTGAAACTGCATGTGGCTTGCTGAGAAAAAGTGGTTTTGGGGTACAACATACTGGAAAACAGACTTCTTGGCAAAAGTTTAAAGAAAGAGGGAATCTACTGATAAGAGCATAAAATGGAGGCAAACAAAACTATTCTAACAATTCAAGAGGGGAAAAGGAGTGTTTGTGCTGCAATGCAGAAAGCTTGCAGACTTCTTTATGCTCAACAAGGATCTTGATACAAATCTATAAGGTTGTTAAAAAGAAAATGCTTTTCATCTACTACAGCTTCCTTCCACAATGCCTAGTGAGGAGCAAGAGCAAGAAACAACAGAAGGACAAGCCTTAAAAAAAGGGGGAGGAGGGAAAAGAGAGGGGGAGGCGTTGCAAAAAGAATTTTTCAATAGAAAACATGTTTTGCCTAATCAGAATAGCCTGGTAGTGATGTGGAGGACTGCCAGCAGAAGTGAAAATTTCAGGAGTGGGAGCATTCAGGGTACTCCTATCTGTTGGATTCCACCTCTGCTTGCAGCAATTCGTTTAACTTCAAATCCCATCAGACCTTACCTGGGAAGGAGATACTTCACAATACAGATATGCCCCAAAGGAGAGATATAGATATGTGTGAAACTTAGGCTAAAATAAACAGAGAGTGTGGAGGGGGAGTGTGTTTCAAGTGAGTTAAACTTCTACGGTTAAATGAATATGAAGTAGGATTTTTGGCTTGTAGCTATGGACTGAAATGTCAACAGTTCACCTAAGTGTTGTAACAGAATTTTTTCCACGGGCTTG
Source organism: Lichenostomus cassidix (assembly GCF_008360975.1). Lineage (NCBI taxonomy): Eukaryota > Metazoa > Chordata > Aves > Passeriformes > Meliphagidae > Lichenostomus > Lichenostomus cassidix. The sequence continues at coordinate 19,440,026 of NC_139479.1, read as the reverse complement.
GCTTCATGTTGTTGCTTCAGCATGTTGCATTGTTCCACCCCTAAGAACCAGTAAGTGCTGGGACTAATCTGAAGCTGTGCTTTCGCTGTTTGCCCCTAACATACTTGATTAATGGCTGTTCAGATCTCTCTGACTGAGGGGGGAGGGAAAGTATTTGACAGCTTATTAAAGGGCAGATCAAAGCTTCTGACACTTAGAGAAATTTAATCCCTTGTTAGATTTTTTTCAAAGTGTGTTTGCAGTTGCCTAATGGGGAAGGAGCTACCAGATGATGTGTGCACATAGGAAACACAGCTTGAGAGCTGTGATAAAAGTAGCTTACTGGCTGGGTGTGGAAAAGGAAGACGGTGAGGAGGTGGTGTACTAAGGATAGTCAGAAATTGTCTGTGTGCTCTGATGTCAAATTTATCCTGACAGAAATCCAAATCCCTAATATATTTTAATCCCCATTCATCTTCACATACACTGACACCAGTCTTGCCATAGTAACATCAGGAGAGATCCATCAGGATTGAGACAAGCCCTGGAGAGAAAAACTTGGGGGTGATTCTGCATGAGAAGCTCAACATGATTCAGCAATGTGCTCTTACAGCCCAAAGAGCCAAACATGTCCTGGGCTGCATCAAAAGCAGCAGGGCAAGGGAGGGGATTCTGCCCCTGTGCTCTTGTGAGACCCCATGGGCAGTGCTGCATCCAGCTCTGGGGCACAAAACACAAGAAAGATACAAACTTATTGGAGCACTTCCAGAGGAAAGCCACTCAGTTGATCAGAGGCCTGGAGCACCTCTCCTGTGAAGACAAGTGGAGAGTTGGGGCTGCTCAGCCTGGAGAAGAGAATACCAGGCAGGTCTTGGAGCAGCCTGCCAGTACCTAAAGGGGGCTTATAAGAGGGCTGCAGAGGGAGTTTTTACAAGGGCATGTAGTGATAGGACAAGAGGGAATGGCCTTCAGGTGAAGGAGGACACGTTTAGATAAGATGTTAGGAAGAAATTCTTCTCTGAGGGTGGTGGAACAGGTTGCCCAGAGAGGTTGTAGATCTGCCCCCTTCCTTGGAAATGTTCAAGACCTGGTTGGATGGGGCTTTGAGCAACCTGGTCTGGTGAGAGGGCTGTTGAAACTATATGATCTTTAAGGTGCCTTCCAACCCAAACCATTCTGTGATTCTATGAAATATATGTAGAAGCATTGAATTTAGACTGGTGCTTGTGGCTTTTTTGGTTGTCCTTTAGTATTTAGTAGGTCAGATGATAATATGTGGTGAACCACTAATGTACCATATAAACAAAACAAGGGATTTTACTTCCATTGTTGGGGAGCTAACTCCCAGTGATCACTGATTTTTTTAATTTTTTTTTTTCCCCCCAAGCTGATGTTGTCTAATAAACATTGCTCTGACAGCTTTCCACTTTCTGGGAACCAGCAACAGCTTACCAGACTTCCTAAATAAAAGCAGTCAAATAAGGACTGCTGAGTTAATATTCTGGCTATCAGATGCTCTGCTATAGGTCTTTTTTTGCCACAGCCAACAGTATCAGGTATTTCAAGTCCAGCTTCTGAAAGAGGCTTCATCTGAAGAGCTGTCAGCCCCCTTCCTCTTGCACAGCAAGGCCAGTGTCATCTCATTGCTTGCCCCAGGAATGCCAAAGCCCTAAACCAGCAGTGCACGGATGTGATCAGGTGCCTAAACCCACAAGACCTGCAAGACTTGGACAAGTACCAAGGAGAGTAGTTTAGGATTTGGACACTGGGAAGTCAGGTACATGAGTGAGTTCATCTTTGTGTGGCTGTGGTTCAGAATGGCAAATAATTCTTGAGAAAGACTCTCAATAGGAAGAGCAAAATATTGTTCCATCAGAGGAGCTTCAAATGGCCTGTGTTGGCTGGGGCTCCAGAGCAGTGCTAACTGCCAAAAATCCTTCTTCACTCTGCTTGGCTTTAGCTGGTTGGGGATGGTCAGGTGAAACCCTGTTAGCCTGGGTGTGCTATTTACCTATTGCTCAAAGAAACTCCTCAAAAAGGGTGACTTGAGCCTGTTACAGTGTGTTTCACTATACCATTCCAATCAGGAATGGTGTCAATCATCTTTGACAGAGGTAGAAATAAATTCAAGAGGTATCTCATTTGCTTCCTTCCTTTCTGCATCTCACTTTCTTTTGGTTTTCCCTAAATAAGGGCAGAGGTACTAAGGTGTCCTGCAAAGTTCATAACATAAGTAGTGTTTGCTTTTCTTAAACTTACCAGGTTATTCATCCTGAAGTCTTGGTAGAAGAAGCCATACAACTTAAACCTCAGGAATTGTTATGAAGAGCTAAATATTTGATTGTTCTTGTGTCCATTGGCAATGATGGCAAGTGGTTTGAAAACCAGAGCTGTTTGATTGCAAGGCTGTGCAGGTAACTCTACAGCTGAGCTGCCAGCTGATTGGTACATGTGCTCTTGCATTCACCAGTCTGGCTAGTTCTGCTGCTGCTCAGCATACACACACCTGCAAGGCTGCCCTGGGAGCAGTGTAGCCACACTCCTGAGTTTGGGGCTGTCTTCTAATTGCCCCTGGTGAGTTCAGGAGTTGCATCTCTTTGCAGCAGATAATTCTGCTTGCAGCTTGCAGTGGGATATTTTTTCCCCCTGGCATAAGCTCAAAGGAAGATTTAAGTGTTTTTTCTAATAGTTTGTGATTTTTGTGAGTTGTCTTCCATAGCTGTCTTGAATCCTGAGTTAATCTAAGCTGTGTAATTTAAGTACATTGAGGGCACAAATCTGAAAACGTTTCACTCTTGAGCTTTGGGCTGTCGTTAGAAAGAGTCAGCACTAGCACATGCACCTCTGACAGGTAGGTTTATTAAAGCTCACTGGTCTGTAGCCTACTTTGTCTCGTACTTCCATCTTGAAAAGACTGTTTTATACTCTACAAAAACACTTCTCTGTAAATCCTTCAGGCTTATTAAATAGCATGTGTGATTTAACAGAAGGTGCAAATTAAAAAGATGGACACGTTTATTAGAACAGACAGGTTTATTTCAAGGCAGCTTCTCAAAGAAAATTCATCTCTGAAGCAAAGCTAGAAGTTATGGTTTGGTACCTCTTAGGGCACTTTTTAATTAAGTTCAGACATCTGTACAGAATTCTTGATGTCAGAGTAAGCCAGCCATACTCTGGCTGGAAAAAGGCAATCACTTGTAGGCAGACAACTGAAATAGGTCGGGTTGCTGGTGCTCCTGTTTCTCTCCATGTACTGCCACAGGAATGCAGCTGGGTGGTTCAGGTGGGACTGTCAGCTGTGTAGACAGGTGATGCTGGGGGAGAGGAACCTCACCCTCCTTGCTCACACATCTCTGTGAATGGGATATAGCTGCTGTTCTCTGCTGTCCTCTGCCTTTGTGTGTTCCTCCATTCAACCTCCCTTTTTCCTATTTTGTCTCCTGTGAAGGCACAAAGCAGAAAGTTTACAGCCCTTTTTGGAGAATAATGGTTTTTTTTGCTTCCCTTCTGTTGTCGTGCCTCAACTTTCACTCTTGCTCATGTCTGAAGACCAGGGGACTTCAGATCTCACAGGGAATGGTTGTGGATGCAGCAGAATTGCTAAATACACAGTGTCAGGAGCTGTGTAAGAACAAATTGCTCGATTAATTGGTCTGTTTCTGGGCTCTGTAACCACAGCTGTGCCAGTGCTGTGTATGGAAGATGTAAGACGTTGCTGAGTGAAGTCTTAAATTGAAAAACTGTTTTTCAAAGGCAACTGTATTATATACAGCTATTTAGCACTATTGAATAGTAAAGGAGTCTTTGAAGTAATGCTTTTGAGACCAACAGAAAGTAATGGTGCATCTTTAATTGATTAAGTTTTTTACTAGTTTGTCAATGCATTTTATTAGACTAAATTTTAAGGAGCATTCTTTTTCCACCTTTCTAAATATTCAAGGAAGTCTTTGTAGATAAAACAGACTTGAGATTTAAACAGTGAAGCTCTTGTCCCAACCTAATGAACCCAATGAATTTTTAACTGTTTTTCTTTTCTCCTAAGCGGACACTGGTAGATAAGCAAAAGCTGCTGACCCAGCAACATGAGGATGCAAAGGAACTGAAGGAGAACCTGGATCGTCGAGAGCGCATTGTCTTCGACATTTTGGCGAACTACTTGAGCGAGGAGAACTTAGCAGACTATGAGCACTTTGTGAAGATGAAGTCAGCCCTCATCATTGAGCAGCGAGAGCTTGAGGACAAGATCAAGCTGGGGGAGGAGCAGCTGAAGTGTCTGACTGACAGCCTCCAACCTGAGCGGCTCAAATAAGGGCACTGAGTCTGACCAACGATGGGAAAAATGGGAAAGAAAGAAGGGATAGGGGAGTTTCCAAGTATACGAATGAGTATCTTGGCTTGTCTGAGTGTCTGATAGAGAAGCAAGTGCACAAGAGAAAAATAGCTCTCATAACAGCAATAATGCTCTTTTTTTTTTTTTTTAATGATGTATTTAATTTTTTAGAACACATTTTTATTGCTGGACTCTGCAGCTGTTCCTCATTGCTTAACTTGCAGAAGGCTCCACAGAAAAGGACAGACTCAACCTTTCTGCTCAGTATGTTCAAAGTCTGTGGCAGTTGTGCATGCAAAAATTGGTTTTTAGAATAGGTTGTATACTTCCTTTATGTTCAGATGCTGCACAGTCTGCTGGGAAACCATACAGCAACTCATGAATGCACACACATTTAGGAGCTCTAAATTTAGTGGGTTTTTATGTTTTTTTAAAGACACATTAAATAGGGGAAGCGTGCATCTTATAGCTAATATATTCAGATTGCTGAAATGTAGTGTCACTCTGATCCTGTGGCATCAGACACTTTTTTTGTAATATTGTATATAGGATGGCACTTTCCCCTTGCAGAACACAACTTCAAAATCAGTCTCAGTTAAATGCTTCTTAACCAGCTTGCAAATCACCTAATGCCTACCTTGCTGAAGATCTTTTTTAAATTATTTTGCAAGACATATTTGTACACCCTCTTAATGCAATGCAAGTGATTTTCTTTACCAAGTTGTACTTGATTTAAGAAACAGGCTGGAAGTACTGTGCTGATTTTATTCAAAACATTTTTAATCTAAATTATTTAGAAGGCTCATCCGCTTTCTTGTATTTCTTTTATGCATGTTTTTATTCTTCTTGTCCCAAACCCACACTTCATGGAAATAAATGTAGGTTAAGGACACTGCTTCTGTTTTTCTTCTGATTGCTCAACATTGTGATGGTTTTATATAGACAGTTAAGTTATACTGAAGTTGACCTACATAATGCTGTTCATTCCTCTTTCTCAGACTACCAAATGCAATATGAACACTTCTGCCATGTAAATAGTGTGCATTACTTGGAGCAACTCTGGTTTGTAACTGTGAACATAAGTGGGGCTGTTTGCTTGTTTTTTCCATTGAACAGTGATAAAGGAGAGGATGTTAGTTCACAGTATCAGATCTTTTCTTGTGTTATCCTACTACTGCCATTGACTTAGATAATTTCCAGTAGCTCTAAAAAGAGGTGCTAACTCATGTTTCAGTGCAGTAATGGGTTATGCTGACTTGCTTAGATACCTACAGTGAAATTCTGTAGTGTCTAAATGTCAGCTTCTATATTAAGATAAAGCTTTGCAGGCAAAGAAAGTCTTGGAGACTTTGTGCGTATGCCATTTCCATTGTAGGAAGGAAAACATTTATCTCTCCTCAGACAAATAGGCTGCCCAGCCAGAAGCCATTGTCGAGGCTGATGTGAATGCCCATCTGTACCTAAGCAGGTTGAAAATACAAATAGTCAGTTGTTGAAAAGAGAGCAAAGAATTCTTCCCTCTACTCCTGCAGTACGGCAGCATTCACAAGAGTTTTTCTGTCCTCCTTACCTGCATCCTCTCTTTTGCAGGAAGAGAACTGGAGAGGCACTGATCAGTGAATTCCTTGTGAATTGGGGAACTGGAGAGCAAAAATCCTCTGGAACCAGTTCCTTTACAGATAGATGCAAACATTAAAAGGACTGTTGCCCCCACACACACCCTTATCGTGCACTACTTTGTATACCTGGACCAAATCTTTAATGCAATGATGTTGATGTGTATCAGTTGGGGTCAAATTACAAGACCTACAGCTGATCTTTGTTTCTCCCTCCTAGTTCAGAAATGTAGTCTTCTGGCATCTCACAGTTATTTGCTGCTATGTTCCTAGGACAAGTGGTCCCTTTGTCCTTAAACGTATCCCTTAACCATAACAAACCCAAAACTAAACATAAATTATGCTTGTCTTTTAGCTTGGAGAAAAGTGTGCATTGTTTTATCTGTGGCATTTTAAAAATTTTACATATTGTGGTTACTCTGAAATGTGTATGTGAAATGTGAATAATAATATAATTACAATGTGTTTGTATACAGTACTTTGATTTAGATCTCTGATAAAAGGTAGCAATATTGTGAAAGCTATATCTATTATCCTTTTCACAGAACAGTTGCGTAGACACTATTATCTCCTTTCCTTTTTCAAAACTGTTGAAAATCACTCACCCTGGAAACGTGAAGATGTGGCCTCCCAATGTTATATGTAAATCTGTAAATAGCTGTACTGTTGCTTTTTGAAAAAAATCTGGTGCTAATGTTTTGCCTTTGGCATCCTGGGGATGGCTGTTTCTTCATCCTTTGTTGTTCTCATTTCTAGATCTCTTTGTATAGTGAAAGATTTCCACAATGCTTCTCCAACTGTTTGGATCCTGCAGCCCAGAGTGAAAATGTACAGTTTTCCTGCCTGACACTTAACATGTACCTACTGACAAATGGTATTGCTTGACTTTGAGAAAATAAACTGTATATTTCAATGTAGAGTTAGTTTTTGTGTGCAGTTTTAATGTCAAAAGCTACTGCTTTGCCTTGCTTTGCAGTGTTGGCTATCTTGTGGTCCCATCAACAGTGCTCTGAGCTTTTCAAGGCCAGGCCAGTTATCTTGTGGTCTGAAGTAGTTCACTGTCTTTGCACAGCTTATTTAACATGTTGAGAAATCGATCATTCTCAACTTCCCAGTGTGAGTACCAGAAATATGTTCATGTCTATTTAGTATTTTAAGAGTGTGAATATGAGATGGCAGAAAGGTAAAATGTGTTATGAGGTCGATGAAGTCAGTGGGTCTCTTGCCACTTACGGAGTACATAATGGGAGCAGTTTAGACTTTCCTGCTTGGGCAATTCCACTGCTTCAGCTTCATCCCATGTTTAGAATGGAAACTTAATACAGAAATTTCTAACGTCAGTGGTGTACAAGATTTTTTGCAAGAACAGATCACTTGTGAAATCTCCAATTCTAACAGACTTTCACAGAAACTTCAATTTAATGGGAGTTCTCAGATAACTGAAACACTGGCAAGTGTGCACAGATTTGTAGTAGAGGTGATCACAGAACCATAGCTTAATCCTGGAAATTAATTGTCTGTGATTGTCTATGAAGGTCTTTATAAAATCTGGGAAAAGGGAGTTAGAGAAAGAAAAATACTTGGGCATTATAAGATTTTTCTAAACTTCTTTTCACCCTTCTTCTCCCTCTCTTTGTACATGGACTCACCTGTTTGTGCCTGTTCTCATGAGCACTAGGTATAATCCAGGATGGCAGCTCCACAGGAATAAGAGTCTAGTTTTTATATACTATTTGAATTTTTTTTTAAATCGCCTTTCTTTAAACTGAAATTGAGCTCTATATTTTCTCTAATGGGGTATTTGAGCCCTCAGATTCAAAAGGAGTCAGTGTTTCATGATGTTCTTTCCTAATCAAGTTCTAGTGATTAATTTTGGTGTACTTAATTGTCTCAGTTTTTGCAGCTGAAGTAACCTGTTGGCAATCCAGTAGCTCTAGCAAGGCCTTACGATATGCAGTAGAAAGCACCTCCTGGTTTAGTGGTGTCCACTCATTTAGTGTGGAAGTTCAAAGGCTTTTTCCAATTAAGGGCTTCTCAGTTGTGCAGGTTTTTTTAGAGCATAAATTGTTTTTTCTATATACTTGAGCAGATCATGCCCACAGAAAGTTATGAAAATCAATAGTTACATCTTTAAACCAGATTATATATTGTCAATTTTCAGCAGTGGTGAATTGGTCATCAGATTTACTTACCACAGTTCCAGTCTGCAACTTAAGTAATTATAATGATCCACAACTGAAAGATGGGTAACACATGTGAATTAGAAACTGAAGTCTGGGATTTCATTCTTGCTACCTGCTGTTATGATAATGTTTCTATGAATGAAGTTGTTCCATTTGAAGTAGGTTAATACATTCCAGAGGAAAATTTGCATTGAAATTAATTGGGTGCAATTCAGTAGCAGAAGGTAATTCTCACTCAGGCTACAAGCAGACCTACAAGCAGAGCAAGTATTTCCTCAAGATGGGCTACATTAAACACCTTTTGCTTGGTTGTAACCATGTGGGCCAGTGGGCTGTTGTGTATCTTAGGCCAAGTTTTGTTTTAGTCACAGCAAATAAGCTTTTCCTGAGCACAAGGCTGTTAAAATGCAATTTTTTTCCCCTCCTATGTTAAAAATTCTCACAATGGCTTCACTTTTAGGTGATTGGATATCTGTCTTGGAGGCAGTCTCCTAAGTTTTGCAGGGGGAGATGGCCTTGTGACTAGGATGTGCATTCCACTGTTGCCAAACATGGCAGCGTTAGTGGAGTCTGTGTTCTCCCTTCCTCTTAATTCTCCTCTGTGCAACAGACTGCTTCCTGGTCAAGTTAACAAGGAATGTACTCACAAACTGTCATTACCTGTTGCCTGCTGCTTCTGATTACCTTGTGCTGGCTGCTGCCATGGGTGAGATACCAAGAATATCTGTGGTGATTTCTGACACCTCTTCTGGGGTGAAGCAGAATGAGGAATTCTGTGTATCTCCTCCTCTCTAGGTGTCATTTGTTAACCTACAAGAGTGCTACTAGAGAACAACCAGATTCCCAATGCATTTCATATTTTATTGAAATACTTTTATTTGCTGTTGATGACTGCCTGTCGTAACACATGAGAGATTTTAATTAAAGCAAACGGATTTGTGACTTTGAAGTTGAAGATGTCCAGAGTGGTGGAAGATATAGAAAAATGATCATACTTTCAGTAACATAAAATCTCTAGCAAAATGGCATCTAAAAAGCCTGCATGCTACGTGTCCCAGGTGAGAACAGTCAAGAATTTTAGGTCTGTGTTCCTATGTGATAATGGAGTTAAAGAAAGGCTTTTCTTAAGTGCATACCAAGCTGCAACTGTTCATTCCAAGGAAGTTCTGTAAGACAAGCCCCTGTTGGCCCTGAGGAAGTTCTAGTCTGACACACATTACCAAGCATTGTTGCTTTGCTGCTGTTCCTTGTGACAGCAGCAGTTGCTGGGCTCCTTATGGAGAATGTTCTGGAAATGGGGTAATGGATGTTTGCTTACAAGGGTTTTACCAAAACATTGTTTTGGTGGAGCTGTGAAGTCCAAAATCAAAATCTTCATGATGAGGATTATTTCAAGCATTTTGTCTCAACATCTGTTTTACTTCCCAGCTGTCCGCTCTTCATAATGTTTGTTACTGATAAATTGCGCTTGTGTTTTTTCTAAAAGCCTCAGAGAAATGTAAATACAATGAACAGTCACAGGCTAAATAATAAGCAATGGAAGGAAGATAAGATTATCTCAGTATCTAAATATGAAAGGCATGAATCCTGTGAATACTATTCATAGCCACTCCCAGGAGTTGCAGCTTCAACAGCTTTCTCACGCAGGTATGGTTCCTCCAGAGATAAAATGGGAAAACAAGCTGTGATGATGGAAGTGGCCAACACTGACTAGAAAGGGGTGGAACAGTCATTCTGTTAATAATGGGGTGATAGATATCACAAGGAAGTAAAAACCAAGAAAACCTGGAAGGATCAGTGGCCTGAGGGAAGAAAATCTAAACCAGTGGTAAAGTGCTTCAGGACTGCAAATTTCCTGGTTTTCTTTCTCCATACGTGACAGCAGAAGTGTTCTGTCTCCATGTTATAGGGCAGGCTTTTTAATTACTGTAGTGTAAAAATACCTTAAAGCATCTTTGAAAATTAAAGTTATGGAGAACAGCTGGGAATTTCAGAATCTCAGATTTCACTAGGTAAGACCATTGTGTTCTGTGCATTCAGTGACACCCCTTTCTTGGCTCAGGAGACACTGGAACAGCTCTCTGGCACTAAGGAGCATTGAGGAAGTTAATCTTCGAGGAAGAAGTCATCGTTTCTCTGTGGTCATCCTAAATTCACTAAACAGCCCAGCTAGCTGGACATGCTGAGGTGCTGAAGTCACACAAGCTGGAAGATGAGGGTGTTTATAGCACAACACACATTTGCAGAATGAGTGACCTGGCTTGTTCTCTCATGTTTTCCTTCCCTAATTGCCCCCTCTTGAGAGCTCAGTTTAAAACCAGGCTTCTGGTTGATGGCAGAGCAATACCCAATTCCTGTTTAAGCTGGATCATCCATGTACTGTCTGGAAAGCATGATTTAGACAGCAGGAAGCTGAAAATCTAAATATTCACCCTTGCTGTCAATAGGGAGTGGAGGAGGTTTCTGTTCCCACCAGATCATAGAATAACCTGGGTTGGAAGGGAGCTTAAAAATTATCTAGTTCTGACCCCTGCCATAGACAGGGACACCTTCCACTAGACCAAGTTGCTCAAGCCCTCCTCCAGCCTGTCCTCGAGCATTTCCAGGGATAGGGAGTCCACAGCCTCCCTGGGCAACCTATGCCAGTTCCTCACCTCCCCTCAGGGGAGAATTTGGTTTTAATGCCTAGTTGAAACCCACCTTCTTTCAGTTTAAAGCCTTGTCCTGTCACTGGATGCCTTTGTAAGAATTCCCTCTCCAGCTCTCTCGTAGGCCCTGTTTAGGTACTAAATGGTACTGTAATGTCTCCCTGGAACCTTCTCTTCTCGAGGCTGAACAGCCCCAACTCTCTGTCAGCATAGTAGAGGAGCTTCAGCTTTCTGATCATCATCCTCTGGACCTGCTTCAAGAGGTTCACATCTCTCTTGTGCTGGGGACCCCAGAGCTGGACACAGCACTCCAGGCACAATCACCTCCTGGGCCATGCTGCTTTTGATGCAGCCCAGGCATACCTTTGGCTTTTTGACGTGCAAGCCCACTCTTCTGGCTCATGTCCAGCTTTTTGTCCCTCTCCAGATGCAGGATACAACATCAGACTCTGAATCCAAGCGTAAAGTGCTGTATAATTGCTGCATAAGTGCCAAAGGCTGTTGAAGATACAACTGCAGATCCACTTCTGTCCTGGTTTTTCCTAGTCTGAGGTGTCTAGGTTCAGACACTGATACTAGAGTCCAACTCTTCAGCATGTATGGGGGGCTACATCTGGATTGCAGTTTGGGTATATAGTTAGTGGCCTAAATAAGGAGCCTAATTGGCCTTGACCCCCTCTATAGCCAAACTGAGATAAGGTTGCTGAAAGAGCTTGGTTCATCCCAAATACCTTTCCCTTCCTCATCTCCTTCTTCTCTTGGCAGACAAAGCTAATCTAGGCATTGAAATCAGAAGTGGGATTAATCCATGCCTTTGGTCCCTAACCCAGCATTAAATTCTGAAAGCTGAGGTGTTGTGTGCAGCATTGATTGCAACTCCATTTGTCAAATGCCTGCACATGCTGAATCCTTTTGATTTTAATACAGAAGATATGTCTCTGGCATTCCAGATCTAGGGATTCTTACAAGGTTTTTGTTCTCCAAATCCTCTGTGTGTTTGTATACAATTACAGTTCAAGAAGTTTTTTAAAAAAGCTTTTCTTCCTATTTTTACACAATAGGGAAGGAAAAAACCCTAGGTGAGTAAACTTCATTGTCACACTGTTTTTGCAAAGGTGGAGTTATTTAGATGGCTTTTTTTGCCATGGGCAGTTCCACCACACCAGTAAGAGATGATTACAACAGAAGCCCAGTGATAATGGTCACCATTTGCCACATATATGGCAAACCATGAAGAGGAAATTTGCATAGAGAAAAATTGGTAGTCTGGGTGTGTTCAAACAAATTATCATTTCATATGGTGACATTCAAAGCAATTAAGGAGTAAATTTTGGAGATCACATGGACAGTGTGAGGACATACTGAGTGGGAGCACAGTGAATGGGCAGCTCACATGAGCTCTGTGTTCTAGGGAAAAGGCTGAAACACAGCAACACAGGGAAACTGGTGACTTGTGATACAGTGTTGCTGAAAACTTCATAAACTCCCTAAAATATTGTGTCTAATCCCACTGTCTATGTCCAATGCAAAGGACAGGAAAATGAGAGAAGAGACTCACGTAAATTATTAGAGAGTAGAGATAATATGTCATAACACAACCAAAGAGAATTCACTAATCAAAACTGGGATTTAAAAGCTGCTCTGTGTGTGCTATTGAGCATCACATACAGCATGAGCCTTGTTTGAGCAGAGAAAGCCCTGACAAGAACCAGCGAGTGCAAGACAGATACATAAAAATAAAAATTAGCAAGGGTGTCAAGAGTGCAGTACTGTTGTCATGAATGACAGGGAAAGTACAGTGTGAAGGTTGGCCATAAAGTCTCCGGAAGTCAGGAAACTGGGAATGAAAATTTTATGGTGACTATAAATCCACCTTTTGTGTTTGCTGTTGTGTTTGTTGTGTTCTTATATTACATGGTCACTTACCAAGGTGTGACTACTTCGATAAATATTTAGATTGCCTACACTTTTACATGGGGTCTTAAAAGAGCAGCAGTGATTATAAGATGTCTTTTGTAGCTGACAGGTCAGGAAAACAGGTGGAGGAAAAAAGCCCTTGGCTTGCAAATGGGGCTTGAGCACTCTAGGTAGCACAGCTCAGACAATTATTTTTCTTCCATTACAGACCCTCTCCACACATGAATCTACAGGAGCTGCCACAAACTCTTCTCCTTTTACTGGTTCAAATAGTTACCAAGTTTGCTTTTATTTTCTCTCCTGTGTTCTGAGTCTCCTACCAGTGTTCCTGTGCTGACCAATTTAGCTGTCCATAAAAGCATTCCCCTCTTCATCAGCACCTTCCAGGTGGTTGTCCCCACATTTTGAAACTTTCCTAAGCCCCAGCATGGGCTGAAGCATTGAGGACCTTTCATCTTCTTTACCTTGTAAGCTGGCTAGGGAGTGCTTTGAGGGGAAGCAGGGGCAGTTTGGCACTTCTTTCCCCTGCTGCCCAAGTAGATGACAGACCAGTACAAGGATAAAAAGTAGAGCTGTCCTGCTTTTGAGTTGGAGTTGCAGGAATAAAATGGTTTTGAAAAGCAGCTTCCCTTCACCTATTAAGGAATTTGCCTTGTCTGGAGCTGTTTATGGAACTGCATCCTTCTGCTCTCCACTGACAACCAGCTTGTGGCAGTTAGGGTTTTCATAAGAAATCTGTTTTGCTTTCTGCAGTATCCGATTTTACTTGTGTTCTGGGTGACCAGAATATGTCTATCTACTTCCTCCTGCATTAATCTAAATAGGGTACTGGTCAGATGAAAGATCACAGTCATAGTTCAGCTATTACAGTAACCAGGAACTGGGGCAAAGGCACACAAACCCTTTTTAGGGTGTCAGTAAAGATACTAAAAAGATCACCTGCCTCAGATCATGGCCATGATCAGCTAATGAGCAGCCAGTTATTCATATGGTTCTCCTAAATTAGTACTTTAATACTGCCCCATCATGTGTGCAGGGAGTTGCTTTGTAAAGCTGTTAAACCCCCATGCTCTGTTACCAGCTAAAGGTTTCTATTGATCTCTTACTTTCATTTCCTTTAATGAAAATTCATTGGTATTTGATTTCCTTGTGACTTCTAACAGCTGATAAGAGCAAGCTGCTAAAGCAGCTCCAGTGCAGTGACAAAAGCCTGGTGGTGTAGCACTGCAGCTCTCTCAGAAATGCTGCCAAGTCGGAGCAAAACCCCAGTGTGGCGTGTTGATAACATTCTCCCATCAGGTGGTCGTTTCCACTAGCTCTAAAATGTCATGTCTGAGGGAAATGTCTTTGTTAAGCTTTGAATGACCTACTTTTGGGTATCTGGGAATAACCAGGAGCCTACCCAAACCACAAGAGTGCATCTAATTTTAGCAGCCCTTCATTTCATGCATGCTAGCTTTCATGTTCTGTATCTCCAGGAAAGAAAACATCAATTTCTTGCTGAGCCAAAGACAAATGTTGTTAGTTTTAAACCAGCCCCTTGTTGAGTCATGATCACAGTGAAATCATTCCTCTTAACATTTTTTAGTCTGTAATAGTCTTCTTAATTTTGCTTTAAAAACTAATAGTGAGCTATTCCAACAGATCTACTGCTGATGGTCTCTGAAGAAAAGGTCTAAATAACCCATGCTGGAGACAGTCTGGGCAGCTGTGCTTTGTGTGTTCCCATTTCCCCTTGGTTTTTAACTGACCTACAGTAAAAGGTCAGATTCTTTGTAGGAAATTTCTGCAAGTCCTCTAGCTTGGTTATAAGGCAATCCAGGAAAGTTAAGGACAAAACAAATTATGTTAGTGTGTCAGCAGGGGTTCTGAGGACATTGCTAGTGGTGTAGATATTGACAGAAGGTCTCTGGCATAGTTTGGAAAGAAGAAGCACTAAAAAGGATTTGACCATTGTTAGGGATATTGGTGCTGTGCAACATTGAAAGGAAGCAAGTCCAAACATGGGTGAAGTACAGGCTCCCTAGCTTGTAATATCTAAATTGGACATTGAACAACATCTCTCTTGCTGGGAGGGACAAAATATAATCTCTCTCATATAATGTCAGAGTCGACTCTAATTTTAGGCTGAAATATGTGTTTAAATCCCACCTGCACTGGACAAGCAGAATTAACAGAGGATGGTAGGGACTGAGCACTATGGACATTTATTTGGAACTTCACAAAACAGAAGAGAAGTCGAGGCCACCCAAAAGACAATGACATAATCACAACAATCCTATTAGCAAGTTCTCTGGAGCCAGAAAATTTCCCAGCCAATGGGATTAACCATAGAAACAAGCAGCACCCAGTGGCAGCTATAAACAGGATCAGTGTAGTTTGGGATTGAGCTGAGTATCTGATAATGTGTAGTGCTGCCCTGTGGAGTCCCTTGAGGCTGGCAGTGGGTTACCTCTTCAGAGGCAAGCCTTGGGCAGCCTGGCTTCTGCACACTCCCAGCTTTGGCCAGACTTGGCAGGATGGACAGTGAAAACCACTCTAAAAGCCAAAGTCAAGCTGTTAAACAGCTCAGTCCTCTGCCATGCTATGACAAGAGCAGCCCTGCTCAAGGGTTGTGTTTAGGGGCACAGGAAGGAGCCTCCCATGGCTCATTCATCCCACCAGCTCTGGCCACTTCCATCTGCAGAGAAACACAGAGCCATCCCATATGGAGGGCTCCCAGGCCCCTCTCCTGAACGTTTTCTTTCCCCTTCCCAAGGCATGGGCAATTAAGTGCAGGGGGGTTTAACCATTTCAAAAGCCCATCTGGTTTTTGGGTGTTTGTTATTGCATCAGCTGTGGAGTTTATCTGTGCAGAGTCTTGTGGGAACTTTATAGAATTCCCCTCAAGAGTGAGGTATCAGTTGTGGTGAGGTTATTGTGCACTCTCTGAAAGCACATCCTCATCTTTTAAGTGTTGCTGCTTTCCACTGTCACTTATTATACTGTTGACAGTGTATTTGTGATCTGTGTTTGAAGAGGCCTGGGCAGAATAGGCAGAAGATCAATTGCTGCTGGGCTGTGAAGCACTTTAGGATGAGAGATCTGTTGAGTTCGGTAGTGGTGTTTGTCTCATCTCTGAATTTCCCAGGTTTTAAAGGACAACGTGGTTTGGCTATAAACAGTTAGGAAAGGTGTTTATGTAAACATTTCTCTTAGCCTCAAGCTGTGGTTTTAGAGGCTCAGGCTTAGGTTCAGTGTTGGATTTGGAGAATTGTTGGTCTCATGATCTGCTGAGGACAAGCAGGGAGTGACCAAGAGTGAGGATGCAGCAACTCTAATCCCCAGTTCACTGATCACAGACTGGCAAGGTGCTGCAGGGAGCTGCTGTGCTTCCTGGCAGAAGTAACCTTTGTCTCAGAAACAAAAAGTGAGAAAGTACTTGTACCTGAGCCTCCAAGCTGTTCACAGGCTCTCTCAGCTGCCTACATGGTACCACTTGCTGGGCAATGTATCTTGCACAGCATCTTGATTTCAGGCTGGTTTTTCAATGTGCAGCAAATAAAAGGAAAAATAACTTGAAACAAATATTTCCTGTTCTGTGGTATTGAACAATGAAATTGTAAACCACAGAAAGGACTGAGCTTGATCTAAAGGTCTTTGAAGTCAGCGGAACCATTTCCACTGATTTCAATGTGCTTTGGGCCATGGCCATAGGAGGAAGCAAGCAAATGTTTTCTGCCTCAAAAAGTATTAACCATTGGCATTCAAGGAACAGTTGAGTCTTACATTTAAAATGTATTCCTTTAAATAAAGTAGCCAGAAATTAATTTCTATCTGCTTCCTAATAATTTGTCACTATTACACTAAAAAGGAATATGTTTATAGAACTCATAATCATACACTGAGAAAAAAAAACCACTTAATATTGTCATTTGCTTCCTATCTTCTTCCATTCCAATTTGTGTGTATTGTATTTCTCACTAATGTAATGATGCACATGCTGCTGCTTGTTATCACAGACTGAGCACTGTAGTTTTCCAGTTGAATTAAACTGAAGAGATGGTGGTTCAAATATATTGAAATCATTATTTTTCAGAATGGTTTAATCTCTAAAACATCACAGTGGGTTTGGTTTTGTTGTGTTGGTTTTTTTGGGGGGTAGGGGTTTGTGACTGAAAAGAAATAGGCCAGACCTTGAAAATTTGTTGTGCAAATTGTTCTGGGAGTGGTGCAGGGGATGCCCCTTCTATCGCAGGGTGAGACAAATAGGGGTGTGCAGCAGCCTCTGTAAAATCAGCAATGGTTTTGCCAGCAAATTTTGTCTCACACAGCTACTAAATGCAAGGAAAAGAATCTATCTGCCAGCTGCCTGCTGCCCAAGGATGCTGTCCCTGTGAATCAGCAGCCCTGTCAGGATGTCAGAAAGCCATCCTGGAGTCTGGCAGATGACAGCAGCACTGGGGTGTGTGTTTGTTGGGTTTCTTGTCACGCCACAGCAGAGCCTGAGCAGCTGAGCTTGCCTGTGCACCAAACCAACCCCATCCAGCTGTGAGCAGCCAGACAGGACATCCCAGGCTGGGGTGCTGCAGAAGACAAGACACAGTTGTCATGGCCAGGCTGCATTACCTGCACAGTGAACTGGTGAACCAGCACTGGCTGGAAGATACAGCAGGAGAGGATTAAAGGTGATGCAGAACACGGGAGGATATGAATTAATGACATTTTTCAGCCCTCTTTAGTGGTGACAGTGACCAGCCATTGTACATGTTGCAGTGAGAATTTTTCAATGAGGTTTCCCCATTTCAGGGTATTTCTACGAAACAAACTTACTTGTTTTTTGACACTAGGCTTTGAAATGTCACAGAATCACAATATTCTGAGCTGCAAGGGACCCACAAGGATCATCGAGTCCAACTCTAAAGTGAATGTCCCATACAGAGATTGAAGACACAAAGTTGGTGTTGTTAGCACTGCTCTGTAACCAGCTGAGCCAGGCATCATTTGGAGTTTATCTGGGTTTAGAATAGGGTTCAAAGAGAAACTAGAAAGGAGTTAAGAACATTCTTCCAATTTGTAAGGGCCATTGTTTACATTCATGGGAAAACCATGAAGCAAGGCAAACATAACATAACTTTAAAAAATGTGTGTGCTTTTTAAGCATCTGAGATAGCAAGCATAGTACTATTTGTACTGAAATATGAGTTCTGCCAACCAGAGTCCATCAAGAGAGTAGCTCAGTTTGAATTCACTCCTTGGAAAAACTCCTCCTTCTCCCCTGTATTTCTTCCCACTGCAGAGCTGCACTGATTTAAGTTGCATAAATACAGGAAGAAGAATCTAGCAAAAAAGAAAGGATTATGAAATCACTTTGTTCTCTTTCAGATGAGAATTCTGTGTCCTTCAGGCTGTCAGACTGGAGCATCATGGTTGTCTCAAGCTGGAGAATGACATAATCCAAAAGGTAGATTTTCTGAAAGGGTATCTTACAGAAAACTGGATTTTACATGGGAGTTTTCTATATGCTTTGATAAGTGTTTTAAAGCAATTAGAATAAATGGCATATGGCAAATATTTAATATTTTTATAATATGTTAATGATTAACTGACTTCCTACATCTTTGTTGACTTAGTGGGAGAGTGACAAGGAACTGTGAGGTACCTTTTTGGTAGCATAACAAGTTGGACAATTTGCAGGGGCATTTTTTCTACCTCCCTTTTGGAACTTGCTTCATCCAGCTGACACTGCTTCAAAGCCTTAGGCAACTCTCAGACTCAGAGAAGTAAGTCACCTTTTTTTTTAAATATTACTTACTTTATGAAGTGCTGATAGAGAACAGATGGGGAGAGATTTAAATATTTATTTGCTTTCTATAAAGAATGCTATCCCAACTGAGAATTGAAGAATTAAGTTTTCAGGCATTAAATCATAGGGATATTGCTAAGAAGAGACCTTTGTAATTACTATACTGTTGGGGTTTTTTAAACTCCCTTTCTGCTGACATTCTGCTGCAAGACTTACATTAAACAAAGGATTTGGTTTAAACTATGTTCAGTGTAGTCCAATAAAGCTGCATCTAGGCTCTAAAACTTTACAAAAGCAGGATTTGAATGTTAAGTTAAAAATACATGTGATGCCTGGCATCATCTAAAGCAAAAATATTTGCTTAAAACATAAATTAAGTGGAAGTAAGCGAATTTATGCTCACGTGGGCTGGGAAAAAAATCTTATTTTATATAGGAAGAGTTTATCATGAACTTTCTCTTTAGGCTGGTTACAAGTTGCAGTAGAATTCCTAGTCTTTTGGCAGGCAGATGGGTTCAGGCAGGGAGAGTCAGAAGTCTCTCTTCTATTAGAACATTTTTCAGTGTATTTTATTTTAGCTGTGCTATCATTTGCTAAGAAGCAAGTGTAGTCTCCTATACTTTTGGAAAGCTCTCCTTTCACCCACGTTCCCCCATCTGTGAAGGAAATCTCCCCAGCAGGTAGCTGTGTGCAGGTTTTTGCTCTCCCACTGCCCCTTTGGCACACACTTTCTTACGTGCCCTTGGCTCAGGGAATGCTCCTTCCTCCCCACCGGCTGCCTGTGCAGCACTTCCAGGCTGACACTCCAAGTGCTTCAGAAGTTCTTAATTTCTCCTGCAGCTCCAGGAAGCATTAGTTCTTTTGGCTGGAAGGTGTCTCCTCTTGGGTGAGATCTTCCCATGCCCCAGTTCTGTGTTCAGTGCCCTCATCTTCCCAGCCATGTGTGAGATCTCTGGCACCTGGATGTGGTTGCCTTATGCACACTACTGAGCCCTTAGTGTTCTTTTCTCTGTGCCAGACACCCAGAGTAGGCAAGCTTTTGGGCTCTCTCTGCTTTGTGAAGCTTCCTGAAAGGACCCCATCTCAACACAGCCAGGTCATCTGCTTTGGCTTTTCATGGGCTATCATTCCTGGAATGTCTCTAAACTGTTCCACTTTGCTCTAAATGGAGCTCCCTTCAAGGGAGAGGCAGAACAATCTGTAGGAACTCTGGTAAGAAGGGGTCGTCTGGGTCCTGGGTCAATCCCACTGCCATCTCACTGCCTACCAGCCTGCAACATTTCCTCATGTAACAAGAGCTCGAGGCAGGCTCAGCCACAGAAAAGTAAATGAGGGTGTGAAAAGACAGTGAGGATATATAGAAATCAGCCGTTTTATTTTGTTCCATTATCAAACCAAATCAAAACATTTTCCTGAAATAATCAAAGGACTTTTACACAACTAATTTTCAGTGTATTCTTACTTGATGGGAGAGAAATGAAGATTGCTTTGGTTTGCTTGTTTTGAAACACAGTGAATAAATGGAAGCAGCAGAGTTCATACCATTGGATATTGACATTTGGAGGGGCAGGGGACATAAGGCATGTTAAATCAGGGCATACCCTACAATGACTTTTAAGAGTCTAGGTCCCACTACTTTGTCTTTTCTAACCAAAAATAAGTATGTTAGTGACAGCTAAAACCTAAACATGAGATATCAGAGTTCAAGACTTCATGAGTGTCAGGGAGACGAATTCAAGGCATGGGTCATAAATGCAGCTAATGTTATTTCTAGGAAAATAGGAGCAAAAGAATTGCCACGCTGACTGTTTGAAATGTCTTTTGAAGAAGGTAGGAATAGACTGATTCATCAGCCAGTGGTGGCAACTCTTGTGGCTGGGACCACAGCAAGTAGATTGCCTTAGATATAAAGCTATGCTTCAGCCAGAGCTGTGCTGAAACAGTGATGGCAGGAGGATAAAAAGCATTTCTGAAGTTCTCTTCTAGACACATCCAAACTCAAGGACCCTAAGGCATTAATACAGTCTTTGAGTATCATATCAAGGATCATGCAATTTGTGTAAGAGTTCCACAAATTTCCATTACAAGACCCAGTTCCATCTCACATTTCCCTGCAGTTTCAGTGTTTGAGATCTTACATTCCAGGTGTTGATGACTGACCCATCCAGCTCTTCCTGTTGCCTCAGATCCCAGAGGGTAAGAGGTACTGCAGAGGGAATGCTGCTGCTGGGGAATGTATTACCCAGCACACACCAACCTTTAAAGAACCTCTGCTAAATGGCAAACTCCCTTCAATGCCTCTGAAAGCTGGAACCCTCTTGCTTTCAATCCATCATATGAAATGATCCATTTAAAGACAAGTCTTGTGGGTGATTGGTTGGATGTACTTTCTTACACCACCCTAGAAGTTGGACATCTGTCCCTGGCACAGACCCTCATCCCCCCATGAGAGAGCCTGAGACCCAGTAACCTGAAAGGCCAAATTACATTTAAATGTATGAATTAAGAGAGTTTGATAGCATTTTTCCTCCTGCATTTAACTGCCAATTTTTGAAAATCTTTGTTTTGGGAACTTAAGATGGTTTGAGTTTTAGAAAGCAGATCTGCAACCCTACAGATGGATACAGACTACTGAATGTAATTAAAACAACCTTCTGGAAGACACAGTACTAATTCCAGAAGTGAAATACATTTGGTGTAAATGAGGTTTCTCCACCCTCAGAACCGATACCATAGCCCCAGCCTTCCATCACTAACAATTACTAGAAGTAAAAGAAGTCATGACAAAATTTCAAGTATAGCTCCATTTCTGTTTTTTTCCTGCTGCTAAGAATATCAGGAGGTGGAACTGTGGCCACAAAGAACTGATCTATTCAAGTGCAACATTTCATTTTAGTCTATTTAAAAGGTAAGTAAGATGACCCAAACCCTCATCTATGAAACCATTTGGAAGTCGTGAGAACAGCTTGCCTTTACTTTTTTCTCCTAGAAGCAAGCTTGCAGCTGTAGGAAAGTCAACATGGCTCTCAGGCATCCTCTCTTTTTCTTGAAGCTAGGAGTGAGAAAGTCTTATCTAATTCTGTCTCTGAAGTACATGTGCAATGGCTCAACACACTTTTCATAAAGAAAAAGAGCTACTCACTGTGCAATGTTCAATTTAAGTAAAAATCATCAATAAATACAAAAGGATCCTTCAAGTTTCTATTTTTGGATGAATACACTGGCATGTATCATCTTTTACTAGTAGCTTCTGTCTTTTCTGTGCAAATTTGCATTGAATGCTAGCAAATTCACATTTAATATGCACTCCCCTATGAAGACAGGCTGAGAAAGTCAGGGCTGTTCAGCAGGGAGAAGAGAAGGTTGTGTGGAGACCCCATAGCAGCCTTCCAGAATCTGAAGGGGCCTACAGGAAGGCTGGAGAGGACTCTTCATCAGGCACTGCAATAGAACAAGGGGGAATGGCTTCACACTGGAAGAGAATAGGCTTAGGTTAGATTTTAGGAAGAAATTCTTTACTGTGAGGTGGTGAGGCACTGGAACAAACTGCCCAGAGAAGCTGCAGATTCCCCATCCCTTGAAGCATTCAGGGCCAGGTTGGATGGTGCTCTGAGCAACCTGGTCTGGTGAGAGGTGCCACTGCCCACGGCAGGGGGATTGGAACAAGGTATCTTAAAGGTTCCTTCCAGCCCAAACCACCCTATGATTCTATGATTCTGTGATTCTGTTCTGCTTTTACTTTGGTAGGGTATTTAGCCAAAAACACATCTGTGAAGGAAAGCCCTTCCAAATGAAGGAAATGAAAGATGTGTTAGGAGAGGAGATGGCTTTCAGGTGAGAAGCCTGTAGAAGCAGCTCTCTGTGTTTTAGTGACTATTTCTAGACTTTCCAGAGACTGGCCCCAGAAGCTGATGGAGTGCTTGTTGGATTGAACTGAGTAGATTTTAAATGAAAATCTGGATGAAATTATGGGATGCTGAAAGATGGCACTGCAGCCACCTCTCAAAACCACTTCTTACTTCTTTGGGGGAAAAGGGTTTTCAGTTATGCTTTTCATCCACTGACAGACACCACACAGACCTAGCTTGTTCCTCCTGGCCAGATTCCCTTTGTAGGCTGACTCCATCCCATGAAGCAGCTGGTCTGCAAACTTGGAATGCTGAAATCTGCAGCTCTGGGTGAGCTCCTGAATCAAGAACTGCATGCCACTGACACCACCTAATTACTCAGAAGATCTCCTGTAGCTGACTGAATATTAGTTCATTTGCCTTAGGACATTTCATCTTGTGATTGTGTTACATCATTGTGTTATTCAGACCATATAGGTAATTTTACTACACTAATTAAATTAATTCAAAATATTTCTATAATTACTAAAGCACGAAACCAGCCAATGCTGTCTGTGTTAGCACAGCCTGCCATATGATTGGGGGTTTGAACTGTGTTTTATCCAATATAGCTCAAACATGCAGGGACTGAGCTTTCACATTTTTCTCCCAGAGGGCTGAAAAGGGCATTTGTACAGGGACCAAAAAGTTTAATTTAATTAAAAAAATATTTTTGGGGTGGTTATTTTGTTTGGTTGGTTGGTTGGTTGGTTGGTTTTTTCTGTGGATGTCAGGTTGGTGTCAGATCAAATTCTTCCTTTCCAAAAGGGATGTCTCTGTCCTTGAAAACTACAAGATTGGCACTGCTGGTGTTTGAGCCAATTTCAGCACCTGCATCACACACCTCCTGCAGATGGAGACTTGTTCAGGGTCACCCACAAGGTGTGACCTTCTTCAGAGTCCAGCTGAGGCAAAAGCTGACAAAGCCCTGAGACAGGCACTGCTGTAATCCCTAGCCTCCTACAACGAACCAACCTACCTTCCTTCCTTCCTTCCTTCCTTCCTTCCTTCCTTCCTTCCTTCCTTCCTTCCTTCCTTCCTTCCTTCCTTCCTTCCTTCCTTCCTTCCTTCCTTCCTTCCTTCCTTCCTTCCTTCCTTCCTTCCTTCCTTCCTTCCTTCCCTCCCTCCCTCCCTCCCTCCCTCCCTCCCTCCCTCCTTCCCTCCTTCCCTCCTTCCCTCCTTCCCTCCTTCCCTCCATCCTTCCCTCCATCCTTCCCCTCCTGCCTGCCTCCTTCTTTCTGCCTCCTTCCTTCTCTTCCTCCTTCCCTCTTGAGGTCTCACAGCACGGGAGTCGCTGGGATGGCTGAAATCCTGGAGGAAGACGCCCTCTGCAGCTCGCTCCCCGTTTTATTTGTAGTTCTGAAAAATCAGTGTGTCTTTCTACACCTGGGGGAAAAGGAATTTTCCCTGATCCTCTTTGCCTAAAGGTGTCCTTTAAAATCAATCCTTGTGATACAAACCTGTTGTCTTTTCATGATATCAGCAAAACCTAGAGTGTGCTTATTAATATTCATAGCGATAGAGACTGGAGTCAGGAACTAGAACTTCGTTTTAATTTTGACATGTTTTCATATGGCAAGAAAAAACCTGTAACTATTTTACCTTGATATTTTGCTCCTTATTTTCATGCTGAATCTCAGTACCAAGAGGTATTTAAATCTGGGCTTGGGTTTGATTTTCCAAAACAGACAACAATGAGCACTGTAATTCAATTTCATCATCGATCTCAAATGGTACTTTGAACTTTGGATTTTGTCTAAGTCAGTGATACCAGGTTCGATCAAATAAGCTCCAATGGGCAGGGTGTGCAGAAATGTGCCAAAATGAGTAATTTGTGTGTCTAGACATCTGATAACTCACCTACAGCCCATCTTTGTCAGCTGGTTATTCTCCAGTGTTTTCAGAACTTTTGTATAAGCCTTGAATACTTTCATCCTCTGTGTTTGCTTGTTCTGTGGGTTTTTTTGTGAATCTTAGAGGGAAAAAGAAATTTCTCTAATTTATAATTTTGTTAAAATTTAATTCTGGACATGATTCTAAGTACCTCAGTACATGCAGGTTTGATAGTGGGCTCAGAATCCTGTTTAATCTCATTTAATTCTGTGAGCAGACAGGAGGGTACATTCAGTCAATGAAGTTATACGCCGATAACACACTCTGAAAAGCTCTTGATGATAAGATTTCACTTGCTGACATATCTCCTGTGACCTTCTTATCAGTTGTTTAAATGAATGTTTATGATGTACACGAGAAGTGTTACAGACATATGGGCTCTACACAAAATGGTATCTTCATGTGGTTCAGGTTTGGTTTCTGTGAGCTCCACTGATTGCAACAGAAGCCAAAAGGAGTCAGCATGGGACTTCTCTGCTCACACTCTCTCCTGTCCAGCACCTTCCCATCACTGGACAGGAACAGAAACAGTGCTATTTTGATGTGGAACTGGAAAAGAAAACCATTCAAAATGTCCTGTGGGGCTACTGTGCTCCATGCTGGTAAAAACAGTTAATTAGAAAGGGGAATTTATAATCACTTCATAAATAACACAGCAAATTGAGAAAGTGTTTATAAATTGGTTTCAGCTTAAGTAGATGACTCTTCCGGAGCAATTTCCTCCATGCTGGAGAGGATTAAATGTACACTTGCAATAATGGAAATTAATATGTCCCACAGGAAATCAGTCCTATTGGAGATACTTAGATTAATTGGGAGGCCAAAATGATAAAATTGCAGACATTGCTGTGTATGTCTGGCACCAAAAATCACTCTCTCCTGTCCTCTTATGGCTGGCATCACCTTCAGGACTGAAGTAAGTATGTAGTGGACACTGGTATGAGATGATGGACACTGTCTGCTTAAGGCCATATTGTTATGAAGATGCCTTTTTTTTTTAACACTTCCATAAGTGGATTTTATGCAACTAGATTGTATCACCAACTGAATCTGTTTAGCTTAAGATCAGTAAATAGAAAAATTATTGCTTTAGTAATAAAACATTGTGGCAGACATATCTTTTTAGAGTCAACTTGGTAAAGCATTTCTCTAGTCTTGAAAGAAAGAGGAGCAGTAGAAAAGGTATTTTAGAAAACTTATACAAATTTACAGATCCCTAGAACCTGTCAGATCTACATAACAAATTTGAGGCCCTATCTCCACTGATCACAGATAATTCCGATAAGTATTCAAAAAACTGTACAAAAGGCATGCGAAATTGTGTTGATTTGTTTCCCTTTTTTTCTTTTCTTTTTCTCTTTTTGCTTTCTTTAAAAAAAAAAAAATGCAATAAGCCCCTAATTTGCACTCAGAATGTACAGTCAGCAAACAAATCCTAAATCTTTTGCTAGGCTAAATGACTAAAATATTTTCCAGCACAGTTGTAGGATGATTCAAACTGGGCAAGCTGGGCAGTTGTAAACAAGTAGGATTTGCAAAGGTAGAACACTAAAGAAAACTTGGGTAAAGTTTGAGGATGGGAAAACTGTGAGAGCACATCCAGGCTCCAGCCCCTGCACAGTGTCACATTTCTAATTAATTCAAATGTTTCTGCTAATGCATTCACAGCTAATTAATCTGAAAATGGTCAAAGTTCAGAGGTTGTTGTTAGACTTTGTGGCCTGGATTTGCTCATGCATCTGAACTGCAGCATTTTCTGTCTAACACTGGTCCCAGCAGCTCTCAGTAAAGGCAGCACGAAAGCTGGAGTCTGTACAGGTTCAGCTCCAGCATCAAAACCACAGCTGCCAGGAGAAAGGAGCAGAGATTCTGCTTTATAGGATCTCTTGTGACAGTCAGAGACTTGAGGATTTTCTCAGATTTAGTTCCTGCTAGCCAGTAAGTCTAGGGCTCTTGATTATGTGTAACATGTATAAGGATCTTTGAACATAATGGTTAATTAACAAAAAAGACAACAACTTGGAAAGAACTATGAATTTTCCTTTTGTGAATGTAAAAAAATCACAAGGGGAGATAAGAAGAGACTCTTTCTTCTCCCTGTGATACAGACATATACAGAATTAAAACCTGTATGTTGTTTGTCCATGGATATTAAATTTCAACAGTTCATTGAAGTTGGGGAAAGATGACTGCCATCCTTCTTCTGCATACACATTGTCTCCTGATTGCTGTTTTTCACTGACAGGTTCACTTATTCACCCAAATAATAATTGACTTTGTAATTTTATATTATTTTCCTTTGCAGTGCCTCTCTCTCTTCGCATGGCAACTGTGTCTGTGACAGAGCAGGAGACCTCCAAAGGATGAGCTCCCTGGTCAGTGCCTCACACCTCCAGCTTGCCACCTTTGCTCTGGGCACAGTAGGCTGGATCCTGTGCACCGTTTCAATGGGAATTGTGGAATGGAGAGTGTGGCATGTGGACAACACCACCATCATCTCCTCTGGCATTGCCTGGGTAGGGATTTGGAAAGTCTGCTTCATCAGTTACCTTCACGTCTCACCTGGCTATAGAGAACAGTTCTGCCATAAATTCAGTGGCTATGACTCCTTCATTCCCCATGAAATTTATGCTGCCCAAGGTCTCCTGTTGATTGCCATGTTCATGGGCTTGCTGGGACTGGCTGCTACAATATTTGCTCTGAGAAATGTGTACATGGGAATCACTCACAAAACTCGCATTGCCCCTTTCTTCCTGGTGGGTGGATTCTTCTACATATTTGCTGCTCTGTGTGTCCTGATTCCCATGAGCTGGAATTTCTATTCTGTAACTCACAACCAGAGCATTGCTTTCCCTCCTTCCTACTACATGCCCTCCAGTCCAGTGCGCTCTTTAGTTCCTAACTTAGGTAGAGCCAAAAAGTCTGCAAGTGTTTGCTTCTTCGTCTGACACTTCACTGAATCCAAAGGTATTGCAAAAGATGGAAATAACTTGTACAAGTTATTACAAAACTGATGTCAAAATCGGTGGCTCTCAGTAACCAGGAATACTCAGTGCAACTTTCAGGGTATGATTCATCTGATGTAGAAATCTATATCCAAACTGGTCACTTCAGGCTCTGTTTATTATCAATGTAGAGACAAGGGCAGCCTTTTCCCAAGATACCTAGAATGGCTGGGAGATGACATGCTCCCTAAAAACCTGTTTCTCTCAACCCACTGTAATGGCCATAATAACCACAGTTGTAACTCTGGCACATTTAACCAAACTTCACCTAAGGAAAAAAGAAAGAGAAATGTCCCAAATGCTGCAATAAGGTAAATTTTAAGAAATAAGTTTAGAGGTTGGGAGGAATGAGCCAACAGGGTTGACAAACAGATGATCCCTTGAAAGAGGTCCTCAAAAAGTTATTACACTTCTAAAGAAATGCTACAGGAATCTAACTAATTTAGTTTAACTCTTTTAATTGTCCTCCATTTTTTAAAATATTCATGGATTAAGAGAAAGAAGAAAAGAAAATTTAAAAAAAATATAATAATGCTTGGGCATTGCAAGACAAGGCAAAATGCCAACAAACCAGGTCATCTTGCTGGTGGCTTTTACTATCCCAGCCTGTTCTAGCAGTCCTGTACATCTTTTCCCTATACATCTTCCCTTGGAATTGACTTTGCTATATTGTCTGACTATATAGAAACTCCAGCGCACCTTCATTTCATCTTCAGTATCTTCTGAAACAGCAGCTTATCTCATCATTGGTAATTTTTTCATTGCTGCAAGACTATCTTTTGACTGTTTCCAATGCTGTAAAGCACTTTCAAATGGTGTTTCAATGAAGGCAGTTTAATAGCTGGTTTCTTAGATAAAGTTTCCAGTTTGGTTTCTAATGTACATTCCTTACAATATTGGTAGGTTTCAGTTTTAAAGGTACAAATCAATAGAACTGTCATCTCTTCCCTCAGGGTTTCCAATAATATTAGATTGTATCATATTGTAGTTGTAAGGAAAGGAAAGAGCTATCCATGTGTTTATGCCACTAGTAAACTTACTACACTAGTAAACTACCAATGTTTCCTGGCAAGGAATTAGAACTTTAACAGAAAATTAGTGGTTCTTCAATTCTTTTTGTGTTAGTATGTACACAGAAATGTCAGCAACCCCAAGTGTATTTGTTAACCACATTCACTAAATTATTTGGTTCATTTTACATTTACTCTTCTTGGCTAAAAGAAAAAGGAACAAACATCATCAGACACATGGCAAGTTTCTGTGTTGCTGCCACTGCTGTTTCCACTGGGAATTATATTAATCTGTACTGATGTGTGGCTATTAAACATTGGTTGTGTGTCAAACACAGACTAGATGGTGAGGAAATTCTTCAGCTAAACATTGGAACAGATTACCTTAGGAGGTGTGTGGGTTTTAAAATAAAGTTTTGTCAAAAAAGAGTTTAAGCAAATAGTGCCAGGAAGACTGTAGGTATGTGTGAGCCCATCTCAGGACAGGGGGTTTATCTAGAGGGAACTTTTGGTATCCTTTCCCAGCCTCTCAATAGTCATATGATCCAGACTACATGCTGAAAGTATAATCTGTGTTCAAATACTAGTCTATATGAAAACTCTCAGTCCTTCTCTGAAGATAGGGAAAAAATCTTCTGGAATCACAGAACCATTTGGGTTGGAAAAGAACTCTGAGCTAATCGAGTCCAACCTTTGACTGCTAATCACTTTGTCAATTAGAGTATGGCACTGAGTGCAATGTCCAGTTGCTCCCTCAATGCCTCCAAGGATGGGGATTCCACCACCAACCTGGGCAGCCCATTCCAATACCTGACAACCCCTTCAGTGAAGAACTTCCTCCTGATGTACAGCCTGCACTCCCCTGGCATAGTTTGAGGCCATCTCCTCTTGTCCTGTCACTGGTTGCCTGTGAGAAGAGACCAATCCCCACCCAGCTACACTGTTTTTTAAGGGAGCTGTAGAGAGTTATCAGGTCACCCATGAGCCTCCTTTTCTCTATGCTAATGTTAGCTCAGAAGAAAAGAGAGGCAAAACTTCCATTGATTTTAATGCACTGAGCCTGTCTGACCATGACCCCCCAGGGCTGCGTGATTCATTAAAATTTAGTGGATGTTTGTGTTCATTACAATTTTGATATTGGAGGAAAGCAGACTCCCTGTGCTTTTACTTCACCAGCAAGGAGGCACAGTTTCTTTGTGTATATTTCCATGACTCATTTGTTTTAGAATTTGAGAAGCTAAGTTACCTTTCAGTAGGTCAGTTTGTCACCATGTCTGTTGTGCTTGTACAGGTACCTTTAGGGGTTTTCTGTAAAATCAGACAGCTGAAATGGTTTTGGTTTAAAACTCAAAAATGCAAAACTATTTTGGAAGGCTATTTTTAATCTAGATTGCTTTAGAGACCTACTCTATAGCCAGGCCCCACACTCATTTGTAACAGCACAATTAAGGACAGGCAGGAAGCTGTAATGCAGGCAGGAGTGAGTGGCTAGGGCTTTGAGGCAGAGAGATAAGGGGCAAAAACCTCCTAAGCAAATTTCACCACTGAATAGTAGATCATATCGCGAAGCTCTGTCTCCAGCTTCAGTGCAGACTGGGACCTGCTCCCTCCCCAGTGACAGCACCGCTTGCCTTGTGGGCTCCACCCTGTCTAGGAATGTCTCCACACTGGCCTCAGTCTACACATAAACCAGTCTCGCTTTATTTTTTCTGAGTTGACAATAAACAAGTACCTTGTGATTCACTCATGTCTGAATTCACTGCTGGCGGGATAATCTGAATACCAAGACTCCCTTTGAGTTGTGCTGGGTATCTTGGCATAATCCTTAAGCCCCCATTTTTGACCTCCATAACATTCTCCTTGGCATTAATCTACCCCAGGATGCATCTTAATCTTATTTACATGTACCATCTACCTCACCTGTCCATTCATGGCCACAGACCAAAAAATATATTCATATGCTTTCAATATTCCTCTAGGATGGATGATCAAATAGAGAATGGAGCTGAACTGTGCCTAACAGAAAAACAGCCCCACAGCACAAAGCCTGCTGAGATTTTCCCCCTAGATGAACATGCAATCCAGGACAACTCTCATTTGTGTTCAGGTAAAGGAAGCAGGATGAACTGGAGACATTGTAGTGCAGAGTAGGTCATCAAATTAGTCAGGTTAACAAAATTTTTATTTGAGTCAGCAGTTTTATGTGAAGACAGTCTCAGTTGCCAATTTAGCTGATTAAAAACAATGCTAGGCTCAGAAAGAAATGTCTTTGTTGTCACATGGCTTATAATATATTTACGATGATGAGAAGGAGGGTGTTTTTTGGGGATATTTTTAGACCTTGGACAATTTTCCCCTTAGAATGGAAAATCTGAAATGTCACAGCCAATTTCCTCCTCTTTAGGCCATTAAATACTTTAGGACAAAGAGTTTTTGCTTAAAAAAATGTAAGTCTGGCTGTCACAGTGTTAACAGCAAATTGTTTTCTTAAAATAGGAAACCAATGTACATTAAAGTAAGGGTTCCCAGAAGAGACATGTTCTCTGTGAAAAAATACACCTTTTTCAAAACTGAAGTGGGATTCCTTTCATTCTTGCCCAGCATCTGCATTGTCAAATCCAGTATCGGCTCATAAAACATATTTTTCAACTGACCTATTTCCCTTTCCACTGCTCAGATAATTTACTCTGTTTCCTCTGCTTGAGAGGGTTCAGTAATTAGCTGGGTGCTTTGGAGTGTGCTGGCTCTTAATTACTGTGTCAAAACCAACTTCATGCCAAACAAGAAAATGTAAGTGAATCTCATCTCAGAATTATAAACCAAATAAATACTGCCTCAAAATTGAGAATGGAGTACAGCATGCACTCTTAATATCCAGTTCACAGAATGTCACATCACCACCTTCCTCTGGGGTTACATGTGGGAATGACCAACTGTGAGGTCAATTCCCAGGATGATATTTTGAAGAAGCACATTCATTCTGACTGTGCAAGGTTACTTCATGTGCAGGCTGATTTTCAGCAGCTGACTAAATGGCCCCATTATAATACAAATAGGGAAAGATACAAAAATAGATCTTGCTTTGGATTAACATTACCAAAATATTACCAGATACCTGAGATCAGTTGATGAGAAAAGTTTGCACTTGCCCACCCAGTTTGCCCCCCCTGGCCTCAGGAACAACACTGAAAGTAGATGAGATAGCATGTGAGAAACTGAGAACAAGAGGCATTCATTGTACCCACAACTATATGGGTGCTTTGCAGCTGCCAGCTGACAGAAATTGAACAGGGGGGCAGAATCCCTTGTACAACAGAAGTTCCCAAAAAAATCCCTGAAGGCTACAGAACTGGAAATGAATCATTCACAGGTTGGGGAAGAGATTGGAAATATTGGTATTATTGCTGAACAGTTAGAAGGTATGGGAATAAAACTGGCCAATATGGAGATGTTTCATCTGTCTCTAAAAGAACTACATAATACCCCATAGCTATCCCTGGCCAAAAAAAAAAAGGACTAGATCTCAGGGGGAATTTGAAATCACTTAAAGCCAGATCCCTAGTGATTTATCTATATAATGTTGTGGCCATTCATTTACTTGACTTTTAGAAGTCCTACTGAAAAGCTTCATTGGTCTGCATGCAACTTTCAGAATAATTGATCTCAGTGGACCTCACATCTGAGCTTTAGTATTCCAGACACATGTAAGATCTGACACATAATTTTTCCTTATGACAGTTAACCATTTGTAAAATAAAGGAAGTAGCAACTCACAAAAAGTTATGATAATGAATACATTGCAGATTAGTATGATGGAAGCCGCAGAAGGTCTTACAATAGATCTGCTGAACCACTGGGTTTTGTTCATACTCTGAAGCAGGCTCAGGGATGCAGGGGTCCCCTGGGTGTGTGACACTGCCTTGCTGTCACCAACAGAGCAGAGACAGAAGAGGAATGGTGTTATGCAAGGCAAAGGTGGAAAATCTGGGACAAGAGAAAAGAAGGAAGAAAGAAAGGGAATGAAAGGGGAAAAGAGGTAGGATGTTATAAAAGTAAAAAAATATTAGTGCTGATTGACATAATGATAATAAATATTTGACTAACAAATGATTTTGTCAAATGTGAAAAAAAAGGATAAACAGCAAAGGAGGAATTGTGTTTCAAAGAGAAGCCAAAGTGAACTGAAAAAAAATCAAATTAAAAGGGAGGTAGATGATACAGAAGGCGACACTGCAAAACAGCAGAGAGGAGCCCACATCTAACCACACCAGCTTCACTCTGGCAGAGTCCTCCTTGAGGGCAATGACTCAGATGGGAACTACATCCTTTTGCAGCACTGTGGACATCAGAGACTCCATGGATGGAGTGCCAGCAGCATCCATGTATCCTGAACCCCACTCTACTGCCTAGGCCAGGAAGTGAAATAATTTGCTGTACTTCCCTCCACTCCCATGTATCCATCCTAGATGTACTTGCCTATGGCATGGCTGTGGCAGTTCTCAGAGGTGTCTGGACCATGCCCTGTTTGGTACCAGCTGGTCAGCATGAAGTAAGCTGGGCTAGATATTGGGTGTCACCTCTCATGCAGCACTGAGCATGGCTTACCAGTGACACCTCTATCATCTCCTCTATCATCTCCTCCAGCACTGCTCAGGTGGGAACTGGGAAACTTGAGGGGTCACTGCAGAGTCTCCAGGGACTTTTGAACAAAGGTCTGTCACAGAGTCAGGCTCAGTGAAGACTTTACCCTGTGGAAACCTTGGTTGTTCAGAAGCTTTGACTGGCTGCTGTAATTCTGGGAGCACTACAAACCACCTGCAAGATTTCTTCTAAGAAATAGTTATAAGGGCTGTGCTCAAAATCCACATATCAGCTTTTTCCTAGCTGGGGGGATGTGGAAAACTATTGCTGGCCTATGTGTGTTAATCCCTGAGAGCTACATTTTATGGTTTGCAGTGTGAGCCACAGTGTCTCATTTCCCCCGCTGCCCACGCCAGCCTGAGGCGCAGGAAGCCACTGCTGCCGCTCCTACCGGCACCCCTTGTCCTGCTGCTCGCAGTGAGACCCTTTCTTTCTAACATAAACATGCCATTGTGCTGGATGCCAAAGCTCCTTCTGATAAAACAGGCTTCAGTTGCCTGTGAGAAATGTGAGGCAGGGCTACAGCATAAACATAGCAAACCAGTGACTTCATCTGCCGAAGGACTCTTCAGTGACATTCATCCATTGCTGTCGGTTCATTCAAGGGAATGGAAATACACTGTGTGACAAGTTATTTTCACCCAAAGAATTATTTTTATTAGCTAACTTTGGAAGACTGCTGTGTTCCATGCAGGTACCTGAGTTCACTTCAGTGTTGCTGATGAGAGTTATTTCTAAAGCAACCTTCTGCATAGGTTGGACTTTAGTTTTTCAAAGACATCTAAATTCAGTGTTCATTTAGTTGAATTTTGCCTGCTGCAATACAATGCTGCATCCATGATGCCTTTACCAAAAGGCACCTAAATTATGCTTTTTTAATAACATAGTTTTAGAACTAAATCACACTATTTAGCACAAAGACCATGGCCTACATGATGCACAATATTTGCCCTGGTTAAGTATAGATTTAAATACTTTAATCTATGCTAGGGATTGTTGAAGTCACTGTACTTTTTAATGCAAGGATTTCAAACTAACTTGTATGATATCCCTCTGTCAGGAAGGCACTGAGCACATGCCAGTTCATCCCATCTTTCTGGGAGCACAGACCATGAAAGCATACCCCATGAGCCTATCAGTGGGATAAGTCACAAGAGCCTTAATACCTTATCTTCCTTCTGCTATTTGTCAGGTGCTGCTCTTGCTTGTGAAATGCTTGTTGTCAATGCACTTGAAGAACTAATTGACACCACCCGTACTCTGTGTCAGAAGGAGTTTGGTCCACAAATTTCACAAGCTTTGACATGAACATTTAAGATCATTACTAATGGTCAGAAAAAGTTGCTTCTGAAAAAAAATATTTCTTGCTTTTCAGAGGCCCAGAAGTGCTTCAGAAAATCTGTTCCATAGGTGAAACTTCGTATTTGTGGCAGCAAATACAAAATACTCTGAAGCAGACATAACCAAAACTAACCTGATTTTGAAAAGACAGTTCAGGCTTTTAGCCTAAAAAGTGAGTCTTACAGGAATCTGATTATGGAAGTCAGAGGGAATTAAGGAAAGTACTCAGCATCTTGAAGGATTGCTCTTTAATTTTAGTCTAAAAAGGCTGAGCTCTGATGTGCCATGTAACTGCATAAGGACATGCTGTAAAAACATCTTGGTTTAAACTAAACAAACAACTAGACATTTTGAAGAAAACTATCATAAATCCATACCACCTGAATTCCCCATTATTCTATTTGCAAATCATGTTTCTAGAAAATCTGACAAGGAATTCCAATTATTTTTAAATTATCTTTATTGTAATGTTCACTATGATGCCTTAAGAGATCTAAGATTTTTTCTTGTCTAAATAACCAGTGCAATCTGGAGATCACACAAGCATATGAGCAGCAAAGGACAAACTACTGGAGGCATAGTAGAAGAGCAACACTGGACAGAAGAACAATAAAAAAAGTCATGTGGGGTACAGAAGAAGAAACTTCAGTGAGTCACTGAGGAGAAAACTCTGAGAGGGACAGGAAAATGCAAGCAAGGAAGAAAGAAGCAGAAAGGGAAAGTGAGAGGCAGGTGATTTAACAAAGAAAGGAAAGATTAGTGATTAAAATATGATTGGAGTTTCAGAAAATACAGTTTTTGTCTGTGCAGAATTCATCCTGAAATCATCTTCTACTCATGAAATGAGAATGGACATTTACTTCAGGAATTCAAATTCAGAAGGAAAACAAAAGGAGTAGGTTACAGAGATAGAGAATTTAGCTGGCCTGTAACTTCATGGCTGACAGAGCACCTAGCACTCAAATCTGGAGAGCTTAGGGCAGGTACGTGTGACAGTGAAGAAGGCAAGCCACTGCAGATTTATGTAACATGTATAAAATATAATTTGTTGTATACAGGAGCCTTGGCAGTTCCTGTCCTCATAGTAGTGCTCATCTGCCTAAGCCTTTCTTAGGACTTAACTTTTGGAATTACAGGGATTTGTAAACTGATGGCAAACATCTTACTTTAGATGACCAGCATCATCATCCTGAGAAAGTATATCCATGTACTCCCAACTAATAGCCTTCTCTGGCCATTTACTGCAGTCTGATAAATTATGCTGCAATAGGAAGATTTAACCCCAAAGCCAGTTTAATCCTTTGTTTACACAAAATCTTAGAAATCATGCTCAGTTACTGGAAAGCAAGTAGAGGAAGTCCATATTAACACAGCCTTTTACAAATGCTCTCTCTGATTAATTAGTGCTGTTGAGTAAACAAGAAAAGTAAAAAAGTCCCAATGAAAAAGAGCTCCTTGTTTTTTAAAGCAAGAATAGTTTAAAGTGGAGTGGATTGACCAGATATGAGGAGCTTCTGCTTTCAAGCTTATACTAATTACAAACTTTTTTATATCAGTCCACTTTGGCAGATTGGTATTGGGGACCAAAGTCTGGTTTAGGAACCACAAAAATGCTGTTACCCAGCTCCTGTGGTAAGTGATTTAATCTCTGTGCAATGCTAGACACACAACTGTAGGGAGATGCATTCATGTCTGTAGCAGAAAATTGTTTGCATTGCTCAGACAACACCTGGATGGCTGAACCAAGGATCAGTGATTTAATACCATTAAAAATAAGCAAGTAGCTACAGATACCAGCTTAGTTTTAGGACAGGCTGTCTTTTTGCCAAATCATCACTGGGGAAAAATTATCAAGCTGACATCATAAAATGAAA
This sequence comes from Lichenostomus cassidix, assembly GCF_008360975.1. NCBI lineage: Eukaryota > Metazoa > Chordata > Aves > Passeriformes > Meliphagidae > Lichenostomus > Lichenostomus cassidix. The sequence continues at coordinate 19,403,917 of NC_139479.1, read as the reverse complement.
CCAATTAACATTAGTTGGGAAACTGAGTCTTGCCCTATAACAGATAAACATCACGATTAAATGTGTTTAAAAACTCTACTAACCTTAGTTCAGCCTTCTTGAAGTAACCACCTGGCCATGGGATTATGAAAAAAAAAGCCAGCATGTCATTTGTGACTTCTGTGCGAGTAATTTGGATTGTAAAACTTAAAAGGACTTTCCCTTGGCTAAAAAACTCTGTGCACCCAGGAAAGGCATGAAAGAAAATATTTTTCTCATGAATTAAGAAAAATTGTTAAAAAAGAAAGATGCCTTTTAAAATAATGTGGTCAAAAGTTTTAGACCATAGATGCAATTGCAGGACTGATTACTTGGAACAACCATCCATGACACATTTCCTTAAGAGAAATCATCATAGAGTAGTTTGGGTTGGAAGGGATCTTTAAAGCTTGTCTAGTCTAATGCCCCTGCAATGAGCAAGAATATCTTCAAATAGATCAGGTTGGTCAGAGATCCATCCAACCTGCCCTTGAATGTTTCCAGAGATGAGGCATCCACTACCTCTCTGGGCAACCTGTTACCGTGTATCACCAAGCTCATTGTAAAAATCTTCTTCCTTATCTCTAATCTAAATAAATCCCCCTTTAATTTAAAACCATTACCCCTTGTCCTATCACAACAGGCCCTGCTAAATCTACCTCCTAAGTTCTCCATGTTGATGAAGTTAGTTTCCTAGTTAAATATCTCAATTGAAATCTTAGGATAGTAATTTGAAGATTTTTTAATAGATTCAACCCACTAGAGTAAAAACAAGCAATCATATGCCACTGTTACAAGGTTCTGAAATTATTCCTTTGGCTTTTCTGCAGGAGGACAGGGGTGGGCTGAGGAATGAGTTGGTGTCAATTTCAGATAAAAGTCTGGATGCTCACACGTTGAATTCAAAGACCTTGGAGGTCTTTTCCAGCATTAATAATTGAATGATTCTATGTTAACATGCTCTATTATGTGAATTTTAGAAGCCCGGAAACATTTGATAACTTTTTTCCCTAGCACAGTGAATGAGAATTAAATTCAGTATTTTTTTTCAAGCAGACATTAAAAGAAAACTTGCCTTCAGACCCCACGCACAGAACAAAATACCACACAGGGTTAAATGCCTGGAAACTCTGGGGACAGTTCCTCTGATCCTTCTGCTGAAACTGGGTCACACAGAAAAAAAAAATTTAAAAAAGAGATTTTAATCATACAGAAAAGCTTGACTGTATAGCTGGAGGCCACAGAACCTGTCTTATTGCTCAAGATACGGAGCAGGTCACTCACTTCTAAAGAAATGTGCTCTGTGATAGAAAATGGTGATTAACACCCTCGCAGGCATTTTTTAATGGCTGTCATTGCATGTTGTGAAGAGCTGAATCCATTGAAGTTTTGCAGGATACAATATAGACTTCAGGTCATCCCAGAACTCAGGCCTTCCTTTCTGTAAATTCACACTGATGCCAAGCACTGGGGTTTCAGTGAATGTTTAGTTTTCTTCATGGCCAGTATTGCACCTGACAAAGATGTGACAACAGCTGATCACCTTCAGTTAGCAATTTCTTGGCCATCATTTTTATATTACCTAATTGGAACTGCTTTCCAGGTGTTAGGGTGGGGTTTGTATATAGTATTAATGCTTCCAATAGAATGGAAACTGTGGTATACTGAGGTCACTCCTTTCAGCTCATTTATGGATGTTTCATGGTTCAGACTCTGGAAAGCCCCACACTATTTAAAAGAAATTTTCTAAAAGTTTTTGTCATTTGTTATATAATTCTCCTGTCTCTACTGCAGTTATTGCTCACCAAGACTGCCCTATGCTAGCTGCTACCATGGAGATAGCAAGGATACAGTTGGACCACTTTGCTCTGTGGGTTATCTCCAACAAAGGGTTTAAAAAATATCTCACTTTATCTTGTGGAAGGAATCCTAACCACCTTTCCAATCAACTCTGTTTTAACGCCAGTAATCTTGAGTTCCATTAGTATTTAAAAAGCAAGACATTTCTTTTTCTCCTCCATTCAAATGCTCCTCCAGCCCAGGAGGAGGAGGCAGCTGGGTATGCTGTTTCTACCTACTAATGTCCCACAGTTTGGCAAGCAAAACTTGGTGTATAGATTTGTTGTGGCCATGTCAAGTATTTGCAGGTTTTTAGGTTAGCTGTGATTTCCATGGCTTAACTCATGCATATCCCCACTGTATATGCCACAACTTTGTGTTTATATTCACCTTTTGGAAAGTATGAGGATAAGAAAAAAAATTAACAAAAATTATCATTGTCTGGGATTGTCCTAGAGTGGTTTTGTGCACTGCCACTAAGATTCTGCAGTTTCTTTGAAGCTGCCCCAAAGGCATGGGCAAGGAGGCTGCAGAAGAGGGACAAGGAACCCCACGGTTGTGAGCCCCTTTTACCAGCCTTATTTCTTTTTGCACCTAAGTAACAATTCTGGTGTTCACAGAAAAGGAAACAGGTAGGTTAAACACTAAATTTTCTTGCCTTCAGCCGAACTTGCAGGGGGAAGTACACACCCAACGTTACCAATAGTTCACTAAGAAAATCAGCTGGGACTTCAGCAGGTGGGTACCAGGATGCACAAGTAATTACCCTGCTATATTCAGAGCATGGTAAACTTTATTGCCACTGTGCAAGTCAGTGCAAAGTCACATATGTCACATATGACTAGCACCGTTATTTTGTACTGCAAGCAGCTTTGGTAAATATGAACCTCCTTAGTTTTTGATGAATTTAAACATTCATCAGAGGATACACCCAGTTTTCAGAGAGGCAGTGGCTATCACTGGCTGTTTAGGGCTATTATGTCTTTAAGAGGGATTCATCCTCATGGACAGCCATGGAAAGTGTCATGATCTCATGAGCATCTCCCATTTACATTCCCTGAATACAGGGCATTTGGAAGTTGGTTTTATAACCACAGCTTTGCTGTACTGACCAGCCGTGCTGGTAGCCATGGAGTTCTCCCAAGGGTATAACCAAACTTCAGTGCTCCCGTGCAGCCCCTCAGCATCTCGTTCATGGACTGTGATGCTGTGACTCCAGCTGATGGCCAGCAGTCTCAGCTGTGTACTTCTGCATCTGAAAGTTTTGCCTCTGATCCTGGTTATCTCATGTCCCACACATACTGTGGCAGGAAGCACTCATGGTGAAAAAGCTTTCCCAAGAGCCATTGTCTGGTCCTTCCTCCTCAGACAAAAGGACTCCCAGGAGGGTCAGTTCATTTGGTATGTCCCTCCAGGAGCTGATGGTGGCCGTAAACCCACAGTCCTTCCTTATGCCATTTCTGTTTTCAGCCAACAACCAGACTCGGGTCACAAAAACAGACTGAACCACTCTGGTCTGTCAACAAGCCAAAGCAGAAGAATGCAGGAGAATCAGCAGGAACAGAATTCCGGGTGTGTGATAAATACATATCATAATGTTGGCTTTTCACAAATATTACAATGGATACTATGTGTATTATTTTAATTCTTTTTTATAGAGGTAGCCTTGCTGTGAAAAATTGCTGTGTAATGATGACTAAGGTCTTTCTTTCTAGCGCTAGCTGAGTTTAATAGCAGTAAAATAGCTGTTATAGCTTTATTAGAATGCTTGAACTGTCTGCTTGAACTGGATAACATCCCACGAATGGACCCTGCCTCTGACACTCCAACCATCAGCACCTGTCGCCTGCAGGAACCACAATCTGGGAGTGATAACAGATCAGTGAAAGACGACTGCACGTGCTCCGAGGAGGCGGATCAGTTCCCAGAACATGCAAAATAGTTTGGAGAAAAATATGAATATGCGTAACTGTTTATGAATATGCATTAGGCTGAAAGGTGTGTAAAGGATGTCTCTGTCCATACCAGGTGTGGTTTTTCGGCTGAATGCCAAAGCACCCAGCACTGACCTTTTGCTTTTATCTGTCCCCTATTGTCTTTTATTAAACCTTTTTAATCCTACGAGGAGAGTGGAGCTCGTTTTTCACAGGGTGGGAAGGCCATGCACCAACGCGGTGTCAGGGACAGCAAGCCGGCCGCATCGCTGGGGAGAAATAGGCTTACGGGTTATCCGTGGGGCCCGCAGGGACAAAACAAAACTTTCCTGCAAATAGCTTCAAACCATATGTACGGTCAGCAATTGGGATGTACAGTCTATGAAAAAACCAGGTATATCTGGGAGAAAGGCCTGTGTCGGCAAGTGTGCAGGGTGAAAGCCAGGGGCTCTGGTGGTGCGCAGCAGCCTCAGCATCAGCCGGCTGCTCTCTTGGGCCGAGCGCCGCGATTCGCTGGGAGGGCTTGGCGCTCCAACGCCACAGAGAGCTCTGGCGGAGGCACAGGGCTGCTCGCCCGCCTCCTCCCCAGCAGCAGGCACCGAGACCTGCCGGGCCGCGGCGGCAGCGCCGCTCCCAGCACGGCACAGCATAGCGCAGCGCAGCACAGCACAGCGCAGCAGAGCACAGCGCAGCACAGCGCAGCACGGTACAGCACAGCGCAGCACAGCGCAGCGCAGCGCAGCACAGCGCAGCACGGCACAGCGCAGCGCAGCACAGCGCAGCACGGTACAGCGCAGCGCAGCGCAGCACGGTACAGCACAGCGCAGCGCAGCGCAGCGCAGCGCAGCGCAGCACGGTACAGGGCCGGGCGGGGCGCGGGGACAGCGCTGCTGCCGGCGGCCGGCAGAGGGCGCGCGGGGGCAGCGCCGCACCCGCCCCGCCCCTCCCCGCCTCCGCCCCGCGCGTGCCCGGCCGAGGCTCCCGCCGTGTGCGCGCCGGCCGTGAGGGAGCGCGGGCAGGGATCGGAATGCGTGCTTCCGCGGCGGTGTCCTCCCTGCTCAGGCACCACAGACCAGTGCGGCCCCTGTGGGATGGAAAATCTCTTTCCTCGGGCCAGCTGGGGAGCGCCGGCGGGCGGTTGGCCAGGCAGGCACACGGGTGCGCTGCCCTCGGGCACCGGGAGCAGAGCTGCGCTGCAGAGGCTCCGAGCTCCAGCCGCCCTGCTCTGCGGGCTGCCGCTCGCTGCTGCCCGCGAACACACGAGGAGACCAGAGACTGTCCGCACAGCGGAGGTTTTAAGGTGATTTATTGTCACCGCAGCCCCACAAACTCCCGAGAAGACGAGGCCGGGCAGTATGTGAGGATGCATCACTTGAGATGTCCAGGAGAGGCTTTCAGAAATCCTAGAATGGTTTGGGTTGGAAGGGACCTTGAAAATCCTCTAGTTCAGTCGCCGTGCTGCAGGCAGGAACACCTTTTACTAGGCCAGGGCCCATTCAGCCTGGCCTTGAACACTTCCAGGAATGGGGAATCCTCAGCTTTTCAGGGCAAACTCTTCCAGTGCCTCACCAGCCTCACAGTAAACAGCTTCTTCCTAATATCTAACCTAAACCTCCTCTCAAGTTTGAAGCTGTTCCCCCTTGAACCTGTCACTACATGACCTTGTAAATTGACTCTCCATCTTTCTTGTGGGCTGTCTTCAGAGGGGGCTCCTGGAAGATCCCTTCTCTTCTACAGAGTGAACAACACCAATTCTTTCAGGCTTTCCTTGTATAAGAGGTGCTCTATCTTTGTAATCAATTTGGTGGCTCTTCTCTGGACTTGCTCTAACAGGTCGATGTCCTTCCTGTACTGGGGACCCCAGAGCTGGATGCATTTCTCATAAGATGTGGCCAAGGTGCTGGAAAACTGGTTTTATCCCCTGCATCGCTTCAGCCACTTTTCTCAAAGTTCCAGTAATTTGAATATTACTGTACCCTTTTTTCTTTTTTTTTTTTCTGACATATCAATACACTTTCTGTCCTATTCCACTCAATTTGAATTTCTAGCACTTCTAGAAAATCAATTTCAGAAACTCATCTGACTTAATTTATACTGGGCTGAGAGTACACAGGGTTTGAACCATGCAGTACTGGCATGCTGCATGAGCTGCAGCCCTCCTAGGGTGCTTACTCTGATCCCACACTACTATTCTGAGGTGGCAAAAGGATGTTAGTGTCACTTGAAAAACCTATATTCCCATATTGTAAGAGATGGTACTGCTTTGTGTGTATCACAGGGCAGAATTACATATAACATTTCCAGGGTTCTACCCTGATACACTGAGAATTAAGCTTAGAGGCATGGGTCTAACCCAGGAACAGCATTGTACCCTAATGCTGGTTTAATTCTTGTGAAAACTCATTTGAGTATGGCAACATGATTGCTACTGCAGCCTGAGCTGGGACAGCCACTTGCATGATAATTTATTGATGTAGCTACGAAGGATATGCTTATTTTACAGCAACTCTTTTTTCATGACTAAATTATACTACTATGGCAAAATAATTATTATTATTGTGAATGACTTTTTTCTTTTTCAGTTTCTATGGCAGACAGTCTTTGTCTTCTGAAGGCCTCATTTCCCTAATGCCAGAGAGGTTTTTCTCCTTTCTCTCCTTAATTTTCCTGGTGCTTGACTTTGTTTGGTAATCTCCCTTCCACATAACTCTCACATCTCTGACAGTTCAGGAGATCAGACATTACAAAAACCATGTCCTGAGAAACCCAGCGTGTATCACATGCCAACCTCTTGCGAATGCTTCACGTTGCTCGCATTTTAATCTGGTTGATGAAGTTAATCTGGAGGAGGGCCTGGACAGGCAGTGATGAGATGTTTGGATTCCGCTTAAGGCAAACCATCAAATGACATCTCTTATGCCAGTAAAAGGAAACCAGCTTGAGGAGCCTTCTGGTAAAGACTTCCTTCCTTTGGAGAATTTATAGAAAGAAAACCAAATAAACCTAGCTTTTTCTTTAAAAATAACTTGTGGTTCTCTCACAGGCACAGCTAAAAACAGCCTTGACCAGGTAGGAAACACCTGATTTTTAATATCCTCTCTAATTTAAATCTGTCATTAAGGTATGTGGCTAACAGAGTATGAAATCCACTTTAAACTCTTCAATAAACATTCAGAAGGATTTATATAATTAGATATTACAGAGCTAAGATAACACAATGGTGCAAAAATCTTACAGCTATCAAAGACAGCTAATTGGTTGCCCTTTGCTCTACCATTTAAACATATGCTATTTGAGTTGTCATTTCGCACTGATTTAAGGAAGCTGGGAGAGAGGGCTAGCTGCACAATACACTGTACTCAGACAGTTTGGGATGGGATTTTTCAAAACTTTAGTGGGTAATTGATCCTGAATTGCTTTTGACCAGAAGCTTTCCTTTTTCTTGGACTGCAAGTCAGTATTGAACACCTAAATATGTAAGTTGCCTTCCACTCCTGCTTTAAGGATTTTATCTAAATGAAAAAATCAAAATTCAATTGGAGTGGAAAAGAAAAACTCCTCAGCAAGTAACCTTGATAGGTAATCCTTAAGAAAGAAGGCAAAAACTAGATATGCAGAACTTACTCTGCTCTCAAAATGAGTGGTGCTACACCTACTTTAACTGCCCCGACAATTCTCATTTGGATCAGCACTACCCAGAAATTGGCTTTCTAATAAAGATCTACAAAGCTGGAAAAAAATTGCAATCCTGTGCATGGGAGTGTTTGCATATACATAGGTATGTGTTGTGCCCTGACTACTAGCATAAACATTTTTTCTGGCTGTAAATTTTCATACTTGGTCTGGGTTCCAAAAAAAGAGATGGAGGTGGAAAGAAGAAACTTAAAGTAACATGAATTCTGGGAAAAGATGTTAGATCTATACATAGGAAGTTTTCAGAAAATATAATTATATGAAAGATGACAAAACACATAATTTGAAAAACAGAGCTAAAACAACAAACAGAACCATGAAAGAGGTAAAATTTATATTCTTTTCTCATAATTTTGAAATATGAGTTGGTCACCAAAATACATATGCCCTGTGAGTGGGCAAGTAAAGTTCCTATTGAACAATTTTTAGGACTTCAAGTGGTACTGCGAACACATTAAAATATTTTATTTTCTTGCAACCAAGAAATAAATGCCCATTATCAATATTAGTAATTAAACTGGTTTATTTTTAAGTGGCAAGTATATGCCAATCAATTATAAGAATTAATGTGCTGGTTTTTGCCAGTACTGCCATAAGTATCAGTCTGGTTATTTAGCTTTCTTAAAGACTTCTGAATGTTTCCTTGCAATACAGGCTATTTCCTTTGGAAAGATAGCTAGTTACCATGCTGGCACTTAACCTGCACTACCAGGAGCAGCCAAACTGGAGGCTGTGGTTTGTGAATCATACCTCTATCTTTGCCTCCAGCGTTGCTTGAATAGGAATATGGAAAATCTGTTTCCCTCCAAACTCTTGAATCTAATGTAAAGCGTTGCCTTGATTTTCATGTCAATGAAATATTCTTCCCTCTAGAAATGCATTCATGTTCTGTGCATGTTTTGTGGGAAGATTAGGAATACTTTTCAGCTTCTCCTCATGGAAGGTATTTATGAAAATGTTTCTCAAAAGCAGTTGGAGTTGAACACGTGAGGCAGGAGGAATGTCATTATGACTTCTCAGGCCTCTGCTTCTGGTCCCGTTGAGTTGGAACTTCTGTTGTAAACAATGGAAGTATCTCCTTTCCTCCTCCTTTACGCCTGCCATCTATCCCAGCCGGGCAGGAAATTGGGTTTGCTCCTCCTCTAGGGACCCTGTATGTCTTTGTGTGGCTTACATACGGGATCTTTCTCTGATAACCAGCCAAGTCTTCTGTCAAGATAAATTCTGTGCTTGCAGCACCTTTGTTATTGATCAATGGGGCACACTCGGTGCCAGCAGCTGGTTGCAGGAAGTACTTTGGCCTGTGATCCTATGTGGATAGGTAATATTTGAGTTAGCTGACAACAAATAAAACAGTCAGTTGGAAGTTACAAAAAGAAAACTTGTTTTTGCTAACTGGCTAGCATTTGCGGGGATTTGGCTGTGTGATTGCCAGCTGCTACAGCTTGCGACTGAGGTCACCTTCTCTTTGTATATAAACATTAGTCATTTACTAAAGAATGTAAAAAACAGGTGTTCAGTGTTCATTGGCAATCTGTTCTTTTAAAGGGATGCTGTAAGATAGCACCTGACATAGAACAATTCTTTGTATGCCTGTTGTTATTAACATAAACACACTTGTACTGTTACTTAGGCAGCGCCATTGGTATGCATAGTACAGAAAAGATAAACAAAATGACAGATGCTTAAGCCAGATGAAATTACAATTAAACTAATGACAGACAAAAATAAAGGAAGTGTGGCAGGAAAATGTGAAAGAACATAGAAATCATTGCAAGCTATACTCTCTAAATATTTTTTTTTGTTTTTAAAGAGGAAGTTCTGCATTTTATGGCTAGTGTAGGAATTGCAGATCGAAGCTGCAAGCTATTATATATATAGATTTTGAAATGCAAGGTTGCTTTTCCCACATGATGAGACAAGATATTGAAGAGCAAGTAATTTGCATGAAAAAAACCACAGTGATTTGTGGAAAAAGGGAATTAAGCTGTCAGCTGAAGGTGTGCCCTCCAGAACAATTTTACATTTAACCTTTCTATCAGCTTTTAAACTTTCCTGTAAGCTGTATGATGTAGCAGGCCTTCTGATGCTATGGCACTGTCTACACTCAAATCTACGCATTTAGGTTGACCTGACAGGAGCAGATTTCATTCGATCATTTCAAACTTACAGGTAGACAAGTCCAAAATTAATTTAAGAAAGCATTTAAATAAAATACATCTAAATAAGAATGTATTAATAAAAGGTATTCATTCTTCTACAGTAGACTTTAAATGTCTCTAAAATCACAGTGGTTTTTACATTTAGCTGCTTTGGCAGAGCAAAGCCTTACTTATCAGAGAAAGTCAGGCCTCCCTGCTCTCAATGCACTGAGAATGAGATTCACCATCCAGTGCTGCCCCATATTGTGCAGTTCCTGCTCTCACATCCCCAATGGCACTGCACAGCTTTTGGTTCCCCAAAGTGGGAACCACCTCAGCAGGGGGACGCAGGGCAGAGGGAAGGGGAAGGGAATGTGTCAGCAGAGTGTTGCCTTTCTGCATGGTGCGGGTAGTGGGTTCTAGCCAGAGGGTGCTTTATTAACTGTGGCATCACTGGAGCTGGAGCTGATCCTGTTCCCTTTGGTTACAATTTAACAGCTGTAACAAGGAGTGATTGGTTCAAGTCACATCTTCACATGATGTGAGACATGGATGTTTCACGTATGTTAACTATACCCTAACAAAGGACTGTCCTGTCTTGTGTTAATTCCAATGGGATGCTGTGATTTATGTCACCATTGAAAAGCACAGTATAGCTCTAAACTGAAGACATTGGACTTTTATTCTCCCATGTAAAAGGGGGGATGTTAAAAATGAGAATGAAGAAACTGTGGTTGCTATTTATTCTAAATATGTTCTAGCATTTTAAGAACGGCAGGAGCCTGTTATGCTGAAGAAGGAGCTTGAAAAGTCAAGAAAGACATGTAAAGAAAATGTGATACAGTATTAGCCAGTGTAACACACAGTCAGCACACTGTCAGTCTAACTGCAGTCTGACTTTGTGAAGGTATTATCAAATTGTGTGTTAAGGATTAGTGGGGTAGCTTTGAAGATGTTACTGAAGCAAGACAAGTTACATGGGGATGATACACATTCAGAAAAAAAGTGACCCCAATGCAAAGTAATCTCAATTTTCATTCAGGTATGATGTTCACAACTACATTTTTTAAATGTAGGAGACAGACAACTAATGAAAAGAGGCAAATTTTTAAAAAGGTTAAGTTCTTCCAAAAGAGTGTGAAACATTCCATGGGGGTGAGGAGATGGACAGCACTCTAGCAGAGCTTGTGACAGCATCATTTTCTTTTTGTCACAAATTGTCATAGCCTTCCAGCCAAAATTATTGGAATTTTTTCCATTGTGCATGAAGCATTTTTATACAATAATTCTATCTATTCTTAGCAAGATGTTCTTTAGTGTGAATTCTATCTATTGTTAGAAAGTGTTATTGAGAAATTATGATTCTAATCTTGTGACTTTTTGCCTTGATATCAAGAGAGTTACTGCCAAATATGCAGTCATATCTTTTGTTAATATAAACAAGTTACAGGATCTATTAATAGAGTGGTAATAAATAATGATGTTGCCAGGGGGGAGGATTATATGTCATTTTACTTCTAGTAAAATGGAACTCCAAAAGGGTCATGATATTAGGAAAATTATCTGCTATTAAACTAGTTCATCTACAGATTGTCTCATAGAAAAAAAAAAAGCATTGGAATAATGACTGTGGAAAGGAAAATGTCATTTATAAGTTTTTCCAGCCAAAAAAAAAATCTGTTTCAGCCCTAAAGCAAACCTCTGACCTCTCCTTCAAGGGATAGCTTTTGTACCGTGCAGTTCTGTGACTTCGTCATAATGTTGACAACCACAGTGAAGAAAGAAACTGCAGTCAGGAAACTCACAACAGAAAAGAGAAGAGCACCTGAAGTAGTCATTGCTTATGTTCTAGATTCTCCTTTATTCTCACAGCAGAACATAGAACATCCTAAACTTGCTGACCAAAACATCATCAGAGTTAGTGTTTATAGAAAAGTGCACACTAATAATGTACGTCAGGTGGATGGCTACAGGAAGATCCAGTAGATTACCATAGCTTTCATGCACACGATTATAACATTCTGAATAGCACTGTAAATTAATGCTTTCTTTTTGCTTTCCCTCCCCACCCCCTGTGTGACCTCTCTATTGTCTTATGAGATCTGATAATGAAATTAAACCAGCATCATCTATAATCTTCAATTCAGGCATAGATTAAAACAATGTCTCCATAGATTAAAACAATGTCTCACCAGACCTAAGGCACATCACACATACTATTCCATTTTGACCTTTTTTATTATTTGGATTACTTTGGTTTTTGTGTTGCTTTAAGTCCATGAAACATTTAATGGTGTACAGATTTGCTTTCCCCCAGTCATGTCAGTTATGGGCAGAAGTGGTTTCTTCTGCCAAGGAATCATTTAGTAGGCAGGTCATTTCTTTAGGACAGCCAGGCCTGGAAGCTGGCATGGCAGCCTCCCTTCCATCGTTCAGCTGGATGTCTGCAGGATGCTGGCAACCGATAAAAGAAAAAAGCAGTCCTGCAACTTTTCCCCCATGGATATTTCCCTCTGGCAATCTCAGTGTCAGAGTTTGTGAAAGAAACACATGCAGCCCTCAGATCTGCAGAGTCTGTTGTCAGTGGCATTGCTCAGTGCCATGCTGCTCATGCAGGAAGGTCTCTTCAGCTGCATACTCCGTGCTGTTTTAAACCTTTCAACTTTGATTTTCATAGGACTTTGCATTTTTCACTTCTTTGTCCCAAAACCTGGCAGTGTTTAGTGCCTGAGGCAAGACACTGCAAAGAGAGTCTAGTGATTAAATCAGCTGCCTCCTGACCCAGAGAACTGCAGCCCTGTCTTTACCACAAAATTCTTAATTCTTTGTGATGGTGGACAGTCATTTATAGCAGATAAAACCAAAGGGTAGTATCTTCATTATCTTCTTAGGCAATTCACAGTGTGTAACTCAGATATAAAAATCCAGAGCTTCCAAAGCAAGAGTAGAGTCAATAGAGGGGAAAAGACATTGACTTTGCTAGAGGGGCATGGAAAGTAAGTTCTTTCTGCTTGAAGTCAGACCAGAGTAATATTTGCATGACACAAGGAGTAACAGCACAGATCTCTCTGGCATCAAACTGTTCTGAGGGTGCTGACCTTGACATCAGGAGTTTTCTGTGCTAATGAGCTATTGGATCAAGTAATGAGTAAGAAAAAATAGATCTTTAACATTGTGCCAGATTGCTGTGTTTAGTGACAGCAGCTCATTGCTGGACACTGGTAAATATTTCAATGATTCAATATTGTGAGCTCAGCAGATGTTTTTCTTAGGCTGTATTATGGCTGCACCAAGTATAGGAACATGGTTTTTACAATATTAGGCATTACAGAAACTTGCTGCTTTTCCTATAGTAAAGGTAAAACAGAGAAAAAGAGTCTTTATTTTACAAGGTTGCTTTCAAAGGGCTGAGAAATATTGGATTTGGAAAGTTAATTACAGGTTTTTAAACACTGGGAAAAAACCATCTAACAGTCTATGTGATCATTTAAACTTTGATTAATATTATCCAGTGAAAATATTAATTTACCTATATTTAAAATATAATCTCTGGGGATCTGTATAAATGTAAACGTTAATGTAAATTTAACAAGAACTTGAAGATATCTGGATTTTAAGGGCTCAGAGTGCACTGAAGTCTGCCTAGGTAATTTGTCTAGGTACTTTTGGTGAGTAGATACTCACTAGGGGATGATGTAGGACAAAAATTACAGAGGGCAATCATCCAACTAATTTTGTTTGTATTTTTTGCTGGTTTTAACCTTTGGTCAAAGGTTGGACTTGATGATCTTGGAGGTCTTTTCCAACATTAATGATTCTGGGAAATTAAAAAGTTTAGAAATTCTTTGCAGATTTAGCCTACATCTCTCAATGATCTGTTACACCACTGTAAAATATCAACTTGATTTCTGTGAGTGCTATTGTTTTAAAAGAATAATTTACATTCAAATGGGTTGGCAGTGCCGTCCAGAATAAGTTAAAATGAAAACAACAAAACCCCAAAACTAAATAAAAATAAAAAAACCTACCCCCCCCAAAAAACCTAAAAAACCCAAAAAAAAACCCAAACCAACAAACCAAAAGACCAACAAAAACCCCCAACCCAAACAAACAAAAAAAAAATCCCTGAAAAAATACTGATGACTGCTGTATTAGAAGAACTTTCTGGTTATGAATGTAATACTCCTTTAACAATAAATTAGTATTATGGTTGTATTTTTCTGATCTGGGCATACTGGGGAATTCAGTAAGGAATTCTGCTTTTCAGAACTGGTATAACCTTTCGAGGTTCTGATACTCAGCACTTCCATGCATTTCCACAGCACATGGAAAATGGACTGAAGGCCAAAATAAGCCATTAATTCATATGTTTGCCTTTATTTCAGATAGGACAGACTAGTGGGGACTATTATCCACCCCTGTTTTCTAATTTGTTGGTCAGCCATCCTGGTGAATGAGGGGCAGTGATCACTTCAGTCCAATTTGCAAGAAATAAAGGTGAGGTTTCTTTCTCCATAAGTCTGGGAATATCACAAAACCACATCACAGTGAGGATGGATGGGAGATATGATGCATCTGCATGGAGAAGTCAGAAAATCATCAGTTTTCTTTAGTACAACAGATAGGAAGCATCAAAATGGTAACAGCACAAAGGTTCAAAAGATAATACTTTTCCAAGGGCATAAATAAAGATCTTTGCCATATATATTGTGGATGCTAAAAGAATTTGATGAATTTGATGAAGAAAATCCCTTGGAAGCTGTTGAATACTGGGATAATGGTTCTGGGCAAGAACATCCTGAGCTGGAATTCACGGAAGATTGTAAGACAGTTCTTGAAAAATGTCACTGTGTGTCTGATTTGTCCTTAAACTCCTCTGGGCAGCTGGTAGTGGCCACTGTTAGAAACACAGTACTGGGCTGGATGGACTTTGATTTGACTTGTTAAAATTGTCATGTTTCAGAGTTGTTATATATATGTGTGCATATATATAGATATATGTTTCCAGTATCCAAATTACGGATTTCCAATGTTACTCATCTTGCTGAACTGGAATGTCTGCTTACTAAAAGACATTGGAACTGGCATGTTTCTTTTAGATGGGGGAAAAAAAAAAGAAATTATGTTGCGGGGGGGGTTGTTTTGTGTTGTTTTTTTCCCCTAAGAGTATGTAATGCCACAAACATTTTTGGATGAAAACAAAAAATTAACTGTAATAATGTGCTCATGTAAAACAAAATTGGACATATTCTGCAGGGCAAATATCTTATGTTGGAATAAATGTCTCTCTGGTGATGTCAATGTGAGAACAAGCACTACAGTGTTGTTGAAGTAATTGGGAGTCGCTGAGCAAATGTGCTGGGGAATCCTGCAGAAAGCCTATATATGGTAATTCATCTAGAATGTTCTCTATTGCTTTTTTGTAAAAGCCTTATGTGGGACAGTTGCTACTGTCTTTCAAACTGACATAAGAAACACACCAGCCTTCAGGCCTTATCCCAACACCTTGCCCAAGGGGTGGGCAGCACCAGCAGCAGGGAAGGGGCCTCTTGCTGTGGGGTGGCACAGCATCATAGTGGCTCCAAGGTCAGGAGGCAAAAAACCATCTCCTGTTGGAGCTATAATGCACCAGGTATGGAAAATGCTGGCATGAGAGGTTTCTTTGTAAAATCTAACAGGACAAATAACTCTCCCTTACTTTAAGTATAAAGTAAAATGAAATTCTGGGAAGTAACTTTTTTCATCCAAGTTTAATCTAACTAACATTCGAAAAAAAATTAAGCTAACTTCAACAAATTTTGTAGAGAAGTTGCTTCTATACAATTAAGATAAAATTGTCATTACACTCACTGAAGTTCGTATACAGTATACGATAGACAGTATACAGTATACAATAAGCCTTAAGCTGTAATTTCAGTTAGCTGAAATATATTTTTCTTTGCTGGAGTTCACAGTTGTCTCTGCTAACATCTCCACAGGTTCTCCCTAGCACCCACCATCTTGTCCTCCAGCCTTTTCCGTCCTCTAGGCAGCTCCACCCTCTCTTCCACCCATTTTATTTTGGGCACATGACAAGTCTGAGCTCAGACTTAATTTGTTTCTTCACATTAATTTTAAAATAAAAATTAATAGCAGCATGAATAATGAAGCAAAACGAATAATAATGTGCCAGTATACAATCATACTGCAAATGGTTTGAACCATTAAAGCGTTCCAGGTCCCCTGTGGCCAATTGCAAAGACCTGGATGGAGGAGGAAAAAACAATTGCATTCTGCCAGGAGAAGCTGTTAAATTCCTGTGAGTGAATGTGGTCCTGACTTAATTACCACTTCCAAGAGCCTATTTATAGTTGTCTGGGAAAGCACTTAAGTGAAATAGGCTTAAGTTTGCAAACAGAATAAATGTGTGAGTATTCAGGGTTAAGACAGAGCTGAGAGAGAGGCACTGTGGGGTAACTACCCCCTACCCTCTCACCCTGCAGTGGGATGGAGCAGGAGTTTTATATTGACTAAACTAGCTTGACAACTCATCAGATCTGCAGCAGCTTGGAAAAAAAACCAGAGACCACTGCTCTCATCTAGCAGGATCCATCTTTATTATACACACTTCAGTATTTATATATTTCTTCTGTGGGAAAGTTTAGGGAAATTTTTGGTAAAGTGCAGCAGGAGAGACAAAACACCAAATCAAGCACCAAGTAGGGCAGACATTTCTGCCCTTATCAGTCACTCACGAAAACACAAGTCCCACCCAGTGTTCTGGGTAGTAAGAAAGGCATCCACACACAGGTGCTCAATCCTTTGGTATGCACAATTGCAGGGGAACAGAATTGCTTATTAAGGCCAGGATGACTGCAGCTTCTACACTGAGATCTTGAGATGGCTGCAGCAGGCTACCACAAGAGAAATTCTCCACAGAGAATTTTAAAAACCTGAGATTTTAAATATTGTGCAATTTTTACACAGCACTTCATGATGAGCTTCAGACTTGAAAGCTGGCTGGGACAGAATGTACCACAGGAAGGCACATGAAAATTTCTTGTGTCTCTGTGAGAAAAAAAATTAACAACTTTTCATAACTATAAACATCTGAAATGTTTTCAGCGATAAAATGCTGAATCTGGGTATTTAAATAGTTGACAAGGAGAGGTGTGGCATAAAGAATGGGATTTGTCCAGGGGAACATGGTCAGTGGGATTTCCTGAGTAGAGCACTTATGATGTTTGAAGAAAATACTACTCACAGCTGATAAATAAGTCGAGTGAAATGTTATATTAGGAATGATAAAGAGAAATTCACATTGCCTTTATCCCAGGCCTTTCAGAGACAAATGAGTAGGTGCCATGAAATAGAGGATTAGAAAGGGACATGCAAGCTGAATGTTAGCAAGCCTGCACACTTAGGGAATTGATCTATATTTAAATCTATTGCTGCAGTTGTTTAATATCTAACTTCTGTGCATTTCCTGAATTTTCTGTTTGTAGCTAATAAAGTGTTATTGAGCTGTGAAGCCTAGATGAGTATCATATCCTACTATTTCTACATAATTTGGTTTATTTGAAATTTGCTGTTCGATAATTTGTCCTGTATGTGGTATATAAAATCAGTGTCATAAATGAAGAATTTTGGCATGCCACATTTCAAATGTGCATTATAAAAGCATATTATACACACATCTCAGTGGTTTATGGACATAACGATTGGAGGAAAAAATAATTGCATATACATTTCATTGCCGTGAGTATTTAAGTATTGGAATTGCATTCATTCAAAGGCAAACCACAGCCTTAATGCTTGAGCTAAAAATATTGTAACAGAGTATTTTCCTAATGTGCCCAGATGTACTGTCCACTTTGTCATCTACCTCACGTGTGCACAGATGTATGCTCATAATGCACTATGGCAATGCAACTCTTTGTCATTTCCCTCCCAGGAAGTGAAGCGCCAAACAATAATTTGTTATTATTTACTTCTTTGGCTGGATGTGGACTACTGACCCAAAGATTGTAAGTACAAACCTTCCATGCCTTCCATGCTCCATTTAAGTAGAATTACTGTGAAGAAAAGAAGCAGGGGGGAAAATATTAATGATTAAAAAGGCTTGTAAGATTACTTGTCCTTTTCTCAGACTTGCTGCTGCAGAATAAATGCATCCTGATAACACACTCTTGTTTATGAAATATTTCAGTTATATTTCATGTTAGATTCATACTTATCCTCTGTGTTTTTTTCTCACTGATTTGGAATTTTCAGGCTATTTTTCATGTGGAAGTACCCTTCCTCAAGAAAAGTGTCCTATCAGATCTTCTTGATGTGTAGAGGGAAAGACTTGCTTCCTTCATGTGTACACAGACACAGCTCTTACTCTGTAGCCCATCCTGAAAGCCCTCAGAGATTTTACATTCCTGTTTTGCTTCCCAGCACCCTTCATACCTGTAGCTGAGCTAGAGAATGATCATCAACAGGCCCTCTATTCCTGGAGTCCTGCTCTTGGCTGCTGACAGCAAGTGAGAGTTGAGAGTTTGCTATTTTTTGGTTCCTCTGAAGTGGATGACTGCTGATCAGACTTCCTACTACACACCGGATCTGTCATCCATTACACCATCTCTGAACCCCTATATAATCCCTGGGGAGTGGTGCTTGTCCATCTCTATCAGTGCTCCTCAGGAAGATACAATGTCCCACCTTGTTCCACATACTTAAACACAAGTATCAAATCTCTGCTTTGCCCAGTAACCTTCTGAAGGAACTTCAGACACCATACCAGCTCGAGTCTGCAAAAGCAGAGCAGCCACAATGGTTTCTACCATGCTGGAGGATGCAAGGACAGCCTCCACTTGAGATAGGTTTCTCAGCACTGAAGCCATTCAACCAGGTAATAGATTGTCATAATGTGCAGATTTGTTTGCTTTGGAGAGATGGGCCTTATGACATACCTTTCTGTGTATATGTGTTCATATATATCTGTGTACATATCTCTGTGTCCTCTCTATCTCTAATTTATCTTTGCATTTATATTTACATTTTTGCACACACATGTATGTGTGGGGAACAGCAATGACCCAAAGGGACAGAGCTGATAAGAAATTATGCCCCTCTTGCTTACAATTTTATTTTTTTGGATATGGGAAGAGCAGCAAGCCCCAGCTTGCAGGATGAGCATGATACATGACCATAAAGACAATGATGATAAAGGAGCCTTTGCTCTGGTGTTCCAGATGACATCTATGATCACTGAGGAGTGACAATTTTTAGTTAGGTGTCAAGACAGTACAAAGGCTCCACAGAGGTTGAAAGATCTGGAAAATGGTAAATAAGTTGCAAATAAGTGTTCACAATTAGAAGATGGAGTTGTTGTTATACACAATGAGATACCAGTTCTGAATGGCTGCCATTTTCCAGCAGTTACGAGAAAGAAGTGGAGTGCCAAAATGAGGCTAGGATTTTTATGCAAAATTAATGACTTTTGCTGTGGACAGCAAGACAACCTACAGTGGGAAATGTTATCTGTATTTTCTGTGGGAAATGTTGTGATATCAATTATAGACTTGGGTATAAGAGCATGTATAACAGAGAAGATGTGTAGGTAGAACCTGTGATTATAAACACTCAAAATGGCAAGGGAAGGCACATGAAGAAAAGCTGCTTATGTAATTTTGAATTAATAGGTATAGGTGTGCCTGAGGAATGAGTGAATGTGTGAGCAATGTTTGTGGGTGGAAAAAAGTGGAAGGAAAAGAGGTGTGGAATGAAGGTGTCTGAAATACATGAGAATTGAGATGTGTATTATGTATATATGGAAAAGTGAAACAAGGAACTGATGTAAACTTATGTAGATACAGCTGTATATGAAATATGGTTTATTGCCGTTTGTGCAGATTGATTAAAATATGGACTGCAAGCATTTAATTTCCTGTAGTGGACTTCTATTTATTTCAGGTCAAAATCTTCCCTGTTATTACCTGTTCCATATTATGCAGGTCATCTTTCTTTGGCAGAGTGTTTCTTTCTGCAACCCAAATCAGAGATATGCTGTGTTGCACCAGGTTCTCTGTCCCTCTTTTTCCTTTTACCCTCTGGAAGTAGTACAGACATTAAAGAGGCAGGAAAATAAAAGGGAGGGAGCAGCCATGCAGGCCTGGGAGGATTTAGTTGGACAGCACAAAATGCATTGCAAGTCAGTACTTTGGCTTGAAAACTACAGTGACCTTTTCAGGTTCTTCTCTTGTTGCCTTTTAATGTTACTCAAAAATAATCCTTGGCTCCTGAATGCTTTGTTCATTTCCTCACAAGGAACGGGCAGAAGGATGAGGTAACATCCGAGGAAGGGTACTGTTCTGGCCTGGAAAATAATTGAGAGTTCCTGCTTAGCACCTTGGCATGAATGTGCTGCAGATGGAGGCAGTTTCAATTCTGGTGAGGCAAGTGCTAGCCCTATCTATCGTACCGGTTCCTGTAGGCAGCTCTGTGTGCAGTTGGCTGGACTCTTGGAAACAGGTTTTTCAACACTTTTATTCATGAGTGTTGAAGAAGCTTCAACTCCTAACTGAAGTTAATGATTTTTCTAGATACAGACAGCTTAAATGTTAGACCTGAAGTCTAGGGTAATTTTAAATGTAAGGTTCTTTTAGGACATGTTCTCATATTTAGCCTGCAAACTTTGCCCAGGCAGAATCTTGTTCAAGATTCAGGAAGATGCAACCTGTGAGTTGCAGAAGCAGCTACAATGCACCCGAAAATCTTGGATGTGTGCTTTATATAGTAGCATATGCATCCTTGACAGCTTTTATAATGAATCCATGTGATCCAGGACACACTGGACATACAGATCATGTTTTACGTGGAACACGTGCATCATAATTCTACTTGAGAAATCACAGCCCAGCCATGTCCTTTTCTGGCTCTAACTTGGAACAATTTGCCAAAGTTAAGACAAGAATTTACTTGAAGTGCTGTGACCTGAAGGAAAAGTTCCACACTCAATCCTGCCAGTTTCCCTCTTGTTCACTGCTGTGTTGAGCTCCCTGCCTTCAGTCAGTCCCACACCATTTCTGCAACTTCCATCTACAGGTTTTTCACTGAAGTTTGATCCTCTTTTGGGACTCTGGAGACTGATGAGGAAGAACCAGCCCATGTTGGAGGGCAGTGCTGCATGTATCCTCAGCAGGGCTCATTAGTCTTGGTGGACTATTATAGCAACCTGGCTGTACTGCTTCCAGGTATTATGAACTAATCCAGTGTCTTGGCATGGTGCTGAGCTGTGCAGCCACTGTGCTAAGGTAATTGCTGCAAAGGCATTCAAAGCAATGAAGAGAAAGTTGAGCTGTGGTGCACAGTGGACAGGTTTTTCTGAAGCAAAAAAAAAAAAATCCAGTGTGCCAAAACATCAATAGAGACATGGGCCATTTCAAATGCCTACCTCTGCTAAACAAAACTTCTGAAAATCTGGGAGATGTACTTAAAATAATAGAAGATGCAACCACGAAAAAAATAGAGTTTGTACTGTGCCTTATTTCTGCCCTCTTTGAAATACTCTTCAAAAACATCTGTAGCACAGAAACAACACCTTGCTTCTGGAGATACTGTTGTACTCTTGGGTCCACATGACACTGCCTGACAAGTGTTTGCTGAAGCAAACTCTATTGAGATGAGCTGATCCAAACATAAGCTGTTATGCTTTTGAGGATCAGATCTACAACCTTGCATTTGCTAAATTTCACACCTTTACATTTTTAATCTACTTCAACTTTGCCCTCAGAGATTCCTACACTGCTTTGCATTCATCACTAAACCCACCTATTACTCTGTTGCACCTCACTGTTGACCATAACCCCGATAAGAAGGTTACAGTCTACTACTATTAAAATAACCGACAAAACATAGGTAGAAAGTCAGATCTATTAAATTATTTATGCTGCTTTTCTCATGCACTGCTCTTGGATAACCAATGGTTTGGGGGTGGGGGGGGATGGAAGAGAAAGGCCTAAGAAGTCAGGAGCAAAAGTGCTCTAATTTCCTGCACTTATAACCACACTACAGCAATTAATGTTCATAGAGATGTAACTTAAAACGGTGAATGCAAGTGGAACATAATTGGAATTGCAATATAATCTGTGGCAGGGTATTGCCAATTTCAAGGGGCTGAGTTAGGGTTGTTTGAGAATATATTGTTAACTCCTTTTCTAGTTTTCAGAAGCTTAGCCTGCATTACCTTAACTCTTTTTGTCCAGATTTTCAAAGCTTTAGCTGAAGGCAGCATCCTGCCAAGGCACAGAGTACCAAATGCCAACTTTTAACCCTGTTTTAACAAAGTTTTGTGGAATTTAGTTCTAGATGGTAGCTGGAACTCTGCATTGTGGTCTCAGGTCAAATCAGATACAGCTACTTTCTGCTCTACAGAATAGGGTTAAGGGACCAGGTTGAGATGTCAAGCAAACCAGATGTGTAACTTTGCACCCTCCGTTATCCAACCACGGACGCAGCATGATCGCCGTGACTCGTGTGGTGTCCAGGACCTCTCCTCCAACATATCTTCAGCCTCCGCAGTGGACCCCATCGCTTTCCTACGTCCCTGTGCACACAGAGATTGCTCAGCACCTCCGAGTCACTTCTGGCAGGCACCGGAAAATGGATGACCCGGCGAGGGCCGGGCACGGCTCCCCTTTTCTTTCATCCCCCCGCGGCCCCCAACGGCCCGAGGCAGAGCACAGGCCCCGAGGCAGGACAGGACGGGCCCGGCGGGGCCTCAGACTCCTTCCCCCGGCCCGGGCCCGGGGCGGAAGGCAGCCGCCCTCTCCCAGAGCCGACGTGTCTGGGTCTCGGCCCGGCTTCCGCGGCGCGGGGTGCGGCCCGGCCGGGCCCCGCTGCTTCCCCCGTGCCCCGCAGAGCGGGCCGGGGCGGGAGGGCTCCGCGGCCCCGGCGTGGGAACAGCCGGGCGGAGCGGAGGGAGGGAAGTTGGCCGGGGCAGGCGCCGAGCGGGAGGCGGCGGCGGGGCGCTGCTGAGCGGCGGGGCGGGGGCGCTCGGGCCGGGATCGGGGGCTGGGAGCCGCGGCGGCGCGGGGCAGGTCCCGGGCGGGGTTAGGAAGCGCGGCGGGGCTGGTCCCGGCTTGGAGCGGGGCTGGCGCGGGGGAGGATGAGCTCGGCGCGGCGCAGCCGGAGCCGCCCGAGTCCCGCTCCCTGCGGGGCCGCTTGTTAGTGCTGGAGGAGGAAGAGGAGGAGGAGGCGGCGGGCGGCCGCGGCCCGGGCGGGACTGGAGCTGCCCCGGCGGCGGGCGGGGAGCGGGTTTCGGCCGGAGCGGGGCGGCGGTGGCCCGGCGGCGGAGCGGCCATGCCGTGGTTGAGCGGCGGGCGGCGGCGGCGGCAGCAGCAAGCTGCGGCGGGACAGGGCGGAGGGCCGGCGGCGGGCGGGCAGCGGGGCCGGGAGAGCTCGGAGCTGCCGCTGCCCGCCGGCTGGGAGGAAGCGAGGGACTTCGACGGGCGAGTCTTTTACATCGACCACAACACCCGGCAGACCTCGTGGATAGACCCTCGGGACAGGTACGAGCGAGATCGACGGGGAAAAAGGGCCCGAGCCCGGTTCACCCCGCCGGACGCCGGGGCTGGGCCCGTCGGCGACATTTTCCTTCCTCCGTCCGCGGCCGCCGGGAGGGTGTGGGCGGCGGGGCCGGCGGTGCCGCTGCCGGCGAGCGCTCCGAGGCTTCGCCCCGGGGTGGGGGCTCTGTCGCACCGGGCCTCCGCGGGCCGTCCTGGGGACCGGGCCCCTACCGCTCTGCCGATGGGTTTGCCGGCAGCGGTAAATGTTAAATCTGATCCGGGAAAAAATAATCGTGGCTTTTTCTCCCCCACTTCCCCGGTGGGTGCTCGGACTAAGCGTTGTCTCGGTGCGGGGGGAGATGGGGAGGCAGGAGCGGTGACACCGCCTGTGTTTATACTCCTCGCGTACCAGAGCAGCCCCGCTGTAACCGAGCGGCTTGGCCATCCTGATTTATTAGCCGGGCTGAACTAATTGGCAGCAGCAGGCTGGAGGCATGCTGGAGTAATTTGGTAGATTACCTCCTCATAAAAGATAACGCTGCGTGGAGGTAAGCAAACCGGGAAATTCCTGCACTTAATTTGACAAATACGCGGTCTGCTGCAAATTAGCAGCAAAAATTTGCAGCTGCGTGGTGTCCGGTGCAGCGTCTGCACGGCCCGGCGGTGCGTGGGGAGACCGAGTTAGGCCTTTTCTTCTCATTGAGGGTGAATAAATACGGGCAGGTCTTACGGCTTTTAGCAGGAACGCGCTCTAAGCAGTATTTAAGCGTCGTAGCCGAGCTCTGGTGGAAGCGTGGGCTCTGGTGCGGGTGCTGCTCAGTAAAAGACGACCTCGCTTCAAAGCCTTCGCCTAAAAGTTTCCACGCGGAGTTAGTGAACACAAGTGTCAGTATTTTAGGTGTCTGCGAAATAAGAAACATATGTCTCGCTATATGCTTTTCTATATGAAACAATGTTTGTATAGTAAGGGAAAGTTGGACAAGGACAGTTTGAACCTCAGCCAGAGCTACCTTGCCAGAAGTATGCCTGGAATGTTAAGCAGGCCACAGAAACATTTAAGCACAGTCTGGGTTAAAGACTGTAGTAATTTGAGATATTCCTGCCGTCTTGCACGACAATACATAATTGTTTAAATGGCCTAAATATTTACCTACCGGATCAAGATCTTTTGTCTCATTATTTGGACGTACTTATGCATACTAATTTTTTTTTTTGGCGAGATGTTAAATATTTGTTAATATGCTTTAGATAGCACATTTGTCTGAGTTAAAATGTATATACACGTTGTTAGGTTACTTTTAATGCCGTGTTGTAAAGGTAACCGATGTCTGTTGCTTCTTTGCCTGTTATCCTTTTCATTAAACTTCAGAGAGTATGCAGTTCTGCCTTCTGGAATATCTTCCATACAAACAATAACAGAAAAGATCTAGCCATTTACTAGAGTGTTAAAATTGAGTTGCTGTGCAGCTGATGTAGTATTGCTAAAATTATGGCTCCATGTTTGGAAGAAATAATTGGAATGCCACACGTTGCTTGAAATTTTGTCTAAATATTTCACTACAAGGTTTAAACTTAGATCTATTTTTCACATTGGGTAAGGACAGGCTGTAGAGCAGAGACTGAGACATTTACATTGGGGCAGATAGAAAAGAGATGATGTTTTCATGAGCATGTTATTAGTAGTTTGTACAGAATCCAAGTAGCAGGAGCTGGTTCTATGACGGCAGAGTTAATCTCTGGTTGAGAATAGACTACTGTTATTTTAGTGAGATGTCTGGGTTCTGCATGGCGGAAAGTGACCAGTGGTTTTGGGTTTAGTTGCACCTATTGCAATCCTGTGGGCAGCAGCAAAATAGGAAAGGGTCAGGGTAGTTGTTTTCTGAGAAAGTTTGGGAAAGAAAGGTGAGAGCAGCAGTGAAGTGGGATTGAAGCTGTATTTTAGCAAAAAGCAGTTTAAGTGGAGGGCCAAAGAACCTACTTCTGTCATATGTACCTCAGCATTATGGGTTAGGCGTAGAGTGACAGAGTTTAGCCCCCCATTTCTGTGTTTGGGTGGTTTTGTTTCTCCTACCCAGGAGGAATTGGACAAAGCTATGAGACCTCAGGCCATGCTTCACTTGATCAAGGGCTCTGAGAATCAGCACCTCCAAGCTTTCCTATGGGCAGTAGTCTCTAAGCATCCCCACAGGCTCCTCTTTCCATTTAGCTGGAACTCAGTAGTTTGTTTTTCTTTTCAGGATTCCCCCTGAGATTTTCTGAGCCCTTTGTATAGTTTGGTTAGTGAATTTGATTTGAAGTAATTATTCAATTAAAAATCTCACCACAAAACAAAACAAATTGCCCTCCCATCCCCCAGTGTTTTTCCCATTGAAGCCAAAAAGACAAAGAAATGCTAATTGGAGAAGTGCTCTTCTATGAAAGATTTTGGAGTTTGGGAAAGAGAAGATATTAAGGGTAAGGGAGGGCAGTCAGAATAATAAAGACTAAGAAGGGAAAAAGGACTCAGAAGTGGATACCTTATGATTTTCTGTGGTAAGAAAAAAGAGGTAGAAGAGTAATAAAATGAGCAGATTTGAGAAGGATTGTTAGTATCAAATCAGTGGTTAGGTTCGGGAAGATACTGTGTTGCTCTGTGTGGATTGTGCGTAATGAATAGTTTGCGAATGGTTGTCTAGCAGATCCTGTAGATCTCAGAATGGAGCCATTCAGTGCATGTTTTCATCTCATAGTAGTTGTCTTTTATCTTAATAGATTGTAAATTCTTCAAGGCAGGGAACTGCCTTTTTATCTTGTGTTTGCACAGTACTTGCTACATTGAGATTCTGTTCAATAAAGGGATTGTAAACGTATTTATAGAAGACTGACCATGTTTGTGGTTGATACTGATGATCCTTGTGGCACCAGGAATCTTATTACTGTTGCTGTTTCTTACAAGACTGTTTTCAAGTGATTGGAACTTAGACAAAACTCTTGGAGAGTGGCAAAAGCTTTCCAAGCTCATTAGTCTTGCCAGATCTGCTGAGTGTGGAAGCTTCACCTAAAATACACTATTGGTTTTTTGGAATAACTCTAGGGAAGACGGTGTCTTTCAGCTTCTTAATGTGACTTGTCTTTGGTGGTTTAAAGATTTGAGTCATGTTTTGGAGTGAGGATTTAAAACTTATGAGGTGTAGGATTGTTTTTGCATGGAGAAATCATCCATTTGGACCAGTTAGAAAAATGAAAAAATCAGTATGGGCTGGGTAAAGACCTAGGTTTTAGCAGATGCATGCGCAGTAACTTCCTGCATCCTGGACTGCTGGTACTGGGGAGTTTTTCTGTCCTATGTCCTCATTAGCATCTTAATTCTGAGGCCTAATAGCTGAATAATGTGAGCACAGGAGAAAAACCCTGGCCTTACAGAAGGGGTGGTTTGGCACAAGGAGTATGGGATCAAATGGGGCTGGCTCTGGAATTTGACTGAGAAGGGGGGGAAATTTGGTAGGTTTAGAAAGCAAAGCAATCAGGAGCTTGGGGTAGGGAGAAGGTGAATGGCATCTGAAGTCTGGGAAGAAAAAAGTAGGGGAACTGGACTGAAAACCAGTAGAGCAGGGAAAAGCAGGTAAGGAGAAACTGGTCTGGTGAGGGCTCAGGGTATGAGGGTGTCAGCTCTTTTCTTGGCTCTACAGGGAACCCCGAGGGAAAAGAAGGAGCACTGGGTTTAGATGAGGAATCTTCAGAGTGAGAAAATACAGGAGGAGCAGAATGAAAGACTAGGTGAAGACAGGAAGATGATTGGAAGGTGAAATATATGAACTATGTGTGAGATGTGAGGATGGGGGTCAAGAAGTATAAGAGGTGCTGGACAAGGAGATTATTGGAAAGTCAGAATTGTAGAGGCTGGAAATAAGCAGAAAAGGCTAATGGGCTTAAAACAAGGAGTCAGCTTGGGAAAGTCACTATGGGCAGGTATCTGTTGTTGGGAGGGCAGTGTAGAAATGCTCAAGTGAGCACTGGGCAGAAAAGTCTAGGAGTGCTGACTGCTTTTCGTTGAACTATTTCAGCACTCCTTATTCTCATAATTTATTTGATTTTAGCAAGTATCTGTATTACCCAATTAGTTGACTTCTCCTGTTGGGTGAGACAAAGTCCACTACTACTGTTGTTTCCTCTTTTACGGCAAGTGACACAGTGAGGTGTTCAAACACATGTGCTGGTGTGATCCTGGATAACGTGATTTCTCTTTCCCCAGACTGCCTTTATAAAGGAATAAGAAACTGTAAATAAGAAGCCTAAATAAAGGGCATGTTCATGTCAGATATTCAAACGTAGAAAATTCCAGACTTAAAATCACTTAACTCCTCCTTTTTTTGTATTAAAAGAACATTTTTAGTGACAAATTATTTTCTCATATATTTTGTTGCCTTATTTGATACATGTAGAGGAGCAACTCTGAGGGCAGATGGGAGAGCTGTGAAGTGATGAGAATTGTTTCTGAAGTTTTATGCCCAAATTGGAAGGTGGGTCTTTCTCTAGAGAGGCAAAGGATCTTTTGACATGCCACCATGTAATAAGGTTAGAAAGTCAGTGGCCTCTTTGTCAAGGCAAGAGAGTATCTCCTAGAGTATTGGAATTTATCTGTTGGAATACTGCCAATTTACAGTTGGCAGTATTCAGCAATCCAAAGACAATCATAAACATTAATTTTTTTTTCAAAAATAGCCTTTTTCTGGGTCTGCCTTACACCCCTACACTGAGAGTTGCAATTAGTGGCATTCATTATTAAAATTCAAATAATTCTACTCCAAAACATCAGAAAGACAAAGGCATCAGTATAGTTAGTGCCCTTGCCATTTTTGAATGTTTTCTTCAAGTCTGTATATGTTTTCAGACCTTTCTTGTCTACTTCCTGTTTCTTGTATTTTGATGATCAACTCCGTCAAGTCATAGTTTTGTTTTGAGCTAATGCTATTTGTGGAATGGGAAGAAAACAGAGTGATTATTGATCATTACTTCAGTCTTCCCTCTGAAAATATTTCAGTGATTCGACAATTTACATCATATGCTGTATTTGATTATGATGCAGGTTGTTAATATAAAACATAAAATGAAACCTATAAGGTACAGAAATGTACGTCTGGAAGTGATGCTTTGAAAATGTTTGAAGCGGAGCTGAACTGTTGAAATACTAATTTGGTTGTGATTTTATAAACAGGCTTTCTAGGCTGTTGCTACCAAGCTTGCAAGAGATGAAGAAGCTTGGAAAGGAAAAAAAGAATTGTTGAATTAGTATAGATCTGGAAAATATGCTCTCCCATGAGAGGAAAAGAGTTGAATTTATTCAGTTTAAGAGGTGTTTAAGAAGTGATTTGAGTACTGTTCATATAAAGAGATGATTCCAAAGACTTCAGAAGTCTCTGATAGATTTGTAATAGCATCTGATAGTCAGAAGTAGAAACCAGAAATATTATATGTTTTAATAGTAGTAAATGTTAGATATCAGAGTAGTTTTTCTACTCCTTTACCAACTAGATGAAATTACCTAATTTTTTTCTCGATTTAAGTCAGCTATCATTTGAAGTCTCATTGTTTGTGACCATCAATTTTTACTGCCTTCATTCCACATTTGACCTGTGTATAAAATATATGTATGTATATCTCATAACGATTGGCAGAACAGGCATCCTTTCATTACAAAGTGGAGAGCTACTCTGTTTTGTTATTTCTCTTGATGCACCCAGGAAGAAATCCTATTTATCCCCATCACTTGAGGCATCTGGGCTGGTGCAATTGCACCATTTGATTACCTCAAGTTGGCAATAAATACAGTGGACTTGATAGAATTTATATAAAAAGCATTGCATATAAAACAGTACTTGAGATCCAGATGTTTTAAATTTTCTGTGCAAATGTCAAGCCTGGATGCAGCCACAGTGTGGATGGAAAAGCTATGCAGCTGTGTGACTGCTATTCTGGCATGGGACTGGGAATACATGCTGCAGCATATGATGTTGAGAAAGGGCTGCAGTGCCCTGAGCTTCTCTGGGCAGTCTGCACATATTTATACTTTAGTGCTTGTTCAGAGCAATTCAGTAATATTTTTAAAGGCATGCTGTAGCTGTCATTTGTTTTGAAAACTTCACACACACACACACACACACACACACACACACACACACACATATATGCCATGATAGATCTACTTGTCTGCCTTTAATGAGGGAGATACGCTCATTTTCTTTTTCATTCTGTCCATTAAGTCTTCAGACAGATATTTAACTTCATATTGCTTGTGAATCCCATGAACATGCTTACTATTAAAAACAAATGAAAACACAAGCATCCTAGAGTTAATGTTAGTCAGTATTAGGTATGATTTTTAAGCTGTGTCTTTTGTTTTGTTGGTAGATTCTGATTAGGTGTTAACATGTTACAATGTTACTCAGCTGATTCACGGTAAATACTTCTAAATTACTGCTTTTCCCCCTCTCGCCCCTTGATCTCACCTCTCTGATTTAAAATGTTTAAGAAAAAAAAAATTAATTTCTTTTCCAATATATATTGCCTGGGGAAAAGCAGTTCTTGTATGAAGTGAGTATTCATGTTGTCTTGTAAATCAGTATTGTTATAAATGAGTGCTACATCTCCAGTCATTGAGTATTATAAATGTTTTTAGTAGTTTTTCAGTGTTTTGAAAAGTAGAGATGGAAGGCATCCACTGTTTCTTCCTAAGATGAAAGGTTTTCCTTATAGTACAATGATAGTTATTTATGGTTTACTTAATTGGTTTTTACTAGTTGAAATACATATCCTTTAAATATCTGGCTTAGGCAGCATAAAATTGCAAGACCTAATGCATGTGTGCTAAAGCATCAAAACATCTATTGAGCCACAGAAACCTCATTAACAAAAAAGCCACCGCTGTTAAGCTTCTTAACATTCTGTTAAAGGTGAAGGGTTTTTTTGTGTGTGTGTGTAGTTTCTACCTCTTAATGGAAGTATTTTCAGCAATTAGATATGGAATGTAGACACCTGCCTTATTGTATTTGTGTGCATGCTAGAAAGGACTAAATTAGCACTTGTGACTTGAGTGTGTTACAGCAGTGCAATGGCACGTGTTATGAGGCTGTTTCTTGAACGGTTCTGTGACATGGTATTGACTCACATCTGTGTTGGGTCTTGCTAACTAAGAAACCCTGATCTGTTGGAACTTGTCTGTGCTTGAAACTGTCAGAGAAGGTACTTCGCTATTTTAATATATTTAAATTAGTGTGTATCTGAGTTGGTATAGACCTAGTGGTTGTATTTATTGTCATTAAACAGGACCAGGCATTGTTGAAAGAAAATTGGGTGTTTACTTTAGCCTGTCTTCTAAAGGGCATGGGGAGGGAAGTCTCTGCTTTTCAGGATCTATAATTTGCACATATGAGAATACAAGATTTGAAATGTCAGAAGGCTAGGGCTGGGATTTAAGTTCTGTTATCTGGAGAAAAAAAATCCTGTTTAGGTTTGGATTCTGGTGATACTTTTAGTTTGAGAGATAACTTCACATTTTTAGTGAACATAAATATAATGACAATACTATGTAAACATTAGAATAAATGATGTGTAGGCAATTAAAAAAACCTAGAAACTCATCAATAGTAGAGCCCTGTTAACAAGCTTCACAGAGGTGCCTGTTATGTGTAGTGTTGGTTTATAATTTTGTGTTGTTCGCTGGAAGGTAGAGCTTGTTAAAGCTGTATGTGAGGCCAAACAGAAATACTTAGTTGATATATTGTTGAAAAAAGTAAAACTAATAGATTTTCTGCTTACAGTTAAAAATAGAACTTCCTGAATATCTTATCTACTGCAGATGTGACTGTTCACATTCACCAGCAAAGTCAGCCAGTATTGCAGCTTTTAAGTAATCTTCAACTTGTTTCTGGTTGAAAGAAGCAAGCTAAAGAAAACACGCTCTAGGTATTTTTCCTCCCTCTTTGCCTGCTGTGGCAGGGCAGGGAGCACGCTCAGCAAGGTTTGGCAATGCAGTACTCTTGAGCTAATAATTTGTTGCTGCCAAAACCAGTAGTGCCCTCCCTGCCAAGCCACATGGTCTCACCCCTGTCTTGCACTGGTACCCTTGCTCATCTGACCTTGCAGTAAGAAAAATGAGAAAACCCCCCAACCCTATGCAATATTTAATTTGTCTTTATTTGTGGGGAAGGGTAGTTTTCATCTGGTTTAGTTCCCTAAGCTGACTTAACCTTCAGGGCAGATAGGTATTTAAGTGGTTTATGTCAATTAAGTTTGATTCAATAAGGAATTGGATTAGGCAAAAGTGATGAGTCAGTTTAAAACCTTTGAGTAAATCCTCTTTGTGAGTGGCAGCCTTGACTACTGATTTTTAAAACAGTAAAACAACACATCTCTGAGTAAGCTTCAAGTTACGTTTCAGAAGGAGGGAATCACTTTTCAGACATAAGATGGATGTTTAAAAGCCAACAGAAGAAAAATAGGTGTCAGAGTCAGTTTTTTAGTTGAGTAGCAGCACTGACGTGGCTATTAAGAGAGAGTTACAAGTAGCAGAAGCAATTTGGGGACTGAACTTATGGTATCATTACCAGCTTGGAAACACTGAGGAAAGACTCGGTGAAGTCACTGGTAAGTGTTGCAGTCGGTAACAAGGAGCAAAGTTGGTGTGTGAGGGAATTGGACTAGATGGGTGTTTGGGGAGGATATCACCTGTGGTACCTTGGAGGTGTGTGTGAGAGGGAAGTGAGTATAAGATCAGGTAGATGTGGGGAGGATCTTGACAGCGGAGCACCTTCAGGGAAGATCTGTCGGGTGTAGAAGTGTAGGGTGTGACTTGGGATGGGATGGAGCATGAAGAGGCATGTCAAGGTAATAGTGAAAACCAGAGAGCAGCTATTTGGGTGACTTAAAAGGTGGTGTTATCACCAGTGTTTGGAAAGAGAACTCATCAAAAGATCATTATAGTGCATCTGGGGAGTTTTTTAAGGGAGGTGAATTGGTACAGGTGTAAAGTGCCAAGCCATAGAGGAGGAGGTTGTAATATTTGGATTAGATGAACAAGATTTTTGTCTCCACTTATGGTGAGGAGCAGGGACTCTGATGATGTGTTTTTTTCCTTAAAACCAATCTAGCCTATTGCATGAAAATAAATCCTTTGGTTCTTAACTAGTCATTAATAGCAAGGAATGGGGGTGTAGGCTTTGTTCTGCCATGACATAAGGGTCTTGATCATTTCTCCATTCTGTCCCAGACAGGAAAGTGAATTTGGACTTGATACAATGAGAGTGTGCTAAAAACTTGGTGAGATGTGATCTGTCACTTTTAATAGCCCATTGAATCCTTTGAGTCAGCCATTTAATACTGCTACCCTCCTGGCGAGGCTTGCTCTAGATACATGTTGTATGATCGAATAAGCTGGAATGTTTCTCGGTTTGTTTCTCTACTTTTCTGTGGTGTTGACTGGAGTAGGAAAGGCTTTTGCATCCGGTGATGAGCTTGGTGGTCTCCCCATGGTTTGCAGGATGGAGGCAGTTCTATGCTGTACTGTTCATACTTTGGCTGAAGGAGCTGATTGCCATCAAGGGCTGAGTTAGTAAATATCAAAACCTAAAGCAACTACATTTTTTATTTTTGTTTTCAAAGACCTTTCTATTTCAGTATATTTAATTGGCTGTGTGTCAAAAATAAAGTACAGTGATATCAACACTTGAACCAGCAACAGAGAATCAAAGACAATCTTTCATAGCATTCTGAAAGAGTTATTTTCAAGATGAAATATCTATGGAGGATCTTGTTGAAACTATTTTGACTTGTATTTAGGCTGAAACTCTTTTGCATGCAGAGTGATTAGAATTCTTTATGGCAAAATGCAGACTTTGGTATCAAAGCTGAAAATGCATAATATTTCAAAATTGATTTATTTAATGTTGGATTGCAGTTTGAACAGCTAAAAATAGGACTTTTAAAAAGCCTTAATGCACAGCATTTTCTTAGAAAGAGTGGCCTGCCCATGTTTGGGAAGGCAGCTGAAATACTGCATATTTATCTAATTCTATAGCATAAACAAATTGTGACCCACTTCTCAGGGGTGGATATAGTCTAGAGTTACTTAACTTGAACAGCAGTTCCATGAGTGCTTAAAAGACAATTACAGAATAAAAAGTGTGCTAGCTTTTTTTTTTTTTTTTTTTGGGGCAGTGTAAGGACAATTAGGAGATGGAGAAAGAAGTGCAAGCGTTTGGAAATTACTGTTTAAACACTTGTGTGTCTTTTGCTTCCCCCAGATTACATTTTTTGGATAAGACTAAGAATCACAGTATTGAAGATATGATATAGCACATAGGTAAAAATCCTTGAACCCAAACTTTAGAATAAGTTAACCACAAAACCCAAGAAAAAATTGATTTAATGACCATCATGGCTGTTGGATCAAAGGTCAGTTTTAGTAGTGCCTGAATAGCTTCTAACACTGTAATTGATCATTAACACAAATTAACCCGATGATTGTCTGTTACGAGCTAAAGATAGCATAACTATCCTCTACTTCATATAATTAAAAAAAAAATGGAAATGGTTGTAGATGGAACTGCAATAGGCAAATTATCAAAATT
The DNA here is from genome assembly GCF_008360975.1 of Lichenostomus cassidix. Classification (NCBI taxonomy): domain Eukaryota; kingdom Metazoa; phylum Chordata; class Aves; order Passeriformes; family Meliphagidae; genus Lichenostomus; species Lichenostomus cassidix. The sequence continues at coordinate 19,370,156 of NC_139479.1, read as the reverse complement.
CAGTTAAAAAAATGTTTATTCATATTGTATATTTGTATATGCTTGTTTTCAACTGTATGCAGTGTGCTGATTGACAACATTTGAAAAAAAAAGTGTACACTGCTTTGTGTTGGTTTGAGTTGTCTTATTTTTGCTATTCTGCCAGCTCACAGTTTATTCAAGGAAAAGCCTAGTGGTGCTCTTGTGGTTATGGGTGTACTGAGATTTGTGATAAACAAGCACTATGTGCTCAAGACTGCACTGGGAGTTGGAAACTACTTCTGTGCTTAATGTAGCTGCTCAGTTGGGACAATCAAATTATAGAATTATTTGTTTAGAAAAATCTTCACTAGCAGAACATCTTGCAGAAAGATGGTTAAAAATGTCCTACTTTGAAATGATGGACTTGTTTCTTGCTTTTCTTTGAGACTCCTCTTGAATAATCAAATGCAGTCCTTGCATCAATAGATTTACACCCATGAGCTTCCAGGATCTCCATCTGATATTGCTTTGGAGGCTGAATTTTTCTATTAAAAGTATTTTGAAAATCCATTGTAACCTTTTTCTTAATTGCAATTTGATTTTGATACTGCTGTTGTACCTGTGTGGCAGAAGATGTTGTTTTAACTAAATCTCCATATTTCACAAAGGTTTTAAAAAAATCATTTTTCCAAGAGGAAAGCAAAAGCATTTTAATTAAAAATGGTCAGGTATTTTTGGGTCAGACTGGTTAGCCATCATTTTGTGTGGGCTGTAGGGGAACTTTGGGACTAAATGTCATGTCATAAAGAGGAATATCTGTTGTGAAAACTTTCTTGTTTTCACACAGTTCTCATCCCTTAGAAACTGCCGCTTAATACATGCATGGTCCAGTACTTTATGTCCTTGTTTATAGCCAGGACTGCAGAAAGAAGTGACTCTCCAGTTATCTGCATTACTAAAATATAGCTACAATGTTTACAGGAGTTCAAGAATAAGAGATTTCTTAAGGTTTTTACCTTAGTCAAGGGGAGCATATAGAGAGATGGAAGGAGAGATCCTAGGGCTTGTTCTCATCCTTTGTGTTGTTTATATTTAATAATTCTTTGCATATTGAGTCTCGTGTACTGATTCAGCTAAACAACTTCTTGATTTCTCATAACACTGTGTAATGCACTGAATTTAAGAAGTGTTTTCTTTGATCTTAGTGAATGGCTAGTTTCAGCTAAGTTCGGTGGAATTGATCTGCTGTATGAAGTATGATTACTGCTCTTGAAGTGTGTTAATTAATGTCTTCTATTCAGGAAGATGATGATGTTGTTGAGGGGAAAAAATTAAGTGCTGAACCCTCCATACTTGTCTTAAGCAGAATTAAAGTGGTAGGTTGGTATTTTTTTGTGTGTTCTGTATGGGTTGGTTGGGGTTTTTTGTTTTGTTTTGTTTTTTAGTAGGGTATAGCTACAATGTTTTCCCCAATAAATTGAGAAATAAATCCATTAATTTTTGGTTAAAAAAAAAATCTTTCCCTTTAGCCTGTTTTTGGAGTAAAATGTCAAGAGGTTTATGATCAGGCTGAATCTTGGATTCTGATGGATTGATGGTGCAATGAAGATACTGTATTTCCAATTCCAAGAATTGCTTTCTTACTGTAAAAGAAGCTACTTTGTAAATTCCTGGTAAATTCCTTCTTTAGTAGTTTTCTGTGTGCACTTATATGAAGTTTTGGTGAAGTGTTACAAATTTCTTCAGTTAGACATGATAGAAGGCTTTTTTAGTCCATGTTCCAAAGAGCTTTTTTAGTCCATGAGCAAGCATCCAAACACAAATGTGTGGGAAGGAGTATGTGAATGGTCTGTACCATATCATTTAATCACCTGAAATTTCAGGCAACTTATCATCTACAATATTTGTTTATGGCCATAATCTCAGTGCTTCTGAGATTGTAATGTTAGTAAACATTATTCTGATTTTATATGTGGAAGGTTGGAGTTGAGAAGTGTTTGTGGGGCGTGATCTGTGGAAGATCTGCTGAGCCATGATTAGTTTTGTGGTGGGTTTTTTTGTTGTTTTCTGTTTTTAAAAAAAAGTCGTAGTAGTGTTTCCTGTCATTGGCTGTAAATGTCACTCAGACCCTCTTTACTCTTTTTACTGAATCTGTTCTAAGGGATTCAAGGCATTTTAGGGAATTATCAGCTACCTTAATTTTTAATAGACTTTCAGAAATGGCTTTTGGAAATTTTGGCACAGATTTTCATATCCCAATTTTTTGTCTTCTCAGACTGTGTCATGCTTAGAAAAAAAGTCTTAAGTTTTCCCAGAAGTAAATATAAGAAAACTTTGAACATTTCATAAAGCTTAGATGTAAACCTGTTTTCATGCTAAACCAGGTTATAGGGTGGTTTTTTATGACTAAATAAAAGACAAAACAGCAGGTGATTCATATGAATGAAGATATATGTATATTTTTTTTAAACCAATGTTCATGAAATGTGTCACAATATTCAGGAAATTGGCTACATAAAGCTCTGGTGATTGTGGAAAGTAGTTCAATTGTGCAAACTTCTCCCACTGAAATACCAAGTGCCTTGTATGAAGAGTGAACTCTCTTGTACCACAGCATGCTGTAATATTATGTTAGGGAAATTACTTCTGGGAGTAATCTCATAGATCTGTCTGTGCCTGTTCAGGGCTTCTGTTTGGTTACGGCAATGATGTAGCTGATCTTGTTCTCTGGACATCTGCCTGCTAGGAGTGAGATGTGTCCTCTGTTCTGTCTCATAATATCTGCCTAACAGCCCTAAGGTGGTAATGCACTTTCATTACTATTGATGGGACTCCTTGAGTTAAAGACTTTCTCTCTCTGCTTTCGGACTTGTACAAAGCTCTTTGTCCACTGCCTGTTTCTTTTGGAAATAGTATCTGAAAGGGAATATTGATAATTTCTTTTCTTCTAACACTTTACATATAATGGGCTTAGAATTTAAAAAAAAGTTTTATTGTTTTAAAATACAGCTGCATCATTTTATCATTAAAACATACTGTAATAAATTTCTGGAATATCTCCTTTGGGGTAATTATGTTTGGTATGTGAACATCTGGAGTTTTTGAAGTTTTGCACATATGACTGTTTGCCCACATGGTTCTTGAGATACTTGCTTTTTTCTTTCTGAAGTGACTTGATAAAGAAAATCATGTTAATTTTTTGCTTGAATCACAATTGTAAGTTTATTTTCTTTACATTTAGAATCTATGGAACATTTATAAAAGACTTTTCTGTTCTCTTTTAAATACAAATTACCCAGTGTCCAAAACTCTGGTTCCGTTCAGAACACACCGAAACTACTGGTAGTGTCCTGACTATGGAAATTTTCTTCCCACCCTCCAGTCCCTGAATAGTTCTTTAAAATGCAAGTCTGTTGAGATCCTGTGTTCATTTTTCTGTCTTTTGCCTTTTTATGTATGTGCTCAGAAGCTTATTTCTTGAAATTGATGAAGATTTTAACATTAATACCTGTATCCAGGTATTTCTAGGTTTCCTGTAAAGAAAAAATTTTCATGAGATGCTACGCAGACTAATAGGGTCTTAATGTTATGTTAGTACATGATGTTAAAAGTGAATTAATTCCCCTTTACTGTGATTTCTTTCTCAAATTAAGAATACTTTTTTTTTCCTCTCCATTAACGAAGATGATTTGTTGTCCAGATTTTTACAAGAATGATTTCAAAATAGTTGTGAAAACACTTTGGTTAAAGAATTTTTGAATGTTTCAGGATACTACACTTTGTAGAATTTAAAATACATGAGTTTTGCTGTGCTGTTGGGGGTTTAAATGTTTGGGGTTTTGTTTGTTTCAGAAGATGGAAATCTCTATGAATAGAGTGCTAATACAGGAGATTTTCCTTGAGTCCGTGTTTTGCTCATTTTATATACGCTGTGTATGCTAGGCAGGCACACTTTAAAATGTTGGGTTTTTTTTTTCATGGCAAAAATAGCTTGCAGCTTATTGAAAAACAAGGCAGACCTGTGCCTCAAAATCCAAATGAAACTGCTGCTTGGATGAGGCTCTAAAGAGGGCATTTATATGTTGTGGAATGAATGGCATGCCTGCGCTAACTCCCGCAGGCCAGATATTTCCAAGGTATCAGACAGAGCTGTATATACTGCATTTTCCCCCCTTTGGATGCTAAGTTTCTTCCTTGGCAAGGTCTGAAGGACCCCTGGCCCTGGTGGGGAGAACGAGATGGGGAGTGGGGGCTGGCAGGAGGAAGGTAAAATGAGCAAGATGACTCTGTGTGTGTGACTCTTTTTTAATTTTCCACCCAGACTGCCCTTCTTGTACTTTGTGAGCTTGTGTTGTTTTTCTAATCATTGTTCTTTGAACAGTGTAGTTTGGAATTTCCTGTTCACGTTTTACTACAATGGTTTGTTTAAAATGATAGACCGCAGTCTTTCCTGACCTAAAACTAGATTAGCCTTGAATGTAGAAAAGGAGTCGGACAAATAAAGAGGACAGGCTGTATTTGCTTATGTCATGGAGAGAGGCCTTTTAACCGTGGTCTCAGTTGTATCAAATACCACAAGTCATGTTTCTTAAATATTTATTAAGACAAATAAACATAGTTATTGTATGAACTGGCAGGTCTCCAAATTTCTGTCTCTTTGATTCTCATGGGTGGGTCGCTTTTAATCAGGAGAAGTATATTTAGTCAAGACTCTGATATCTACTGGATTACTGAATCCCCAGCCACAGCTCAATTCTCCCCTCTCCCCTGCTTTGTTACATTTTTAAAATGCAACGCCTCAGCGAAGTTGCAGTTTTAAAATACCACGCAACAAATTTTGGGAAATACATTGGGTGCCTGCGACAAGGAAAGTTTAGTAAAGTCTTTGTATGTATTGCCATATGCTTTCAAATTTTGGGGGAGAAAAATCTCCCAAGCCCAGCAGTGTTAGATGTACAATGAATTGCAGCATCCTTATTATAGAATTTGTGTTTATTGAGAGCAGGTTCCTTCTATAACACTGCTAATCTGTGTAAATAGTGCACACCTGTATTGATGGAACACTACAGGTAATAAGGCTATTTATTTTTATTTGGAGAGAGATAAAATTTCAGTGTTAAAAGCAATATATGACCCTGACTTTGAGCTTTTATTTTGCAGACAAAATATTGTCTCATAAATCATATGGTGTGGCACAAAAGTTTTACTCAATTTCAGAGGAATGCCGTATTGACTTCCCTGACTAGGCTACTGAAATCGTTAGTGACAAGTGTTAAACTCGTTAATATATATACACTTTATACAATGCTCTTGGATATTTTTAATGCAAGAATGTCTGTGACTGTGTGCATGTGAAATTCTGGTAAACCTGCTAAATCAATTTTTCAAGATGGGAGGTGTCAGATTTGTAAGGTTATGGAGTCTCTAGCTGATATGACACACAGGCATGTCATTACAAGGGTGTTGCCAGTTAAAATACTCAGCTGTTATGGTATTTCCAGCTTAGCATCTAACTTTGTTCCACCCAGCAAATAGTCACATAAATAGGACTAGCTGTGGATTTTTAAAGGAAATATTTAATGTATTTTTAAAGAAAATAACATTTGGAAGGAAAAATATTTGGGTAGCTTGTCTAGGGTAGGGCAGGGAGATGCCTTGCAGGGTACAGAGTTTGATGTGCTGAAGAAGCTCTCAGTAGATGTTATGTGGAAAATGTTACCATTTATAGAAATCAGGTGTTTCCATGAGTACCGGAACTGGTGAAGCCTGGTTTCCTGTGGGTTTGAGTCTTACGGCTGATTGACTTTGGTGTCTGGGAAGTTGAAAGTTCTGCTGGATGCTTCTTGCCTTGCTTTTGGGCTATCTGCATTCGCTTGCTCCTGAGCAGATTTTCTGATACCTGATTAGGTGTGAACATGTGTTTCTCACTTTCTACTAGCCTTCTTACTTACATAAACTTTCATAGGTATTTGAATTATCTAGGGGTTTCTCTAAAATTTGAAAACTCAACAATAGAAAAAAACCCAAACAGACTTAAGTCTATTAATTGTGTTATTAATAAAAATCACATATCCATTTGTTTATAGGAGATGGTACTATGAGCCCTTGATTTCTTTTTTTTAAATGACCATGTTGTCTGCTAATTTCTAGTTGCTAGTTTTGTTTGAAAAAGGAGCTAGTTCCTAAAAACCAAGTGATGCTTTTACCTATTAAGTGGTAGACTAGTGTGCCAGATTTTGTGGTACAGACCTCGACTTTAATCACTCTGTACTGTGTGTGCAGTGGATGTGCTATTCATGCACAAATGAAACAAACCATTAGGTTTAAGTTTCCTAATAGTGTAGCTGTTAGGCTGAGTTGTCTATGCTTTTAGGTTTGGTTTCCTATGTGCATGAACAAAAAGTGTAATTTTGAGCAGAGATCCAGAGTCCTGCTGAAGGTTTATCATTGAGATTGCTGCTGTTAATATACCTTCTGGAATTGTTAGCAGTTGTTTTTTTGTTCATAAGTATCAGAGATGTATTGTGTGAAATCCTGCCAAGGGCAGTTCCATTGGTTTTGCTGTCAGCAAAAATTGTTTGCTTCGGTTTTGATCTTCACTAAGCACAGATTTTTCTACCTGGAAAAGCTCAGTAAGTTTAGGTGTGAGTGTACAGGGCTCTCGATCTTCCATATGAATGCTTTTTGTGTAGCAATACGGGTGAGTAGTTTATTCCACTAGATGAAATAAGTGAGGTGAATAAGGTGAGTAAGCAATTTCATTATGAGATGCTGTCAGTTGTGTCTAAATGCTATGTTGCAAATTTGGCTCATGCTTTGAGCTGGTTGTGAGCCAGTGGCTGTGGTTACATTCATCACCAAACCTGAGCTAACAAGCCCTATGTAGGCTAGGTTATATTAGATGGGGCTCGGTGCCACACTGAAGTACCTGGAAGCTGTGTTCTTGGGAGCCAGGGCAAAGCTGCTTTGAATCTGCTGGAAACATCCTGTGTAGACAAATGTAGAAGTGTTTGTGTGGGGTAAATAACTTAAAATATGAATTTACAGTACCTTTACTGTAATGTTACTTTCTTTACTGGAATCAGGTAATGTTCTTTTTGTGTAAGCTGTAGGCTCTAGTTATTTCTTTTGGGGTTGTATTTATAAATTATGCATAAAATCTGTGTTATCATAAGATGTATCACCAGTGTTAAATGGATTGATAATGTTCTTACCTGTTGGTTTGCAGTAGTACAGCATCTTGTATATAATGAAGTTATCTTAAGCAAAGATCTTTGAAATAAAGCCATGACTTCAGGAGTAGTTCTAACATGATCCAATCATTTTTGAAGGCTAAGTTAAATCTTCCCACTCCTGCGCACAGAAAGGAGCTGGAGGAGCACGTGCCGTGACACAGCACGGTGACACTGCCATGGTGCTCACAGAGATGCTGCTGGAGCTGGCCATCCTTTTGTGGAACAGGCTGCCCACAGCTCTGGAGGGCTTAGACTGCTCCCAGTACTGTGAGAAGGCATTAATGTGCTTATAGGAAAGAAAAATGCCAGGAAAGAAAATGGAGACTGTAGTAAAAAAGTGTTTTTGTCATTGTTTGGATATGTCTGTATTGAGTACAGACAAAATTTACACTTACAAAAGCTTGCAGCTGGCAGCAATGTAAAGGGAACAGCGCAGTCTGTGCCATTAATATGTGTGTGCACGGGAAAGCACATGCCTGATCTAAAAGGTGTGTTTGCGAATGCTTTTGTAGTTCTCTTGTTTTGGAAATTGAAGATCAAAGCAGTATAGGTTCAAAACAACAGAACAATGTGCTGGGCTTAATTGTACAAAATACATGAGGATGAACTGTTTACTGAGGGCAATGCTAGTTCATTTTCATGGTTACTTTTGAGAGAAACAAGAAATTAATTTTATTTTTATGTTGTATCTTTCTTTTCAACACTGATGCTAGAAGTTGCCGGAAGAACTTGTCCATGCTTACAATATATTTAATATCTGTTAAATTAAACCCTGTGTTAGACAAGCTACTATTAAAAATGGCATTAGTGTAATTAGTTTTCCTTTTTAAAACCAATTAGAGTCCATAAACTTTTTTTTGTTTACTTTTATGCTGTTCTTGGATTGCATAAGTTGTTACGTTATGAAATTGTTTTGGTTCACTTGTCAATAAATTGTGTGTTATCCTTTTAAGTATTCTGGATTTGTATTATGTATTTGTATTATTGTATTTGTATTACGGCAACTGTCCTGTGCTTCTGTCAGCAGTCATTTTCTACAAAGAAGAAAAGTGCCGCTTTTATGTGTTTGCTGGAATTTTGAAAAATACAGATTATTCAATCAGTAGAAATGTGTTTGTATGCATGGGTGTCTGCCCTCAGCATCACTGTAGTGCCACCTCAGAAGGCAGTGTGGTCCAGAGAGGGCTTAGTTGATACACTGCCTTGCATGGTGCTCTCTTTAGAGAGTTTGGGCTTTGGCTTTTGGGGAGTGGGTGGGATCGGTATTCTTGCCCAAATCAGCATTCCATGTGAGACTTGACTGGTGTCTTAAATTGGTGTGTTTATTAGTGCTCCTTTGTTGAGAGGAGTTAGGGAAAATGAATTGTCTCCATAAAACTAATTTTTGCAGGAATTAGAAGCATTAAGTCATTGTGAGTAAGGTGCATTGCTCAATATATGGCCAGAGGGTAGGAGGGGGCCTAGATCAGTCATATCTGTAAAATTTAGGCTTCCACTAAAATGTGGCACAGCAACAGGGGTTTAACTGGCTGTACAGTGAAGTTCCTTGTCTCAGAAGGCTGTGGTGAAAAACTAATAAAGATGACTGGATAGGCTGAAAAGCTGTGCTGCTGCATGGTTGTTAGAAATACTTTGTTAATTGAATGAGGGAGGAATAGATTTAATGCAATATTATAATAATTTATTTAACTGGTTGTATCTTTGTTGTATTCTAATTGGAATCCGAGGGCAAGATTGTCAGGGAAGTTAACTTGAGGACATTAAAAATTTAGGTCTTTCAACTATGATGAAGAGTAGGGAAGGGATGGACCTTTGCTTTTCTGACAGCTTCCGTCTTTAGTAATTCCTTGTGCTGTGGCAGTGTGAGATCAGAAAACCAAATCCTGTGAATAAGAATCCTGTGGATTTCATGCTGGGGAGAGCAGAGAGTGGCTATGTATGTAAGCATCTGGGTTCACTTATGGGAAAGTAAGACCTGCAGAAGGAACCTAGATGAAGGGTGATGGCAGAAGACAGGCTTTCCTGGCAGCAGCAGTCTAGGAAATGGTGAGAAAATCTCTTCAAATTATTTGTTCGGTTGTGGCATAGGTACAGGATGGGGGAGGAAAGAGGGAGTTCTCCTGTTTCTTTTTCCACAGCTGTCTTGGAGAGGCTCTCTTCTTGCTTAATAGATAATGGTAGAAGGTTTTTAGAAAATGACAGTGTGAAATTGTGTGGAGAAGGGAATGTAAGAGTCATTACCATGCTTTTTTGGGATTTCCCTGTCAGGCTTCTACACTGTCCTGCCTTCCCATGTACCATAGTTTGCCTTTCAGTTCGCTTGGGTTTCCTAATAGCATTTGAGGAGCTGGTGGTAAGTTTTGAAGTCCTGCTCTGTTAAACACACTTGAGTCACAAATTTTTCAGCACACATCTGGAATAGCAGTCATGGTTCAGTTTGCTTTATGCCCTCCTTTTACTGGATATCCTGAAGCATTGCTCATCAGCCCAGCTAAGCAAGCAGGCTTACAACACTTCTGAAAAATGGTGGCTTTTTTTCTCTTTCAAGCAACTCATTGATAGAATCAGTAGATCTTTCGGTAAGTGGAAATAGCTAGTATTCTTGGGAAAAGTTTGTTACCTACCTAAAATTTTGCTGATGAGCTCCTAAGTCTAGGAGACAGTTCTACCTACCATCCTCACTTCAGAGACTGTGAGGGCCCCATTGATGGTTAGGTCTTGCATGAAAATAGTTTTGAAGAAAGTAGGTGCATTGGAATTAAAGAAACAAAAACTTTAGATGCTTGCTCTGCTAGTAACACAAAAGGCTGTGAAATGCAGGAAACAGTTACTCTGACAAGATTTTGCATAATTTCTGTGGGCAGATAACTTTCTGTATTTTAAGTAAAGGAGACATATGTCCCTTCTTCTAGAACTTAGATTTCTAATATGTTAGACATCAAACCCATTTCCCTTCTGAATGCATGTGTCGAACCTGCTTGTTACTTAGTGCCAGACAAGCCTCATGGAAATGCAGATGTTTTTCTTTTCCTAATTCATTTTTTCCTGCAGTTCATTTAATCTCCATTTCTGATGTCTTTGTGGCTTTTCTGTGGTTGCGTGTGAGTCCTCTTGGTATTAAAGATAGACTTGATCGTATATGAGGAAAAAGAAGAAAATCTGGGAAGAGATTTTAATTGGAATTTCAATGGAAAAAAAGTTTTAGGGAGTATATATAGTTGAGAATATGACTCAAAACACAGTAGCTTGTTTCCTTCACACACTCTTCTTTTAATGGTTTCTTGGTCAATCAGTCATTTCACGTGTTTTAGTAGTTAATTTCCTTCATGAATATCTAGTTACTTCCTACACAGCTCTGGTGTGTGGGGTTTTTTGTTCGGTATTTTTTTCTTTTTAAACAATGTTAATGGATAAATGGATTAATTAGTTGGTTCCCAAACATGTTATCTGTGTCTGTATCCTATAGTGTTAGGTCTTGACCTTCCATGAGCATTGAAGGAAGTGTTTATATTGGGGATTACACTTCTGGGGGGTTACAGTACCACTACCTAGCAATGGATATTCAAAGGTACTTTTGATGTTTCAGTTTTTTATTTGCTGTATACCTGAGTTTCTCAGAAACTTTTAAAATAAGGCTTTGTTCTTCCTTTGAACCTTAGGAAACTCTTTAACATATGGATCCTGGTACCTCAGTGGTCTCTTCTCGAGGTGCTTTTGTGATGCATCTTTTGTGATGCATGAAAAACATTTTTTTTCATGTTTATTAAAATTGCATCGCCAGACATAGACCAAGCACTGTAAAATGCCAGAATTCATGTTTGCATTGCCATTGTTGTGAAACTGTCCTTTTGTAGCTGTTCTGATTTTGCCTGGGTGGGTTTTTTGGTTCTTCTTCCCCCTTCCTCCCCTCGATCCAAGTGAGGCTTAGTATGCTCATAGTATACTACTGCAAGTTCGGCTAATAGTTTGTTACGAATAGTAGGAAATCTTGCTCACCTCATTCCTCTTCTACATTGCTTCTTTGCTCGTCTGATAGCAAAATAAACTCCATTCAGTACCCTTGGGAGCCCCTTTGCTACTTTCCCCTTTCTCCATTACTTTTTTTGCAGTTCTGGTATGTTGAAGTGTACCTACTCTCAGTTTACTGTATGATCCGTTGAGTGCTAGAAGTAGTTGTGCTATGGAGTGATGAGATTACGCAGGTTAGGGCAGCAGAGGGGGACACATTGGAAGGCAGCAGGGACCTCTCCAATTCAGTGGTACCAAGCTGTTAATCAAGCTTTCATATGAAACTGCAGGTGGGATTTATGGTATAGTTGGAATGGAGAGCACAGAGGAGAGCAGAGGGAGAACAGAGCCATGTTCAGAGTCTCAGAGCTGAGGGATGTAGACGCTGCTTCTTTCTTTCCCCATCCAGCCAGATAGGCTGTGGTCTGTTCACACAGCTGCTGGCCAGTCCCTTCTGCTTGAGCTCTGCTGTTAGTCCTTCTTGTGCTTATCCTACTTCTCTGTCTGTGCTGCATTGGATCATTCATTACTTTCCCATTGCCGCTGCCTTTTCTTTCAGCGCCTGGTTCCTATGTTCCTCATTCTTTTGTATCCCTGTGTACCCAATTCCATGATGTTCAGGTGCTAACAAGGGCTTGCATTGAGCCTGGAATGAGAAAGTGACTTCCTAGTCTCTTTCCCTGGGAGGAGCAGGGTTGTACTGGAATTGTTTTTCTGGAGCTGCTCCTTGCAGCTGGAGCAATCCTCTCGGATGTCCTGAAACACTGGGGTTGAGTAGCTGCATAGCCAAGAGAGGTCCTGAGAAGCTGGCATATGTTCAGTGGAGATTAAATCTGCAAAGACCCGAGCTTCTGTACTTCACTGAGTTATGATGAGCATATGCAACAATATTCTCCTCTTCAATTCCCTTATACCTTCACCAAACTTGAATGTTTTTCCTTGGGGATACTAGGATACCTACAAAATTCAGGTCCCAGGGTTAGCAATGCTGAGATTATCTAGGAAACTGTCATAAGAATTGAAGCAGGGGGGTGGGGAGGGGCGGGACAGCATTTTTCCTGTACTTTATTGTTTCAACTGGCAGAGCTGTTTTAATTGACCTTGCAAGAGATGAGAAGGAGGCACACCCTGAGGAGGGAGAACTTCAGCCAAGGCAGCTCTACTCTAGCAGAATAAAAAGCAATAAAAAATTGCCTAATGAGGGAACGCTTACCTAATGAGGGAATGCTTAATGAAGCGTACCAGACTTCCTAATGAATGGGTATCATTGCATCATAGTAATGTGCAGATGATACAACATCATGTTGCTGCAGACTTTAGACACCTGCTGCTTTTAGTTTGTTGATATACGGTGCTTCCAGATAAAGAATTCAGATGCTTATTCTGCAATGTACATATTTTCAATATATAGAATCACTGCTCTTGTCACTATGGAAGATATGCTCTAGGTCACCCATGAGGTTGGGCTAGATGCAGGGATTACCAGATAAAATTTTGTGGCTTGTATTATGCAGGTGTTGAATTAGATGATGGCAGTGAGTTACTGACCTTAAAATATGGATCTGGACAGCTGGGGCTACTCTGTGCTGCCATGGTGGAAGTTAGGGGCTTCCTGTGGCTGACTTCCTCGAAAGCTCAGGGCAGAGAGGGAGGGAGCTGAAGCTGTCTTTCTACTGCTCTGAAGCTTTCCTTCCTCATACTGGAGCTGCTTTTGGATGTGGGGAAATTGAGCACTGTGTGTTGAAAATATCTGCATTTACTAACTGCAAAGGAATGCATAAATATAGAAAAATATGCCAGTACAGCTTATTCCCAAAATATGTTACTATGTGGTGCAAGGGACCTTTGGCTGAGCAATATCCAAAAGGAAACTATGGAAGAGGTGCCTACCACGTCTAGAGAGACTTGTCATTTGCAAATGATAATAATAATGCAAACCACAGAAGTCAGTTTCCTGAGTTGCTGTAAATGTGTGTTTTTAGCACTCCTTTTCCAACACAAATGTAGGAAGCTGGCAAAGTAGCTATTTCAGTGCTCTAGAAAAGTTTACAGTGAAATAATCTAAGGAAACGGAAGCCTCTATTTTTAACATTCTCTGTCATGGGAGATGGGGACGAAGAAGAGGAGGCCATCTACTGTTGAACTCTCTTCAGTATCTTACTATAAATTTAATCTGATTTCCAGTGCTTTTTTAATGAATAGGTATTCATTGATGTTCAGTTATGTTCAAATTAAGATCACTGTGGGTTTGATGGCACAATCTGTCTTCTAGAATTGTGCTTTATTTCCTGCTGACTGGTTTTTACTTTCCAGTTTTTTTGGTATATGTGAAATTTTATACTCTAAAATAACCCCCAACACTGCTTGTGCATGCTTTACTGTTTGATTTATTTTCTTATATCAAAAATTAATTTTTCTGAGAGTTTTAAATGGTTTTTTATATTGCGTTTGAGCAGATTCTCTTTTTTCATACTGCATTATTATAATTCATTAGAAGTACATTATCTGACTGGATGTCTCTGGATTTTTTCACAGAGTATTTTTTATTGTATATATGTAAAAGCGTGATAGTGAAGTTATGAGTAATTCCTCATATTACTTATTTGGAACTACTTTATTAGTCTAGCTGGAAACTTAAATATAATATGTTGTACAACTACTGGCAACCATAGAAGTAATAGCATGAAACTCCATAAGTTCAACCTCTTAAAAATTTCAGATGAACATAAATCTGTAAAACTAACTTTGGGTTGTATTACTGAATTACTAATATTGATTGGGGAATATACTGCATTAAATTGCAAGGTCAGCATTAAGGAAGACTGTAGGAAGCAAATGTATTTGGGGAATGATAATAATGGTAGGATAATTGCATATTGGGAAAACAGGGGCTGGGCTAAGTTTTCCTAAAAGCTTGAAAATTACTGTCTGGCAAGGGTATTAACCTGGAGTGTGGAAGTACTTCTAAGAGTTTAAGGGCAGGTTTTAGAGAATCTTCTCCACAACACCTGTATTAACATTATATATATGTAGATAATACAAATTCTGTTTGTGACTGGTAGATAGAGAATATTGAGAATCAATAGTTTAGAAGTTATGTAAGCTAACATGTCATAAAGTGTAAATAATTTGACAGCTGTATAATTTTAAAGGCAAAGAGTGAGTTGTGGAGAAGGAAATGTAGCAAGGCGGCAAATCATTGGAGAACCATTTCTTTTTTCCTCAGGCAGTTATTTGGCTTAAAGAAATAATTTTACTTTGCAGGGTGTTGTTGCTCCATTGGTATAAAAGCAGCAAAGATACTAGAGAGATAAAATTTCTTTTGTTAGTTCTCCTGATATATTTGGAAAATAAGACATATTTGAAGCACAGTTTTCTTTAATGGGTTTATTTTTAGACCACCTTTAATACCTTAGAGATAATCATTAACTGTTTTTGTGATACCACTTAAAATATGGAAGTTTGAAATAAATGGGTAGATTGAGGATGCTAACATAAACAATAGTCATTAATGACTTGGCCGTCACCACTTCCAGGCTGCTGAAATATGCATCCATATATGCTTGACTAAGGGTCTGTTACTCCTGGAAGAGTGGAAAAACCTTAAATAGTGAGGTGACTGATGTAGACCAGTGCTTGCAAGAAATGGACTCTGAAACCAAAAGCATCAAAGATCCTGTCAACATATTTCCACTTCAGTTGCTTAGTACTAAGTCAAGCTCAGTAACTCTTCAGGCAAGTGATTGAAACAGTGCCCTTGGATGCAGTGTGGACAATGGACCAGGGCCTTCTGGCCTGGGGGAGCAATTGGGCCAATTCCCTCTGTCCCTCAGCCCAAGCTCTGCCTGCTTGCACAGATGGAATTTGCACAGCTCAAGGCAGAGCCCAGACTGAGGAGATCTGACTCTGCAGCACAAACTGGTTAAGCTGCAAAGGAAAAAAAACAAAAAAAAACCTAAAGTCCACTTTTCCCCCACATTGTTTGTCTGTTTCTGCTTAATTTCTCTAGACATGGTTTCTGGTAACTTTTAACCTGTGTTTTCTCTTTCATTAATATAATTGAATAATACTTATTGGTGAAAATAGTCTCATGAAAATAATTTCAGTGAAATTTAGTTGAATATACCCCAAGTATAGTAAGTTTTTGGAGAACTGGGACTGAAAATGTTTTAAAACATTAGATTAATTAAATTTTCACTGATAGTTGTGTTAGGCTTGTTTGTGCATGTAAGCATGATAGATGTCTGTTTCTAGTATCATTAAACTTCAATTTACCTGTAGGGGAACATTAGCTATGTAGCCTTTTCTAAAACATTGTTTCTCTCAGACTACAGAAATAAAAAAATCTCTTTAGCTGATGTTTGTTGCCATGTTTTCTAGAATGATGGACCTTAGTATGAGGGAGATTTTCACAGAATCCCAGAATAGGCTGAGTTGGAGGGGACCTACAAGGATTGTAGAGTCCAGCTCCTGGCCCTGCACAGGACTATGTCCAAGAGTCACACCGTGTGCCCAAGGGCATTGTCCAAATGCTTCTTGAACTCTGTCAGTGCTGTGACCACTCCCCTGGGAAGCCTGTTCCAGTGCCCAACCACTCTCTAGGGAAAGCACCTTACTCTAATATCTAACCTAAACCTCCCTGAAAAAATGTCAGGCCATTCCATTGGGTCCTGCCACTGGTCACCAGAGAAGAGATCAGTGCCCCTCCTCTTCCCCTCACTGTGAAGTTGTACTGTGATGAGGTCTGCCCTCAGTCTCCTCCAGACTGAACAGACCAAGTGCCCTCAATTGCTCCACATACAGTTTCCCCTAAAGGCCCTTCACCATCTTTGTTGCCCTGCTTTGGACACTCTCTTACATCTGTCTTATATTGCAGTGCCCAAAGCTGCCCCCAGCACTGGAGGTGAGGCTGTCCCAGTGCAGAGCGCAGCAGGACAATCCCCTCCCTTGCCCAGCTGGCCATGCTGTGCCTGATGCCCCCAGGACAGGGTTGTCCCTCCTGGCTGCCAGGGCACTGCTGACTCATGTTCAGTTTGCCATCGACCAGGACCCACAGGACCCTTCCCACAGTGCTGCTCTGCGGCATCTCATTCCCCAGTCTGTCCATACATCCAGGGTTGCCCCACCCCAGGTGCAGAGCTGGGCACTTTGCCTTGCTGAACTTCATACAGTTGGTGGTTGCCCATCTCTCTTAATTTGTCATGGTCTCTGTGCAGAGCCTCCCTGTCTTCGAGGGAGTCAACAGCTCCTCCTAGTTTTATGTTGTCTGTGAGCTTGCTTGTATCCCTTCCAGTCCTGCATCCACTGGGATGTAATTTGCATATATACTTCAAGATTCTAATGTTAACCTCTATGCATCTTCAACTACTTGCCTTCTAGTCAGCTCAAAGACTACCAGTTGATGTAAGATTCTCTCTTTTGCTGAGATTTGTCTAAAGTGGTTTAAAATGTTCAACAAAAGTGTTTCACAGTGCTTTCTTTATTGAAGAATGTCGAAGTTAAACTTCAGTCATTTGACACTTGAATTGTATTTAGATAAATCAATAAATTGTGTGGACAAATCGTGTGTGTTTATGTGTGTACATATATGTATATGCACACACACATGCATATAGTTATTTCCAATCTGGATAATTGGTAAAGAGGAGTGATAATTTAAGGGAGGGGAACACCTTCAGTGGTGCAGAGGTAACTGTTACAAATGTGCAGAAACTTGAATTACCATTGGCTGTTAGAAAGTTGTCAAAAAATCTCTGCTATAATCACATAGACTTCAAAATTTTGAGGAAAAGTTTAGTGTGGCAAGGTCAGACTTAACGGTAACAAGGTAGTTAATGCTGGTGTAATCTTTCTGGATCGAGGACATCTGAGGTTAGCAAGAGAACATAGTAGATGGGCAGACAGTTCTGAAGAACTTTGCACTTTTGCTTCTCCGCTGCTCTAGTGAGCAGTGATAGCCAATACATTTTAATAAATTGGAAGTGAAAGAGGCAATGTAGTAGTAAGGATGTTCTAATCTTTTTTGATATGAATTCAAGTGATCCTGCAAGAGTCTTCAGGAAGTATGCCATGCATGTTAGTGTCTTGCAGCATTTAAGACCATTTTACATATTTCTTACTGAGGTGTAAAGCTTCTTTTAGCCCTTCCTTTTGTTCTAACACGTGAAACTTAATGGACTTGAATTTGGAGTTTTATATCCAATTTTTGTTCCTCATCTGCTGGGGACTTCCCTTTTCCTGTCTGCTTCATTTTCTTCCTGCTTTGAACTCCTCCCATTATTCTTGTTCATGTGCAAAATGCTTATTACTAAGAACTTGCTGGTAAGATCTTGCCAGATGCACTTTTTCACCCTTGCTCAGATGACATCCATTGGGAAAGTGCAAGTGTTTCCGCCTCATCTGATAGCTCCATACAGAAGTTGTAGTCAGCAATCAGAAGTGAATAATTTTCTGTGTATAGGCATATACTTACACACAAGCACATATAGAGTCCTCTGTGCAAGGATGAAGCACTTACCGCCTCTCCCACTGGCTCTTCTACAATGAGTTAACTGATGGGCAGGATCATGGTAAAATAAGCTAGCCGGAAATCTATATTTGCAAGCCAGAGGAGTCTTTGCAAAACTAAGGTTACACCTGTCAAGCAGTTTCTTAGACAGAACTGAACGTAGAAATGGGTTTTAGTATATTCTGAGGATGTAGAAATCTGAAAGTGGGATTCTGACAGAGTTGTGGTTTGCAGGATGGAAGAAATAAATGGAAAAATACATGCCTGGCCTTTACTGACTAGGACCTTGATTATCAATCAGAGGTAGTTGGAAAATGCTGCTATTCACAGATGTTGGTTAAAAAGTTATAAATGTTGATTCAGAATCAGTGAAACTGGATCACTGCTTACTTGCTCACTCTAAAGCTGTGCTGTGTCTACACATGTAATGTCATGTCAGGATTCTTACACAAGTGGAAGAATTCAGCTTGCTTCTCAAATTTTGGAATTCTCTGTTAAATCTTCTTTATTGTTTAGTTAAGGCTTTTGATTCTTACTCATTTGGTTTTAGGTGGTTTTTTTTTTTTTTTGAGTCTCAAACATTATGGAAAGCCTTGAGAAGGTCTTGTAAATATTTAGAGATTTTTGAGTAGCACTGGCAGAAGAAAATGTGTAAATATTTTGCATATTACTCTTTCTAGCAAAGAGTATATTCAATATAAAGGTGCAATTTGAAATCAGTTTGGTATAACTAGTCTCCTATTTTCCCCTCCTTAACTGTCTTATCTGCCACATATCCTAGCTGTTTTCCTCTTATGGTTTATTCCCAGCTGCCATATATAATTTTGTCTATTTTCTGCTCTTGATGTCGAGTCATCTGCTGTCCAGTCTGCCTTTTTCCAGCCAGTCCCTCCAGCAATTGTCTTTGCCCCACTGCTAATCTTGGGTTTTGGCTGGTGGCTTTGTACAGTTGCTAGTCACTTTGGGCTATCTATGTGTACACAAACTAAGTTTTAAAGCATTCATGGACAATCCTACTTAACCCCTTTGCCCATTTTTTTACTGTTTATCCTCTGCAAAAAACCCATAATAAATTGCAGAAACAAAAATAGTTTTCTTAAAAGCACTGACTTTTAACCTGGCTATGATTTTTGAGAAAGGCATTTTTGTCATGTACATGAAATGTGGGTATATTTTCAGCAAGAATTTCCCATAATATTTGTGTGCTGAATTTGGATATGGATCATAGTTGCTGTTAAGAAATGGGTAGCTTCTGGGAAGATTTGGCTGCTTGTGTGGAACTGTTTCAGCAGTTCCTGAGCAGCCAGAGAAGTTATGCGAAAGCTGCAATTCGACATAGCATTTTATTTTATGTTTCAACATACTGAGGCAGTATTTTTCAGCTGTTTTGATTTTGGAGATTATGATAAAGGGTAAAACCAAAAGTATATTATTTGTCTACTGTTGCCTGTTAGTAGATGTTCATTGTTTCTAGAACAGTGAAAGGGAAGAGGGTGTCCTTGGGTACATTTCTTAGAGGTGTTTAGAGACAATATAGACTGCTATTATTTGTTGTAAGTTAACAAATTATATAGGTTCTCTCTTACCTGTGTAGGTTTACATATGTTTTGCATCACAAAATCTAATTGTTTAAATTAAAAAAAAGGGTCTGCTAGTGATCACACATTATCCTCAAACTTTAGGATGTTGGTTTATTACTGTACAAATGGCTGGCTAACACCATCCTGTGCCTTCTGTTTTGCACATTGATACATTGATGTATGCTGTGTTCGCTTGTGTTACTGTAAATTGAAGAAAATACACTGATCGGACAGTATTAACACTCTGTCATCAGCTTATTTGCTATTGAGAAAAAAAAAGAATGAAATATAATAACAACAACATAAATAGAGGCAAAACACAGTGTGGTCTTAAAAAGACTGAATTTCAAGTGACGGTTAGAAGAGTTGGTGCTGTTATTTCTGTGCTGTAGGGTACCATTTCTTTTCCAAGAGAAATGTATTCCAGCAATGACTCTGATCGCAAGTTATGTTCTTTAAATCTTTGTCCTGAGCACAGAATTTCGTTTGTGTAAGTTTCAGTCTGGCCATCTGTGTTGTGGATTTATTTTAATGAAGGATTGAGTAGATGTTCAGTAAGGTATTTTATTCAGAGTCTGAGGTTAAGTCATCTAGTAAAATGAAGATACATACTTTGGCTTAAGAAAAAGGTTAAAAGAAACTTGTGCCCTGAGAAGATACATACAGTTTGGTGAACTTTGTTGTACTTTTGACTAAGCAGTTGGTATGTAATTTGCCAAAGTCTCTATTTCAAAATCCAGTTCATTTTTTTGGCTTGGCTGCTTGCAGAAAACTGAGTGGATGGAGGACAGATGAGGAGGAAAGCCATGGTATAGTCCAGAGTGCTGTAACAGGGGATGTGGAGTTCATGGTGGCATTTACTGCGAATGGCCCGTGTCCCACTGGTGTGTGCTGCCCCGGCATGAGGCTGCGTGGGTCAGGCTGGTGCCTGTGTGTGCCCTGTGGAGGAAGCTCCTTGCTTCAGCAGCTGGGCAGTGTGTGCCTGACGTGTCCCTGCCCTGCTCGGGGGGCAGTGGCTGTTGGGGAAGGCAGCCTGCTCAGAGGAGGCTGCTGGGGAGTCATGGCACAGCTCGGTGGCTACAGACCCTCTCTATTTCTCACAGAGAAGGTCTTGGTGCCCAGGCCAGAGCTATGGTGGAGGATGTCAAATAAGTGCCTCCAGGACTGCAGTGTGACTTATAAAAACAGTATAATAACAATCCTCCCATTCTCCCCCTCAGTGTAAGCAGCTCTTCTTACCAGTGTCTGGGAAACAACAAAAGAATAATTTTCTGTTCCTGCTCAATTTCTTGGTTTGGATTGTTTGGGGGCTTTTTTGTTGTCTTGGTTTTTTGCTTTCTCTGTGCAGTTGAATGGAATAAGAGCCATGATACAAGACAAGAGTGTTAGTTGAACTTTATAATAATATCTGTAACTTAAATCTATGTTTGAAAGGAGGTAAGAAAAGTTGACTGAAAGCTATAAAATGTGTGCATGATTTCCTATTTTGCCTTTTCTTTTTCTTGCCTTGTGATGCTTCAGTAATATATTTGGCATAACACTTTCCTTGGATAAATTATTGCTAGATTTATCAGATTGTTAATTCTTTTCTAGTTATTCTGTTACTCGTTTTTAAATTGCATGGTGTTTTTCAGATCTCTAATGTGAATTAATACAGTTTCCTAGTCCGTAATCCGCATTTACCAGGCAAAACCATCTATCCCATTTGATGACGATTCAGACTGAGATCAGGTTTAAGTAAATTTTTTTCCTAGTTGTCTGTTGAGGTATATCAAGTTTTATTAGATATATTTTTTTTGCTATCGTACCTGACCAAAATCAGGAACAAAAATAAAACCACTGTTGGCAGCTGCTATGCTTGCGTCCTTCCCTCTGTCTCGTACAGACAGTGACTTTTGTTCAGAACTTGGTGGTTCTTTTTCATAATTGGCCCTCATGGTTAGTGCTTTCCTCTTAATCCAGGCCCGCTTTGAAAGGCAGGGTGACCCTGCATGTAATTTAGGTGTCTAGGCATTGTTTAAAAGAGGGTAACTGGTTTACAACAATATTTCTACTTTGGAACACCTTTTTGATTTCCTGTTCAAGATCTTGGAAAAACAGCCTCTGTTTGTCTTAATTTAGTTCCTCCCAGGGGAAGTTTTGCTCAATTAGACTTGGGGATTTCAAGCAGCCAGGGCTCTCTAATGTGGCATCAGGGCCATGGGAAGACTGAGGATTCTATCTAATATTTTCCAATGCCTTCTGTTTTTAGTGATCTGGTTCTGGTTTTGAAGGTCTATGACAATGAAGTTGCCCTACTCTATTTCAAACTGTGCTTTGGAAATGTGAAGTATTGTCTTTTCTTTGAACCCAGAAGCATTTCTTTATTATTTAAAGGCTGAGGTTTTCTGTGCTTTTTTTAACAGATGTATTTTTACCTTGTACAATTCTTTATAAACAAGTAGAAAAGATCTGTTTTATAGAACTTAAGCTAAATAAAAATAAACCCAGAGGGTAAAGCAGTATTTCCAGAAGATACTTAATTTCAGCAGTCAACTGCAGCAATTTGTGGCTGACCTCCAGTGTAGATATCTGCATCTGTTCCATTTTGTCTTTCTTGTTCTGAAAAGTCCTACTTTCCCTAACTGCCAAAAAACTAATCATGTCCTCAGGGTTGTGCTGGTTAAACCAGAGGGTATTTTTTCAGTTATCTTAGTCAAAGCAATTCAAAACACAGGCAGAAACTTCCAGTTCTTAGTTTTGTGTCTTTGGCTAAAGGTCCAGGTACATAGGTGTGTGACTGAATTGTGAGTCACTGTGACATTCTGCTTAGTCTGCAGGGAATCCAATTTGGAGCAACTTTGGTTATAGTTTAAAATGAGCAATGTCAACTAAATAATGGTCTGAATATCTGGAAGACAGCTTTTTGTGTGTTGGGTTTTTTTTTCCACAAGGCTTGCCTCAAAACCATCAATTAAACTGTTCACACATACTTTTATAACACTGTAGTGAAAACTGATTAGACCAGATGCATTGGTTTTCTTCAGTCTCTTTTCCAAAAAGTGAACACTGTCCTTGTCCTGGAAGTCTGAGTCCTGGTGGAATCACAGAGAGAATTGAATTAAAATTTTTGTTGTGTGAAAGGTTAGAGTATCATGTGCAGGTTTTATTTATGAATAAAGGGTGAAGGTTTGTTTATATAACAGACAAGCAAGTCTCATAACTCATTCCAAGGAAAGTCTTGTCTATAGTGCAGCAATTTAGGAGCTGATGTCTAGACTACTTTGAGAAATTGTAAACATGATGTCTTCAGAACAAGACCATGGGAGTTTAAGAAAAATGCCTCGTGTTGTATGTTTAATATTTGACTGAATTCCAGGGAGATCAGAAGTATTTTGGCAGTATCTGGTCTGCCTGACTGCTAGATGAATTACTGAGAGTGCATATGTCAGTTCCTAGTAACATTTTCTTGAATACAGCAGCTTTGGATTTGCATGATTACATGATGTAAACTCCATATTTGTTAGTAATGGAAAATTTTTACTTTAAATAATGGCACACAAGTTTATGTACATCTTCATCCTGTTAAATTGTTTATAAGTGTTGGAGAATCCACTGAATAGGATCAAGCTAATATTTGACCTGAACAACTTGATCTTTCTACTGTTGTGCAGAGCTGTTCAAACGTTACGTTGAAACTGGTAGCAATATTTTTTTTTATTCTACTACAATTAGTTTTGAACACTTTAATCTCAAGAATACTAAAATAGTTTTAGGAGGCAGGTAATTGCAGTTTTTGTGTTTGCTGTGTGCAAAGTTTGTGCTCTTTGTTAGTGGTTGAATGGTGTGCTCACTGCACCACTGGAATAGCTAGAATGGAGCTGTAGTAATATTTCCATCATTTGAAGTCTTTACCACTGGATTGTTCTCGTTGGTTTCATTTTGGGGTGGGAAAGGACTTTCAGGTTCAAAGACAGACATACTTTGGTTCAGACAAAGTTACTGTTTTATATAGGTTTTATCAGATGAAGTGCAATTATGAGTCCTAATGATCTCTCCATTCAGCAATGTATTTGTAAGCATAGTCCAAATCTGGTGTCAGAAAGCCTTAATTGGGTATTACATCATACAAATGGAATTACAACAAACAGTATTATGCTATAGATTATGCTCAGCTTAAGTCAGTCCCTAAATTAATGCATGTATTTAATGTTTGCAAAGTTTTC
This sequence comes from Lichenostomus cassidix, assembly GCF_008360975.1. Classification (NCBI taxonomy): domain Eukaryota; kingdom Metazoa; phylum Chordata; class Aves; order Passeriformes; family Meliphagidae; genus Lichenostomus; species Lichenostomus cassidix. Next base: position 19,346,659 of record NC_139479.1, on the reverse strand, counting down.
ATCATTCTAGGTATTTTAAATACCTCAACAAATACATGAGGAAGGTGGTGTATCTATATCCCCTGTAGAATTGAAATTACTTTATTAGAGTTTGTCAGTAAATGAATTTTGTGGCAACTTTCAGAGGAAAACGTTATCCTAGGGGTTAAGTAAAGATTAAAATGAACATTTGGGTAATAGACTGAGTGTAAAGGCTTTTATATTTGTATCATTTATTCCTCCTAGTTTTTTAATATACCTTGCTGTTCCAGAGCAGTGTTGATTTAGAGTCTTTCTTTATAATATGGAACTCAGTATTTCCAGTGTTCCTGTCAACACTGACGTGGCTGTATTGATTTTCTGTTACCTACTGATCTATCAAGACTTTTCCTAGCAAGGGCTGTGATATTTTAAGCTGCTAGATAGTAATGCTGTTACTTATGAATTACTATTTCTGCTCTAATTGCTTCAGAATTTTTTCAGAAACATTTGTTTGTCTCCCTTATTTTTGAAGGGAAGGAAAGGAAGTAACTTGGATGTGTCTGGATCAAGAGAATAGTATTAATAGTTGGAAATGTATAAATGAAAAGAGGAAGTCTGTAATACAGTGCTGTCTTGAATTTTATGTTATTTTTTTTACGGACAAGCAGTTATGCTATGTTATCACCCTAAAGAAGCTAAAACCTGTAAAGCTTCTAGTAGTTTCAGCGGTGGTGAACTCCAGATTCACATTTATGTTCCTTGCAGTATGGGAGAAGAACTGGCAGGACTGCATACCATTATAATTAAATTGTTGTACATAGAAACTAGAGGGGAGAAGCTTGTCTTACCTGTTTGGGGAGTATCTGTCAGCATATGTAAATGAAAATTTATTTTGAAACTGTATGTTTGTAATTATCAGCACATTCCTAAGTAGCATAACTCGTTTTTGATCAACTGGTGAAGGTATCTTCAAAACATGTAATAACATTCATTGCATTGTAAACTCTCCACCTTTTGTATTTATTTGTGTTATTTTTATTTTTACAGGATTACAAAGCCATTGACATTTGCTGACTGTGTTGGTGATGAGCTTCCTTTAGGATGGGAAACTGTTTACGATCAACAGATTGGAGTTTATTATATGGACCACATAAATCGTGAGTAGATATATGATTGTTTTGAGGAATACTAGCAAGCTGATGTTAACTCTTGGCACTAACTTTGCTTCCAATATCATTTATACACCTCATGCTACAGTGAGAAAATGTATGCAAGTAATTTCTTGCAGAATTATATTTCTTTATCTTTCCTATGGGGGCAAAATTGTAAAGAATTCTATTTGTAAAGAATTTTACTGCCTATGATTGAATATATCATATAAAAATATATTGTTTTGCTTAGTCATTCTGTGTAATTTTGTTACTTTTTGTGATATGTCAGAAAGATTTTTGTGTTAAACTCTTGTAATTCCTATATTTCCAGCCATCCGTAGTTCATTCTTCTATATTGAAAGCCAAAATACATTCTGAGAGAAATGTGCTGATTTTGAATCAGAAGCACTATGAAATACAGTGATCTTGTCCTTGCTTAAGCAGTGCATGTTTTATGCTTTAATACAGTACAAAGTGCTATCAAAAAGACAACAGATATCCCTTTTGGAGACGAATTTTGATGTTTTCCCTTTTGGACTATTGCTGAGCTTTGTATTATCACTGTGATACATTTGCCAGTTCTGCTTTTAAAAAAAAGTCTTATCTTTATAGCTTTGTACTGCTGCTGCTCTTACTGTTGTGCTATCATTAAGCTTCTTATCACCATTCAGTGAATGCTTTCAGTATTGTAGAAGTTGGCAGTTGGTGGGGACTAAGAAAAGAAGAAAGTAGTTATATGGGCTATCACAGCAATGGTAAATAGTATAATCTGAAAAACCAACCTCAATACTATCTACTTGAAATCTAGTCAATTAAAAATGAAAGTGTAGAAATAATTTTGGGCTTCCAGACATCATTGGAATTACTTGTGTATTGTGGTTTCACAGTTACTTGCTTTAAAAAGCCCAAACAACAGAATAATAAATGTTCCCATGGTAATGTTTGACCTACCCAGGTAGTTATTTATTGTGAAATTTAACAAAGATCATTAACTAAATTATAAACTTTAAACAGCTGTTAATACGTTAATTGTAAGGGTCGATAAACAAGAAAATTCAAAGTTAATAAATACAGACTGTTAGATAATTCCGATAATAATGCTGTTTAAAAAAGTATTAGTTTAAGGATTGCTGTCATGGTAATTTTAGTAATGTTGAAATTTAATAAAAAGTGAAGATTGCATTGGAGTGCAGCAATGGAGTGCACTTGCACCATAGTATGCGTGTGAATGCATGTCTTTAAAAAAAATGAAGGTATTGCCAACTCTTTTATTTTTTAAATTTGCAGAGGGTTTTAGAGTCCCTACAGAAAATGATTAGAACATGAACTGCTGCTGCAGTGCTGTGACTTAGAAAAGCTACTGATGGACCTCTGTGATAGGAATAACAATCACCATCACATGCAAAAAAAATGGCTCCCTTTTGCTTTTTGAGTTTTGTTATTAGCAGCTTTACCACAGACTTCAAGTTTGAACTTACAGAAGGGATATTAATCATTGTAGGCATGTCAGATCTGGCTTGCATTTTTTTTCTGTGCAATTGAGAGCAAAAATTGTAGTAGAGAGTCATTGCAAAGAGCAATTGAGTTCCCGAATGATCAGTGGGTAGACAGAAAGAAAATATGAATATTAATGGGTCTGGAAAAGTAAGCTAATCATGTTAGATATGAAATAAAGTTAATGTGTGAACAGAGGGATAGAAACTTCATGGGGACAGTGCGGAACTGAGTAAAAGGAATCATTCAACAATTAACAAGGTTGCAAAATTAGTCTCTTTCATGATAACTAATTACTTGCAGCCCACAGATATTATCCTAAATGGTAATTCAGCCATCACAGTAAAACGGGTTTGTCACCCTTAGGCTAATACAGTGCTTTCATATACTAGCAAGTTTTGTAATAAGAGGGAAGACAGAGTTGATATTTTAGCTGGATAATCATTATTCAAAAATTAGTAGGATACTTGATCCAATTTCTAAACTGTGGACCACAGGGGTACCAGTCAAGACTGCATTAACTTCCTTTGTAGAAGTGAGAACTAATGAGTAGACAATCATGTGCATCATGAGATGGTGTCAGGCAAGTGGCAGACATGGTGTAGAAATGTTTTTCTGAAATGAGTATGTCTAAACCACTTGGAATGGCAGCTTCAGGAGAAAACATTTGGACTGCCTTTTGTGGCTGACTGGGTTAAATGCTCTATGCAGCATTGGAGTTCTGTGATAATTGAAAAAACAGTTAGAAGTGCTTCAGTGTCAAGCAATACTGTGAGAAAATGCTAGGGATAATTCAAAGAGAGTCTTTCTATGCTTATGCTTACCAGGGACCTCTCATGCTTTGTGCACTCTCTCAAGCTTTTTGCCCTTGCACCTTCTAAAAGAAAACAGTAATACATCTCATTTTCTGTCTAAGTCTCTTGCTATGTTTGTTTACCCAGGAAGCAAGAAAAAGATTTCTAGGCAATAGTTTTCCATTTAGATTGAAAAAAACAGGAACAGAAGAATCTTCTGTAAATCTCAGTGGTGCTTCCAAGCCTGATCTCCATCTTGTTCTGTAAATTCAGTACTTTGTTGACACCCTTACTAAGCTGCTCTTGGCTGTTGTCCAACCATTGCTTAAAAACCTTGGTGGTTGCCAGCCACAGAATTCCTTTCCCTCCTCCTCAGAGTCTTGGGAGCCTTTGAAGTCTCCTCTAAGCAGTTGGGCATTCCCCAGTGAGGGAATAATATATTCTCTGCATTTGTCTGGGACTGTTCTTGAGTTACTATGGTTTTTTTTCAATTGGTTGTAAAGAAATGAAGAAGTTAATTTTATCATACAATGTAGCTTTAGTCTTGTTATGTGGCAAACTTGTTTAGAAATCCAGGGCAAAGTTTCATCAACCAGAAAAAATGTCACTACTGCATTAAAAAAGTTTTCTACCTCAGGCAAAAGCTGCTAGCTTTTCAGAAGGCTTGTGAAATAATTCTGTGAGAGATGCAGTGCCTTGAAGTATAGAATCTCAGAAGCTTAATGTGTAATAGAACATAACATCTTAGCCTGGGCTGTTTATTGAGATTAGGACTAATAATTTCCCATTCAAAGAGAAAAACTGGATCCTAGTAAGCCTATCTGTTTTATAAAGGTTTACTAATTTATCTTCTTTTCCACGGGGATTAGAAGTCTTAGGAATATTAAATTTACACAGCTTTCAGGGGTACTTACAGATAGATATGTAGTGCAAATTGAAATGTCCTCAGTGAAGGATGGGCAGCAGTCAGAACTCTGTTTTCTTCTGCTTGCCTTCCATGTAGAGAAGGATTTGTTGCCACAATGAGCCAAAGCACATCCTGTCCTTGGCTGAAAAAAGTTTGGGGTCATTGGAGCCAGAAGTGGATCAAAGGGGTCCCTGGGAACTGGGGAGAAATTACAGAACTGTAGGCACTATCTTTGTACTGTTTCAATGTGAGGAGTTGCAGGGAGAGAAGAGGTACAGCTGTTAAGAGAAAAGGTTATTTAGGAGCCTAATCTGCAAATCTGTTGGAAGCACTGCTCTTTGATGAGCTTTCTGTTTTTGTTTATATACTTTTCAGATGGCTCTCAAATGGTAGAGCTGCTAGCATGACCTTGACACTATTAGAGTTCTTAATCTGTTGGGTTCAATCTTCTAGTTTTGTATTTCATCACTGGCACCAATATACTGAATTACGTACTCTTGATTAATGCAAAACATAACTGGCTTTCATCTCTTGTAAGAAACCAAGTTTGGAAAAATTGCTAGGTGCTTACCTCGTGACTGTGCTGCAGGTTTTTCCTCTACTTTGAACACTGACATTGTGTCTGCAGCAACATCTTGCTGGCAGAGTTGCAATCATCAGAAATTAACATTACACTTAAAGCTTTACATGGACATCCTCATGTAAAACATGTTTGTTGACTCACAACCCCCTCCCCAAATGCCTTTGCAACTGCAAAGAGATTGTTTTGCAGTAGTAACTTTGAACATCAATAGATAAGGTGAAGACTCTTTTTTGTGGAAACTTGGTTTTGGTTTGTGTTTGAATAAAAACTGTTCTAAACTATGGCAAGGGAAAACATGAGACTGCTGTTTCTTAAGACAAAAAAAAAGAGAAGCAATTTAAATGCTTTATGGATTCCAGACTAAGATGCTGGCTTTTCTATTGAATTACCGTATTCTTTTTAACTATGCAGGGGTAGCCTCTGACCTTTTAAGATGTTGTACTTGTGGAGTTGTATGTAGTATCTTAAGATAGTTCCACCTATTTATAGACTTATGGGTTAAGTATTGAGATACCTTTCACTTTCCCTTGTGGTTCTGGGTTTTTAGTTAGTTCTTGGAATTTTCAAGTTGGCTATGAGGAAAGGTTAGAGCCAAAACACTGTTTTCTTTGGGTTTGCACTGGTTTGTAAAGGAAAGAATAACATTTAAATGCCTTTTATATTTGAAAAGGCTTTTCCTGTTCTTTCGCTGTGCATCCTTCCTTCTTCTCATCCTGGCTGGAGTGATTTTGTGCATTGCAGTGTCAGGTGTGCTGGTTGAGAATAGACATTAACAAAAATAATTTGGCCTTGGTAGCACAAAATGTCTTATATTTTATCTTAATACTTTTACTTTTTTCTTCTTAGAGCTCACACAAATTGAGGACCCAAGGGAACAATGGAGAAGGGAGCAAGAGCGCATGCTAAAGGAATATTTAATAGTTGCCCAGGAGGCACTCAATGCCAAGAAAGAGATTTACCAAATAAAGCAGCAGCGTTTTGAACTAGCGCAAGAAGAATATCAACAATTGCACAAAATGTGTGAAGATGACAGCCGTTCCTATGCCAGCTGTGAGTTCATTATCTTTCTTGATTTTACCCACCTGCCCTCACAAGATGTGGTGTAAGAAACAGTGTGAAGTATTTCCATCACCTGATTCTTCTCTGAAGGAAGTTCTTTACTACAGCAGTGAGGTGCTATCCTTTGACTCTGCAATTCAATGTCTTCCATTTCGTGTTAGGTCATTACAACAGAGATTTAACATTTAATAGGGATAAATGCAAACATTAAAAAGGGATGTAACTTTAAACAGGCATGTATCCCAGCTGGCCTTTCTACCCATCTTGGAGCCAGCTTCAGTGATGCTTCCTGCACGGCAACAAAGACAGGGCTGAATGTTGCTGGACCAGCCACCTACCTGCACTCCTAAACTCATAGATTATTTTCCACTTGTCATGGGAGGGAGCCATCACCTTACGGGAAACCTTCTGTGGATCCATAGTCTGTTTAGCAAATTTATAAAAAATTAGGGACAAGCTGTTGTGCTCAGGAGTACTTCTGACCATGAACTAGGAAATAAATTTCCTCAGTGCACCTCGTTGTTGAGTGCCAGCCTGTGATCGTGGTGTTGGTGATGCAGGTTGTAGAGCTTTGATTTCCTGCCCTTTTCATTCTTCAGACGCCTCTGGTAGCATGGAGTAGATTATACCCTTTTCTGAATTCTGAAGATGTTACACCACTGTCATGGCTGTTGGTTGGTGCAGTAAGAAAAGGTGTCTTTGTCGAAGAGTCAACTGGTCTAGTATCTAGTCGATATACCCAACAGCCACATGGAAATGCAGTGAAGGTTAATGTGCTGGTGGCTTTTCAATGGCTGTACAGCCAATGTTTTAACTGTAGGTTTGCTGTTAAATGCCAAGGATTTGATAAGAATGGGAAGCTCTGCTTTAGCCTTTTCTGAAAATGTTCAAGAAACCTGACTGTGGAAGGGGGCTTAGAGTAGGTGTCTGGATAGAAGTGTTAAGCTAATGATTCAATGGTATTTATTAATCCAAGGTAATTCATACATATTCCAAAATCCTGAGTAAAAGATGTTTCTAGAGCTGAGATTTCCCAGATGGTTTGGACCAAGTACTCTATTACTCTTGAACTGTGATTCTCATATCTTTGCTTAGTTTATATATATGTATTCTGTGATTCAGTTTATGACATAACTGAACACTTGTGACTAGTCTTGTTTTCCCCTGTTATGTTCAAATTTCTTAAGAAGTGGCAAGATACTTTCCTGTTAAGAAAACTCTTTAAAAACAAGCTGTTGTTTAAAGTGTGTTTAACTTCTGTTAAAGACTTGGAATAGGGCAAAAGTGTCATTATTTTTTGAGACTGTAAAATCTTTTTATTACAATAATTTTTACAATTTATTACAATACCTTTCTAGGAGCTTGGGCTTTTTGGTTTTTTAAAATTTGCAATATTTCTGTGGGATATTTTGTTGGATTACTTCAGGTGAATATACAGAAAGAAACTTCTGTTGAAGATGAGAATGTACTAGAAAAAATATAACCTTTTTAATATATTTGAAGCTCTTAGAAAAACAATTTGTTTGAAATAGCAACAAAATATGACTTAAAATGACAAAATTGGGGGTTATCTGTAATGAAAGCAAATGCTGTGTCAATTTCCTAATATATCTCAATCTTCTGATAGTTTGGGGTTTTGTAGTTATATCTGGAGTTGATAATGAGACTCCATAAGAGCAATTAAATAAAACCATTTGCTTGTTTTGACGTGGAAAGATATTTAAACTTTCTACAGATGTGTTAATATAATTTATATTGGTTTGAGATCATATGCATCTGTTTTGAGAAAATGGGATGGGCTGATTAGTCAGATGATTTTTTTTTTAAAAATATCCCTTTAGGGATTAATCATGCTGTCAGCTCAAGATTCCCAAAAGCTTCTTCCCCACTTGTTTTTCTTAATTTGACTCCTCCACTCCACTGTGGGATGCTTGCTTTTCCTTTTATTGTACAGAAATACTTGGCTTCTAATTCGAGTGCAATTACATGACCAAAGTTGGGTGCTTATATTGTGAATATCTTCGCCTTCACCACCACCACCACTTGTTTCAAGTTGTCGCATTCAAAGAACTAAAACCTGACAGAGTGTTTTCCTCCACTTTGCTCGTGGATGCTGCCATTGACTCAGTGTTGTGTGCTTATGAGTGGGAGGTGGTGTGAGCTCAGCGGTCGTGGGTTGGCAGGGAGGTGCCCATGCAGCAGTTTTGTGACTCAGTTGTGATCAGCACTGTTAAAAAAAAAAATCCATAGAAAATCCTGGGTTTAGAGAATTAGTCCAGGCATGACTACTCATTTTGGCAAGTTTCTGCATGCTTTATGTGACCTTGGCATTGCAGTTTTCTTTTGAGAGTTGAAAGGCTCCATGCAGCCCCAGACACAGATATGGGTTTCAGTGCAGCAGCCTTCAGCTCTGCAAAAGGATGGAAGGTCTGACAGCACAACCCCATCCATTCACATACCAGGCAGTTCTTCAGTGGGCCAGTGCTGCCTTGAGTGGTTCACTCCATAAATCCTGGTTGCTCTTGCCCAGTCTATCCTCTAGGACCTTTACTTCATCTTTGTAGGCTTTAGTCTGTAATGCCACAGCTTGAAATCATTGCCTGACTCTAGATATCCTGTGTTAAGAGCTCGCTTGCCAGGGTTGCTTTGTATGTCAGTTCCCTACTCTGTTGCTTTAGGAGACAACTTCTCTCCCTAGCTGTTATAATTTTGTTCTGACAATGATTTTTTTTTTAACTTTAGTCCCTATCATACTGTTAATTCAGTGTACCTAGGTTGCAACTAGCAATTGTTAATATTACACAAATTGCTTGCATCAGTAGATGCCACCATCCTATCATAGAAGCTAGTTGCTTTTAAGAAATACGTGGTGCTGCCAAATGCAATTTTTGTTGTTGTTCAGGGGAAAAAAAAAGTTTCATGTGGGCCAAATGAAAATCTTCAGTTGTACTTCAGCACAGAGGATTAACTTGTAAGAAAAAGAATTAATGCAATGGTTTGTTAAACAGTGCCACAACTTAACAAATTGTATTAAAGAAGGGAGGAAAAAAGTAAAATACTCTTTTCCATCTGTTTAGCATTCTCTGGATTTTCAGCTAATACCAAGTATGACCCATATCAGATTAAAGCAGAAATAGCCAGCCGTCGTGACAGAGTGAGTAATCTTTTTTCATTTTGTAAAAATATGAATTGAGCATGGGGAAGGGAGGGAAGGTCTGTTTTTCTTTTACTTTAGCATTTACACTGAATGTTGCATGCAGTTATAGAAACACGGTGTTAAAAAGTGCTTTTTTATCCTAACCTGTTCTATTTAGATGGCTCTATATTAACAGCATCTCAGTGACTTGTGAAGTAATGCTTTTTCCATGTTACAAGTGCAAACATTTTTGTCACAGATGTCAGAGTCAAGCTCAGCTGGGCTTTCAGAAATTGCTTTCTCTCTACGAACTGCCACAAGTAGTAAATGCTCTGCAGCCAGATTATTTCAGTTCAAATCTACTGTCTTCACACCATTTACCCATTTTCAGTGAGGTCCCATTGAACTGTAGATTTAGATTTAGCCATTTCTTTGGAAATCTCTTCACAATTCAGTGGACCTATTGGCCAAACAGAATTTTTCAGCTAATTGGCTAGAGCTCCTTTATGAGGAGAGGGAAGTTCAAGTATTCTGATGACAGGCAGTTCTGTAACAAAAATGTTCCATACTTTTATATTTTTTAAAAAACTAGAGTCGTGGTTTTGGTACTATTTTGGTTGAAGGAAGAAAAGTTGACTTCTTGAATTTCTCTCACAATGCTTTAGCACAGAGAAAAATTCTGCATGTTGTTTTCGAGCAAATTGGTGTGGCAATCATAAGCAATTATAAAATGCAGTTTATAATATTACGCTCTAGAGCCAATTTAAAAACTGTACATTTCATTTTCTCAATGGATGAAATGGGATTTAGCATTCCAGGCACTCAGCTCACAAAATAAATAAAAAATACTTATCCTTGCAGGATAGTGTTCCATTTTTGTTGTAGTGACCACTTTTCACGAGTGCCTCTGAAAATGAATCCCATTCACCACCCTTCAAAGGCATTTATTCTATCTGCATATATTTATTACATGCTGACTAGTGTTGCTTGTTTTACATACTCTAAATGTCAGCATACTCTAAACAAGAAAACAAGCCTTATTTATTTAAATAATATTTAAAGAAAATAAACAAGGTTTTCACTTATGATTATTTTCCTCTGTTCCTCCATCTTAAAACATGATGACCTACTACATGCATAGGATAATTTGTTCAAGTGACTCTGTGCATAGGCATTGAGTTGTTTCAGGAAATAGAATGAAACAGAGACTGTAAAGTGTTTGTGTACATGATATTAGTGATGCATTTTTTCATTTTACTTTTGGTGAGTGTTAAAGGAGCTGGTGAGGGTATAGGGTGTTTAGGGGCTGGTGCCGTGAATGTTGAGGAAAGGAAGAGAGCCATACAGGGTCATGGGACTGCGACAGTCCTTGTTTGAATCCTGGTACTGCTGCAAAGCCACTTGCTCTTGGAATTAGAGCTGAAGAAAAAAATTATTTTTTACACTCTTTTTTTAAAATCTGTTTTGTAATGATTTTATCATTTATTGATGTACATGTGAAAATCAACAGCACTCTGGGTAAATTCTAGAAAATGTAGTGAGTTTGGTAGCTTAAAGAAGGGAGAGCTTTTTTCTGCCATCCCTGCCCCTCTTTGGGCACTCAGTTCAGTCTTAACTTCACTACCACATACTGAAACACCCCTATTCCCCCCATTTATCTTCAGTCCCTTGCATTTCTCCTCCCCCTGTTGCCTTCAGTTATCTGTCAGCTTTGGAGGGCAAGAAACTCTTTCTTTGCAGATCATTCTTGGCTCTTCTGTGGTTTGCACAACCTACTCAGATAACTATTTCCCTAAAGCCACAAAAATAGGTGTTTGGAGACATCTTTGCTACGTCACTTTTGATTTATGCTCACTAGTTGGATCAACGTAATTGACAGGGGGATTGAGAGGATAGGACAATATGAAAATAAGTGTAAGAAGCCAGGTTGCCCTTTCTGGGCGAGAGACCAGTTCTGCTGCCAGTAATTTTGTTTTCCTGGATTGAAAAATTAACAGCATTGAATGTTCTGTCTTTTTTAAAGTTTTGAATTGAAGACAGTTCAGAGATGTCTCTGCTACAAAGGGAGAAGAAAATTTATATGGATTGAAACTTGCTAGCTATTAGCATAGGCTATTGGAGAAAGAAACCTGATAGAATAGATGAGGAAATTTATACTTCGAAAGCTGAGTGTTTTCACTGCTGTTTGATTGGGTCTTATGATATTTGAGAGTCTTCTGTTACTTTAATGCAAAATTTTAAAGCAAAAAAAAAATACTATAACGTCAATTATAATTTCCAGTTCTTCAAAGTACCTTAAGATTCTGTATTTAAAAACCAATTATTTTTATTGGGGAAGTTACTGTTACTTATTATTACTTTTAATTATTTTGTATTATTCAGCTTTCTAGGCTGAAACGAGAATTGGCACAGATGAAGCAGGAGTTGCAATATAAAGAAAAAGGAGTGGAAACTCTGCAAGAGTAAGTTAAGAGTTTGTGGGAGGATCTTTTGTTGGGATTTGGGTTTTTAAAGTTTATTTGTCTTGGAATAAATTTCATAGAAAAGTGTTGTCAAAAATAAAACACTAAGTACTTTGCTTCAGACTTTCTGCTGTGATAGTGAGGCGGGGTGACGACAATGTGAAATGATGGAAGAAGGGTTGGACAGAATTTGTTGGAGTTGTGATTTTGTAGGTTCATATGCAGGAACAGTTTTATAGGCCATGTTCTTTAACTCTTCCTTAAGATATTGTCAAAGTGGAATTAGATTTTTTAAAATATTTCCCAGATATTTTTTGGAGATACCTACTGCCTGGAGCACAGCCCAAAGCACCATGCTGTAGAAGTATTTTCCCTGCAGCAGTACCAAGGCTTTTCTGGCTGGGCACAGAACTTTTCTTAGGGGGAAATCTGTACACTAGAGCACTGCTTCTCCCTGTCACCTGATGGTCAGGCCATCTCATTCTGCACTGTGTGGCTGATTTGTGCTTGTACTGTAAAGCTAGTGGTCCTTGGATTTTGTTTCATGTGTGCAAAATGATTGTGCGTAAATGTGACTCCTTGTCTCCTCCCAGTAACGAAAGGAAGCTCAGGGCAATTTGCCACTGCTCCTAGGACTGTTTGGCAGCCCTGCTCTGTTTCCTGTGTGCTCAGTTGTGTCAAAGGTTGTGAAGTGTTGCGGTGACCCTCTCCCTGCCACTCTTCCTGCAGGCCATCTGCTGGGAACTCTGTGACTTCCATCTGTGTGCTGCTTAGTCACCTACACACACAGCTCATATGCAGGATGCCCAGTGGGATAGGAAGAGAGTTTGCCGGGCCATGAAAAAGATGGCAGGTAAACACAGGTTGTTGTGGCTTCCAGATTTCATCAGCAAGGCCAGGGGCTGGACCAGGAGCTTGAACAGCATTTGGATCTGCCTTGGACATGTGGCTGTGCATTTAGAAACCTTGACCTTTTTCCCAGCATGCATGTGAACAGACTGCCTAGTGCAGGAGCTTCCTGAAAATGTTGGAACTGTTGCATGTCTGATGCATTTTGCAACATAAGTACAGCATCTGCAGAAATATTTTGAAGCTTTGGATTTATTGCATTGGTGCTACAAAGCATGGACTTTCACTCCGAGGATCCTGGAGCAGCTAGGGTACTTATTTTCCAATTTTGATTGGTGCTACAATAACAAAACAATATAAAGAATGATTCTCAGACTTAACTTTTAAAAAAGAAGGAGTAACCCATATTTTTGGGTATGTTTGGAATTCGTATTTTTTGGTGTGTTTGGTTTTTTTTATTAACAAATTTTTTTATTTTTTTAATAAACAAGGCCCTTTTGTTTTACAGTGCATTTTAAAAGTTTCATGGAAAAAGAACTTATTCAACCAAAATACTAGAATGCTTCATTGGCAGATACAATGTAACCATTTCAGGCATAAATGTATTTTTATTGAAGCATTTAGAGGTAATTCAGGGAATTAGTAATGTATGATACTAACTGAAAATTAGTAAAATAAAGCACTCATAGTGTTTGCAGTTTCAATATACTAAGTAATATTTTAAATATAGTCAACATCAAAGTATGGTGGCCTAAATATGTAAACAGTAACAGTATAAAAGCAGTTTTGTCTTATAATACTTAATCATATTTTCTTTGAGTAAGAATTGCCTTCCCTTTCCTGCTTTATTTGTTTTTTTATCTCCTGGTTATTGGGTTATTTTTAGGGTACAGGTTCAATTATTTTATAAGAGGACTAATCACTTGACTAGGATGATGAAAGTATTTGAAGGCCATTTGAAACTCAAGATTATTTTAATTAGTATAATTCATTTAAGATAGTCCAGCAAGCTAGTGCAACTTTTTGAAAAGTAAAGTCTGCGAATGATTAAGAATACAAATGTTAGTCTTGGATTATAGCCCAAGTCAAGTTGCCCATGCTCCAAGATGGGGTTGTAGGAGAGACATTCAAGAGAGGAATTATTTTAAAGCATGTCTGATTAGTCAGTTGTCACTCCAATCATGTAGTTTAAAAGTTCAAGCATGACAACTCAGTGCTTCAGTGCTGCTCATCGCAGCTATTGCCACAGTCACCCTCTGTCCCGTTGGTGCACTGGGTGGCACTTGTTGCTTGCTGGAGCTGGGGAGAGCCTTTTCCTCTGCGTTACCTGGAACTGAGCTCTGCTCTCTGCAGTGATTTCCTCACTTGTGAAAGAGATGTGCTTTTGGTTTTGTTTTGTGTTTTTAAGTAGTTTTTTATTTGCCCTTCTGGTGAGATATGTGCTTTTTATTTTTTGAGTATTTTGCTTTAGGAGGAAGTGAGCCAATTTGGAGAGTACTTACACTAACAACTGAATAGAGGAGTTTCTCTCATCTCTTTGTGTAGTCAGTAGACAAATTAGCCTACAAGCCTAACTGCTCTAGGCTGTCCCTGTGCAATCTCTCCCCTACCTTCCGTATTTGTCAGAAGGGAAGGGTCACTCACTCAAGTCAAGTACCAAGGCTTGAGTAGTTTAATTTTTCCATATCCTCAAAGTATATTGTCTAAAAAGAAATTCATTGCTCCTTCCTTAAAACAAAAGTGCTGGGGTTTTGCTCCACCTTCCCCTTCCCCCTTTAAAGTTTATTGCATTTCAGACATTTCCCTCTTCTGTTACGTTTTCTAAATTTTTAGTCTGCGTCATTCTTCTTCCTTCTTGTGCTAAGTCAAATCTTCAAGAAACTGCCAAACTGCAAATGGCATACATCCTGTTCAGGTTTTTTAAAGGCATGTTCATCACTTTATTTCAAGTGTAAGCCAAGAACAACATTAGGAGCCATCAAACTTCAGACTTTACATCTGGCTGAATGTTTGCTTTGAAAGTCTTACCAGAATGGCATCATGAGCAGATACTGGAACTTGCTGCCAGGTGACTCTCTGTGCAGCCTTTGCTGGGTATAGCTCTCAGAGAAGAGACAACTTTTATGGAGAGAGCAATTGGGTTGCTCAGTATTTCCATAATTTTATGTTGCTCTCTGATTCAAATACCTTTGTTTAATGCAAATCTCTTACATTGACATTTTCCATGTACGGTGTCTGCCTTGGACCGTGTTTTGTTTTCTGTTCTTTTTAATTTTAGTAAAATGGCTTAACCATCTTTGAGGAGAATGAAAAGAAAACAAAACCACAAAATGGCTAGAGAAGTGGGGTTTTATGAGTGGAGACACAATTGAGGGGGATTTTGATGCCTCTACAACTTCAATACTGTAAGAATTTTAATCATTAGAGAGCTGCAGCTTTTTATTAGGACTGTACTTTCCACAGTTTCATCTAAGTTTGGCAATGCTGTGTGTGATAAACCTTTGGACATGGGTTTGTGTTTGCCCAGTGGAGACTTTTAGAGCTCACTGTTTAAAGCCTGCAAAGATCCCCACTCTCCAGAATGGTGCACCTCAGCCTCTGCCAGCACCTTTGCCCTAAGGTGTGTTTGATCCTGTCACAGTCCAGACTTACAGGGTTAAGTATGAGCCTTTTCTGGAACAAATTCCTTCCTCTGGCCTGACAGCAGGGACTGAGAAGGAGGAGCAGTTCCTTTCTCCCCTGTGTTTTCCGTGACCCTGCTGCTCCCCGGCAGGAATTTTGGCGGAAGAAGGCGTTTAGGAACAAAGGAAATGAAAACTTGGCCAGTTGGCGACGAGAGCAAAGTGACTTCTGTGAGAAGTTGGGAGTGTCAGGGAATTAGGACTGGCTAAACAATTTGTAGCTAAAGACTAATTTAGATGTTAGGAGACCTGACAAAAGCTTTAAAATTAGATTTTTGCTCAAGTACAGGCCCGTGCTTTGATGAGGATGGGGGAATCTTGTGTGTGTGTGAGAGCATGTGGAGGAAAATAGAGGAACACGGAATCTGCCCTGTAGGACTGAAACTATGACAAGCATATTAATAGTCCATGTATCCTAGAAACATCTTTGTATCCTTACAGTGTTGCATATTAGTTGAATATTCTAGCTATTCATACAAAGGTCTGATCTAGATTTGTATCATGCTAGTTTTCATTGATAACATGAAAGACTCCTGTTAACTCTATGGCTTTCAGAAATAGATCTTTGTGAAAAAAAGGAAAATAATTAACAGACAATAAATAACAAGTAATTTTGTAAGCTACTTTAGTCAGTTTGGGTTGACAGCAATACTGATTTAAGCCTAAATATTTTTGGCAGTAGAAACTTTTCTGATTCTTTCCTTAAACAAAAATCAGTTCATAAGCAGGGATCCAAAGTGGCGTCCAGGAACATGAATATGTGTATAACTGGACAGAAATCTGGTTGAAATTAAATAATTTCCTTTTCCTGAAATGCCACCTTAGTCCTGGCAAACAGTATAATGAGCAGTTGTGTAGAAGGCATTTTCGTGTCTAATATTTGAACATAGTTCTTAACATTACAGTTACCTTCAGATAAAAATGTGTTCTCTTTTTAACATGACTTTTAGTGAATTGGATTAGTTGTTTTACCATGGTTTTTATCTGCTTGGGGTTTTAACTAAAAGTTTGTGAAGACTCGAGTAAAAATCTTGAAAACCAAAACAAATAAAACCCCATCTTTAATACACATGACATTTAAGTACTTTCTTGTTCTTGAACCAATATTCATAAAAGATTATATGTTTTCTTACTTAATATGGGGAAATTTGTGTTTAAGTAAAAATCTCGAGATTCAGACTTGTCTCCAAAATCAGGAGCTATCAGAAAAAACCCAAACAAATCAAAACTGTGAAAACCCAATCTTTTTTTCCCCTAAATTTTGTGAGCTACACAATAAAACCACAGGAGTTTCATTGTCCCTTTTTGATTTTTCATTTTAATGTTGCAATTTTAAAGCAATTAGTCAGATGTAAATGGAATTTCACCAATTTAACTGGCAGAACATGCTGAGTGACTGTTGTTGACATTCTTAGCTTATATATCTATCTTGAAACCTGTTAGTTAGTCTCAATATTTTAAATAGAGTTCTTCTCCTATATGTATAGCATATCTTCTCCTACTACATCTTTTTCTAGATTGATGTACTTTGGGATGAGCAATATGTGTTTTTATATTTAATTCTGTTAACCAGATACACCTTTTCCTTAAGGTATTTGTTCTTAGCATTGGCTTAATGATCATTACACTTAGCACCTTTTCTCTATATACACACTTTCTATGCTAGATTAACAGGAAAATTGAGTTTTCCATATTTTAACAGGAACTTTACATGATATTCTGTAATTGCTGTAAATAACCTGTTAAAACCCCATAGCCATTTGTTGTAAATCCAAGACCAAATAGTTCTTCTGGTAAGTTCACTGTAGTCTCTTGTTCTTTATCTGTAAATCAAAGCAAATTATCAAGGTGATACCCTGGACTAGTCTTCTGCATCCTCATATGT
This sequence comes from Lichenostomus cassidix, assembly GCF_008360975.1. NCBI lineage: Eukaryota > Metazoa > Chordata > Aves > Passeriformes > Meliphagidae > Lichenostomus > Lichenostomus cassidix. Next base: position 19,329,697 of record NC_139479.1, on the reverse strand, counting down.
TTTCCTTTACTATTGTGAATTGTTGGAAGAAAGGTTGAAAAGTCAGCCAGTGGATGTTCCACTTGAGAGATTTTAATATGTCAAGATGGAAACATTAGTATTACTTCAGTCTTACGTCATGACTTGTGCTCTTGCTTCTTGCTTAAAGATTTAAAATCTTCTTTGATGTTCCCATATCATGTTTTTCAGTGAAGAATAATAACATCTTATAGGTATCTTATAGGAGAGGTATTCAAAGAACCCTATAATGGCAGGAAAGCATTTGCAATAAAATTTTAGTCATTAAAAATTTCTTCCAGAGAAAATGAAATGCCTTTGTTAGAAACTTCTAAAGCAGGATCAGATAGAAGCCCTGGAAGAGATACTGCAATGTGTGATGCTGCATGAAAAATATGACAGCTCGACTGCTCATAGTTATCTTTTGTGTTATAACCATCTAGGTTAGTTTTAGGTTGATTTTACTTTTGGTGCATGAAATTGCCTGCAGACATTACCCGTAAGTAAGCTCTGTATTTGGACATTAAACGCAGGAAATGTGTTGGTTCTGCAGAACCTGGCCATATAATTGCTTTGCTTTGTCTTTAGAGTGGACTTTGCACTGAGTGCTGTGTTAATTCCAAGTGGAGTATAATTTTATTCCTGGAAATGAAGTGGTACATGAATAAACAAGAGGTCTTAAAAAGTCTGTGTGCTTTCTAATTATGTGAAAATTCCTGAATTTGTTTTAATATTTTCAACAGGATTGATCGTAAGATGTCAAATGCTCATACAAATTACAGACTGGATGAAGCACAAGCTATAATGAGTGAACTTCGAACCATAAAGAAAGCTATATGCACAGGTGAAAAAGAAAGGCAGGACCTTATGCAGGTAAAAAATATGCTACTGAGCTGCTAAATAGTAGTAACCTACCTCTATTTTCTTGCTTGGGATTGTGTTGGGTTTGCCAAGTTTGAATAAGGACGTAGGATGGCCTAAACTGTGCATGCAAGACTTCATATGCATTTCTTTTTTTTTGTCTTCAGTAATATAGTTACCTAAGTTTTGTTTAGATCAATGTCTTCATGTACTAAAATATTTACAGTTGTGTCAACCATGTTTTTCCCTTTATATGTACTTTACCAAACTGGATCTCTGTCACTACGTCACTTTTTGCCCCAGACTGTCAAGTACCCATATCAAGGCTCATGTTAGTTTCAAATGTTCTCACAAAACCCTCCAAGAGTATGATTAAATACAATGTACATGCAAGGTTGAAATTATTGATGAAGAAGAGCATGAGGATTGAGGGAAGATACATACCTGAGTAGTGGTCTAACTTTTGAGTGGGTTCTGTATTCTGCCTCGAGCTCTCAGTGGCATGTCTGTGTTTATTAGTGTGATAGGAGCTTGATCAAAGATCAATGAGCTTCTGCCACCACAGGGACTTCACTATAGACTTGCTAAAATATGCTGCCTATACAGAGAGGTAATAAGGACGATTCTCTTCACTCAGTCTTCAAACATCTTTAAACTTTGTTATCTAAAGTTGTAGAACCATCCTAAATTAACATTGCCTTGCAAACATTTTCTTTCCATTTTCTCTGCAGTAGTGTTTTTTAGGTTTTGTTTTCTTTTTCTTTTTCGTTGTTAAATGACAAGGGAAGCTTATAATCTACATATAATGAATTTCTATAGTTGTGCAATTATTAAGTCTCCAATGCATTACACAAAGACCATCTGATGGACTGCAAATCCTTTTTCAAGTAGACAGAACACTTAAGTCACTATGAAAAGTTTCTGCCTTGGCAACTTTTAACATATTTGTTATTTTGGGCTGGCCAAGTTTTGAAGTGATTCTCAGTCTTCCACATGCCTGGCTAGCAGGAAATTATTAGAAAGGCAGTTCTTCATGGATGCAATAACACACATTTTGGGAAACTAACCAGTAATATAAAGACTGATGTGTGAGATCTTGGAGCAGTTTAACTACTGGCCTTGTTTTTACTTCCCCAGTAGATTTTTTTTACCTCTTTTCCTTAAATTTTCAGTCCTCAGTGGCTGTAAATCCACCTGTAAACATGGAGATGCTTTGAAAATCATACTTGGTAAACCAACTTTAAATGTGTTTGCAGTTTCTTTAAATACAGTGTTGCAGGAGTTAGAACTCTAGGATCAAGGACTGGGCAATGCTGGCAGGACCAGAATGTAGAGGTTGCACAAGACAGAAACAAAAAGTGTTTCATCCTTCTTCATGGGTCTGTGTGATATACAGAAAATATGAGACTGGGAAGTGTAGTTTTTTTTAATTGAAGGCAATCTGTTGAGATAGAATCCAGTAACAGTTCATTAGACTACTACATGTAGTCTGGGAGAATCTAGAAAGCAGCTCTTCCACACAGGTGTAGCATGCAAAACAGTTCTGCATGTTTTGTTCCAATGGCTATACAGGATTAAATGCTGTTGTTTACAAGGTCTACAGTTGTAAAAATTATGTATTTTTGCCAACTTGTCCAGCTCTCTTTTAAAATTCTGACCAAAAAAAAATTACTTTTGTTGTCACCAAAGTAATCTGTGCTATGCCTTTTTATAACTATGTGAAGATTAATGTCTTGGATTTAGTTAGCTTTGTCAAATAAGTGCAAGTCTATTTTAAATATCTTCCTAATGAGTTCAGAATTTGATTTTTATTTTTCTATTAATAATGGAATGGTTTTGGTCCTTGAAAACCATAGATTTTAAAGCTATTGCTGTTACAATAAACTTTCTTATTAAATCTTTTTTATTTTGAAATTTGTTAATAGAAGAGTTAGAAGTATAGTGTAAAAAATAGGGGGTTTTATTTCAGAGAAAGGAAATAACAGTTTCTTACTACTTTTTAATTTAAATCTGGCCAGTGTAAGCAACAGAACTAAACGTAGTAGAAGTGACTCAGTCTTGTATAGGTGCTTGGAAAACTGTAGCTGTCGTAGAAGTATGATAATTGGTTAAGTTGTGTGGGAGAGGGTGATCAGATTTAAGTTGGATGCTGTGATTACAAATAAAGCAAAATATGCAGTGCCACTGCTCCAAAAAAGTGGGCAGACTTCTTATATAAGGTTGAATAATAAAGGTGTGTGATTAGGTTCCTGAAAGCTGTGTTCCTCCCCCATCTTTCATAATTTTGTTTCTGTTCCAGTGTGCATATACTTTTAAAAGGTTGTCATCCTTGGAGAGCACTGGAGTTTGGTTTTTGTGGGGTTTTATTTCTTTTTTTTTTTTCTTTTCTCTTTGTTACCAGTTAAATTGGCTAAATAGGTTAGATAGGAAGTGCACTGAAATTGCGCAGAGAGCTCCCAAATGAGATGGCAACAGATAGTGGTGAAATGGCAGTGCTCATTTCTCTCTTTTTGGGTAAGTCTGGGCTGGTGTGCCTAGAACTTCACATTAACAGTAGGCTGCTTTGGCAGTTTCTGTGGGATTGCCATAAACAATCTTTAAACTCCAGATGAAAGATGGATTCCTCCATGTAGCTGGGGAGGAAATTACTCCTAGCAGTTTATGTAAATTGTTTCTATCTAAAAGTATGTTAACTTGGGTTGTAATTTTCCATGTTATGATTGCTGGTGCCTGTGCTTTCACTCATCTGCCTCAAAAGACTCAATGCATTCATGAGTGCCCTAGGGCACAGTCACCTGTGCTTATAGATGTGAGTTAAGGTGATGCTGCTTGGTGATTGCCACTTGTCAAATGCTTTCTCATTTTTCAGTAGTGACCAGGACTCAGCAACTGTGCCTGGATAGGAAGCTTGGCCAGCAGCCAAGTAGCCCTTCATTACCTGCTGGGGAGAATGCTAGAGGGCATCAGGAGCATACCAGGAGTTCATAAAGTAGCTGAAAGACAGGCAGAAGTTTAGAATGAAGTTCTGGCATCAGCATCTGTGGTATTGCACATACCTGTAACATAGTATGTGTTAGCCAAAGAAGGCAGATGGAACATAACTCATAAGAAGAAACCTCAGACTTTCTGAATCCTGAGGTTTTTTTCATGCGACTGGCTGTGCTTCACTGGAAAGGGGCCATGATCTGAAGTTATTATTTCCATGTTACAAATGCATTAGGGATACTTCTAGATCCTCCATGCAGCAGGAGTCTTGACAGGGCTGGATGATTTCCAGTGAGGTTGGAAGAAGAGTTTTAGACAGGAGTCTGCAGTTTTCTTACAATAAAGGTTGTTGTTTATTTCTCCATGTTGTGGAGCAGTTCCTTTATCAGCAATTATTGGAGGATAAAGGGACACTAGCTAGGCCCTTCTTGGCAATGTAACTTGTAATTGAATTTGCTGTTTCAGGACTGAGAAGAAAATATGTTGTTGGTCCTTCGTACTAAGATGGCTCAGTTCAATTGAGAGGTGGAAGAATTGGCTTTTTTGGAGGACCCAAGACAAGTTAAGCTTCTACAGGCAGGTGGTGGTAGCCTTGTCCTACTGTCAGCATGTCTGGCATTGCTCTGCACTGTCTGTCCCTGCCAGTGCTGCCTATGAAATCCCAGCCCCACTCAGACCTGTAGAGAGCAGGCAGAGACTGAAGAGGGAGCAGCACATGTGTCTCTTCTTGCCATTCCCTAAGGAAACAGAGTGTGTGGTTTGAGGGGTTGTCAGGGAGGAGCACAGGTGCCACTCTTGTGGCTAGGGAGCCCATTTTTTCACTCATCCTGTACCATGCTGGGTGTTTTCCCTCTTTCTCAACTCTGGGGGAGGCTGGCCTGAGGGAGGAGTGGGTATATGAGAGCAAAGGGATGGACCATGTAGGGTGGAAATGGATGGAGTCCATCAGAAAATCTGCTTTTTCTAGCTAGTTTCAGGCCTGCTACAGTTCCATGATCCATAATAATTGCAGTTCCATAATCATTCCTAGGCTCTCAAACCAGATGCCTTCATCTTCAGGGTGGCCTCCCTCTTCCTATTGTAGCAAACAGCGTTACACAGGTTCATTTCTGGACTCTACTAATTGAATTTGGTATAAGGAAAAGCAGCATTGCTGTGTTATCCTTTTTAAACTACACTTTGAAGACTGAGAAATTTTCTGACAATTGGATGTGGACAGTAACCTTGGCTTGTTGCAAATCACCAGTGGTCAGAGCCACTAAAATGCCTGAGAACCAGCCTTTTCCCAATGCAGTGCTTCAGGGTTGTCCCTGGTTCTGTAGTTCAGACACTAGAGCAAGCAGTTTTACAATTTTAGAACCAAACTGTTTAATTACATTATGATTTATAAATTACTACAGCTCTTCAAATTTCTGATAATTTTTTTCCACATTTTTAGATTGTCATTTATCCTCTGGTGAGAGGACAGAATTTTTAAAAAATGTTTGTTTGATATATAATGCTTATGGTCTCTGTCATAAACGACAGCCTGCACAGTTATTTTGTTACTAATACTACATTATCTGTAATTTTTGAAAAAGAATGCACAATGGGAAAATAAATGATATTAATAATTTTGTTCTTTTAAAGGTATTTTAAGAGCCTGCCAACTAAGCTTATATTGTGAAAAAAAGTTATTTTTATTATTTTGTGTGATTCTGTCTTATTCCCCTTTCCCCTCAAAGGCTGTTGATGTTTCTGCTTCATTCTGACAGTTTATGTCATTGTCTAGACATTTCAGCCATGCCCCTTGTTTAACCCAAAGTGTAAAATATCTCTTAACTATGTGAACCCTGGGTAAGAGAGTACAAGGGTGATATCAGCTGTTATATAAGTGCAATCAATACAAGGTATTCATCAAGTTGGATGAGATAACAGAGGTGGCTAAGGAATGTAACCTGTGCAGAAGATGGCAAAAGGGCAGGTGAATCACATTTGTCTTCCCTATCAATGTGAAGTTGACAGCTGCTAGATTTAAAGAGCTGCAAGCCATGCAGAAGATAAAACATTCATAGATCTAAAACAAGTAATATAAAGTCTGCTTACTGTTGTGTGCATCTTTTAAAAGGAGAGGTTTGTTCCAAAGCAAAGCTTGTGCATGCTAGTAATACTACAATGACTTTTACTTTCAGTAAATAGCTCTGTGCAGGCAAGCTATCAGGCATATTCCTTAAATACACTTCTTAAATTTGTTTTCTGTTATTAGAAGGTATTGTAAGAACAGATTTTTCTAATTTTTTAAAAAATCTCTTCTCCTTTAGAGCCTGGCCAAGTTAACAGATGGATTCAGGAATAGCTGTTGTATTACAGATTCTCTGCAGGATCTCCAGCACAATTCTAGTTCACTCAGTGACTCCTGTTTACCTCAACAACACTGCGATGCTTGTTCTCAGACTGACATCACTGGGGAGGTATGTGAGTGTTTCTATGTGAAACATTTTCTGTACAAAATTAACTGCTTTTGAGCTCCAGCAATACAGAGGTGTTGAATGGAGCAGAAGGAAAAATCCAAAGCCGTACTGGTGGGGAGGGAGTTGCATTTGCTTGTTGTTTCCAAGGCATGTGAGCTGTGGGCTCAGTGGTTCTGCTGCTTGAGCATGGCAGAGGGATGCAGGGGCATGCTGGTGGGGCAGTGACAGGTGAAATCAGCTCCTGGACTCAGCCAGCCCAGCAGAGCACTGCTTGCATTACCACTTTGGTGACGGCAGGTTCATCTTAGAGTTTTAGCTTAGGTGTCCATGAACCTCTTCATATTCCCAGCTCTGACTTACTGATACTTGTAATGAGGCAGAAAGGAAAAAGATTCTTTAGCCAGCTTGAAGTTGCAATGGAGACATGATTTTGCATGAGATGTTAGCATTGTGGTAGTAGGGACAGATGTGTATTTTTAAATTTTATTTTTTAAATCTTGTTTTTATCATGCTTTTAATAATTGTTCATTGACATTGAAGATGTATAGTAGATCTCTGCTCCTTTTGTCTGTCTAAGACAAGGAAAGTATTTTTCTTAATCAACAAAACTTCCAATATAATCTGTTATACCTTTGTGCTCAAATATGCCTTTAAATATTACATACTGGCATTCCTTGGAAATGGTTCTATCTGAATGAAATTGTGTACTCCAAATAGTAAAAATTCGACTTGCACTAGTACTACAGCAACCCAGTTGTTAATCAGTAATAAAACATATGCCTCTGTGGATGACTGACACCAAAGCAAGAAGACAACTTGTTTGTAGTTCGTTGGTATGGTAATTTAGTTCCTTCACATTTAGTTAGAAATATCTCATTATTGGCTTTATTATCCCGTTTTTCCTCTGTTATAATCTTCTTTCACTGCTGAATAGTTGTCAGATTGGATGTCTCCACAGTGTCCCTACAGAAGAGGAAATCTTTTTTTTGAGAAGATAGACTCTTCAAGAATCTCAGAAAACTGAGCTAATGCTAGGCTGTCTTTCAGGCAAGGTGGTGCCTTTGGGGTGTCATTTTTCAGATGGATAGTGGATGAAATTATTGAATTCTGAAACGAATTACCAAAAGGAGCACAGTAGCATTTCCCCAGTCACAGTATACAATCCAAGACGAGCACACTGTGGAAATTATGTTTACCATGTATAGCTTTTTTGTAAGGAATATAAAATTACCCAGTTATCTGAATCTTTTCCCTGAACTATTGTTAGTGACATGTGAGTAGAAAAGAGGTGGAGTTTTTATCTGTGTTATGAAGGAGACAGGAAAAGCAGCAGCGAGAGGAGAACTCTAGAGATGCAGCAATACACTTGTATAGGAACTTAGGTTTTAACTATTAGACCATATACAAACTTCTGAGGAGGGAAGTGCTAATGCCCTAATATAGAAATTGCTGTAGAACTATACAGTAGGAGTTGCAACATAAATGCACATTCTTCAACTGCTTCAAGGATCAGGTGTCTTTTTTTGTACTAATGTTTGAAATGCATTAATGCTCTGAGTGCTAGGTAACACATCACAGTACAGGGAATGTAACCTGTATTGCTTCTAATAAAGATATTAATAAAATAGCTGTATCAAGTAGCAAAATATTTCAATTAAAACACTCTTTGTCTTTTAGACCTGAATAAAGTTGAAAAGCTTTGACCATTTTGCAATAATTCAGTTTACTAACCCTTGATTTCCAGGTTCATAATTTATTGAAAAGGCTTATTTATCTTCTCTGCTTTTAGCAATAAATTAATTTTGCATTTCTGAGGCATAAAATTGATTTTTATTATGTTGTTACTTAAAGCACAGAGGCTTCTTTCGTGAGTCCAGTAATGGAGACTAATTTATCCCTTTCTTTATTGTGATGAGAGTGTTTTTAACTTGTTTCTTCCTTTCTTTTTCCTCCTCTCCTTGCCCTTCAACTCTGCAAGTTTGGGTTTGATGACAAAACAAGACTTGTAGACAAAGTAAGGCTGAATTGGCAATATGAAGAGGCCAAGAAAAGGTAATTAAAGATAAATCTATTGGGTTTTATATTTACTTTTGTGATTAAAGTTTTCAAAGTAGAACTGGAACCAGACTCCTAGCTGAAATGTCTTTGGGAAGACTAATTTGCTCTCTACTGAGTAGTTCGCAGATAATAAAAGTTTAGGTAAACATAAGACTTTATCGTAAGATTATTATATTTGTTTGCAGAGATAAAGCTAAATGTCAGCCCTGTTCTATACTTGTATAAACACAAAATAATAGTGGTTCAATTAAACTGTTTTACATTTTTTCACCCTCCTTCTCAAACCTAGATATAAACAGTCTTTAAATTTACACTTATCAGCCTAGTCTGTCAGTATATCCAAAGCTTTGCATACCTGTGTCTTAAGTTCAGTGCACTGAAGCCATGAAGAAGAAGGAATGCAGTGCTTCACGTGAGATAAATGAAGATGTTCAGAGCTGAACAAAAGAGTACAGAAAAATAAATGTTGAAATTGGAAAAAAGTCTGATAAAAATGATAAAAAGTATTACTTGAAATAGATTGATTCTTCACTAAGTGCTTCAGTCTAATTGCTTATTGTAAGTTTTTCTCATGTGGAGGACAGTCTGCAGCATTTTGTCATGGTTTTGTAAAAATTTTAAAAGTGCTGTGTACTTGTATAGTTCAGTGGGTCCTTATTGAACCTCATTGTTTTCAAACTATTTGCCACATATTCAGGACAATAGTATGGGTACAGATAATGAGTTGAACGCAGTGAATTAATATACTTATGATTATTTTGATTTGTGCTGGTAGAATATTCTGTTACTGAATTTGACTGACACTTAAAAGATTCAGTATAGTTAACTTCAAAAACTGTAGTTTTTAAATTTGTATAAATTAGGATTTTTTTTCTTTTCAATTTGTTCTATTCTACCAGTTTTTTACAGAACAGGAGTTAAAAAAGTAGTTCAATTCTTTTGCCTCCTTTTTTCATATCATGGTGACTTTTTTTTGGGGGCATCTGTAATGCTGTCACATGTCTTGGCAGGAATTGGAAGTTTATAGGCAGTTCACTATTTTGTAGTTCTTGTAAAATTTACCGACATTTGGACACAATACAGGCTTCAAAAAAATTAAGTCAGTACAAGCAAGTTAGGTAAATACAGCTGAATCTTCAGGATTTGTAACTTGAATGGAAGTCAGCATTGTACATATGGTGTGTAAATACCACTGACCATTATCTAAAAAAGGTTAAATAATTAGGGGAAAAAAGAACAAACCAAATATGTGTCAGTGTCCTGTTTGCTCACAGGCTAACTTAGCACTTAATAGTCCAGTGATAATTTAGTGACTTAGAGCTACTGAAAGAAGGATAATAGAATTTAGTTTTATACTGTTTAGTTTAACAGAGCCACTGGTGCTGTGAAGATTGTATTAAAATGTTTTTAGTTCAGCTTTCTGACATACCTGTTCCATGTTTTTCAAAAACAATTCTCTTCCTATGTATTTATGACAGGGAAAATATGGAGTGGTGTTTTCTTAGAGGGGATGAAGAGGTGTTGAGATCTTACTGGGTTAATTTTTTTTTAGTAGCAAAGCATTTCTCAGCTGGAAATGCCGAACGTTTGTTTCTGCATGGTATGCAGTATTTCTGAACATCAGAAGTGAGCTGGTGTTTGATCTTAATTAAGTGTAGAAAATCTTGGTAACTAACCTTCCAACTAGAGAATGGTAATTGCAGTAAGAGTAGTTTTGCTTTCCCAGGATAGCAGCTCTGACAATGGTCTGTTATTTAGCAAAAGCATGTTAGTTGCTTTAAAAGAGTAGCCTTATTCTGCCCAGTATGTTGTACGGAAGTAATCAGCTTTCAGCTTTTGAGTGGAACTGCACAAAGCTCATTGCCCCTACCAGTTATCTCTGTGGTTGCATTCTTCATTTATCATGCATTCCTTCCCCTTAGCTTGCTGGCATTTCTGTAGGGCTTTTGTCTCTACTAAATATCTTTGTGTTCATTCTCCCTTGGCTGGTGAAATATCTACTGTTACTGCACAGTGTGGGTGACGGAATGTGCTGTGATGGATTAAATCTACAAAGTAGAAAATTAAAATGCTACAGTATGTCACAAATGTAAGGCAATATATTATGACTGCTTGCTTGTCAAGCGGGTGTGGAAGCATATAGCAAATAAATACAACAGACAAACTTCTAGTGGGAGACTTTTAAAATGCACTGTAGGAGAAAAGTGTATATTTTCCCTGAAAGGAAAGCCAGGACCAAAGCTGCACAAACTGAGGGGCAGAGTGTTGCGTTTTAGTCACTCTTGTGAATCTAGCCAGATAGAAGCAGAATATATGCCAAATGTAGTAAAAAGTCTTTAAAATTAAAATATGTTCTCTGCATATGGAGTCTAAGTAAGGAAACGCAGTGCTGGGATTTTTGAATTAACTGTCTTGAGGAATTCAGAAGATGAGGCCCAGTGATTGCAGAAGCGTTGGCCTGCCCTCCCAAAATCTCTCTCCTTTCTCATAAAGGATAATTTCGTTTTAATTCCTCCTTCAGAAATCTCTCTGCCTGGTGAATGATTTGGCCTTTGCATAACTTAAGACATTCACATAACTTCCCCCCCCTCCAATCACTTTCCCACTGGAAGGAAGTTGGGTGATTTGCAATTTAATTTTTCCCATGGGTATTTCAGATGTTGTACACTGTGTGTTCTGACATTTCCAGCACGCTGGGGAAGAGATCCTCTCCCGTGTTTCTGATCCAGGCTCTTGGACAAGTCTTGTAAATTCTACTTTTTAACTCAACCAATCACATGAAGAGAGGCTCAATCACTTTTCTTCCGCTTTGTACCCTTCCCCCTCCCCCAGTATTTCTAAATAAACTGTACCTTATTTCCATGAAATTTCTCCTCTCAGATCTGCCAGTGTGGCCCTCCAGAGAAGCAGGAGGGGGAGGGAGGATGGTCTTTTTGAACAGACAGCCCCAAGCTGCCTGGATAAATACTGTTTTTAGTTTCAGTTGCTATTTCAGTGAGACCACCTCTCATGAAAGCATTTGCACACTGGAAAGTGTACCCCTCAAGCACTTTTCTGAATAGACTGTTTCATAGCGCAAGGAATCAAAAGCAAATTGTTTTTCTTTGATAACTCTTAAATTGTGCAGTTCAGTGTAATGACTACATGAAGTACGTTAGCAAATGTTCATGAAATGTCGTTGCTGCAGTGCCTCATATCCTGTGCAGTGTGTTAATTGATAGATGAAAAATAGTCCCTCCAATAAGAAGCAACAAAAGTTTTAGCTGTGGGGATTTTTGTTTGTCTGTTTTTGTCTTTTTTTTTGTTTGTTTGGGAGTTTTTCTGGTTTTTGTTTTGTTTTGTTTTCCTTAGTAGTCCAGTCTGGTAGCTAACTTAAAAGAACGAATATGTTCAAACATCTTCAACCAGCTTATCTGGTTTGGGGGCAAAAGCAGTAATTTATTTATATCTTCTGTAACTTTGAATTCTGTAATTCATATTCAAATTCTGTAAATTTTTATAACAAAGATGTTATTTTTTTATTCATTTTATAAAGGCATGCAATGGATGTCAAGAGATTTATTTTAGCCTTGAAAAAGCCTCTTCCTCAGATGTGCTTAATACTTACCCGTTTGTCTTTAAGGATGTTACTTCTTTCTGTTTGGTATAGGTTGTTGCAAACTTGACTCATTTCCAAAATTAAACTTCACTTGGGCCTTTAAGAGCCCTAGCATAAGCGTGTCAGTGCAATTTGTGCTTATAGTGACAAAATGCATGTTGATAGCAACATTCCAGTACAAATACAATGACATGGTCAAGTACTTCCCTTTTAAAATTCATCTTGTATAGGAAGGTTTCAAGGTTTAATTATCTAATCTCTAGTGAAATTCAGTGGATTTGAATGCTTTATTCTGCTAAACTAATCTGAAAATATGATTTAAGGATGAAGTGATTTGTTTGATATCACATAAATACCTGGCTCAGGCAAACCTAAATCTCCCAGTGTCGATTTTTAAACATAAAACGTTTTCTTTGGGTTATAAAGGGAACTGAGACATGCTTTTGAACTTCTTTAAAGTTTTCAGTATACTATTTCACCTGTGAATTGGGGAAATCTTGCTTTTAGCAGATTTTTGCAGTTTTCCTAAAATCTGCAAAATGCCAGAGGACTCTAATGGTTTCATGAGTTTCCTAAGCCAATTTAAGACCTCATTGTTATTGAATGAATTGGGTTGTCAGGAAGGCTGGGTATTCTACAGAGCATACTCGTGTTGTCCGCAAAAGCCACAGTGGCACATAGCTTGCAGGAACAGCCAAAATAGACACAGTGGAGAAATTCTGTGAGCATTTGGCTGAGTTCCCCAGTGTCTTGTTCTTTCCACTTCTCTCTTCATCTTTCTCTAGCTTTCCCTCTTTGGATATAAATCATAATCTACACTCGAGGGTCAGTAAATACCAGAAATTATCAAGTTCTTACACCCTTCATTATATGTCTTCAGTCCCACAGCCACCTCCTTTCGGTATTGCATGTGGAAGATATTCCCTGTTACCTGAGGTGTCAGAGAACTGGGTCCAATTATAAGCCTAGGGAAAAGAGTGAGCAGGGCTGATTTATGTGATCTTAGCCATTGTTCTTCAAATCAGAACTGGAATATTTCTTTATTTTATGCCCACTGGTCTTCCCATTCCGCAGGTAACAAAGGCCTGAGCTCAAGAGTGATCTGGTATGTCAGCCAAAAGCCTAGGCATTTAACTGTAGAGGAGTATTGTTTAAATTATTTTTTTTTCTCCTTGGAAAATTCAAAACATGTTAAATTTGCAGAACAAGTGCCAGCTGTAGGATATCCCTAATTTGTCCCTTTTATGAGCATGAGTTAATACCTTTGAATTGGTTCAGAGCATTTCCCTCCCCAGGACACCTGTCTTGTTTGTAGTCTGAGTAAGGATCTAACATGGAGTAAATTGTAGTTGTAAATCACACATCTCAGAAAAAGTGATTTTTACTCACTTCTCATGCTGTATTTAATATATATCCTCTTGAGCTCAGCAATACAACTTCATTAGTGCTGGGTTCAGATATCACCCTTGAAAGTGATTTTCTAGACATTAACAAAATCTTTAAGGTTCCTCAGGTATATTCAGTGACAGAAAGGTTGCCTTGTTTTGTCAGGGTGAGAGGGAGCTAGGTAGAGCTGTAATGATTCAGACACACTACTAAATTTAATTAAATTATGTCTAATTAAATTTTGGAAATACATGGGGTTCCTCCCCCCCCATGATGTAGTATAAATTGTATACTATATTTGTATAATAAACTACTAGTAAACTACTGTATTTGTATAGTAAACTACTGACTGTACTGATCTCCATCCTCATGCTGTGTCTGCATTATCTTGAGTGAGAACATCATTCCAAATACCTTGATATGGACGTTTCAGGGCAAGTGTGCCATTTCAGGGCAAGTGTTCCATTTCAAGTCAGTGTTTGTTTAAGATTACTGTCAGATAAAACTCTTGTTGTCTCATCTGAGCCCCTCCTGCTTTTCTGCTTAACAGGAACTGTTAGGTTCATCTCCATTTGAAATTTTTAAATACTGAATTAAGCAGCAAGTCGGCCTGCCTACCTAGGGAACTAGTCATTTGATACCACCTACTCCAGTGTGGAATGCAAGCTCCTCAGCACTTGTTGTGCAAGGCTGGGAATGGGCAAAATGCCTGGAATGTTGATGGCTCAAAATTAACAGTTTTTTCCACAGGAATATGGATCAGTAGGGACCTCAATATCTGGCATAAGGCCAGATAAAAGCACTCTTTTACAGTGACTACAGTTAAAAAATAGTAACTTAAAAATACTCAGTAGGAAGGCAATATGCATTTGAAAAAAGAGGCTTCAGTAAAGAATCCTAAATTTTTTTTTTTCCACTTTAGGTTGCCATCTATGTCAAGTCATTGATTTATTGAAGAGGATGTTTTAAGGCAGGTTAATATATGCACTGAGCTTGAAAACAGCCACTTTTTTCTAACATACCAGCAGTGAGAAGGGCTGGTATAGTATGGGCGTAAAGTTTTGCATAGGCAAGCGTAGTGAAATGGCTTATTTGTGTATTTATTACGATTGGGAAGAAAAGTTTGTGTTTGAGAAGACAGATTGCAATTATGAAACATACTTAAGAGGACTTCTTGTTTAAATTCTGAGCATAACTGAATGTGACTACTCAGATTTTTTTCTTAGTTTGTAGTGAATGAGACCATAAAATCATTAAGGATGTCTTCTAGCCAAGGAGATAAAGATTAAAAAGTTTGTCACTAGTGGCTTTTTGGAACAACTTGCCATACAGAGAGATTCCTCAGTGGAAAGCAAGTAACAAAATTGCCCCAAAACTTCAGTTCATGCGGAGGAAATCGAGGTTGCAGAAAACTGGCTTATAGGTGCTTCAACAGATTTCTGCATTATATAGTGTTTTGTGCCTGCTTTTTCTTTGTGTAAAGGGAAGACTGGAAAGGGAAAACTTGTGTAAAGGGAAACAGGAAGAGCTAGCTGAAAGAGCTAGCTAAGAGTGTCGAGGGAATCAAAGTAAATACCTAATCAGATTTTGGATCTCTTCAGTGATACAAACCTTGTCCACAGCAGTACTTTTCCAACTCTTTAATAACAGTATAATTAAGTTATTGTATGAGAACTTCCTACTTTCAAAGCATCACCATAACAGAAATTGAAGGGAAAAAACAAACTTTAAGCTGGAATGTCATACACAAAGGGAGTTACGTGCTCTTAGCAAGCTCAAGAGTCCAAATTAAAACATCTTGTATTTAGTGATGGTGGTGTTTTACTCCACAGACAAGTGGATTCATTGATTCTCTAGCACTGAAAGAGGGGTATTTCCTCCCTGATCATGCTTCTCTCTTCCTTGTTGTCTTCATTAGTGTTCATTTGCTCCTGTGGTCTGCTTCTTAACCAGCTCAACCTGCAATGTAAAAATAACTAGCAAAAACAATTGTGAGTGTTAAAATGAAGAAAAGGGTCAGTCCTTCAACTGTCTTAAGAAGAAACACAGAGACTTAGGACAAATCTCATCTTTCTTTGTCCACAAGCTGTGTAAAAGTTTATGAACACAATCACTCAAATAGTCCAAGCTCATCTGGTTCATGCTCACTTGCCAAGCTATGATAACTCAATTGTACCTGAATTCTGTGATTCTGTTGAAAGGATCTTGAGTCTTATTTATTTCATTTGGCACTGAACACCTGAAAATCAAGCTGTATGTGCTTCAGGAGTGTTTACTGACTCTTTAACAACAGAGCAGCCTGGGTAGGGGAGAGAAGGGATCCTGACTGTGCTTGCTCTTCCTGGCCCTGACATTTGGTCAGCAGGGCGAGGTGTTCTTCAGGAAGCTGCATCTGGAATTCATGCACAATAGTTGAAGCATGAAATATGTGGACTGTATGTATCAATTCATAATGGTGCTTTCAGTAGCTATTGGCAGGAAGTTGGTTATTAATGCAAGAAGGAGGAAATGGTATTGAAGGGCTTGATAAAGTATTCTGCTTTAGGCAAAAATGTGACATAATACCCAATTTCTTTATTTGCTGTAAATGAAATCTAAGGTGTGGGGGGGAAATGACAGTGAAATTCCTATTCTCATATATGAATGCAGTCATTGCAAAATGACTTATAGTTTATTTCCCTTCCCCAATGGTAAGATGGCCAAATACTTCCCAGATGTCAGTATGAGATAAACCTTATTGCATGAGGTTTTGTTTTCATATGGGGGAAGCCTTGCCTTTGTCATGTGTATGTCTTTTCTTTTATTCATAACTACATCACGCCGTGGATCTTCTGCTTGTGTGTTATGTACTTTTATCTTGCTTTGTTTGTTAATGATTTTCTTTCTAACCAGATATTTTTTAAAGAGGTAATTTTAACCAAAACCAATGAACTAAATTCCATATATTATGGCTGGCTTAAATGTGTGTCTATCTAGATAGTTATTTATTTATTTATTTAAAGGGTAGTGATCTTTTAGAGGTACTGAACTTTGTCTGAATGCTGCCATTCCAAAATGGAGATGAAACTGAGGTGTAAACTCCATAAATGTACAGTTCTTGAGTTTCAAATGTTCAAAAATCAGAAAGCTACATTTTCTCTTACTTAATTCTAATTTTAACTGTTACATTCTAAAGTGTCTAAATTGTAATTGCATGAAAAACATAAATACAATAAGTGCTCTCCCTTTTATGCCAAAAGAATAATTTGTGAAATGTATAGCTTTAGTATTCTTTGTAGTTTAAAATCAGTTTTTAAAGAACATTTTCTTAAAATGTCAGCTGTGGAATTATTCTTAAAATGGTTGCTTCATGTAACGGTTCAGTATATTGAGATACAGGAAATTTCCTTTGACTGTAAAGCATGCTACAGAAAAAAATTGTTAGCTTTTTTACTTGCATATTTTTATGATAGATTCAGCTAAAGCCACTTGTATTTTGTAACGACTAAATCTTTTTTCCAGACCAATGTTTCTGCTTTAATGGCAGCTTATATTTTGTTGTCAGTTAGGGCAGCCTAGTATTTTCAGCCCCTTGAACCATTCCTCTGCTAGGTGGGACACGAATTTATGGACCTGTTGTCACTAGTTAAGCATCTCACCTTCAGCTTCTTGAAATTCTTACTGCACTTTTGAAATCCCAATTTAAGATCTGATTGTAAAAGAATGAGGAATGAAAAAACGTTCAACTTCATCAGCAAACAGGCAGGAAAGTCGAGCTTTAAAATATTAATTGATTTATTATAAAATGAGAAAGCTGTGACAGATATTGTCTATGTGACAGATAAAAGCACTGTAGTTCTCGTACATCGACACATGTAGTTGTTTGCTGTTTTAAAAATACATAGAACAAAAAAAAAAAAGCCCAAAGCAAATCAACCAAACTAAACCCCTCTAAATTTTCTTGGTTTGATGCTTAGAAGAAAAAAGGCATAGGCATAAACAGGCTTCTCGTTTTGGTATTTTTCCTCTTGCCTTTTTGTCTTCTGCATTTTGAAATATATTTATCCTCTTTTAAAGAGTGTCGAATATACAACAGCAGCTGGCCTTGCTTGATAATGAATCCTGGCCAGGAATGGCTGAAGCGGACAGGGACCGTCTTCAGCTCATCAAAGAGAAGGAGGCTCTTCTTCAGGAGCTGCAGCTCATCAGTCAGCAGAGAAGATCCCCTGAAGACATTGCACGTTTGGAGGAAGAAAAAAGACGCTTGGAGGATGAAATTCAGCGAGCTCGAGCGACGTCTGCTCATGGGGCCACTGAAAGGTTTGGGAGCTTAAATTGTTGTCTTTCCTATTGGGTGATCCATATAGGTATCTTCAAAAGGAAGAGTAAGCAATTTCATTGTGTTTAAGGAAAAAGTGAGTTACTAGAGAAATTTACTTTCAGGAAAGGAGGAGAGTGCTCCTGACTGTCTCTGTTTAATTCTGGCCTTGAACTTTTCTGAAGCAGAGTTGCAGTGATGTTGACTAGTTAGTTTTCCTTTCATTCATCTAAAAAGTCTGAATAGGAAGAAGAAGTGAGAATAGAATCCCAAAAGATGCTTGGAATAGGTCTGAGTGATACTGTCTGATAATAGAGACCTGAATAACAGTACGTGGATAGTGAAAGATTTTTCTGTTATCTGCAGGGGAGTAATACTCATCTCCAAAAGCATCAGAACAAACATTCTTTGCTATATTTAGTTTCTGCCTTATAACAGGAAAGTGAAATGACTATGTTTTTGCTGCCTTTTATATACAATATCTCCTTTTCATTTGCAATCTCAGCAGCAGGAACACATCCCAGTTCTGACATTCAAAGAACATAGTAAGCAGAGTCATTCTTGAAAACTTAAAAATCAAGTTATATGTAAAATAAACAACCCAAAAACCATATTAGTGGAAACACTGTGTTTATTTCAAATTTGCCCAGTTTTTCCTGTAGCCAGAGAAATGGACAAAACCTTTTAATCTCTTTTTACCATAGACTGCTTCCAGTGAAAGCAAGAAACTATGTGTTCTTGCTTCACCTAAATAGTGGCAAAACCTCAGCTTTGACAATTCAGGAAGACCTACAAGAACCAGCTTTAATGTGATCTGTGTAAAGGTTAATATTGACACAATTAAGACACTTTAAAAATATTTGAAAGTGCTTTCCACATACAGATTTTGACAACTTCAGTTTCTTTGAAAAGGCTTACTTCAGACAGTAAATTCAGGCAATAAATAGAAAATTCACAGCCAGCCTACAGGTCACTGTAATACATTTTGCAATTTTTGCAATATTGTAACATTGGCTTTCCAGCTTAAACTGACAGAAAAGGGAGTTCACTTTACACTGTAGTGTAGTAAGTTTTATTTGTTGTTTTTGGGCTCTCATGCTAGGTAGTGCATACTGTGTTGGCAAGAAGGCCAAGCTATTTTTCCATGGAGTTCATGCTGTGGAAACCAGCATTCCAGTATGGTACTTGATATTTCAAATGCTAGCAAAAAGTTGAGCAGAAGTTAGAATAATACTGATGGGCACTCTATTTTTGTATTACAAGTTGGAGGAAAGCTTAACTATTAGTAGCCCTAATTTTTTTTTGTTTGTTTTAGACTCAGAAATAACCAAAAATATTCCTAGTTCTGCTTTTGTATTTCCACTTTGTTCTAATTGTGAAATAAAAATGTATTTGTTTGGTTTTCTAAAAATTCTGTTACTGAGTTTTTAAGGCACTGAGTTATGCACAGATCAAAACAAACTTAAAATCTCCATGACAGAGGTGGGGGTTGTGTGGTTGAGTTTTTTTATTTTTTTTAAATGTTGTTTTTGTTAAGACTGGGTGAGAGCCTTAATTGGAGGCATTTTTTAGCCTTTAGCACGGGTACCAACCCTGCAGCATTGATCACTGTGGAGTGTAGGTTCCTAAGTTTGTCTTTTACAGTAGATGGTGTAATTATCTCTGCTTTCCCCTGCAAGCTTTTGAATCAGTTAAGTTTCTTGTGTCCATTTGTCTTTTTATTTTGGTTCCTATGTGCAATGCCTGTATGGTGTGAGTGCAGCCTTCCTTGTGCCTCTTGGTTAACACCTCTTGGCCTGGTGTGCACAGAGGCAGGAGAAAAGCCTGAGAGCTGCACACATGCAGGTGTGCAGCCTCTGCTGTGTGCAGTGCAGGGAGCTTTCCCAGAGGGATGAGTGTTGCTGGAGTGGAGCACTGCAGTGCCTTTCCAGCATATAGATTTATGAAGTTGGAGGTTTATTGAAACTAATGCTGCTGTTTGATCCAGGAGGATTCCCTTTCTGTTGATTTTTTAAATCCTGTTCATTAACATGTTGAATTCTAGCAGCCATCTTTGCAGCTGAGGAAGGTCTAATAATAATTAATTATTATTAAGGCACTAATAAGTTTGATCTGCTTTCTCCAAACTGTCTGTCAGAATCCCCATTTCCAGCCAGCTTGTGATGTAAGGCTGGAGCTGTAACTTTCCTGGACATACAAAATGTACAACACAAACCAGAATACTACCCTGATATTATCATGAAGTTCAGTAGTTGGGCTTGGAAAAACAAAATGTCAGGAATATAATTCTGGATCTGGCAAAAGAATAGATAGTAGATATATAATTTGAAATTCTGATAATGTCAGAAAACAGTATTTAAGGTATCTTATTAGATGTATGAGATTAATGGCATTAAAGTTATATTCCATTTGTGTTGTGGCAGTGGTAATGAGTAATTCAGCTGCTTATAATTCAGTAATTCAAAAAATAAGTTGCAGCATGAGATTTTTCTAATAATGTAGCTTTCAAAATACTGTATCACTTGCTTAAATATAATGATAAATAAGTGCTCCTAAACAACATAGAATAAGAGCTTAAATTTGACATTGGTGGTTATGGTTAACAGAAGTCCTTAAAATTTTCTTTTTATCTTTGAAATTTTACACTAATTATCTTGGATAATAGGGCTGTTCGGAATACTTTTTTTGTGATAGTGTTTTAATGGCCTATGACCATTAAATCAGAATCAGGTTGATGCAAGAGAAAGAAACAATCTTGTAGAGTCTGATATTTTTACCTAGGACTTTTTTTGACTTTGCTAATTGATGTAATGTATTTTCAGCATCACGACGCTTACATTGTGCTTCAGTTACTTTTCTTGTCTGGGAATTCTCCTGGAGTCTTTGTTCATGGGTTCTTGCTGGATCACTGCATATGAGCAGGATAAACTAAAACTTGCCATTAAACAGTGCAACTTCTTTTAATATTCCAAACTTCAATGCATCGATGTTTTCCCACACTTGGGAAGCTTCTAGCACTTTTTGAACATTACCGTGCTGAAGAAAATAGTAATATGTATCTGTTTAATTACAGGATACTGTTACAGGAGAAGAGAAATTGTTTGCTTATGCAACTAGAAGAAGCTACGCGTTTAACCTCATATTTACACTCCCAGTTAAAAAGGTAAGTTATATGAAACCAGCAGGTTTTGAAGTTTAACTACAGCAGAGAAGAATATTAATAATTTATGAAGTTTACCTCTAATACTTCAGTGTATATGTGCAAAGTAAATTAATTTTTTTACTGCATTTATACACTTTGCTCTATGGAATGTGATGATTTGGATGTAGTTTAATAAATAGTATTAGTGATGGCTATTTGGGCTACATTATTGCGTGTCTCTGGGAAATTTTTATGTTACCTTACTTTCTGAAAAGGAGATAGGTCCTTAAAATCTGTTGTAACATTGTTATAGTTTTACTGATTGGAAGATAGCATTCTTTTAAGTTGTGTGAGTTCTTAATATTCTGATACCTTCAAAGGTAGAGGGTTTTGATCCCTGGTGAGATGACAAAATGTTGCTATTTAAATATGAGAATGTGTTAAGACCCACACAGAAGTCCAGAATGTTTTACATATTCACACTCACAGCTGCCTTTTGAGATGCAGCTCTTGGGGATTCCTCAGTTAACCACCACACCAGCATCAAAAGCTCAGTTCCTGCTGAGTTCCTGTCTCACTTCATCTCTCTCTGGCTGTAATATTCTTCTCTCCCTTAACTGAGAATGGTAAGAGGAATTGGAACAGGATTCATCCTAAAGTCTTTTGTTTTGCATTGGAAAAACCTGTGAGAGTGAGGCTCACACCACAGTTTGTTAGGACCTCGCAAATCCCTTTGACTTCTTCTCCCTGGATTGTTTATGACCAATCATTAACATAAATTTGAGCTGGATCATGGTAGTCTATCCTTCCTGGCTTTACTTTGAGTCTGCTGATCCAGAACCTGCTCTGGCCTCTTCTCTGCCAAATCATAGCTGCTTACATCTTGGAGGAAAGAGTAGGCTCGTCCTGTTGGACTGTTGTCTTCAGGCACTTGGCCCTGAAAATTTGGCTGTCACATGTGCTGGTCCAGTCATGGTTGTGCTTGAGACCAGGGCAAGAGACATGAGCTAGGCTTTAAAATGCCCAATCACCTCTCCATGTTACCATATTGAATACATGTAAAATTGCTTGTGTAATCTGGATTAGTGCTTTAATGTCTGCATTGGTAGTTCTGATTATATTTGAAAGGGCATTTTTGTGTTTTCTCCTTCTTTGCCTACCACAGTCTGTCAGCTAGCACCCTCACCATGTCCTCTGGCAGCAGCAGGGGATCCCTAGCCTCCAGTCGAGGATCCTTGGCCTCCAGCAGAGGCTCCCTCAGCTCGGTCAGCTTTACGGACATCTATGGCCTCCCCCAGTACGACAAATCAGACAGCGTTACAGACTACGGGCAGCATTTGCGCTTTGACATAATTCCCTTCGAGTCTCTCACAAAGGATGTGCCATATGCTGATCCCATTGGACACTCCAACTTCAATAAGCAGCGGAGGTCTCTGGATACCCCGCAGTCCCTGGCATCCCTGTCATCGCGGTCCTCCCTGTCATCGCTGTCCCCTCCAAGCTCGCCTCTGGACACGCCGTTTCTCTCTGCATCACGAGATTCTCCATTGGCTCAGATGTCAGAAGGTTTTGAGGAGATGGCAGGCATGGGAGCCCTGGAAATGCTCAGGGCTCAGACCACAGCCTTGGGTGACGATGATGCACAAGGCACAAGCTCATCGCAGACATCTGCTTACCCTCTGGACAGTGAAGGGCTGCGAGAAATGGGACCACACTTGACTGCTGTCCAGACTGGTGGAGGTGAGTTTATGGATATTCTTATTTTGTCACATTATCATAGAAAATGTCATGCAGACCTAAGCATGCCAGCACAGTAGAGATAGTTCCTGAGTTATTTTACTACCAGCAGTTAAAAATCACATGGTAGTTGTTAACTGTTAAAAGCCCAACCAAAACGCTGGAAAAACTCCCAGACTCAAACTCTAGTTTTAGGGCAAAGAGTTGAAAGAATAGAGAAAACCTTGTGAATAGATATTAAAATAGTGGTCAATTGAGTGGAAGAAAGGGAATGGAATATAGACTTCCGTTGGAGTGCTAGCCTATCAAGGAGCTAGCAAGAATTAGTAAGATATTGGTAAGAAAGGTATGGGTTAGTTACTTCTGAGGTCCCCAGTTGTGCTGATATTGCCTTTATTCTGATAATGGAAAACCAACACAAACCCAGGAGAGACAGGAAATAACCAACAACCACACTCCACAAAAAACCCAAACACAAAACATGAGGTGATGCTGCTGACAGTGCTTGAAAGCTGGCTGACTCCATTCTGAATTCCTACATTATCCAGACCAAGTTCCCTTGTCCAGGTTATGTAGTGGAGCAGATGCCACAGCGGCATGGCTGTCAGGAGTGCATGGTGCACTCAGGAGTAGGTGCTTCATCAGCAAAGGAGCATCTTTTGTAGGGCATGTGTGAGACTTTTAAGTATCTGCTTGGCTGGGTGTCCCTGAGCACCTGTGTGTGCTGTGATCGCAGAGGTGTGATGGGTGCAGTTAGCACAGCACACACACTATTGAGTTTTCCTTTCCTGCTGGGCTGTGAGATTGATGGACTTGCTTTAGCTTGCATTGCCAGAAGCTTCTGAAGCACTGAAGCTGAGAAACATAAATTAGAGAAATCAAAAGAGGAAACAAAACTTCTGAAAAAATGAAACAAAAAAGCCTGAGCATACAGGAACATGACAAATTTATTTTCCTGTGTTGATCAATCAAATGAAGAACTGCTCTTAGTATGAGAAAGATAACCATGATAACATTTTAGTGTGTTGACTTGCTCATTTTTTAAAATAAAACCATACTAGTAGAGAAGGGCTTTTAGAGTTTATTTTTAATATTAAAGATTATGATTTCCATCCCATTTCTATATCCAGAATTCTGTAGGATGTTGCATTCAGGATTCACAACATCAGGAATAATATGAAATATAACCAGAGAACGGATCATATTATCCAACCAAATTTTATTTGTCAAGTGATAATATAAAGGAACACTGACAGTATGTACAGAAAACCTTTAACATTTTCATTGAAAAAAGAAAATGTTGCCACAGTGCTAAAAAGCCTGTATTGTTCAGAAGCATTTGAGTCTAGACTCACCTACTTTACTTAATGCAGCTAGCACTGCCAGAAGATATTGCAGCAGAATTTACTTTTACTAGCTGTAAACATTTCTAGTGCCCATATAGTAGCTTTCAGACCAAAATAAATAGAATTCCAGAGACCAGCATGTAAACTTGTGCTTAAATTAGTGCTGTGAAGAGGCTTCCTGAGGCTTTCTTTAAACCTCAAATCAGACCACAGCATGTCTTCACCCATTGTGGTAAGTGAAAATATCTGAGTAGTTCGTTTATAGCTTGTATGTGTTTCCTAGAAGTGAGGGCCTGGTATGAGGGCCCAGGCAGCAATACAGGATGAAGGGTAACTTTCTGCTTTGGTTTTCTTTTTCTCCCTTCTTTGCTGTGTTTCTGCACATTTCACATTTCTCTGAAAAGCTCTGTGCTTAACCTGCTGTCAGTGCTGTGGTATCCAGCTCCCACTCCAGAGGTTACAGCTTTTCTCCATGGACAACAGAGTATTTTGTGTTGCTTTTTGAGGAAGAATGTATGGTTAAAAGGTAGCCAGGCTGCCTTCTTTTGAGACTTTTTTATTTTTAACATTTACATTTGGAAATAATTGTGTAAAAAAAATTGTTTAACCTTCCTGATTTTTGACTCCTTTGAGTTCCACACTCACTAGCTGGTGATTTGGAATTGTAATGCAGTTGTTTGCAAGTAGCAGTTGGAAGTGTTGGAAGTATTTTGGTTTTGTGCTCCTTTCCTGGAAGAACTGGATGGAGCATCCAGCTTGTGTGCCAGAGCTGGGAGCTCCCAGATGCCGGGGGTTTGGGTTTCGCTGAGGTACCATGCAGTGTGCCCTGCTGCTGCCACCCGATGGCCTGGCAGCAGAATGCCATGCTGCAAAACCAGGAGGCCTTGGTTCTGGCAAGCCTTTTAACTGTTCCTTCACTAGAGAAAACATGAGGTAATTTTGGTAATTTGCAAATAATGGGGGCTGGGAGGATTAACACTGCATGAACTTTGCACTGATGCAGCACTTGAGCAAGTTCAAGGGGTTCTTCAGGAGCTGCGGATGTTCAGTTGCTGATCTGCTGTTTTATTTTTCTGCGTCTGTCACAGGATCACACCGGGAAATATATTTTCATGTGTGCATAGAGGGACTATGCTTGAAAAGTTAAATTCATCATATTTATAAAGATGGGAGTGGGAAGAAACATGTTAATAAAATATTGGGCTTTAATATCTTTACTATCTCTTCTCTACTAAAACTTTCAAATGCTTAATTTCTTTTAATGCCTAAATAATCTCTTGTTTATAAAATATTGTCATAGATCTAAAGGGTGATTTATCACTATATGCTTTTTATCTCGTTTCTCATGCGGCACAACAGAAAAATTCACTGTAAGTGAACCTGAAATTTCTTATTGTGCTGTGTGTTTTTCTGTGTGAAGTGTTGGTTGTTTTGTTTTGGGGTGGGTTGGGTTTTTATGTTTGGGTTTTTTTTTTTTTTTGGTTTGTTTTTTGGGGTTTTTTTGAGTTGCATGAGAAGAAACAGGAGACTTTGCTACATTTGGTTTTGTTTGATATTTTGCTGTATCTGTTTAATCATTATGGCATACTTAATTTTTTTGCTATGTCAACTAAACGATACATTCACAGCTGTAGTTAAACTCCTGGCGAAAGCGTTCATTGACCCTCAGCTTTGTTATATAATAGTAATACCTGAGTGTTACCTAAGCATAATGGTAGGTAAGGTGTTTGTGTCTCTGATTAGTTTTTATGAGACTGTTCTACTCTTTTATTAGTGCATTTTGAGCTGACATGCAGTATTTGTAGTCTCCTAAGCTTGTGGAACATGCTTTAAATTTTTTGTAGCGAATGAAAGTTTGGACAGCAAAATTTCTTTTGAAGTTCACTTTTTCAGCTAATGACAATGAGAATGTTTTTTCATTCAGGGCTGTCTTATATTGATCAAGCTTCGGCACCCACTAGTTCTGGAAAATCATATATATTGTTCTGATTCTGTTATTTAAATAAGAAAATAGAAGGTAATGGTCTGTTTAAAAATGTAATTTTTAAACAATTCCTTAGCTTCCAGCACTGCAAAATCTGTAACCTGTACAAAACATTTTTTCTGTTTAAACCAAAATTTGGTGTGTCTTTGTTCTTGACCAATTTTCCTTGCTGATTTTTTACCCCCCCCACCCCAGTCAAGGGTATATTCTGATGTTTGCAGCTCTCTCAGATTTGCTAGGATTGTCCAGAGGTTATCAAACGCTTCCATGGCCTGCAGACAGTGAGCAAATCATTGTCAAGTTGCAACATTGTTGTAATGTGTGAATTTTTAATTTCATTATATTGGTGCTTGAGACCAACTTTTCCTTCCAGCCAAACTGGGAACATGAGCTTCCCAAGGACAGAGTCCACAAAATCTTTTGTCTGCTGCATTTATACAAAGTGTTCACATCGGGGGTGAGCCAAGGGCTTACTTATGAGAAGTTGTCCTAGTGTAACTTGTTGGAATTAGTACAGAAATTATAGAAGCACGTTTAAAAATAATGACACACTTTAGTGAAGTTCAGCCTCTTTCCACTGCTGTAAAATTTTTGAGAAACTTTTATATCTACATGTTTCTACAGATTGCTAGTTTTGATTCTCCATAAATACCAGTGACAGAACTGAGGCAGACTCACGAAATCAAAAGTTCTTAAATAAAAAAAAAACAAACCAAAAAAACCCCAACCAAGCAAACAAAAAAACCCATTCAAAACAACCCACAAACCTACCACTTTTGTACAAGTGACATAGAAGAGAGCGTGGTTCAAATACAGTTTTTTGCCTTCTGTGTCCTCACTTGAACTTGGCTCTCATTTGTGGTGAAGATCTCATGAGTAGCACTGCATGATGTGTGATGTACAAAAAGGGTGGGATGCTAAAACTGGAGATGGGGAGAAATGGTGGTTCTTTCTCTGGGCACAGAGACAAGTGCAGGTTGGGCTGTTCATAGACAGCAAATAAATTTCCTGCCTACCCGAAGCTGTCTAAATCCTTCACTGAATTCGGAGGAGAGGTCCATAGGGCTATTTATGAATCCAAAGGACAGAAACTGGCTCTGCTGATATACAGGAATTTTAGCTTCAAAGAAGACTGGGTGATTTTTGTAACACCTTTGGGAACTTTGTGCTGTTAGTGGCCTGATAACAGGAATGTGCCTTGTACTGGCTCAGCACTGCTGGGCTTGGTGGACCTTCTCTGCCACTTCCACACTGTGTTAAAGCTCACCTTTGCCAGAGCCTTCTGTTGATAGCAGCAGCATGATTGTGTTGATCTGGAAGATTTTTATCAAGTTATGTCCTGATGACCTGTCCTGGTGTGCTAGGGTGGGAGGTGAGGTAGGTACCATGCAGGGGGGTGGCTCACTGTACCTCAGCTGGGTTGTGCAGGCAGAGCTTAGGCTGTGGGCTGGTGTTCTGCTGAAGGAAAATTACTGAGTGGGTGTCAGAAATAAATTTGGGTGCCTTAAGATAATGTGCAACAGAGGTACTTAACAAGCTGCTACTGTAAGTAAGATATGCTTCATCCTTAGTTGGGGCAGTAAGCTGTAAATGTCAGC
The DNA here is from genome assembly GCF_008360975.1 of Lichenostomus cassidix. Lineage (NCBI taxonomy): Eukaryota > Metazoa > Chordata > Aves > Passeriformes > Meliphagidae > Lichenostomus > Lichenostomus cassidix. The sequence goes on along the minus strand of NC_139479.1, from coordinate 19,302,258 downwards.
TGGTGCTTGTGTCCCATGCATTGTGCTACTGTCACTCTGCTGAAACTGTCAATGCTTCCATGCTGTCTTAAGTTTCTAAGCATGAGCAGAAGGAAATAAAATGCTTTCCCCACTTTTGAAGTGCAATCTCCCTGCCAGTGCTTTCCTGCTTTGAGGACAGTCATTGAACCATATTAGGCAAAAGAAGTAACAGTGAAGAAACTGCACTTCACAAGTCTGTTTAGTGGTTTTCTCTAGGACTCAAAGGAAAACAACCTCAAGTTAGGACCTATTACTGAAGTGTTGAAGCCTTTCCTGTGCAGTTCTTGAATGTTACTGCTTGTGCACATCCTTCAAAGGATTGGTAGCTGCTATACCTACTTGCCTGTGTAAAACCCGGTGTATAACACAATCTTGTTGGTACAATTACAACGTGAAAGTGATTGCTGATTTGCTATTTATTGTGTTATTATCGGAAGAGTAGAAAAGGTTGAACATTGCTTCCTCTTTCCTGCAGCCAGTTTCAAAGTAATTCACCAAGAATTTGAAAAAAACAGTGGTCTGAGTTGGAAAACACTGGTTCTTTTTGATAATGCCTCTCAGACTGTAAATAAAAGCTGCTATTATGTGATGGTATAAACAGTATGCTTTGAGACTTTGTATTAGGAAACAAATGAGAACAAAACCTCACATTGTGTTATCAGATAACTTTAAAAAAGAATTAGACTCTGTGTTTGTTTTCAACCTATTGTATATTCAGTACGTAAATCTGAAAAGCTTAGGATATCATGTGTACATATGTGAATTAATGTAAGTCTTCCTTTAGGAAGGAACTATTCTACCAGAAAAACATTTAGTAACAATGCAATTGGTTTATACTTAGTATTGTCAGAGGGCAATTAGCCACAAACTTCCTTCCTTAATTCTCCCACAGAAAATCTTCGGTCAATCCTATGCTAGGTTTTTGACTTAAAGTTAGATGAAAAATCAGTGAAGTGCATTTGTGCTGTTTTGCCGCTGTTGTATTTGATACAATTCATGTTTGTTGTTTAATTCTGAAGGAATTGCCTTGAACTGATGTTGTTCTCACTTTTTTTCTCCATGGCAGCTGTAACCCTGCGAGGAGACAGTGGTAGAAGATCGGAGAGGAGAGCCAGGCGAGTTTCAGCATGTCTCTCAGATCATTCACTGGCTAGTGACAGTGGCGTGTTTGAAGCTTTAAGCAAAAGGTCAGGTGTATAAATGCATAGTAAGCTGGAAATATTCCTGTTCTACCACGTGGCCCAAAAGAATTAGTTGTGGAATGATGAGTAGGCTTTCAAAATTGCTAGTTATTAGTAACATAAAACTACTAGATTGTGTGTTTTAAAGGAAAGAAGCTTTTTACATGCAGTCCCACTGTCATGTTCAAGTGCCAAGTACCTTTTGCTTTATTGTCTCTGACATTTTAACATATCTCCCTTGAAAGGTATGATAAAAGATAATTTTCTTACCCTATTAGTCATAAATCAGTAATTTTATTTCAACCATCTATAACAAAATAAAACTATACAGAGTGTGACTTAATGACTCTGAGTATCATGTGATAAAAGTATAACTGTGAGGAAGAAACACACAAACTGCCAAAAGTCTAAAACTGTGTAGGTTCACTGAGTGATTGAGGGACATGGAAAGACATTACTTAATATAATTGTTTTAACACAGGAAGCAGTAACTGGGAAGAAGATAAGGTTTGGAGGATGCAAAAGAGAAATGGAAGACAGAATAAATATTAAAATAACCTAAATATCTTGAAAGAGTAATTCTAAAACCTCAATTTTTGCAATTGTGAATTACTGCTTACTGTATGTTTTTAAATAGATGTCTCAATCCTTCTACATTACCAGTCCCTCCTGTATTACCAAATAATTGCTTATATCCACAAATCACAAAATAAATGTTAGTTCCTCACTTAGCAGCTTAGGTCACTATGTAGTTTACAGTACTTTCTGTTCCTGCAGGAATGAAGATCTGGAAGAGCCTGTTTATGGTGATGCTGCCAGTAGTGAAGAACCACAAATACATGTTGGATTTTTGTGAGTAATTACTCCTCTTTCTCCCTATCGACTCTGCAAGAATTGCTCACTGCTATTTTTGTTTATGATTTTTAACTTTTTAATAAAGTGAATTGTGGTAGGTATTTTTAAGAAATTTCTGAACTGACAGCCAAAGTTCAGTGGATGTACAGATTAGTCAGTCATGTGCCACTTTGTGTTGGAGATATGCCTTAACCACAGTTCATTCAGTGTTCTTTCAGTGCTGACTGATAAAAGGGACTTCATTACTTCTTCCAGTAGCATTTATTTTCATTGTCTGGGCCATTAATGTGAATATGGGTGTAGGGATATGTCTCTGTAAGTAAGATCTTTTTATGCCAAGTAAAGGAGGATTACCTTAGGAAAGTCAAAGGTGAAGAGACACAAATACGACAGTCCCAGCTGTACAATACAGCTTTGAAATCCTGTGCTTATGGTATGCTATTGTTAGTAGTGGGAGTAGTGTGGGGAAGGGCAGATTATTGCCATGCAAGATAAGACATCCTATCTTGGACCTCCAAAATCTCTGCCCTTTTGAAAACTAAATTCCTAAGATTGAGAGTTTTTAAAATATCAACCAGGTTTATTAGTGGCATTTCAAAATTCATGCTGATGTGAAAGAGTAGAATTTAAAAATTTATTTCTAATAGCCCTTGAAAACAATGCAGATGGATTTGTCTAATGTAACTGATATGTTGTTACACATGCACACACACATATGCATATGGTGTAATTGTTTAACCTAAGGAATGTATTTGATAAAACCTGTTTGCTGTCAAGAGGCATAGGAAGGCAAGTTGTTATTTTCAAGCTGAATAATGTTTAATTCACTTAGTTCTATTAACTTTGTTACTGTACCAAATGCTTTTGATTGAAACTGATTTGTGCAAGAAATTTGTTTAACAAAATGTGCTTTTACATTCTTTAAATCTGTTTAGTCTTCATCTTTTATTTCTTAAGCAAAGTATTGATGATTGGTGATTAACGCAGGAAATTTATTTTCCAGGCATGACAGTGGAAGCGAATGTCTGCTAGTCCATGTATTACAGCTGAAGAACTTTACTAGTCTAGTTGTTAAAGAAAACTGCAAAATGTAAGCTTAAATTTCACCCAGAGTCTGATCATTGCTTGTTTTATGCCGCAGTCATAAATACTGTAGATTTATTTGGTTTCATTCAAGATTAAGCCATTTTTGGAGAAGATGGTATGTCTTAATTTCCATGAGGAAAGGGTTAATTTTATGGACAGAGAGTCTCCCTTTTATAGAACTTCTGTCACAACGTTCAGGTAACAAGTGTAGTCTCTGTGTTCTTAGATGTTTATTATGCGCAGGAAAGTTTGTTCAAAAATATCTGTGATATTCTGGAGTAAGCTTAGTGTATTTTTCTCAGTTCCTAGGACAGCATATATATTAATTAGTAAGCAAGATACCTTGCCTTTTATCTTTAAGAAACAAAACCACACGAAAAAACACACAAAGGATCTGCAGACTTTTGCGGCCAGTACAGCTCTCCTGGAGTATGTGAAAGACCTTCTGAAGTTAACGTTAACACAAGTACTAGCTGAGAATCAATACAAAAGATAGAATTTTTTAACCATTGACAGCTTGTGCTACTTTTTCATATTTCATATCACTTAGAGAACATAGCTTAGTTTATTCTAATAAATGTTTCTTAAATAATCACAGTATACTCATAAAACGTTTTATCTAGAGGTATGTAACTTACCATATTTTAAAGAAATTCAGCATGTGAAAATTGTTGATCTTTATCTCTGGGAGAGGTTGTTTGAAAACTGGAAAACGGAGGCATCATAACATTATTGTTTTGTAAAATAAGTCATTTGGTGGGAGCTATTAAAATGACGTACGTCTCCCTGAGTGAATTGATCTTTGTTGAGAACTTCATCTTGCTAACTCTGCAAAACTCCAGTGGAAATTCTTCATGTAGGTCAGTACATTAGTGCTGGTTCTTTTGCTCTGTTTCAGTGTGAATGCAAGGGCCTGTGATAGGGAAAAATGTGAGTGTTGTGTAGCACTCAGCCGTGTTGTCTTGTCATCAGAGAAAGAAATAAGCATCATCTGGAGAAGGTAGTAAAATAGAGTCACCAAAGAAAAAGATTAGTCCAGAGGGTTTGTTGGACATTGTCATCAAAGCAATCAGGCATCAAAATGCACTTCTGTTCTCCATCCTTCTGAACCCTACCTTTGCTGGAATCAAGAAATGTATTGCTGCAGGGTGAATTGATTGGTCTAGTAAAATAACTAGTTTCAACTGCCAAAAAGCAGGAAAAGCTTTTATCAAGTTTAATTAACTCCTCCATGCAACTGTACATTGATTGAATCACGTGCTGTGGCGGCTGCAGGGAAGTTTGCCTGCAGCAGCCAGTGAGCAGAGGAGCTGGATCTCTGCCTTTTTACAGCATGAGAATCTATCTAACTAACTGATGCTCCACAGTCCAGTGTGCTGCAGTTCCTCCATAAGGAGCTCTTCCAATTTTCCTCTAACCATTTGTTTGCCTGCCAGTGTGAGCCCCTCTCTGGTGGTGCCATAAGAGTTCTGCAGCTATGTAGTCGACTTGAGTGAGCCTCTGAGCTGGAGAGGGTTTTTTTAGTCATTAAGCCTTTATGAGTTTTTTGCTAGGTTAGCTTTTTAACCCAGATAAATTTTCTAAACTGGGTCACAACACACTTGCATGAAACTGTTTGTTGGCATGAGGAAAGGAGTAAGATATTGCAGGGGCTTAGCAAGCAGTCAGGACAGGGAGAACATGGAAACAATTCTCTAGCCCTGCTGCATATGCTGTCAGATGAAAATGGTTGTTGATTTTGTTTTTGGCTTGGAGTCTTAAAAGACATGGTACCACATACGTAGATGTATCTTTTGAGACTACAGATAGATGCAGTGAGTGTCAATTTCTTTTGCCATCTGAATTTCTTAATTTCTTAAGGAGGAAAAAAGGTTGCTTAGTGGGTGGAAGGAAGAAATGGATCAGTGACACTTATGGGGCAGTTCAGTTGCCTAAACATAGGCATGTGTTTCCATTTGAAATAGCATATCATAGCATAGCACCTGGCCTCCAGCTGCTGCTGCTCAGAGGAAGGCTCTGTGTAGCTTTCCCATAGATCCTCTCATAATTGCGAGCTCATTTTAGATGTCTTGGATACCTCAGGGCAGCTCAAGTGCCACTTGGTGCCTCTGCTTAAGCACCAAGTTAAAAAAAAAAGTTTTATTAAAAAATATAACATTTTGAGATCAGCTTTGCACATCTTCTACATTAAGAATGCAAAGTAAATTCTGGTGATGAGGAGATCTCAAGGTAGATTCTTAATGTAGAAGTTATGCTGATGTTTTTGCTTAGCTTGATTTTGAGAAATGCAAAATAGCTTTCTTTGTCTGAATTGTCCTGTTTGTCTATTTTGCTGTTCCCAGTCATGTGAGAGTTTATTTGCCACCGCTTGAGTCAGGCACACCAACCACTTACTGCTCTAGAGCTTTGGAATTCCAAACTCCGTTAATATTTAATGAAGTGTTCCGAATCCCCGTGCACTCAAGTGTTTTGAAATTAAAATCACTGCAACTGTATATTTGTTCAGTTGATCATCAGCAACAAGAAGAATTATTGGTAAGTTCTGTTATTGGTGGTTCTGTTTCTTAAAAGTCATGTGATATGGGAAACTAAAGTTACCTGAGGAATTACTTTTAATATTAAAAAGAACATAAAGACTTCATTATTCCATGAGAAATTCTGATAGAGCTACATATTGTGTCCATTTGTTCACATATGTAAGTATAGTTCTGTAAACAAAGAGGTGAGATTTAAAAAAAGTTGAAATACGTGCATTTTGGGTTATGTAAAGTCTAAGAAATTATTAGCAAAATTAGCAGAGCTTGAGAGTTAGAGCATTTTCAGCAGTTTTGAAAGCAATCTGTTCCACTGCTGCTGTTACATTGTAGGGGCACGTTGAAAATTGATGTAAGATTTACATTCATTGCTATGGGATTTAACAGATAAGGAGTGAATTTTTTATTAGTTTAATGCATTTTTTTAAGAAATGTATGTTTTGTGGAAAGTTGAAAAATCTCCTGTTGCTTAATTTTGGTGCAAGAAGGAAAGCGCTATGTAAAAAGTTAAACTTTTCCCAAAAGACTTCATCTGACAGCTTTTAGACTATAGCATGCTCAAAACTTAGGTTTCTGCATGATACTATAGTGCCTGTGTGAGGAAACAATACCATTCAAATAGGATCCTACTAAAAAGTTAACAAATACAGACCCCTTATTAATATAACAGTGGGTGAAGAGCCTTTTACTTTAAACTGAGATATCATGTGCTAACTTCACTTGTGTTAAATGTTAGTTTCATGTAGCTATTGTCAAATACAAATATGCATAACAAAATCTGCCTTGAGGCTGATGTCCTGGCTATTTTGAAATCAGTGGGCTGTCTTTGCAGTGAGGGGTTTGAATGGGTTAGTGAAAAAAAATTTTAAGCCTATCAAAGAAGAGGTACAGGCATCTCACTGTCATGCTGGGCTGTGGATAGGAGGTGTTTATTTGAGCAAATCTGGTCAAGAATGGGTGTTTTTAGTCCACCTTTAAAACTGTGTACTATCTTACATAAACAGGGGTCTTACTGTTGACAGAAGTGAACCCAAGGTCTTGTCCGTAGTAGGAAGTTCTGTCTACGATGTAATTAAAGAGCATCTCAAGAACAAGCTGGATATATTGGTGTAAAATGCTTTATACTGGTATATCCTGTTCCTCTGGGAAGCCAAATAGCTATTTAAGTGTAAAGCATCTTGCTATTGAAACAAATGCATCTAAGTTTAGGGTGCTCTTATTCTAACTACTGTTACTGAGTTGCCAGAAAATATATAGGTCTTCAGGTTATATTGGTAGTGATATTTTTCTTTTTCTTAATTTGGTTTTGTCAGAAGTATCTTTGTCAACAGTAATTGGTAACATAATTTAAGGTAATTTAACAATACTACTCAAAAAGAGAGAAACAATGCCAGTTTCTTAAGGTAGATGCATAGAAGTATGTATTTAAACATTATGATTGTTGTTCTATTCAGCTGTGATTTGAGAATGAGCATTTTCTCAAACTGAGAAATCATTTGCTACCTGCTACCTCTCTTTGGAATTGCTGCAGTGGACCCTGTCAACAAGGCCTCTGTCTTTCAAGATGGCTTCCACTGAGACTACAGTTTTCCCATCTATTTAATAATGCATATATTTCTCAAATTCTTGATGACTGCTTTCTCTTCAATTAGGTTATACCTGTATAATATTTTCCTAAGTGCAAAAGCTAGACTGGAGTTTATCCTAAACTATATAAATTCTTGTACCTAACAGGGAATTTAAAAAAAAAAAAATTGTGGGAAATAGTTCAGCTATAAAGAAATGAATATACAATGCTTCTGCGATGGTCCTTCCATTTCCTTAGTCTTTTACTCTTATGCCCTGCATGGCCGAAAGATGTTTTGCTGTCTTAAGTTGGCTTATTTCTTCCCTGGTGGCCTCACCAATACTTAGATAAGGGAATTGTTATTGTCCATGATTAGCATATATAATTCATGTTGAAACATAAAAGAAATATGAATGCCTTTCTTGCAATCACCCAGCATTGCTGTTTCACTCCCAGTTTCTCATATTTTACAGCTCTGACCAATTATTTCCCTGTGTCTTAATTGATTTCCTCTTGAGTGTAACTTTTTTTTTCATTTTTTGTTTTTATTTCGGAACATCTGCCCCATTTTTTATCACGATTTTAAATCCTGATTGTTTTCTCATAAAGAGACATATCTGTCAAACATCACAGAGATATTTATAAATACTGTTACTGTTCTGCCATGCAAGTTGTTAACAAATATGTCAGAGCAGGCATGTGACCAACCTCTAGCAGACCCACTTTGGTTTCTTCATCATTTTGAGTAAGCTCCAAATCTTCAGTTGAACATGAAATATTAATTAGTCCTTTCAGTACTGATAATTCTTAATT